>NW_025765214.1:112500-1312500 GCF_003918875.1 Haliotis rubra | reverse complement strand
ACCTATGTGCGATTCATTAATCCAAGTGTACATCTAGTTTCATGACCTATGTGTGAATTCTATTAATCGATTTGTTAATCCAAGTGTTCATCTAGCTTCATCTAGAACATCAGCTTCATGCCCTATGTGCGATTCATTAATCCAAGTGTACATCTAGTTTCATGACCTATGTGCGATTTGTTAATCCAAGTGAACATCTAGCTTCATGCCCTATGTGCGATTTGTTAATCCAAGTGAACATCTAGCTTCATGACCTATGTGCGATTCATTAATCCAAGTGTACATCTAGTTTCATGACGTATGTGCGATTTGTTAATCCAAGTGTACATCTAGCTTCATGACCTATGTGCGATTTGTTAATCCAAGTGTACATCTAGTTTCATGACCTATATGCGATTTGTTAATCCAAGTGAACATCTAGTTTCATGACCTATGTGCGATTTGTTAATCCAAGTGTACATCTAGCTTCATGACCTGTCTGCGATTCATTAATCCAAGTGTACATCTAGCTTCATGCCCTATGTGCGATTTGTTAATCCAAGTGTACATCTAGCTTCATGCCCTATGTGTGATTTGTTAATCCAAGTGTACGTCAAACTTCATGTGCTATGTGCGGTTTGTTAATCTAAGTGTACATCTAGCTTCATGACCTATGAGCGATTCATTAATCCAAGTGTACGTCAAGCTGACCTATATTTTTTGTTAATCATACTGCACGTCTGTCTTCATCCGCTAATCCGCGTGATTCTTGTTATGTATTACCTGTTGTTGTTCATGTTAATCCGTTGCTTATCACAACATATCACGTATATATACACCTCTATACTTGCACGTAGCCGCTCTAATTTAATAACTGGTTAAGAATCTACCTCGAAACGCAGCTATAAACTTGTACGCTTTTCTATTTGAGTTCATACGTTCCGTTCTCGTCAGCTTAATAGTTTTGCACAAGAGGCCAAAAGTCCTAAATGAAACTTTTCATTTCAACATTAGGTACCTATGATGCCCTAAGATTTTACGTTATCTGAAACTAAATCAAATCAAGTGCACGAAACATTATCACGTTTAATGAAATGTACTCCCGCCACATTTTTGTACCATGTATTCATGACTTATTTTCAGATCTTGTGTAACACATCATATGTATTGAACATGACGAAACTCACACACTGTCTGCCTAAATAAAATACTCAGTCTGTGAACAATATCGAATTTTACTGTATATATTTCTATCCTGGTAGAACAAGACGTTAGAAATAACTGACCTAAATTCTCAATTTCTAGCCAAAGGATCTAAAAATTGACGGTCAAAATCGACCAGGCCGAGCTGTAATCTGTTCAAACATCTATTTCAGGGAAGATGATTTTTGGCCAGGTATTGGATGCATGGCCGTCTCCTTCACTTTAGCTTGCGACACAGACCACGGGCGTTCAATACAAGAAACATGCCAACAAGGATGCTGTGTGCGTGTTTCTTCTGTAGAACAAGGAACTATCGCTATCCTTGGCTCCTGTCCAAGAGATCGGCCTGTTGCTGCCTTGCTGAAGGTGTGGAGATTGTGTTGACATGTTTACCTGCATTGTGTCGTGACAGGGAATGCCTGGAAAGAAAGACGTGAATAGGCTTAGCAAAATGATACATGTCTTTAAAAATCGTAGTTTTGTCTCGCGTCCAGAAGATTGATAGACGGTCGAAAGTTTCAAAGTAGGCATTTGATTTACGTATGAAATATAACTTAAATGAATGTGTTTTCTTTTCAAGACTGGCTAAGACTAGTTATGCTGGCACCGAGATGAACGCGTAAGCAATTTCCAGTTGTTTAAAGTCGAACACAGAAATTGTTTGGGTAGGTCTTGCATCAGGTCTTCTTTCGTCCCACCAGTTTAGATTTGATATTTCCTCACCCGGATATGACCAACGAGAAGAATATCCTGCTAACTTACATCACAAATAGTTTGGGTACAACGTAACCTGTACATCTCCTGATAGAGTGAGTGAGAGAGTGAGAGTATGGTTTTACGCCGCTTTGAGCAATATTCCAGCAATATCACGGCGGGGACACCAGAAATGGGCTTCACACATTGTACCCATGTGGGGAAACGAACCCGGGTCTTTGGCGTCACGATCGAACGCTTTAACCACTAGGCTACCCCACCGCCCCTCTGCTGATAGACATTGTGGAACATTGGTGATAGATAATAATAGTGTGTATATTTGTAGTGCGCCAAATCCACGCCCTGCAGCAGGCACAAATCGCTAGAGTATAAAATAATATTAGACTTCAATATTTGGTGCACCCTGCAAAACATTACAACCCACCACAATCCTGACACTGCTTATCCGGAAACACGTTTACGTCAGTGCAACAGGTAGAAACGCTTACACAAGCTTTGACACCTGGTGTTATGGCTGCACTTCAGTAGTCCATGTATATACTTTCTATGAACGTATTGTCTTTTAGGCCAAATGAAATGTATTTCGGGGAATAATCGAGACTAATTATTATCAGACCTTAATTTCGGCTATCTAAAAAAACCTGATATATTTCTTACCCGTGATTCGTTAATACGGACAATTTCTCGCGTACTGCTTGGATGGGTATTTATTAAATGTAAAGAAAATTATAAAAATATACAAGCGATTAAAAATTATATAATTAAGAAATCTTCCCTAAAAGCAGAGATTATATTTGTATAATGTATAATGTATATCATGAGCATGTATTTATGAATCACTGTGACACCCGGTGTTCGCCTAAAGGCTTCCGTTACAGTCACATGACCTTCCAGTCAGTTGCTCATCAAAACTAACATGGGTAAATATTATACTAGAAGTCCAAAATGTAGAATTATATCGGACATTGTCTTTGTAACTGATGAAAAAACTTTGAAATGGCTTTCCCAATAAAACGTTTTTAAAGCTTTAGAGAGACTTTGAATGTTGTGAAGCTGACAACTTTTGAGCAAGTTTTGTGAAAAGTTTTGTTAGCACTCTGTTATACATATATCTAAATATGAAGCACATTATTTGTCGAATGACATAACAGACATTCTGTTCTGGCGTTCGCTATAGCTCACACACGCGTGATAGATGCACATTTATTTGTACGTAATGGAGGAAAAGTATTAAGAAAGAAAAGCAGCATTATTTTTATGATTGCATGTATGAGAACAATTAGAAATCGTTAATTGCAAAGCCTTCTAGCATTTCCACAGAGACGTCAGACGGCATTTAAGCTCCCCCGTTTGTCTTTGTGATGCTGGGCTATGTTAAAGAAACAATAACAATGCCATTAGTTGCTAGTTTTTACTTCTGTCCTCCGGAACGGGAGGGGCTGCGAGCAGGGAAAGCTAATGTGTTGTTAATGCTAGGTTTTACCACAATTGTTGGATTCCACTCTAGGTTTTAACAGCAATGATAAATGTAATTTTGTAATATGTTAGTTGTACTTAAAACCATAGATACATTGATGTGTACATTACTAACTGCCAGGACGGAGAGAAGAACGAAAGAAGAAAGAACTGATGAAAAATATTTTGAGTTTAGGAAGGATAACGGGATGAATGAATGTACTAGTGGGGAAGTGATGGAAGGATGAATGAAAAATTAATTGGTACGGGTTATTTTTTTTTGAATTTTTTTTTGAAAATGATATGAATGATATGTGAAAGGTTAACGGCAAATATTATGCAATATGAGTGAATGAAAGTTTCACAAACTGGATGAATGATTAACTTCACATGAATCCAATTAATGCAGACTTCATATGGAGCTATGTCGAATTCCATACCATCTTACCGCAATGAAATGTATGTTTTTGTCCCATGCATGCGGAAATGACTTTGAAATAACGAGCCAAACGCATAGGAATTCAATACAAGCTTTGGGTGTGGCTCGAGCGGGCACTGCTCATACGGAGACAGGTATTTATGACGCAGAGAAATAGATTAATTACTGTGTTTTCTTACTGCAATATGTACAAATTCCATTATGTCCATACAGTCAAGAAATATAAGATGTAATTAGTTCTACATAACCATTCAAATATGTTCAAAACACTAGCATAGGCGGACTTTTCTAAGTCTTTGGCGATATATATTTAAACAGCTAGGCTATGGTTCCTATGCGTTGCCATGTGGTTGAAACAAATTGTTTATCAAATGTTGGTCATACTATTCAAAGTTTAAGTTCTACGTTTCGCTAGTTTAAGTTCTAAGTATTATGAACTTAAGGCAGATTTTATCCTATATTTCCCACATACAGTCTTCATTAAATGAAATCATTGTGTTTTTTTATAACTCCTATTTCGTAACTACAAAAAAAGGAAATCAAAAATGTTCAGATTTATTGAAGGCTTCAAATGATGTTTCCGTAAAATATTGTTTTTTTATTGCTTTAAAAAAGCATTATGACGAATGTGAATAAAGTATAAAAGTGTGCGTTACGTCATTGGGCCCGTCTTGGTTATAGAAACACCTGGGGAGACGTGGCGGACAGCACGTGTGGAGAACGTTATTTGACAACATTCTCTCACACAACAGTTAAATCAAACTTTGCCGATTGGATTTCACCGTAACACTGACGTAACGAATCTTGCAATCCGCCGTCCGACATCGTGACCTTCATCGCATCAATTGTGACCTTGAATCTCTCGCGTTGTTTCTCTGTTTAGACTCCTTTGTTGTCCTATACTCTGCAAAAAAGAAACGCACAGGTGATAATGAAATTTAAAATTAACTTTATTTTATTTCTATGCAAACAAAACCCGGTTACTTTAACCAAACATAATGTATACTTGTTCATATCCATTAAGTATCGCTCAAACACACCATTTCATGAAATATTGTTGTTTGATGATGGTTTTGAAAATATCATGAAATTTTCACGTGTAAATGACACTTCGAACGATATGCACGTGAAAGTTGCTTCACCTATGCACCAGTGTGTAGGGTATATGAGGAAGGCAGTTTAACGTGTTCAATTCACTTTCAACGCCAGTTTACTGACGAATTCAACATGCCACGACTTAGCGAAGCTGACCGGAACATCGCCATCGGACGTCTTGAGGCTGGCGAATCTCAGTCATCAGTTGCAAGACACTTCAACGTGCATCACACAACAATTTCCCGTTTATGGAGGCGCTACAATCAACTGGGCTCGACCCGCGACCGACCTCGGAGTGGTAGACCACGGGTAACCAATGCTGCACAGGACCGCTACATCCGGGTGTTCCATTTACGTAACCGGGCCGTCCCAGCAACACAAACAGCAGAGAACGTCCCAGGTCTTCGCCGCGTCTCCGCCCAGACCATCAGAAATCGCCTCAGACAGCACGGGATACGCCCTCGACGACCTCACGTAGGATGCACACTACGACCTCATCATCGCCTGGCACGTGTTCGATGGTGCAGGAACGTCCAGAGATGGAATTGGAGACATTGGCAGCGAATTTGGTTCAGCGACGAATCTCGTTTCCAACTTCAAAGACACGATGGTAGGACGAGGGTCTATAGACGGAGAAACGAACGTTACGCCCGTAATTGTGTAGTTGAAGCGGACAGATTTGGAGGGGGAAGTGTGATGGTATGGGGGGCCATTTCTTACAACGGGAGAAGTGACTTGGTGCACGTCCGTGGTAACCTGACTGCAATTCGTTACAGGGATGAAATTCTGCAACGTCATCTTTTACCTGTCATCAACCCTCAACGTCACGTTTTCCAACAGGACAACGCCAGACCGCACGTGGCTCGCATCACGATGGACTACCTGACGAATCAGAACATCACAGTTCTTCCCTGGCCTTCAAAATCCCCGATTTGAACCCAATAGAGCATTTGTGGGACCAGCTTGGGAAACGCGTTCGACGTCGTCAGCCTCAACCCCAAACGTTGCAACAACTGTCTCAAGCCTTGCAGGAGGAATGGAGGAGGATCCCCAAGCACGGATTCAAAGACTGATCATGTCCATGGACAGGAGGTGCCAAGCTGTGTTGCAAGCTCGAGGTGGTCACAACAGGTACTGACCTCCACGCCATCTGTACGCCCGGTGCAATGGTTTCAGAGAGACAAATGATAGCTGCATGTTGTAAAGCTGACTCTTGACAACATCCATGTGAAATTTTACGTTCGTGCGATCATTAGTTAAAGTTTTATTTGGAAACAAAATAAAGTGTTTACATTCCTGAGTTTTCACCTGTGCGTTTCTTTTTTGCAGAGTATATTAAAGTCTTCAAGGATATCATGTAAAATGTTTTTTATTTCATCACTTTACCTTTTTCAAAAGAACTATAATTTAAAGTCTATTAAACACTGCTAATTACCCAGAAATATGTAAAGGGATACAGCAAATATGAGTCCCACAGCAAAAGACAGTTATTTGCCGTCTTGCGGTGACCTAAGAATTAATCAAGACGGAAAGGGGCAACCATTATCGGTTTTCGGTTGAGATTGTTGCGTGAATCAGACAATTACACAGCCCCACTACAGAACAAGCTCTTTAACAGAACAGTATCCCTTTCACTTGGGTGGTGCCGAACACTGCTCTTAAAATGTTTCGGGCAGATACATGTAGTCACATTTGTCATGCATCATTTTTTTAAAACATGACTATGACTATTAACAATATGATACTATTTTCCTAACCTTGCCATGAATGGGGGAAAGACCTTTTTTGAAAATTTTGATTTTTTTTTTTCACAAATGGTGACGATGAGCATAGGGGTTGTTTGGTGATAAATTGAGAGTCGTCACATATGTAAGTTAGGCATCGCAGCCATGTTATAATTGTCTTTCGCGAAGTAATCTTTCGCTCATCTATCTGTCTGTCTATCTGATATTGTGAGCATTATTATAAAGAACATATTTAAAGATAACCACGCTTACATGATATAACACAAATCGACATCAAAACACCACCCCGACAAACTGAATTATGGATAATAGGATTCGATCGATTTTTCACAATTCAGTTTCAAATTTAAAACTTACGGAAGAGTAGTTTGATCAGTTTAAGCTTCGCTTTGGCAAACAGTTTTTATTACAAAGATAAGATTTGAGGAAAACGAAAACAGCCTGTCGTGGGTAATTATTGACATATTTCACTTCCTCTTGCCAATTTACATTTTCTTTGACTTACATTTGCACAGAAGTAAAACATTCCCCCCACGTTCACCATTGCACGTATAATCACAAATGCAAGCACAGTGAGAATATTTGTTCAAATTAAGCAAATTTACAACAAACGGCCTCAGTGGCTGTTGTTGCACAATATTTGACCAACAGAAAACTCTAAGGTGTTGAACGTACAGAGCGGGGCTGGTCACCGCATGGTGCTCCTCATGTCTCTGGCCTCACTAATGACAGTTGTCCGGTTAAGGGTATGTTTGTCTGTATGTCTAACGCGCATGTCTGGAAAGTAAACAGTCGTAAAGAAACACTCACTTACTGTTGTCGTTAACCATTTAGATGAACGGTCATGACCTGAAGACGTTGTCATACGGTGATAGGGTTAAGGTATCTTTCCATTTCTGGTGTCCCCCGCCGTGATGTTGCTGGAATATTGCTAAAAGCGGCTTAAAACCAAAACTCAGTCAGTCAGTCAGTCAGTCAGTTAAGGTATCTTTACGATCTGAACAGGATGTCCTTATCTCTCCAATATATTCTCTTATGGTCATCAATGTTGAGAAGACATAGAGAATGTGAGCATTATTAAAACCAACATTAATGATTAAGGTGGCCTACCTATATTCACAAGAAGGTGTTGTTGTGTACTGAATATAACCTTGTTGGTCCGGTAATGTTGAAACTCCTGGCTGTATCTCTCGGGAATGTCTATATGTAGCTGTAGGTCCTTAGTGCTTGGTACCCGTGAAGGTTCGGGTTAGACATGATCTTCAGTAACCCATGCTTGTCGTAAACGGAGGCGACTAACGGGATCGGGTGGTCAGGCTCGCTGGCTTCGTTGAAACATGTCATCGTATCCCAGTTGCGTAGATCGATGTTCATGCTGTTGATCCCTGGATTGTCTGGTCCTGACTCGAATATTTACAGACCGCCGCCATTTAGTTGGAATATTGCTGAGTGTGACGTAAAACTAAACTCACTCACTCACTCACACACTCACTTTAGCGCTTGGTATGATCTGTTTATGCGGACACTTGTTTATCAGGGCGAAGTTAATGCATAAACATCTGACTCTTCAGAATAATTTGAAGGTTTAAAAGTTTTTGTTTTACTTCTGAGAAACGAAGGATGACATTTTCTTGAATGTACCAATGTGTTCTTGTCGATACACTTTCTGATTTGATTAATCTCTTATTTGATAAAGCAAACATTTGAAACTATTATAACCCAAATATCTAATGCCCCAAATATCAACAGGAACAACAGTTCTTAAAATACTGTTAATTGAGAAATGGTTGAAGAGGTATGAATACAGGATGTCATTTTGAGAACGGTCAAATGTAACATATGTTGCATCTGGGATTATACTTTGCCAGTAAAGCACAGATGAAGGATACATCTATAAGTATTGGACTGTATTCACATTTGGACACAAAATTTTGTCTCGATATTTCAATACTTAAAACATGAACATTTTACAACATGTTCCGTGGATTAAGATTACGTCGATTTTGTATAAAGTATTGCATCGTTAGTCGTGTTATGGAGTTTAACATATTTCATGAAACGTATGTACACAGACTATTGCTTCTATATAACATGAAATCGAACAAATAGTGTCAACGGGAAAATATATTTCTTTGAAATACTTTTCTTGTGAAATTAAATACCTGGTTTTGTATATCGTATATTATGCTGCCATAATGTTTTTGGTTGACCTTAGCTATTTTTATACAAATGATTACGATATTTTGTGTCGAAATAAGCTATATGCCAAACCCTTTGATTGGTTGCAAACATTAACACAACAGTCCCAAAATACAAAAACGTATCTCAGATCTGATGAGAAATGTTTAAAAGCACAGTACTATCCTTAAAGTCATAACCTTCAAAAACAGAAAATTCTAAAATTAGAAATGTCCAGGGTGAAATAGCAAAGGCTGCTTGGTGACTCAAGTTTATTTTGAAGATGGGATTCACAGAAAGGCCAAGAGAGCAGAAATAACAGAACTAAAGCCTAGTGTTGGCCTCATTTAGAATATGGAATGGCGCCAAAGTCCACGCGAGCTGGTCTCTTCAGGCTATTGGCATGCGGAAAAAGACGTTGACAATGTCAAGGCTGTTGCTTTGTTCACACCTTGAAAGGTGTACATTGCCTGGACCATGTTGACCAATACAATCCTGCTTGGGGAGACTCCTAAAGCGGGGATCTTGTAACACACTGGACAATGGCATAGTGCTGTTATAGTAAGAACATTTGTTTCCATATATATCTCGTGTTAAGTAGGTAGTTTAGTTGGCGGTCTTAGTATGAACTTCTGAAAACCCGAAACACGCTCAAACACTATATCCTTGTCTATACACATATCCAACAGCAGATCAAATTCACGACTGAAGAATTTATACAAAGGCAGGTAATATATTGAATGTGTAAAATTTTGAATTATGTCAGAGTCAAAGACAAGATCTCAGAGTCGTACTTAGACCCTCGCTCATACAATACATACGATTTGAAATACATGTAGCGTTATACATGAAGAAAAGGGTAATGTCAGGTACAGATTTTCAGATTTTCAAGGGGGCGGTGGGGTAGCCTAGTGGTTAAAGCGTTCGTTCGTCACGCCGAAGACCCGGGTTCGATTCCCCACATGGGTACAATATGTGAAGCCCATTTCTGGCGTCACCCGCCGTGATATTGCTGGAATATTGCTAAAAGCGGCGTAAAAACTAAACTCACTCACTCATATTTTCAAGCTCTTCATAATTATGTCCTCTTTCAGAACTGTTGTACATGTATGCACAGAGTTGACAAAATGATTGCCTATATGGGCATGTTAGCAGGATTTTATATTTATATAGTGTTAATTAATTCAGTTATATTCTTTTGTTATATTGTTGTTGCACCTAATTATACTGGTATCCTGACTTATCGTATCCTTAATAATGAATCGACTAAATATTATTGAAATGTCAAGGTTGTTCTAATGGATAATGCAAACATTGACACATCTGATACTAATCAAGGTTTAATAATGTTCTATTTTATCGATATAATATGTCTCATTATTATAGAGTGCGAAATTAATTTCAAATAATGTGAAACGTTGAAATGTCATTTTAAATCCGCCAAATCATTAAATAACATGACCGATGTTCTAAATAACGAGTTTGTCTGAAGACAGTACTAAAGTATTATGAAACAAATCCAAACACCATTCTATAAATTCTCTGACTTATTGTCATCTGTTGAAATTATTACAAAATCACAACACTTTAAGATTAACGTATCGATAATCATTGGTAATAGTAACAGATGGGTCGGATTGCTGCACTCGGTGTTTGGGGTTGTGGGAGGCTCTGGGTCCCGTTCCTCAAAGCGATCGTAGCGCTACGAATGTCGTAAGTCTATGTTAAAGTATGGGAGTTACGATCACCTTAGCGCTACGATCGCTTTGAGGAACGGGGCCCTGGACTGCTATTTCTGATAATGATGACGTTGCATACAGAAGACCCTGCGATGTTAAGATTTTGCTTAAACCAGTGGTTTAATCATACTTTATGACTTGAGTATTCTCTCAATCATGTGAGTTAAACTCTCGCATAAAACAAATCACACTGATGCATGAATAAATGACATTATTTCCATGTCAGTGTTGTGGCGGCCATAACTCTCATTATGCTTATTAACCCTTAGTGTTTCAGATACTGAACATGTACACATCCATGCCATGCCGACAATCCAGCAGCATAACAGCTTAAAATAATATATACTGTTATGATAATTTAAAATATTTCCGTTTTCGAGAATTTTGTGATATAATGGTGTATCTTCTATATTTTCGCATAACAGATAAAAGGGACCATCAGTTAGCCTAGAGGGTAAAACGCATCCGCTCGCCACAAGGGTTTAACTCTTGGTCTGGTTATCCGACGTAATTTTAATTCGACATCGCTGAATCATCGATTAACCATGCTCAGTCATTGTGGGACTCGCCATTTCAGTTATGTTTAGTTTAACTATCGTTTTACAGATGATAATATTGTTGGGATTACAATTTATATTATTCTTAGTATTATTATCGTTATAAAGATAACAATATTGTGGGATTACAATTTGTAATACTAATGTTATAAAGATGACAGTATTGTAAGTATCAGATTTCATGTTACGCTTAGTATGACTAATGTTTTAAAGATGACAGCATTGTAAGGATCAGATTTCATATTACGCTTAGTATGACTAATGTTATAAAGATGACAGTATTGTAAGGATCAGCTTTCATGTTACGCTTAGTATTTCTAATGTTATAAAGATAACAGCATTGTGGGGATCAGAATTCATATTAATATTACGCTTAGTATGAACTAATATTATATAAGAATGACAGAAAAAGCAAACTATATTATAATACTATTATCACATTGATCTGTGCATACATATTGTTTTACATTTTAGTCTTTCTATAATTGCTGTAAAAAGTTACATTTCTTGACTTTATATATGAGTGGAACTTCTTGACTTCATGAATTAGTGGATTCAACAGTCGCCTCTCGCCAGAAAGGTCCAGGTAGATTTAATGTATAATGAACTGATTCTGAAACCCGAAGACAGCATTATGAAATATTGCTAAAACATTAATCTAATATATAACCAATTTATCATCGCCTAATGAACTAATGCCGAAATCTTAATACCTTAAGATTAGAGTATTGATAAACATTAGCCGCAGTAACAGATGGAGTGGATTGCATCACCGGGAAAGTTGATGTCCGAGATGAGAACCTGCTGTTCCGTTATTTCCGGCACAGATAGAGAAACACGACGGGCATTTCCCCTACACGTGGAGAGTTCCGAAGTATAATGATTTTGTTTGTTTGATATAAACGGATGAATTTATTAGCTTGTCAGTTTAGTAGATTTCATCATTAATTAATAATAAGGCTGTCACGGAGTGTTATTCATATCAAAATGCATCATTGATG
This sequence comes from Haliotis rubra, assembly GCF_003918875.1. Lineage (NCBI taxonomy): Eukaryota > Metazoa > Mollusca > Gastropoda > Lepetellida > Haliotidae > Haliotis > Haliotis rubra. The sequence continues at coordinate 1,300,395 of NW_025765214.1, read as the reverse complement.
ACTGTTTTCTAACAAAAATAATATGATGTGACTGCGTTTCATATTGTCATCTAGTAGTCATGGGATACATCGTACATCAGCAGTTACATATTTAAATATCATGCTACAATGAAATATTGACAGAATTATATTATGCTATGAGTTCAACTTTAGTAGCTGCTCAGCGGTGATAATAACCTGAACATATATAGGTAAATATTTGATGAGATATGGAAATATGTAACTATATTTTTTTCGGATCCCATGGAATCGAAACAGAATGCTTTGGACTTGTCACTAAGTTTATTCGGATATTATTGAGCACAAATTTAATGGGGTTTTTTCCGATTGCGATGGCCGCAATAGCTTGTAGGCGTTGAAGAGCCTTGTCATTTAAAGTAATGAGGTAGCAGTTTTGGAAGGCTGAATAGGTCAAAGACCTATCCTCAGGCAGTTTGTCTGGGACCATGATATGCATACCACCATAATGCTACAAGTGACAAAATACCCCACCGCAACAACCCCAGCCTGTGACATTTCTCAACAACTTCTTTGAGCTGCATTTTAGAAGTTTGGAAGTAGAACAAAGCAAGACTTTATGGAAAACAATATTTCGTGAGTGCGACGTTTCGATTTTGATTCTTGTACCGTCAAACTCACAAAATAAAGAAGTTGTTATCCATAAAGGTTGTCTGTATTCGTCAACAACATAACTAGGGTACTGGTAGGACACGTGGAAACATGTAGAAATGATCATCACAACAACCGTGATGAGTCTCTTCCGTCAACGTCTTCAACAGCAACATTCACTTACGATGCGACTATCTCAGTGAAAACTCATAATTTTACAAAATCGGCCAGTGTCAATTCAGGACAACATGAAAATGAGGCTAAGCAAAGATGAACTCAAGAAGAGCATGAAAGGTGACCGACAATGAGACAATCCACATCATTTAGTAACCTGCTCGACCTGTCAGAGAGCCTTTGATATGTATATAAACAACATTGATACACATGAGCGAAATACATTTCAACGCAGGTGTTCGGTCTGAGACATGCCTGTGTCGCGCTCTTTAAGATTCCAATTAGGTCAAGAAGAAATCTTGGTCAATGTTCTTCTCTGTAAGTGTTTGCCCCGCCGCGAGTGTCAAAGTGATAGTATACAGTGATTGATGAGGAACCTATAGGCATTTGTAAATATCTTCACTGCGATACCTTCCTCCTTTTGACCTGGATATGCCGCATCAATACATTACTTGACATACTTTATAGATGTCGGACAGGTTACTTTGTAGCTTTGACCATTGTACTGAAGGACTTGAGAAATACATTTGTGTCCATGCTAACACCTGTGGACATGAAATGGTCTTCGAAGGTGAGATACCCGGTCCTTCAACTGTATCCATTCCGCTCACTAGCAAGTTGGTCTAATTGTTGTTTAATGCTCGACTCACAGTTTATGATGCTGTTTTGAAAATAACCGGGTCTTGACCAGACAATTCAGTGAGTGACATTATGAGCATCAATATACGCAGTTGGGGTAAGATGACAAAAATTAACCAAGTCTGCAAACCTGACCACCCGATCTCGTTGGTGTTAGAATACACATGGATGGCTGACGATTTAAATCCGGATCCTGGGGTACAGGAATGAGTGAGTGAGTGTGTGAGTGAGTGAGTGAGTGAGTGAGTGACAAACCTGGAAATCAGGATTCGAACCACTGTTTTAAGTGCCTGTGGCACACAAAAGACGCAACTATGTATAGCGAATTGCTGCACTTTATACGTCTTGGGCACCCGTGCCCCTACACTGAGTAAATCCTATTTGACAGGTATCATGTATTCAGTAAATATCACATGATATGCTTATATACATGTAGTAGTGGTACAAAAAATGTTTTTAATTTCGTTACCGAACGTTTTGTGTTTGGTTCATGTTTCCTCTCTTGTTCTTCCATCCCTGTTGCTTATTTTCTTAAAGTACATATTAACGGTTTAAACAATACTGTATTTCTTCAAAATGGATTCGTCAACAGTCCCTATGCCTATTTAAAGATATGAAAAATCCCTCCGAGGTCAAATAAGTTGTGGATTTAGGATTTTTGGGATTTATGTTTGTTCTCATGTCGTGTCGGTTGACCTTGCGTTTTGATTGAGACTATAAATATCGTATATTCGAGCGAAACGTAAACAAAAGCACATGTGCACCAAATGGAACGGGTCTTTAGGAACAACAGCATATTTTATATCTGTCAAAGAGGTTGGAAAACTTATAAGTTTAAGAACAGTGCTTTTAAAATCTAAATTCTGAAACCGTTTCAAGCGGTGTCGTGATATTGACATTGAGCCGGTGTTGAGGGCCAAAGGCCAGCGAGACAATACTAATCGATCACACTATGTACATTATACTGGCTTACTTCTATGGCGCTTCTACCAGGCTTGTGTTTGGCAAAGACGAGCAGCGATTTACTTAGACAACAGAAATCCACATTGAAAAGTCTTTGTGAGGAAGGAAAAGCAGGAGAAAAGATTTCTGGCTGCAACAAATGGGTCATGTTTGTCCTTTGGCTTTGAAGCTCTATTTTCAGTTGAGAATTCGGCATTTTTATGCCTTTTCCTCATTCATGGCTTTTGGAGACACATTTCAGCTCCAAGCAGACTAGGAAGAAGATGTCTTTGGGATTTAGCATGAATTACTGATCTAATTGTTGCATTGAGATGTGTTTACCTGGGACTTCCAGGACAATAGCAACCAAGAGGTGACATTGAAAGAACACCTGACTATGTCCTCAACAAAGGGAGTCCTGTGGGTTTAGAAGCTTCCAGAACCCGCTTTGCTGGGAAATAAGAAAGACCCTTGTCACGTACAAAGTTCCAGCTCTCTGTTTTAAGTTTCAACATTTCTAGTTGTCATTTGATCTGAAGAAATCGAAATATTACGAGTAACATTGTTTTTGCCGATATTTTTTACCATTTCCGTAAGTGCTTTTGATTTTCATTAAACGTCAATTAATATATATTGTATGTTTGTGGCGATGCGTCAAATAAATACATACAATCAAATTTTGAATCGTATGACAAAGTATGTAAATATTAATAAAGGGACAAAATATCTGCTCAGGCAGAGTCAATTTAACTATCCCACCTATATCAAAAGCATCTGTTTAGGAATCACTGTAAAAAAGTGTTGACAGGTGTTTGTGACAAGGTGAGCGAATGCCCCATCGGTGGCGCCCATCACAAACACAAACTAAGGCAAAATCAATTGTCCGCCTAAAAATCCTCGAGAACATGTGATACAAGTCAAAATAAGGAATTTCGTGGAGCATCATTTTTGTCAATGATGAGTCAAATTTGGAATGTCATGCCCATGTCTAAAATAAAATGTTTTGAGATATTGACTGTTGTAATCCTGATCAAAATCTTTGAGGTATGACTCTCTTTAAAATCATCTTAGAAAAAAATGCTCGAATCGGTAGATTGTATCTCAGAAGGTGTAAAAAGTAGACACGAAAGACTGGAAGTGGTGGAATATGGCTGGAAACAGGGAAATCTGACGATTGGAAGGTTGAAGTCATCCAGTCTTGTGGGTTGCGTTTTGTCCCTCAGAATCGTCAATTTAAACCTAAACATGTTGGGTAGTTTCCCTGGTCTCTCACTTCTAGCCTGGAATGACATTGGTTGTGTAGAGATCATTGAACGATACCAGACCACTGATGCGTAATCAGTAAGACGTCTTGGCCAGATTCCCTAGTGTTACCAATCAGAACACAACATTGCAAATGCTGTACATAAGAGAAATAGATCAGCAAGAAGGGTAGCATAACTGGTGCCCATAGGGATGCATACGTCTCGCCTAAATGTCCTATCCCTAATGTTACATAGATGATCACAATGAGGAAGTACAGCATTTCACAGATTGTCTTCTCAAAGAACTTCTAATAACATTAGCCTTAACTTTGACACATTGTCCTTGATCTCTGATGATATATCATACAATCGATTTCTTAATCTTTTCGGCCAAGTACCGTTGCTTTGCTTTTGCCAAACCATGCACAAATTCTGAGCAAATAACCATCGATAACAGATTGGCACTGAGTAAGGATGTCTACTTAACAACGGACTAGTTAGAGATGGCGTGCTGATGTCTACTTATTTCTAGTATCAATTGTAATTATGCTTGGTGAAGGTCACAGTAGGAATCTTCAGTCTTCCTTGTCGGCTATGTGCTACTGCTGAAAAGCAAAACTGCATTTATATGCTTATTCATAATTAGTCGATGCTTAAAAAATACCCTAGCTTAACCTTCATATGTTCTTTAATAGCTTCAACTGACCCTGTGTCCGTGTGTACATTTTGAACTTTGAAAATGCTTTATACTCTTTAAATTAGAATATATAAATAAGTTTATGTTTCAAACTTGCTTGTTGCTCAGAAGGTATGGTCTTGAGAAGACACGTGATGGTCAAATGTCTGATTATGTCCCGTTCGTGAAAGCCGTCGTTTCTGAAATGCATGTAGAAGTGATTCCCTTGTCGGGGATTGGTGTGCACAGTTATACACCTGCCCTAACATTGATGCCATGTTATCCATGTAACCATCAGTACTTCCCACGTATTCCTAGCTGATACAGTGAAGCAACGTAAGCCGATTTTACAACCCAGCTGTCATGTGAAATCTTGTGTAATGTAAAATGAAAAAAAACAACGGCAGATAATAATCAGTTTCGATTTTCGAACGAAACAGGTTGTAGAAAAGTCAAAATGGTAAAGACAGTTATATAGATGAAACATTGCCCGGTTGGTTGTTGTAAAACACCGGACAGCTATAAAACGGAAAATAATTAAGCCTCGACCAGACAATCCAGTGAATAGCATCATGCATTGTCTATTCGAGACTCGAAACACTGAAAATCAGTGATGACACCAGGTGTTCAGGAAAAGTGTAGTTATCCTACTCGGCAAAACCCGGAACTCACCCGGCAACACCCGGAACTTTAAAAATGTAGGATGGCAACGCGCATCATGATGTCAAGCGATAACACTACACCAATTTTGACATCACTGATGTTTAAGATTGTCATACTTCCCGATGTAGTCACGAGCTGACGTGTTTAATATATTTATGTGGCATGTAGATTCATCTGACTGACTGACTGAGTTTGGTTTTACGCCGCTTTTAGCAATATTCCAGCAACATCACGGCGGGGGACACCAGAAATGGGCTTCACACATTGTACCCATGTGGGGATTCGAACCCGGGTCTTCTGTGTGACGAGCCAACGCTTTAACCACTAGATTACCCCACCGCCCCATCGACCACGATTACTTATACTTGCTTAAAAAAGGTACCAACCTCAGTACCGAAACCTCAAAGCAGCTAACGTCCATATTGACGACATACAACACTTTCATGTTTACTCTTGCGTTTTAACACGGATGTATTTCAAACCACAAGGATATATATTACACAAGGAATAAATATATGAATCTGACACAATATCTACGAGGAACTTTGTAAAAGGACATCCATTGTTACATCTTTGTTTCGCTAGGTTACAAGATCAAGGTCAGATCAAGAGACGTGTGTTGTTACTGGATGTTATGCCGTATGGAGTGAGTGAGTGAGTGAGTTTAGTTATACGCCGCACTCAGCAATATGCCAGCTATATGGCGGCGGTCTGTAAAAAATCGAGTCTGGACCAGACAATCCAGTGATCAACAGCATGAGCATCGATCTGCGGAATTGGGAACCGATGACATGTGTCAACGAAGTCAGCGAGCCTGACCACCCGATCCCGTTAGTCGCCTCTTACGACAAGCCTGGGTTACTGAAGATCAATATTCTAACCCGGACCTTCACAGGTGTATGCCGTATGGAACATTGGTCACCGTTACGTAAAAACTACCGTTATTCTAAATATTCTGTTATCTATGTTCTTCTTGGGTACAGGATAAATGTAATTAATTAGCTTGCCACTGTGGACTGATGTCCCCGGTTCGATACGTCGCCAAGTAGTGACTTATACAGCACTGAGGATAAATGTATTTTCGGTCTCCCAACACGCAAAGGTTGCTGGACGGAATCACGTGAAGGGAGTCCACGTGTGTGTAGACCTAGACTTTCATCGATTCCGTGTAATTGGTAACTAAATGACGATTATGTTTTACTGGGGTTGGCGTTATGCTAAGAATGTCTTGGTCAATATACTTGGTGCCATTCTACATTACCGTTATATTTGTATCTGTACATCAACATACTATATATGTGTGGCTCATGTGTTATTCGAAAGCACATTGTGTGAAGTCAATTCGTGGTAATGCAAGTCCTGATATTGCTGGAATATTGTTAAAGTGGCTCAAACCATAGTATGATACTCACTCATTCACTTACTGGGGGCGATGGGGTAGCCTTGTGGTTAAAGCGTACGCTCGTCACGCTGACGGCGCGGGTTCGATTCCCGACATGGGCACAATGTGTGAAAGCCCATTTCTGGTGTCCCCCGCCGTGATATTGCTGGAATATTGGTAAAAGCGACGTAAAACCCACTCACTCACCCATTCACTTACTCATACTCTTAGTGCCTGAATTATTCTAATTCAGTTTAACGTGAAAGATGAGCAATCAGGAACGTCAGAAAACTGATTGACATTGACGTCAATGCCATATGGTTAAGGTCATGTCACTTGTCATGTAGGCATGTCATGACATCACAGATAGCTATGAAAGGCTGATGCTAATGGGAGGATAGGACATGATTACCCTTCCCCCTAACACCTGGTGTAATCATTGATTTTAGTGATCCATGCATTTTGCCCGTTACTCCAACTGTCAAGGAGACTGGTTAATTATTCTCTTGCAATTCATATTATATATTTACAGTGAAAATCCAACCTATACTAGTATCATAGTAAACATACTATCAGTTTTCCAGTTTCAAGATCCAAATACTTTTGTCTCTGATGTTACAATATAACAAAATGGATACCATATTTGCTTCACTGGTCAATTGTAGTGAGCGAGTAAATATATAACGCTAAGATGTATTAGTATGAATAACATATTTGCTTCGATTGGAGTGAGTGAGAGTTAGCATATAACGTTCACATTCATTAATGTGAATGTAACATATTTGCATCATTTGTCAATCGTATTGATGATAGCCAGTTAAACTGTAATATTATGTTCTATCAATGTGAATACATGTTTGCATCATTGGTTAATTGTAGTGAGGTAGAGAGAGTTAAAATGTAATGTTAAGATTCATCAATATAACATATTTACATTATTTGTGAATTGTATTGAGCGAGAGGAAGTCAAAATGTAATGTTATAATCTATTGATATGAATAACATATTTGCTTCACTGGTTAACTGAGTGAGTGAGTGAAAGTGAGTAAAGATGTATTGTCGGTATTCGGCAGTGTTTCAGTGTTCTAATGCAAGGGTGCATAAAACATGTATTATGTGTTGTTTTTGACTGAACTTAACACATAGATGAATAAAACTATAATACAATGACTATTCAGTGGCATTTAGAAGTTGTACATAGATACCAAGATATTTTTATGGATTAAACTTCTTTTTTAGTTCCCTCACGACGTTTCGAGACCATTCCAGGTCCCTTCATTAGGTGAACGACGTTATAGTCTCAACTGTCAGTTCACCTGATGAAGGGACCTGGAATGGTCCGGAATCGTCGTGAGGGAAATAAAAAAGAAGTTTAATCCATAAAATATCTTGGACATCCTGTATGTTATTTGTTTATTCTGTTCAAATCCCGCGTGTGTGTTTTTTCAATACAAATACATAACATCGTTGAACACTTAAAAGGTGTCAGATTTGGAAACTATCTTACTATCAAAATAAATGAAGCCAGAATCAGATACCAAAGGTTGGAAATAAACAGAATGTCCATTGCTTATTTTACAAGTAACGTGCTCATGTCGTGACCTAGAGTATTGTTGGCGACATCGTGGCAACAAACAAATCATTGTTTACCTATGAAACTTGTATCCACACACGAAAACAACGGCCAACAAAGACACAACAGCTTCACAGATCGACCATAGCCGTTCCGCGTTTGTCAAGCTTGTTTGCTTTTGCGAAGAACTTCAAATTTTTGGCGGGTTTGAATAGGCTCTTTACTCTTCCGTCAAGGTCGCCCAAGGTCAGTGTTGGCTTCCGCGTTGGACTGAAGAGAAGCCGGTTCCTTGTTTCTTCCTCATGCTGGCTGGCTGGCAGTGAAATATTGAATCAGAACCCACAGACCGAAAGAACAACATTGCTATTCAGGAGTAACGCTAGCTATAGCATCTGCCGCGTCTTAGTGATATGAATATGCAAATATTGTTTCACGGCAGTTTTAGATGGCGTCGTTCAAACAGACAGAATTGAGTCGACTATTTATGTTATGGGTGCCAGGGCCGGTTGTAGAAATGTTTTAGCTATGGTCGTGACAAATCCACAACAACATTTCATCCTAAAGTGAAATTGAATCCACCTTGAATCATGATATTAAGGTCCCTTATGAAATCATCGTGAAATATATTGGGATTATTTTTGCTGGATAAAGTGATGCTGTTCTAGTACCACAATAAGCAGGTCATGTCGTACGTGTTATTAATCATTCTGGCTAATTGGTCCGGAGGGAATTACTGGACCGATTCACCTATTTCGGAGTTGATGACGTTAAAGAACGGTATCAACTTGACACTCCTCTCCGTCCACACGTTTGACATTGAGCACGTGAGAAGTAATCACTTACATCAGATAGAGGGGAATCGATCAGCAGGACATAGCTCAAGCAAAATCTAACGAATCATTTAGGAACTACATGGCGGGCTGACGTGTGCTGATCTCATTATACTGAGGAATGTGGATAGGAAAGGCTTTCGCGTGGCATTTGGCCGCTCACGAAACAAGTGTTATGTATGTGAATATTTGCTTTGATTACATTCATTACACTGTTTTGCTTTTGACAAGTCTTTGAAGCATGTTGACACAGTTTAAAAACATTATGCATAATTTGCCGCTTTGATATCGTTTTATATATTTTTTTAATTTTCTTGATCAATATGTTTATATGCCTTCATATTAATATCATTTCTATGATTATAATTATAGCTATTACATGTTCCAGTAGTACGTATCAATTTATTGGAAGAGAAATGTTATTGGTTATAATTATGAAGCTATATAATATTTTATCTAAAATGATAAAAATTCTGATGTGTTTAAGCAGGGTATTTGTTTTGATGCGCTGTTGTAGATGACCTACCCATGTTGTTGTGATCGTCAAGGTTTGTCGTGGTGGTCAACTATGCAGCATGGTAAATATCTGCAGGTTCCACGCCTTTAATGTCAACGTCGAAGGATATAGACGTTGTCACTGGCGTCGATCCAGTTAACATGGACACGATAAAGCCAGATCGCGAATTCCCTTACGTGTTTACTGGCTTCAGGCCATGCTATCACCTGTAAATATTGCATCGAATAATCTCTCCTCGAGGACTATTTTCAGCAATGCTAAATCTGACAAAGTGTATTTTGAGTATGCGCTTTGCATTTTTTATTGTGTTTTGTTTCATGCAAGCGTTCTCTTAACATTGATTTAGATACGGGTATTACGTTTTAAAGCCAGTGTGTATTTACAATGCATAGTTCATGAATAGCTGTAGACACGTCTACAAAAATACGATCTTTAAGAAAGTGGTATATTTGGTTTGAGTTCTCTCCATTCAGAAAAGAATATACACGAGAACTGCCAAAGCTGCATTTGCCTATGAAAAAATGTTTACTAGAATTTTTATTGCAGCAGGAAAATCTCTTTCCAGTATTCCTTAAACATTTTTAACCATATTTGCAATTAAAAAGCTTTAGTGGGTATTATTAAGTCACTGCATTTGTGTTTAATCTCTGAGAAACCTTTAACACTTAGGAAACATTTATTAAGGATTAACAAATTGTTACCTATTATTCCTCTTTGTACAAATATGAACGGACCTGGCGGTGACCATCTTGATGGGTTTCTGATCTGCGGTTTTATTCATAAACAAATCCTACAAAGAGCCGTTTATTCAAACACATGCAACGGCGAGTAAATTGTTCATCTTAAACAGAACATATGGTATTAATCAAACCTTTAATTGCGTCGGACATAGCTTTCATTTTGTCTCAAGCAATTTTTTTCTGATCGATTTTGTTAGTTGTCGAATAGTCTTTTTATATGTTTACTGCTGAAGCTTACTGCAGCGTAATGTAATAATATAAATGCAATTAAGGCATTTCAAACATCATTCAAAGGCACCTTAGCCATGCATTATTGTAGCATAACTTTCAAGGAATTCTAAGGGTATACAGTAAGGCTGTTCATCGCCAGGGTTAGACAATTCATATATTATAATTTTTAAGTTTAAAGGTTTTTGACACATTTTTATTTAACGAAAAAATATTGATTTTGACTTCTTTTAATTGGTATGTCAGTGTAAAACCACTTGTTATATGTACATCTTGGTATTCAAAACGGATTTAGAGTATTAAATATTCATTTACCTTCATACATACTACAACGACAGCAATTAAACAAGCCTGTTGGAAGCTTAAGAATGTTTAGTGATCAGTGCATCTGACGTTTATTCAGATGAATTATAAAAACCTTTGCTACAGTATTACAGAATGTGTGCTGATGTTATGTGTGATCATTCAGGGCCTTATCAAACGTCCGCGCTAAACGCTCAGGGCTATTCACTGAGGATAATCAGATAAAATGTATGACTAATTGTCTTTTTTGCTCTTTTCAAAGTGGCCGATTATGGAGACGTAAGATAAAGTTTGTCGGTGGAAATCACGACGCATGCATTACAATGTAACCGTGTAACGTTAAAATGGCTTCTGTGTCAGTCAAACGTTTCGGCCATTTTGTACGCTAGTGACGTCATCGTTTCTTGTGTACAACACATCAACGGTAAAATGTAGCACGTAAACGCGTTGCAGAACCTACGTCTTTACTGACCATCTCGCCGAGTCATTAAGAGATTAACATTCACTGATCCTCGGAAAGACTTAGGAAGTGTTCAAGTTATTGTAAACAAACATGGTGGGTGATATACAAGTGATCTGAAGCTCGGTTTTATTTGTTCTCATTTCGGACCTGGGGCAAACTCGATCAACTATCGGCTCAGATCTCTGGACTAGTAATGGATACAGGAAAGATTGCTGGCAAACTCTGGCGACAAACACCGTCACCAGCATGTTTGATAAGGACCCCATTCTGGTGGGAAGCTCACGTACAACTGACTCATTCAGTGTAGATACATCAACAAAGAATTTAACCTTAGTTTTGAGAAAATTAAACAGAGTCAATGTCCATTAATCAGCGTGGTAAAATGGACATAAAACAGGCAAATTGTGACAATTATTGACCAGCTAATGATAATTAATACCGCGGTATGATTGAAGTCAGGTAGACGTAAATGAATGCCATAATTAGTTTCATTAATGACATTTCATTGGATAATGCCGTTCCTCGCCATTGGTAAACAACTTGTTAGTGGATAGAATAGAAGGAGGACATAATTGTTTTAGATATACTTTGGTTTGTTTGTGGGTGGGTTGTTCGTGGTTTGGATGTTTGTGACTGCTGGCTGTGTGATGGGTGTGTGATGAATGTGTGATGAATGTACGGTAATTTTGTGATGGGTGTGTGGTGAATGTGTGATGAATGTATAGCAATTCTGTGATGGATGTGTGGTGAATGTATGATGGATGTACGGTAATTTTGTGATGGATGTGTGGTGAATGCGTGATGAATGTATAGCAATTCTGTGATGGATGTGTGGTGAATGCGTGATGGATGTATGGTAATTCTGTGATGGATGTGTGGTGAATGTGTGATGGATGCATGGTAATTCTGTGATCGATGTGTGGTGAATGCGATGGATGTATAGCAATTCTGTGATGGATGTGTGGTGAATGCGTGATGGATGTACGGTAATTTTGTGATGGATGTTTGGTGAATGCGTGATGAATGTATAGCAATTCTGTGATGGATATGTGGTGAATGCGTGATGGATGTATGGTAATTCTGTGATCGATGTGTGGTGAATGTGATGGATGTATGGTAATTCTGTGATGGATGTTTGGTGAATGTGTGATGGATGTTTTGTAATTCTGTGATGGATGTGTGGTGAATGTGTGATGGATGTATTGTAATTCTGTGATGGATGTGTGGTGAATGTGTGATGGATGTATAGCAATTCAGTGATGGATGTTTGGTGAATGCGTGATGGATGTACGGTAATTCTGTAATGGATGTGTGGTGAATGTGTGATGGATGTATGGCAATTCTGTGATGGTTGTTTGGTGAATGTGATGAATGTATGGTAATTCTGTGATGGATGTGTGGTGAATGTGATGGATGTATGGTAATCCTGTGATGGATGTTTGGTGAATGTATGGTAATTCTGTGATGGATGTGTGGTGAATGTGTGATGAATGTGTGGTAATTCTGTGATGGATGTGTGGTGAATGTGTGATGGATGAATGACGGACACGTGGTGAGTCTTTGATGATATATGATGCATATGTCATGACTTTGTAGTGAATGTGTGATATATGTGCTGGATGTGTGTTGAATCTTTGGTGAATATATTCTGGATTTGTGATGGATGTGTGACAGATGTGTGGTGTACCAGTGGTGGATACATGGTAAATCTGTTGTGAATCTGTGATGGATGTGTGATGGATTTGTGATGATGATGAGAGGGATGCGTGATGGATGCATGGTGAATGTGTGATGGATGCATGGTGAATGTGTGATGGATGCATGGTGAATGTGTGATGGATGCATGGGGAATGTGTGATGGATGCATGGTGAATGGTGGGTGAATGTGTGATGGATGCATGGTGAATGTGTGGTGAATGTGTGATGGATGCATGGTGAATGTGTGATGGATGCATGGGGAATGTGTGATGAATGTGTGGGGAATGTGTGATGGATGCATGGTGAATGTGTGATGGATGCATGGTGAATGATGCGTGATGATGATGGATGCATGGGGAATGTGTGATGGATGCATGGTGAATGTGTGGGGAATGTGTGATGGATGCATGGTGAATGTGTGGGGAATGTGTGATGGATGCATGGTGAATGTGTGGGGAATGTGTGATGAACATGAAATGAAAGTGTAATGGGTCTGTGACAAATGTGTTGAATGTGCTGGATATGTAATAAATTCGTGTTGGATACGTGGTAAATGCGTTACGGTCGTTTTGTTAGTTGTTAGGATGAATGCTCGGGAGAGGATGGATATCTATGATTTTGCACTTGGTATGCTGAAAAGTTTTAACATACTTGCTATAAAACATGTTTTTGAAACCACCGTCGACAATGCAATGTATCACTCTACGCCACAACATATTGCTATCACCCAGCTGATTCACACTCAGGTGATGACGTAGCTCTGTGGATTATAAACCAACAAAATTATATTTTAACACCACCATAATGGAACAATATAAATGTCTGTCTGCCCAATATGGCCGAACAGTATGTCGACAGTACTTAGTTATAGGGGGATATCTTACAGTGTATTCACCTTTAATCAGAGAATTCTACGACACCACTTACACGCGGATAATGGAGACTAACGTGGCTCGATTTGTTCCTTTCTTCTATGTATTCTATAGATGAGTCTTTTATTGTTACTGTTCATTTATTTTATTGACAACTCCTTCTAATTATCACACGCTAATCCATCTAATTGTGTACGGCTTTTATAAACGTCATAGCTCTCATTCTTCAAGGAGAGTTGATATAGCGAGGAAAGCTTTTGTCCATTTAGAGTGCATCAAATACTAGACTCTCCCTCATCAAATGGCTGGAGAGATTGAGGTTAAGGCAGCGTAAATGGAACTCTTTTCTACGCCGTGCTCCCAAATAAGCTATCGTGCCGTGACTGGATTCGACGTATGATTCAATTAGAAGCATAGTGAGAAGCATCGTTCTGAACCGTCAGAGCAAGAAAGACAGGTGAAAAAAGTAGAAACTAAATACAATTTCGCGTGGGGAAATATCAGCTTTGTGAGTGACCTTTATAAGGGTAACGGGCCCAGGAAACAGGCGTCCCGACCATCCCCCAAACCTATGTTAAAGCACGTAGACGTCCCGTTGTCCGTTGAAAGCCATCATCCCGTAAGCGTACCCTTTGAACCGGAGGGGAAGGGGAGGGGGTATTTTGGGTGGAAAGGGGAGGGGTGGAGAGGATGTATGGGGTGGAGAGGACAAGGCGAAGGTCGACTGCGTAGGAGAAACAGGTACCGTTGAAACATGAGGAACTATATATAGACACCATCCTCATCTTGCAAACATGTCTTTAATCAATCTGTACACGTAAAGCTGACGGGTATATAATGCTTTCGCTAATTTTAGTTTTCAGTTGCAAAGGCTCTGTGTTTGGGTGTTTGCTTACTTGACTATGTATACAGTACTTATAGGATTTCACCGACCTGTATATGAGTACGCGCTATGGACAGGTGACACAGGTATTCCGTGTGTACCTTCTAGGACCATCTCTGTCCACTTGAGATCCTTGTTATCTTGTCTTGTTAGACCTGTATCATGAACCAGTTACCTTCATCAAAATTTACTCAAAATATGCCGGATGTATATTAACAGATTAACTCAACGATAACACTTTAAAATAGATACTACCAGATGTTGTGATGCTAAATGATGAACATGGTTATATGATGATGCGTTGCCGAATAATCAATCGCATAACAATGGTAACTTTTGTTCGCTAGGAATAATTTACAGGCAGATATCTCACGGTCAGTGTGTCCTGGTACTCTGAGTACGAGAACGAATCAATTTCACTATTCATTGTATTCAATTCATTAAGTAAGCCATGAATAAAATAATTTTGAACATGTGTCAAAATCCATTGTAATAATACTGAAGTAAGCTCTTAGTCAATTATAAAATAAAACATACATCACAAGTTGCTGAGTGTGAATATTTATCGTGTACTGGTGCGGATGGTATATGAAGACGAAACAAACACTCAAATGGAGGTTTCCAATAAAACAATTTTAATGACTATCAGCATATATGGAAATTGTGACAAAAATAAACAGAGAGATATCAAAGTACAAATAATATCGTGTCATGCTGAAAGAAACAATCATCTAATGTTTTTGTAATAATGTTGCTTTTTGACTGCTGTAAACATTTTGCGACATTGGCGGACATGGCCATTTCCGCATTGTCGACATTTTGTTATTTTTGAACTCTTTTGTTTCGTATCCTCGTTCTTTGTCTCTCTGACGTCAGAGTTTATCTAAAATCTTCATTTTTGCACATCGGGAACAAACAGGATGACTTGACGAATATTCGAAAAGACAACCATTGGGTCTGATGCATGGATGATTGGGCTGAAAGGAGAGACGCCACAGCATATATACCGTAATATCAGAAACATTATCCATCTACACCGTATACAATACACACATTCCTTTTCCTGTGATTAAACAAATTACAAGAAAAAAACGAAAAATGAATTTTCTTCAGGTGAAATATAATGAGAAGATTTCGACAATTAACAAAAGGTAGAAATCAGAAAGACATCCCATCCGTGAAATGTTTCCTGAGCAAAAATTCAAATCAAGTTGAAAATTAAATTTAACTTATACGCCTACATAGTAATTCTGAAAAATGACGCGGAAGCTGCAAGGTCACAGGTGGATCATGAGCAAGATGAATTGTACAACCTGTTATCGTTGACATATTTCATCGATCTCGTGTTAGGCCATATATAAAAATATTCTTGTTTCTCATTAACCCCCGACCCAAAAATTCGACCCGACCCTAAGATTTTTATTATACTTTTTACACCAGCGAAAATGCAACTTTGACTTTCAAAATGTGCATGAATTTTTCACACTTCTAAGTTTTTATTTTCTATCGGAGAAAATGTGTAAATTACCACAGAAACAATGGGTTTTCGACATAAAATAAAATAAAATGTAAAAATCTAATCCGCCCGCCAGACCCATATTTTTTTGAAAACGTGATGAGAAACAAGAACATTTTTTATGGGGCCTTAAATGTAGACGAAACGATTATAAAATCCATTTGAAGCTGATTTTACCAAATAAATGAAAATACAAAATGATCTTATAATGCCATTTGTTGGTTATTAGTGATATTTATCATTGAGACTGGCATCTACACTCGAGGCATCCTTTTACAGATACTATATTCCTATAGGCATGTTTTAGTAAATTACAACTGAAACGTGGACACTAAGTCCCACTCACGAACTCCAGCACGAACAGCTGTTTTGACCTGAACCAATATCAATGTTAAACAACTGTTGTCAATTTCATTGTAGGTACAAGGCATTGATTTACACATATTTCTCCAGCAATCTGAACATAAAGATAAAGGACGGATACCATAAGCTTTGTCAACACGCCGTAAATCATATGTAACGTCACGTGGCTAAGCAACTAACCTTATATGGGGAATACATCCTTTGAAAAGAGAATATTTCATTTACTATGTCAATACCAGTATCGGATCTACTTAAGCTTGTTGTCAATTTCAACCCATCACTGGCCAATTACAAAGCCAGATGTCAGCTTGCTTGTCATTAACTTGATACAACGTATATAGAACATGATGTTATGTGCTGGATAAACATTAGATGTTTGCTTGGATCTCCTATTTCAAGTCGGCTGTTTTATATTGGTAGATATTAGTGATACAAACTGTCTGATAAAGATAAGCTTACCTAGGGGCTATGAAATAAAAACAATAGAATAAAGATGAACATGATGTATATGTACAGCTATATTTTCATTTGGATAATATTATGATATTCCACAGATGATAAGTGTTAAAGCAGTGCAGCCATGTTCTCGATCGTTTTTAACTGAATATATAGACTAACGCTTAGTACCTGAATATATTTAATTCAAATAAACCCGTTTAAATTGAAAAGGAGCCCCAGTTAGTTGGGAGAACCTGGGAAAGTCTAGACTGGCTTCATTTAGGGCTGTAGCATTGCAGGGAGAGTAAGGCAGTAGGGAAAATAATGTGGTTCAGGGACTGTGAGACAGTCTATTAACTGAAGAGCGACACAGTTTGCCAACCCAACCCCCTTTTATTCACCCCGAACGAATGATTAAGCAATACTGGGGATTTCCAATCCCCGTTGTTTTGTCTTGTCACTTCAGCATCACGAGTAAGGTGTGGTGTCTTCTTTCTCATCGGCCTTAAGAGATAAAGTTATGTGTTCAGCAAACAACAGTACTACATAGGGGCTTGAGGACCAGCAATTTAAATGACAAACCCCCTACATTATATATGTTCATCTTAATTTTAAATGCGATAAATGTTATGTGTTCATTGCAAACAACATTTGCTTTGTCGTGACGATTAAAGGAACAGTATGCTACAGTTCATTGCAAAGAGCTCATGTCTGTACGAAAGGTTGCCGGAAGCAATTAAAATGTTTTAACGGTGGACAAGCGTTGGCTCGTCACGCCCCCTTGTCTACATGTATGAAGCCCAGAGAATAACGGGTACATTGTATCGTTAAACATGTGGAACCAGCAGAATTTTAATGGGGTCAAAATGTACAAGTCATGAGGATAACTGTACATCATCATGAATTAAAACTGTAATATTTTGTATTTTCGTTGAACGGGAAAAAATTGCAGGCTAACGTGCTTTTGAAATAAATGGTTTTCGTTCCCTCCGCTGCGTTGTGTAGAACAAGCATTGTTTTAATACATAAATATTATAGTTCATTTCTCAACAGAAAAGTTTATTGTTTTGATTTTTCAAACGATTATTTGTATGTTTGGGGTATGGATCCCCTGAATCAATATTAAAGCCATTCTCCAAAATCAAATACAATGTATCTTGACCCAGCCCAAACAGCCATCTCACGCAAAACTGGTCTATTCTTAAATCAAAATGGAAGTTATACATCATCTTTTATAAAGGCAGATAATTGTTATCTGGGACACTGGGGTGATATGAATAGAGGTCAGAGCTCGAAATAAGTTCCCGGATGTTTTATTATATGCCTAGCCAATCACACCCAGATTATATCTCGTCATAGACGATCTGTTTAAAGTCCGGCGTTCTGACGAGGAGTCTCTCAAGCGGGTATGACGAACACATTTCACCTGTATGGGTAAATCGCTCGAACGGCGTCAGACCAACCATAAGCAGATCTCAGCCCTTTGAAATAGGCTCTGAATATTTCATCACAGGCAGAAATAGACATACGGTGACATTCTTTAGATTCTGATATCAAGGATGTAGTGGTATGCATACAATGATAATAGACATGTCTTTTATCTCATGTAATAGTACTTGAACTCCCATCACCCACTCCACCCGTACACCCGCTATAGAAACAACGGATGTACTTAACCACTAGCGGGATATATTTTTAAATTCAAGAAGAGCAAACAATCAGAACACGTTACGCTATGTGAGTGAGTGAGTTTAGTTTTACGCCGCACTCAGCAATATCCCAGCTATATGGCGGCGGTCTGTAAATAATCGAGTCTGGACCAGACAATCCAGTGATCAACAGCACGAGCATCGATCTGCGTAATTGGGAACCGATGACATGCGTCAGCCAAATCAGCGAGCCTGACCACCTGATCCCGTTAGTCGCCTCTTACGACAAGCATGGGTTACTGAAGATCAATATTCTAACCCGGACCTTCACGGGTAAGATACGCTATGTGAAACAATTGCATTCCCTGAACTAATTAGTCGGGTTTAAAATATCGTGTATAGGTTTAACATAAATATATAACATAATGAAAGAGAAGTGAGTTTTCTAGATTATTATGCTCGTTACGTCAGCTATAAAATACATGATGGACAGGCAACATTGGATAATATGGTGTATTATAACACAATCTCTTTAAAGGACTAATCAATATATATAGTATCGATAATGATATTAATATACATATTACATTTCATTTTGAAGGTTTCTGGGGAACTAAGCCATGAATATATATTTCATTAAAGAAAATTGCATAAATAGTTTCTCAATATGTACAGTAAGATGTTACTGTCGGGTAACTGAACGCTTATGAAATGGTTAATATACGATGGTTATGTTTTTGATATATTATAGACGGGTTTTGGACCTTAAATTTGAGGTGTTTCAGTGACTATTTTCAATCATGGAACATTTTGATAACCTTTGATATTTTGGGGTCCAGTCCAGTTGTTAAGTGTATGCTTTCTTTTGCCAAGTAATTTACACACCTAGGCAGAATTCCCAAAGAGTGAGTGAGGTAGTTCGTTTAACGCAGCTTTGAACATACTGTCATCAAAGCCATCAGCTTCGTGTAACGGGAAACCTGGAAACGATTCAGAGTTTAGTTTGGCATGATAGCGATAAGGGCGATGATAAAAAATTAGATATTTGCACAAAACATTTAGGAGGATGTGACCTCACAGATGTATCGCTACCTGTTAAATGATAAACTGGTCACGTTTGTGATCTCTTAAGAATATTTTTTAAAGATATTAAACAGGAACTTTAGAAGACATACACAGGTTTGTCACATGTCAAGAAGGGTTCATGTTCTTTATCATGCCGACATCTGTGTACTTCTATACCTACATCTTGTTCCCCGACCAGAGCGCGTGCGTGCGGCAGGGAACGGGGTCATATCATATCTCCGTTACCCGTCAGAGTAGGAGGAGGCAAATACCATGACGTGACAACAACAAAGACGTAGTTCTGGAGGAAAAACGCAGCCCTCGGCGTTCAAAGGTTTCCTACTTTGAAAAACACACAGGTGTCGATAGGGCACTTAGTATCCGTATAGGGTTAGGTGAACGCATTTCTTCATGTGTCGTAAGTGTGAACGAGGTCAATTTCAAGTTATCACTTTGATTGACAGCACTGACCTGTCACTCAGCAGGAAATGCATGTTTTCAAAAGGTATACAAGTTGAGTCTTGGTTCAACAGTGATGGTGTATTGTTAAGCATATGAAACATGACACATCATCGGGGAAATTAGACCACTGTCGGACGAGATGTGTTCAAGTACAGGTGGAGTGCAACGATAGTGACATGTTGACCCCATGGACGGACATTCACATGGGGCGACATGTACCTCGGCGGTGTGGGTCAGTGCTTCAGGAG
Source organism: Haliotis rubra (assembly GCF_003918875.1). NCBI lineage: Eukaryota > Metazoa > Mollusca > Gastropoda > Lepetellida > Haliotidae > Haliotis > Haliotis rubra. Next base: position 1,280,219 of record NW_025765214.1, on the reverse strand, counting down.
ACGTGTGTTACACCTTGCAACAGATCCCAAAACATGAAGAAACGAAACGAACATATGTGAATGGGAATCAAAGCAATGATAATTTTTTCAAGTTACTTCAATAATGTATTTCTGAATTTAAAATATATCATTTCAATCTGACTTTTGTAATACTTCAATAATGTATTTCTGAATTTAAATTATATCATTTCAATCTGACTTTTTCAAGTTACTTCAATAATGTATTTCTGAATTAAAATTATATCATTTCAATCTGACGTTTTCAAGTTACTTCAATAATGTATTTCTGAATTTAAAATATATCATTTCAATCTGACTTTTGTAATACTTCAATAATGTATTTCTGAATTTAAATTATATCATTTCAATCTGACGTTTTCAAGTTACTTCAATAATGTATTTCTGAATTTGAATTATATCATTTCAATCTGACTTTTGTAGTGCCTTCCTTTTTATCACATTATCTGTGTTGCCATACAAAGATGATATTAAAGTCTGTGGTAGCCATGTTTTATATTATATAGATATTATGCTTAGCCGACTACGACTATTGCGAAATATGTGAACAAATTCTTTTAAAATATGTAAAACAAACCCCGCTTACTACAACACACTTACTACCTTACAACAAAGGCAGTTGGGTAGTTGAAGACCCGGGTACGATTCCCCACATGGGCACAATGTGTGAAGCACATTTCTCGTGTCCACCGCCTTGATAAAGCTGGACTACTGCTAAAAGCGGCGTAAAAACAAACTCACTTAATCTCCTTACAATAATTGAGCCTTATATTGTCATGTTTACCTAGACCACCATGATATGAACAAAGTGCTTTTGGTGACTACTGACAAAATCTTGCAACCTTCACCAAGGACATTAATTGTCGAAATTAATGCTACTATCATGTATAAAGATACATGTGCATTTATATACCATCCCAAAGCTCGTTTAGGTCAAGGGTTGGAAAGTTCTGTTATTGTGACAGAGTAAACTTGCATCAGCACGACGCGTCGGCTGTTCCGTCACATTTAACTGATGGGCTGTGATAACTGAAACGATGTTCAAAGCAGACCTAAAGCAAACTCCCTCACTCACTCATTGGGAAATCTGAGCTCTCTGCTGTATTAGCTGTCGGTCAGTAATTCAAGTAAATGAAAACAGGATTCGACTTAACATTAAGTCATCAAAACGCGTACGTTACTGAAAACAGTCGCCAAAACACTGCAAACTAAATCAAAACCCAACTATACCCGTATGAAACACGTCACCACCGAATGATAATTTCGGGATTGACATGTTCAGACACAATCACACACTGGTGTATACTGTTTTTGCCAGGTAGTTAAGTTCTTGGAAAACGCTGGCAGGACTACTTTGAGATAGAAAACTGAGAGACGGAAAACTTGCCTCAAGTGACTGATGGGTTTGTAGATAGAGACGTCACCGTCACAGATTTGTATCTTTCATTCAGATGTCCACTCGCGTGCTGTTATTTCTAGGTTGAATACAACCCCAACAAGTATTATGACGTTGAGGAATAACCGTTTGTCCAGAGACTCTCATACTCTTTTAACATGACCCATGATACATACACGATAAGCACTAGCATGTTGACACGATGATGGCAGAATGTTGTGTTACGCTCCAGTCAACAATGTTTCTGTGTATATTTAAAGGGGGCGGCGGGGTAGCCTAGTGGTTAAAGCGTTTGCTCGTCACGCCGAAGACCCGGGTTCGATTCCCCACATGGGCACAATGTGTGAAGCCCATTTCTGGTGTCCCCCGCCGTGATATTGATGGAATATTGCTAAAAGCGGGGTAAAACCAAACTCAGTCAGTCAGTCAGTATATTTAAAAAGGTTAAATGCCACTTGATTGTTTCATATTACTACAGTTAATCTGTCCTACTGCTTTTCTGAATGGTTTGTTAATGGTCTAGTTAATAATGGTTAATCAGTGTTTAGATATACATGTATCAGCGTTACAATATGTGCCAGTTGTCTCTGGCCCGTATTGCTGTCGTTGTTCTGTGTAATGATCACGAAGTATTTATTAAGCTATGTAGTTTCCATCCAATTATGTAATTATTTACAAAAAGGTGTGATGTGCTCGACGTCTTATATATATTTAGTATATTAGAGTGAGTGAGTTTGCTTTTACGCCGCTTTTAGCAATATTCCAGCAATATCACGGCGGGGGACACCAGAAATGGGCTTCACACATTGTACCCATGTGGGGAATCGAACCCGGGTGCTCGGCGTGACGAGCGAACGCTTTAACCACTAGGCTACCCCACCGCCCCTGTATATTAGATCTTAAAACTACTTGTTTAAAGAACATGTGTACATTTGCGTTTGGATTAGTGTGGTCCACACGAAGAATTAATGTTTGGAGGGATATGGTGTATTTCGTCGAGTACAGAATGAAGGGAACACACAAACCGCTAAGGTGAGGTGATCAGGTGAGGTGATGTGATGTGATGTGATGTGATGTGAGGTGAGGTGAGGTGAGGTGAGGTGAGGTTTAAAGTCGTACTTGAGAATATTTCGCTCATATGACGACGTGTATGCGTGTGTATGTGTGGCTGCTTGTACTAGCCCAGACTGAAGCTGGTTTTATAGTGCTAGCTCACTGAGATACCATTCCGCAGTTAAACATGAATACCCCACTCAGACCCATTATACTGACTCCGAGCCGACCAGTCCTTGTTGTACCCATTAATGCCGAGCGCCAGGCAGGGGCCAACAAATACCATATTTTAACGTCTTTTGGTATGTCGCGACCGGGCGGACGCTTAACACCACAGAGGCGGTCCACAAACCGATAAAACAGGAAAACAAAAACAACCAGGTGTAACTGTGTTATATAGGTACAGTAACACAATAAAGTTATGCGAGGTTGGATGCCTTGACGTCAGGCGGTTGGGGATGATTACCCAATAATACAACGTGTAATGACCTAAACATCAAACAGTATCATCTTGAGTGAGTGAGTGAATACTGCTTAACGACGCATCAATAAATATAATTGTTTTTTTCATGAAGAAAAATAATATGACAATACAGGATGAGTGAGTGAGTGAGTGAGTTGAGTTTTATGCCGTACTCAGCAATATTCCAGCTATATGGCGGCGGTCTGTAAATAATCGAGTCTGGATCAGACAATCCAGTGATCAACAGCATGAGCATCGATCTGCGCCATTGGGAACCGATGACACGTGTCAACCAAGTCAGCGAGCCTGACCACCCGATCCCGTTAGTCGCCTCTTACGACAAGCATAGTCGCCTTTTGTGGCAAGCATTGGTTGCTGAAGACCTATTCTACCCCGGATCTTCACGGGTCAATACAGGATGAGATAGAAGGAAAGATAAGATTAGAATCGGACACAGCATCGGTTTAAACTCAGCCATTAGATTTAAGGGTATCGGTTTACAAAATGTTTAAGACTCTTCCGAGTATCCGAGTTCAGTGTAAGTGAAAGTTTGCAGATCTCATCGACAGCTGGCGAATATGCCATCATACCTAACTGTGAATATTTAGACAGATAACACCCGACTATCAACATTAGCGTCTCAGCAAAACACATCTGTGAGGTTATATAAATAAATTAAACACGTGCACTTTTAAAAGAAAACACAAACCCTTATCAAAAGCACTGGAGGGGGATTTTCAAGTAACATGAAATATGTTAAACTTTCCATTTAAAATCTTTCTGTAGCAGCCCTACTGTTCATAATCTCACACTTCAAAATAACACAGTCTGTTGGCGGACCAGGTAGGTCGAGATTCCCATGGGCAATAAGAAATCTTGATTAAAACTGTTAACAGTACATACAAGAGTTCCCAAGCAATGTCCTTACTAGAATTAGCAAACATTTCTGTTCATATTTACAAGCCGTCGGCCAGGTAGGTCGAGATTCCCATAGGCAAAACGAAATCTAACCATCTTGATTAAAACTGTCAACAGTAGCCTGCATGCAATAGTGCCTAAGCAATGTCCTTACCAGATGTATCAAACATTTCTGTTCATATTTACAAGCCGTCGTTAGAGATGTATCTCTCTCACACACAATGCATATGCTGTGGGTTATATTGATCTATCAGTTTGTGGTCTGTCAACAATCGCACGAAATATTGCAAATACAATCAAAGGGAGACAACTCATGGTGGCCAATGACTACTTTATCAGGCCAACACATTGCAGTTGAATTTTTAAATTACAATTTAAAAAATTTGAATACCGGAAGTTTTCAATTTCAAATCATAAACCATTATTCTCTGTGTAATTTGAAAATATATAAAAATAATACGTCAATATATCATAAATGACGCAGCTATATATACTCCATTGGCTTAAACTGATTTTTTTTCCCACTGGAGTACAATATGAGTTTGCAAGGTACTTGTGACATCGCCTTGTCATGCCTTCTGGTTGTGAAATAGATGTACCAACACAACTCGTCTTTTCATTTGTCAGTTTCATGTGAAATTGATCCGGGGTGAAGTACAGCATATCTTTATTCCCTGACATAATGTGAATATGTGGCATTGCAGTCGTTCCAAAAACCTATCGTATTTCCACCCTAACGATGAAATTGGAAATGATATAATCACCTGTCACCAACGCGCGAATATGATACTACGGTAACTGTCAATCAAAGTTGGTTTTAACACTTGAGCGCGTCAAAATGTGCAGAGCGTTTGAAAATATGACAAATGATGAGTGATATGTATTTCTCATGCGTTGCAACATAATCCAGTGAGGGTGTTAACCGGGTAGCATGTCTGACGTCACACGAATTATATTATATGATATCAGTAAATGTAAATTATACGTTAAATAAGTTAAATATATGATGAGTTTTAAGAGAAGGACGTGGGTACATGTCATAGAAATTCGAATGTACGCATATTTTGATTTAGCTAAGCCAGGCTTACTGGTGTGTTTAATTTTTGCACTGCTTCTCTGGGTAACCCATCTGGACCCTCACAACACATGTTGCTTAAGAAGCACGTGAAATGTACTCGCTGTTCACACCTGTTAAAACTTCAGTCAATGTTTAGTGTTGATGGTTTTCATTGTGATGTATGTCATGATGTTTTGATATTTTAGGAACATGTTTCATGACTACAGAATATCGTGATATTAATGTTTGCATCCCAATTAGGTCATTGTTGAAAGTGCTATTATTAAGAACGTATATTTCATAAACATCAGCTCGTGTAATACATTTCTTGGGGGAACATGTTGTTTTAATAATTTACTGAAATGATTCAGAAGGATTTCCTGTTGCGATTCAGTTTATTTCTGTTAAAACGTGCGATTCACGTCAGACAATTATGACATTGTATTCCTCAAGTATGCTTTGGATTCAAAGATTAAACAAACCAAAGCAAAATATTCTGCATGACAAATCTTGTGGATGAAATGCTATCAGATATATTTTAACAACCAAATAGTAATACACTATTATACGTTTACATCATACTTCAACAATATTTATTCGTATGCATCATAATAATTACAGTTCAGAAGTCTGAGGTTTTGATTAAAATTATATCATTCCATCTCTTTAAACTATCAGACTTGTACTCTTTAATTTTATCATATAGAGACAAAAGGAAAACTGAAAGGTATTCCTGTGAAATGGCCAATATTTCTAGAGAAGTGACCTGGCTCCATTGATGTTTCTGCATTTCCATGAGTTTATATCTCGTCTTTTTTAATTTAAAACACAACACATTTGCATTTATCAATACATCAACATTGTTTGTTAAAACGACTCAATCAAAATCATATACTAAGACTGAACAACTGTGTTTCTGTGACTGGGTATGGGTATGGTCAAAGGGAGGTAACTCTCACAAGAGTCATTTCGGCAGTAATTTGTGTGGTCATTTATGAATGCCAAATGACCAAATTTCCTCCAATCAGGAACAACTGTAACTAATGATGTCCAGCCTGAATTGTATGGCGTCAAATGAAAGAAAACCGGTCTATGGCCTGTTTGTGTGATAATGCGTTCCACCATGTTTTCGAAGCGTCTTAAAATACCCGATTAGTCATCGCTCAGTTTCAGTGTCACACGTTTGTGACTAATCACTGTGACGCAGCATGACAACACCTGTGTAATGGATCGTGTGCGTACTGTCATTGAATACTGTGTACATCAATGATTAACGTTGTACTCATCATAAAATACCTATTGCAAGTCACGACATTGCAATTCATACTCTTTTGATATTACAGTAAGTTAATATAAGGCGGACTTGGCCTTGGTGTAATGACATGCATTAGCAAGTTTAATTCAGTTTTTAACTCAGAAATTTGGTAATGCACATATACCTACAACTTAATAATTACCCTAATTACAATGAAACAAAGTCTCAATCTTAACCTAAGCCAGCAGTTTAAGCAAGAATTCTTCAACAACCCATGTTTGACGTAACACGCGACTAACGGGATCGGGTGGTCAGGCTCACTTACTTGGTTGATGCATGTGATGGTATCCCAGTTACGAGGATCAATGCTCCTAGTACCAATCACTAAATTTTCTGGTCCAGAAAGGTTTACAAAAAGAATTTTGATAAATTTGTAATCTTAAACTGTCATAATAGTTATCAAGTTTTTTCCCCTCATTTATAATTGTATAGACCCCAATGCCACAAAATCTAAATTTCAAGTACATGTACACAAGACTGATTCAAAATATAGGTCCCCTACAACCTATGCTTTTGTCAGAATTGACAAAGTGTCGTGACTTCACAGTGACATGGATCAAAGTTCATGATGTCAGTCACTGGATTGTCTGGTCTAGAACTGTGTGAGTGAGTGAGTGAGTTTAGTTTTACGCCGCACTCTGCAATATTCCAGCGGCGGTCTGTAAATAATGGAGTCTGGATCAGACAATCCAGTGATCAACATCATGAGCATCGATCTGCGCAATTGGGAACCGATGACATGTGTCAACCAAGTCAGCGAGCCTGACCACCCGATCCCGTTAGTCGCCTCTTACGACAAGCATAGTCGCCTTTTGTGGCAAGCATGGGTTGCTGAAGACCTATTCTACCCCGAATCTTTACGGGTCTCTAGAACTGTGTACTGATCTACGTCGATTATCTGATTTGCTGAGTGTGGTGTTATACAACAAACAAGCCACATGGTACAACATGGCCGCGACAGACAATGGGTACCAGGCTGTCGAGCTTCGTCACTGACACATTTCATGCTGAAGTGTTCTTATCGACTCCCTCCTGATAGCAGTAAACATAAGCTACGATACAGATAGATGTTTTTTGCATCGACACATTCACATTTACTTATTTTCCAAGCCTTTTTGATCTAAAAACGACTCCATGTTTGGGCCTTTATGTAAACATGGTATCGTGATATTTGTGGTCTCAGACCGGATATCAATTAGAGGTGGTCTTCTAATAAATAAAGGTCTGTGCAACGCTGAACAACACTGTATTTATTCTGAATACTGAACCCTGAAAATACGAAACCATGGTTCAAGATACTGGCTCGGTTTTGAAAATCAGCTGTCGAACATTGTACCGTTGTATTTATGATAAGTGAATGAGTGAGTGAGTGAGTGAGAGAGAGTGAATGATTATGGTTTTACACTGCTTTTAGCAATATTGCAGCAATATCACGGCGGGGGACACCAGAAATTGGCTTCACACATTGTACCCATGTGGGGAATCGAACCCGGGTCTTCGGCGTGACGAGCAAACGCTTACCACTAGGCTACCCCACCGCCCCTTATGATAACTGAATGTCAACGGCTGGTCAAGATGTCCTCCAAGGGAAAGACAAATGAAAATGAAAACGGCTGTACAGATCTGATAAGATTATCTGAGATGATATGAGGCTATTTAAAGGTGGAATGATTCTGTGATCACAGTGATGCGTAATCAAATCCGATGACAATCGGACAGTTCGTGTCAAGTCGGTGAAAAACTACATATAGGTGGGTCAATTTTGAAAATGTTCCTCAAGGAGAATTCTTCTAGACTATTTATGTCATGCAACAAACATTTCTGATACTGAAACAAATCAAATGCATTCTTTTGCATGTGTTTGAGGTTATCATACTTTTGGTCAAAGCTTCACTGGATTATCATATCCCCTGCTATCTGCAGGACGTATACTATTTTTTCTGATTGGAAGTAGAAGTTAAACAATAGCATGCTATACTTTATTAGTGTGTTAATATCTTCACCATACCGTCACAGCAATATTCATATACTGATTCACGGATCCTCCGCTAGGTGGAATCCTATGAGGGATTCGAACCCTAACTCTCAGAGTCAGGCACCTAATCGCCAGCACACAAAGTAAGCGAACTAACCCACTCGACCATCGCGGCATCCACTAACCCACTCGGCCACCGTGGCTTCCATTAAGTCTACCAAGTCTGTCGGACGAAGAACGAAGGGAACCAGTCTACAGTGTTCGTTATATGATTACTAAATATGGCTCCACATGCCTCAACTGCAGTGTCACGTGATCAATACCGCAACAAACACATGTTTGTGTCTGGAATCGGTCATATCGTGACAACATCTCGAAACAGAACACAAATGAAAGCATGCATGTTTTCTCACTTGAGTGTAATTGTAACTGGCAAAGGTAGCAGTATCTGTATCACACTGTTGAATGCCTCTGATAAAAAAATCAACAAAACAAACAAACAAAAATTATAAATATATGTCCATGTGAATTTTGAATGATCATTTTAATATATTTTCTTTATGTTATTACACAGAAGATAAACTGATAAAATACATTTTATTTATTGTTCATGAAATGGTAATATTCAGATTTAAAAGAAATACATCTGTAAACTGAAATATATTTCCTTCCTCTTTCATCTTTGAGCATTCCGGTTTTAAGTGACAACCTGAGAGGGACTACGCTGGATTGATATATAATTTTAAATTTAATTTGTAATGTTTATATGTCTATTGAACTTGATAAGGAGAACCGTATATGTTAGCACTTATCAGTGTTCATTCTTGGTCCGTTTTCTTATCATTTCGACCATCACGCAATTTATTACGTTTCGCATTTTTCAGTTCGCCTTTTGTACACTTCACAATGTCATGTGATACAATATGGCCACCAAGTGTTTTGATTTGGGTGTTGACGAAGTACGATGACGGCTTATGACAGACCGCTCCCGACTGATACGGGTCAAAGATTTGCCATGCTTGGTCAACAACATCGGAGAATATCAGACGACGTAGCGTCACTAGATTCATGGACAGATGCCCTGAATTTGTCTTCATCAGTAGAAAGATCAGACGAAAGCCGGCTTTCAGGAAGTGGCAAAGCCCCTCATGTTGTGAACGTTGATCCATACAGACAGTTTGACCACCACAAGGACAGGGGTCCATCGGTTATATCAAGTACCAATATTCAGTGTGACGTAGCCGATGGTGCTGGTCCTATTACGCGAAGACATTATGGCAGGCAAGAGAGTGGAGGTCAACGCGTTCACATAAATCAGAATCCAATGAGGTATTCCAACCACCCCCGGACCAGTTTTGTGAAACCTGATGTACCCCACTCTAGAGGGGTAGCATCGTGGTTCAATAATATCGCACAGTCAAGTTCACAGTCACCAAATATCCAACAATATACTAGTAGACCTCATGCTTTGAGCGCTAGTGCTTACGATGAAAGAAATTTCAACAATTTTGGCATATCTGCCCAGTCACGTTTAGGTTTACCACAAACTAGTATAACCAATGTTCAACCAACTGATGTTTCTAGTAGTAGCCAAGGTCACCAGCAAGGAAGAAGAGGCAGCAGTGGTGGGGAGTTCGGATCTGAAAATTTGGTGGATCAGTTGGACAGAGAAGGAGAAAAATTAAAGACAAAATTTATGTCAGCTTGGAATAATGTGAAATACGGTATGACTAGTTACAGTCAGTATATTTAGTGCTAATAGTGTTCACTTGTCATGCTAAATGCCTGTGCTTTGATTCCCAACTTGGCTTCAATATGTGAAGTCCTTTTCTGGTGTCCACCCACTGTGATATTGTTTGAATACCGCTAAAAGCAACATACAACCCAACTCGCTAAAATCTGCAAATTCTATTAGTAAGCAGGCTTGGAACTGCAAATACAAAATGCTGTCATCACCATGCTCATGTTCTCAAAGGAGTTTGATAAGACGTTTGGTGTTTCCAGATTTTTTAAAGGGGGAGCTAACTCATAGAGCTATGAAAGTCATGGTTTGACGTTAGTCATAGTTCTCATTTGAAACAAGCAAATGACGATGTATGAACACAAACATGTGAAAGTTGGTACTTTCAGTATGATGAAACATTCTTCTCTGAAGTATAGTGATCATGGTGATGTAACAAAAGGCATTATTCTAATCTGAATTGTGGACTAGATGGAACACATGTATCTAGCCCTTGCTAATATGATGTAGTTTATCATGTTTATTGTATAGAACAAGTATTTCATGCATTGTGATCATTAAGTCATCATTGTTATCATTATTTTCATCATGATCTGAAGCATGAGAAGGAGCATGTAACATGTTGAAGCAGTGTTAAAATTTGAAATGAAGTAAATCGACTAAAACACTCTTATTTTGGAGCAATCTAACCTGTAGGGACTCTTTCTTTAAGTAGCATTTAGAAGCTGGTATGGTGAAGTGGAAGTTTTGATGGATGTGACGTTTCAGTTTTGATGCTAACACCGTTAGATAAAAAGCACGAACAAAGTGTGAATGATCATTTCAATCACTGTTATCGTGTATGGTTATCTCAACGTTTTCTCACACAAGTGCAAAAATCATCATATGATCACATGTCTGGAAAACTAATTTCAAATACACATCATGTATGATACATATATTTAAAATTCTTCCTGTTAACTTGATGACTTGGCTCATTCAAATTATTTGGAATTTTGCCAGTGGAGTATTGCAAATTGCTAAAGGATCACATGTATCTCATGTGTTTATATGGTGTATAGAAAAAAATAATTAACAATGCTCAGTTATTTGTCTTCTGATAAGGTGATGTTGATGTTTTAGTTCTAATTCTACTTCCCTTATCAATTCATTTACATAAACAATTTTATATATGGGACTATAACAAAACATGTCCAGAGCCTCACATGGTAAATATTTCAGTCACTTAGCAACGTCAGTTAATGATGAAGTTCTCTTTAGCTTAATATTAGTATGGCTAGCCACTTAACAACATCACCTTGTTTACAGAGGTAAACATCTAAATAATCATCCCCACATTTTGTGTGGTTCAGGCTGTGTGGTCTGTGCCATTAGTCTCAAATCCCAGATAGGGTATGACCCCCCAAAATGCTGGTATTTGCACTTTACTGAGAAAGTTTAATTCCAAATATAACATGTTACTTCTTCATCTTATTAAAACAATAGTTATCATCTAAAAAGTACATGTCACTGTGATGTTTGTGAGTGCATATTATGATTACAGTTGTAGATGCACATCATGATTACAGTTGTAGATGCACATCATGATTACAGTTGTAGATGCACATCATGATTAGAGTTGTAGATGCACATCATGATTATGGAGTTGTAGATGCACATCATGATTATGGTTGTAGATGCACATCATGATTATAGGTTGTAGATGCACATCATGATTATGGTTGTAGATGCACATCATGATTACAGGTGTAGATGCACATCATGATTATGTAGTTGTAGGTGCACATCATGATTATGTTGTTTGTAATGCATAACATGATTATGGATCATGATTATGGTAGATGCATCTTATGGTTGTAGATTATTTTTGTAGATGCACATCATGATTATGGATACAGATCATGATTACATCTTGATTATGGTTGTAGATGCACATCATGATTATGGTTGTAGATGCACATCATGATTATGGTTGTAGATGCACATCATGATTATGGTTGTAGATGCACATCATGATTATGGTTGTAGATGCACATCATGATTATGGTTGTAGATGCATCATGATTATGGTTATAGATGCACATCATGATTATGGTTGTAGATGCACATCATGATTATGGTTGTAGATGCACATCATGATTATGGTTGTAGATGCACATCATGATTATGGTTGTAGATGCATCATGATTATGGTTGTAGATGCAGCTGTAGATCATCATGATTATGGATGCACATCATGATTATGGTTGTAGATGCACATCATGATTATGGTTGTAGATGCACATCATGATTATGGTTGTAGATGCACATCATGATTATGGTTGTAGATGCACATCATGATTATGGTTGTAGATGCACATCATGATTACAGTTGTAGATTGCACATCATGATTGCACAGTGATTATGGTTGTAGATGCACATCATGATTATGGTTGTAGATGCACATCATGATTATGGTTGTAGATGCACATCATGATTATGGTTGTAGTTGCACATCATGAGGTTGTAGATGCACATCATGATTATGGTTGTAGATGCACATGCACATCATGATTATGGTTGTAGATGCACATCATGATTATGGTTGTAGATGCACATCATGATTACAGTTGTAGATGCACATCATGATTATGGTTGTAGATGCACATCATGATTATGGTTGTAGATGCACATCATGATTATGGTTGTAGATGCATGCGCACATGATTATTTGATTAGATGACATCATGATTAGATGCACATCATGATTATGGTTGTAGATGCACATCATGATTATGGTTGTAGATGCACATCATGATTATGGTTGTAGATGCACATCATGATTATGGTTGTAGATGCACATCATACATCATGATTAGATGCATCATTATAGATGCACATCATGATTATGGTTGTAGATGCACATCATGATTATGGTTGTAGATGCACATCATGATTACAGTTGTAGATGCACATCATGATTATTATCAGATTATGGTTAGATGCACATCATGATTATGGTTGTAGATGCACATCATGATTATGGTTGTAGATGCACATCATGATTATGGTTGTAGATGCACATCATGATTATGGTTGTAGATGCACATCATGATTATGGTTGTAGATGCACATCATGATTATGGTTGTAGATGCACATCATGATTATGGTTGTAGATGCACATCATGATTATGGTTGTAGATGCACATCATGATTATGGTTGTAGATGCACATCATGATTATGGTTGTAGATGCACATCATGATTATGGTTGTAGATGCACATCATGATTATGGTTGTAGATGCACATCATGATGGTTGTTATGATTATGGTTGTAGAGTTGTAGATGCACATCATGATTATGATGTATGCACATCATGATTATGGTTGTAGATGCACATCATGATTATGGTTGTAGATGCACATCATGATTATGGATGTAGATGCACACAGTTGTAGATGCACATCATGATTATGGTTGTAGATGCACATCATGATTATGGTTGTAGATGCACATCATGATTATGGTTGTAGATGCACATCATGATTATGGTTGTAGATGGATTATGGTTGTAGATGCACATCATGATTATGGTTGTAGATGCACATCATGATTATGGTTGTAGATGCACATCATGATTATGGTTGTAGATGCACATCATGATTATGGTTGTAGATGCACATCATGATTATGGTTGTAGATGCACATCATGATTATGGTTGTAGATGCACATCATGATTTGTTGATAGATGCACATCATGATTATGGTTGTAGATGCACATCATGATTATGGTAGATGCACATCATGATTATGATTATGGTTGTAGATGCACATCATGATTATAGATGCACATCATGATTGTAGATGCACATCATGATTATGGTTGTAGATGCACATCATGATTATGGTTGTAGATGCACATCATGATTAGATGCACATCATGATTATGGTTGTAGATGCACATCATGATTATGGTTGTAGATGCACATCATGATTATGGTTGTAGATGCACATCATGATTATGGTTGTAGATGCACATCATGATTATGGTTGTAGATGCACATCATGATTATTGTAGATGCACATCATATTATGGTTGTAGATGCACATAATGATTATGGTTGTAGATGCACATCATGATTATGGTTGTAGATGCACATCATGATTACAGTTGTAGATGCGCATCGTGATTATAGTTTTTGATGCACGATTGTCTTTGAAGATGCACATCATGATTATGTATAGATGCACGCCATACACATGGTTACTGATGCACATGATTATCTTTGTAGATGCACATCATGCTATGGTTGTACTTGTAGATGCCAACAAAGTCTGGATATAGTAACTGATCCTCAATAACTTATATATGTCATTATCGATGATTATGGTTGTAGATGCACATAATAAATATAACCTGTGAAGATCCAGGTTAGAATTGGTCTTCAGCAACCCATGCTTGTCGTAAGAGGCGACTAGTAACAGGATCTGGTGGACAGACTGGCTGACTTGGTTGATACACGTCATAGTATTGCAAATGTGTAGATCGATGATCATGCTGTTGATCACTGGATTGTCTGGTCCAGACTCGATTATTTACAGACCACCGCCATATAGCTGGAATATTGCCGAGTGCGGTGTTAGAAACAAACCAACCAACCATCATGATTATGTAAAATGCACAACACAATGGATATGTTAACTCATCCTCAATAACTTAAATATGTCATCATCAGTGTTAGTGATTATACAAGGGTTCTGGCACCTTCAGGTTTGTTTTATAGCGTCTGTGTACTGATGTTAGTGATTATACAAGGGTTCTGGCACCTTCAGGTTTGTTTCTATAGCGTCTGTGTACTGATGTTAGTGATTATACAAGGGTTCTGGCACCTTCAGGTTCGTTTCTATAGCGTCTGTGTACTGATGTTAGTGATTATACAAGGGTTCTGGCACCTTCAGGTTTGTTTCTATAGCGTCTGTGTACTGATGTTAGTGATTATACAAGGGTTCTGGCACCTTCAGGTTTGTTTCTATAGCGTCTGTGTACTGATGTTAGTGATTATACAAGGGTTCTGGCACCTTCAGGTTTGTTTCTATAGCGTCTGTGTACTGATTCCACAAACCATTCATTCTTAACATTGACTTCCTTACTTAATGTCAAACACTGTGCTGTATATAGTTTCACTTATCTGTCCTTGTAGGCTGGACCCTCAAGACAAAGACAAACTTCAAGTGTGACAGCCCCATCTTCCTCCTGGGCAAGTGTTATCATCGCAGAGGGGAGGGAACAGGCAGCGGTGGTAGGTCCACTTGGATATAAGTTGTGTAGAAACTTAAAAAAACTATCATGTCAGTTTGTGAATATAATGTGAATATATAATAAATATTGCATGGTATGAATCGAATAAGTTTCAAATATGTTACCTTATAATTTATCTGTACTCATTACTATATTACATGGACTATAGGCCTATGACCTATTTGTATTATGAAGAACCACCTGAGGATGATAACCATTACAGGACTTTACTCAGCAGACTCATAGAAGGACTTTCTTTAAATACTGATTTATCAAGGGACTGTACTGATGTATTTTCATGAAAATATTTGTTTGTGCATTTGAGAAATTATGATATGAGACCAAGTAAAGAATTGTGCAGTGCTTGGTTTGTTTGTCTGAGATGGTTTTATCATTTTGTGACCCAGTTTTAGTTGTCATAAACAGATGTAGGCATTCATAACCCTGTATCCTGTCAATACTGACTGCTTCAGAGGAGGATTGCGTGCAGTATCCAAAAAGTAATATCAAAATCTCCAACATTGAAGAGTTCCACCAAGACTTTTCCAGTCGGATGTGGTTCACCTACAGACGAGAGTTCTCTCCCTTGCCTGGCACCAAGATGACGACAGACTGTGGCTGGGGATGCATGCTGCGGAGTGGACAGATGCTGCTAGCTCAGGGATTAGTCACACATTTCCTGGGCAGGGGTAGGTGCTGCGTGGCGATGCCTGCATCTTCAATGTGTTCAAAATTTCAAAGATTTCTCTGTATAATGTGTGGAGCCGTACCTTGGCATACTGTGTCAAAGTGAAGTGGCAGGGAAGAAAATCTGTTCTCACAGATCAACATCTACTTGAAAATTATTAGGGCCTTTTTTTAAAAGGAACAGTCTGTCGCACAGCTCCTGAACCATACTGTTTTCCCTTCTTCCTAGCCCTACCTATAATACAAAAGGCAGAAATGTAGCAAATCTGAATCAGGTTCAGGTCTAAATCTCACATCTCACTCAGGCTCCTTTTCAACTGAAATGGAGATATTTGTTGATATGAAAATTATATATACTCAGAGACTAACCATTAGTTTAGAAAAAGATGGATGGGTTCTTAGTGAAAGTGAACCAAACGATTTTTTGACAGTTTATGTCAAATATTCCATTTGAATTATCTTCAACTCTTTACTTATGAAGTTACATTTGCTGTTTATTGCGTAAAACATCTGATTGATATTGCTATATTTTTATATGTCTTTTGTACATCTAGGGTCAATATACCATAACAATTGCTGACTAACATGATTAAAGGATGACTCTGCTTATCTAAGCTTACTGATTTCTGTAAGGAGGTATTGTATGGGAATGTCAGTGACGACCCTCCACAATTATTATTCACAATCTCTGTCTTTACAGACTGGCGGGTATATCATGATCCAAAAGCTCAGCAGAAAGCATTTTACAAGGAGATTATACGCTGGTTTTCTGATCAAATGTCGGACCAGATTCCCTTTTCCATCCACAAACTGGTGGATGCTGGACAGAGGCTGGGGAAGTCTCCGGGAGACTGGTATGGCCCATCATCGGTGGCGCTCATACTCAGGTGAGGGCAGGGGATCATGTTGAGCATGTTTACACTTAATAATGGCAACCATTGATGGCTCCTGGCTGCTTGTTATTAAACAACCCATCATTCCGAGCTGATATCCATGATGACCTTTTCTCAACATGCTATCACAATTACTGATCTTTATCATGAAAAGCAGGGGCTGTGAGTGCGTTGTGAGTGCCGATAAAATGGTTTGTTGAAGAAATGTGTTGAAAACAATGGCCAATATAGTGGAGAAATTAGAGTCTGTCTCTTTGACCTGCTTCAGGTCATCGTACTTGTGAGTGAGTGAGTATGGATTTACACTGTGTTTAGCAATATTCCAGCAATATCAAGGCGAGGGACACCAGAAATAGGCTTCACACATTGTGCCCATGTGGGAAATCGAACCTGGGTCGTCGTGGTGATGAGCGAACGCTTTAACCACTAGGCTATCCCATCTCCCCTCATCATATTCGTGAGTGTTATTGGTATTTGTTCATGGACTGTTGCAGAGATGCTCTGATCAAGGCCAGCAGCAGCCTACCAGTCCTCAAGGATGTGTGTGTATATGTAGCACAAGACTGTACAGGTAAGTCACTCTTCATCCTGCTGAGTCAAGGAAGTTTACTTGCTATACACGTCCAGTTTTCCCCTATGGCCAACTAGGCTGGAGTTATGGAGTTGGTTGTGATCTCAAAGTCCAATTCTGCAGCACATTTCTATTATTGAACAACCTGGATTACCGTTAAATTGTTTCGTATAGGAAAAGGAAATTGTTGTTACTTCCTGAAATCTGAAATATTTTAGCACATTTTGGTAACTGACCTTTGTCTCTGAGTGTTGTCTCCTATGTGTACTAATTTGAAATTCAGAAAGATGTGGTCTTTGATTTAGCAGTCTGTTTCTGTTTTGGCCAAATGTTTCGAGGCAGTGTCAGTAATTAAACTGTTTACTGTGGGTGTTTACTGTCTTTCGATACATCTGTCAGCAGAAGTTACTGGAGTTGTTTGATTTCTCTTAATGGCAACAACTCTTCTAAATGAATATTGGCTGTAGACTCCTTTGGATATTGGAACTTAATAAACTGACTTAATTCATTGACGTTGTTGCCATGAGCCTTTCTGCAAGTGGACATCTATATACAAGTGTTGTTGCCATGAGCCTTTCTGCAAGTGGACATCTATATGCAAGTGTTGTTGCCATGAGCCTTTCTGCAAGTGGACCTCTATATGCAAGTGTTGTTGCCATGAGCCTTTCTGCAAGTGGACATCTATATGCAAGTGTTGTTGCCATGAGCCTTTCTGCAAGTGGACATCTATATGCAAGTGTTGTTGCCATGAGCCTTTCTGCAAGTGGACCTCTATATACAAGTGTTGTTGCCATGAGCCTTTCTGCAAGTGGACCTCTATATGCAAGTGTGTTGCCATGAGCCTTTCTATATACAAGTGTTGTTGCCATGAGCCTTTCTGCAAGTGGACCTCTATATACAAGTGTTGTTGCCATGAGCCTTTCTGCAAGTGCAAGTGGACCTCTATATACAAGTGTTGTTGCCATGAGCCTTTCTGCAAGTGGACCTCTATATGCAAGTGTTGTTGCCATGAGCCTTTCTGCAAGTGGACCTCTATATACAAGTGTTGTTGCCATGAGCCTTTCTGCAAGTGGACCTCTATATGCAAGTGTTGTTGCCATGAGCCTTTCTGCAAGTGGACCTCTATATGCAAGTGTTGTTGCCATGAGCCTTTCTGCAAGTGGACCTCTATATACAAGTGTTGTTGCCATGAGCCTTTCTGCAAGTGGACCTCTATATACAAGTGTTGTTGCCATGAGCCTTTCTGCAAGTGGACCTCTATATGCAAGTGTTGTTGCCATGAGC
Source organism: Haliotis rubra (assembly GCF_003918875.1). NCBI lineage: Eukaryota > Metazoa > Mollusca > Gastropoda > Lepetellida > Haliotidae > Haliotis > Haliotis rubra. The sequence continues at coordinate 1,261,566 of NW_025765214.1, read as the reverse complement.
CTTTCTGCAAGTGGACCTCTATATACAAGTGTTGTTGCCATGAGCCTTTCTGGAAGTTGATGTACAAGTGTTGTTGCCATGAGCCTTTCTGCAAGTGGACCTCTATATACAAGTGTTGTTGCCATGAGCCTTTCTGCAAGTGGACCTCTATATACAAGTGTTGTTGCCATGAGCCTTTCTGCAAGTGGACCTCTATATACAAGTGTTGTTGCCACTACAAGTGGGCCTTGATGTACAAGTGTTGTGGCCACTACAAGTGGACCTTGATGTACAAGTGTTGTTGCCACTACAAGTGGGCCGTGATGTACAAGTGTTGTTGCCATGGACTTTCTCTGCGGTGATAATGCACATGGTTATTGATGATATCAGTTAATGGAGCTGAAACAAAAGTAGTCACATTAGCTGATTATTATCTGTAATTGATGCAATTAGAAACATTTGTCCTCCATTTCAGTGTACAAACAAGACGTCATTGACCTCTGTCTCACTCGCCCCAAGTCCAGCAGTCAGCTCAGCACATGTGAGGAGGAGGAGGAGGAAGAGAAGGCAGGGAGGGAGACTACCACAGAGGATGGAGAGTGGAAGAGGGCAGTCATCATCTTCATCCCCATGCGTCTGGGTGGCGAGAGCCTTAACCCAATTTACATTCCCTGTGTGAAGAACCTTCTCGCCCATGATAACTGTATTGGCATCATTGGCGGTAAGCCCAAGCACTCCTTGTACTTTGTGGGCTGGCAGGAGGACAAGCTCATCAACCTTGATCCCCATTATTGCCAGGATGTTGTGGATACATCCACCCAGAATTTCCCTGTTCAGGTGAGTACTGTGGGGAATGTGGGTAGAAGGTAGGAATGGGTAGTTTTATTATAGCATTGCTGTATCGGTATCTACCTTTCTGAAGGTACATGACATCGCTGAAACATGTATAATCATGATAATGTCTACTACAGAGGCCTCACGATACTATACTTATCTCAATACTGAGGTGTATCACGATATGTATCGTGGGTATCGTGATATCGATATGTATCGTGATACTGCATTTGTGACATTTTGCGCGTAACAAGCAGCCATTACTGGATGGCAAGCTCATACCATAACTCACCAGTCACCAAATATTTTGGTAGAGATTACGAGAAAAGGGAAGACCGAGTACCACACTCACCAAGTCTAGTCATATCTGATGTTCTGTATAACAAAATTACTAGAGAAAAATGTGAAAAGTTCACTGTTAATTATGTCTGGTTTGTATTTATCAAAAAATGTTTTATGTGAAGTATTGGTGCAATATTAAAATAATAATTGAAATATGTCAGAATATGAATCGATACTAAAACAAATGAATCATGTATCATATTGTGCACAGCATGCCTGATGCATTGGTGAATCGTGACATCACTAATGTCTACCGTTCAGATTTGTGTTGTCAGTCTCTCATTATCATTCATAGCTAGGTTATGTCAAATGCAGTGAACTGTCAAGACTAGTGCACTAACGGTACACACTGACATTCATGTATATGCGTGGGAGCATGTTCTAGTCCGGACTTATGATGATTTCAGAAAGTTAGCCCACTGAGATACCATGTGGGAGTTTAACATGGATACCCCACTCAGACATATTAATTTGACTTGGAGTGGACCAGATATTGTTTTATCACCTTACTGCTGAACACTAAGGCAGGGATCAAACAGCAGACCTTCTTCCCTGCAGAGTCAGTCCTGAAATCATTGAATTTAATTAAACAGAAACCAGCATCGCTAAAATACTACCGTTTATGATATACACAACCTGAGGTGTAAGGCTTTAACATTTCAAGGGAAATAACTCTTTGCAGACTAAGATAACAAGAGGTTTAGATCAGATGCCTTGGATAGTGTTGGAAACTGAACATTGTTTCTTGGTGGTGACATTTTCCTTACAAGTTGATGCTTGCTTCATTGTACTGATATATTTTATTTTCAGTCTTTCCATTGTGTCTCACCGAGGAAATTGTCTTTCACGAAGATGGACCCAAGCTGTACTGTAGGATTCTACATCAAGACTAAGGCAGAGTTTGACAAGTTTGTCAAGTCAGTCAGTGGGGTAGGTATCACACTGTAGCAATGTAGTGATTATGGTGATGTTTGTAAGATAATCTTCTGGTGTTTATGGTTGGTATAGATTTAGACATGACTTTTGATGATTAGATATGGTGTCCACTTAGATCTCTGCTGATGTTTATGAGAGAAAAAAATCCAAAACTTTGTTCCTAGGCAGGGTTATAGAAAGCACCTTCTCATTAAAACAGGTTCTAGTGAACAGAGGTACAGATAAACTGCATATCTGCGTAAATTATGCAAATATTTATGTGAAAACTCAATTCCTATTACCCCAGGTAAGTCTAATGCGTACAAGTACACTTGAATTTTTGTAAATACTCAATAAATGTTATCTTACATGTGTACACATAAAATGTCAAATCTTAGCTTGTATACATAAAATAGCTGAGGTATATTGAGAGGTTCTATTTCAGCACATGAACTTGGCAACTTGCAGTCTCTCTTATCGCTTCTAATATTACAGATCAAATATAAATAACAAACACGTAAACCAACGTTTAAATGTTATTATAAATTTACAATTAATGGAAAATGGCAAAATACCCAATTGAGTTTGAGTGAGGTGGGTACAATTCATTTGGTTACTCTAAGGAAAATTAGGATATTCAACTGAGATGAACACAGGCAAGTACATAACTCAATGACCCAAAAAGTTATCTGTAGCTCTGTAGTGAAGATCCGGGTTAGAACTGATCTTCAGTAACTCATGCTTGTCGTAAGAGGCGACTATAGTCTGTTTGCGGTGAAAACGTACCGATGAATTTCACTTTAAACAAAAAAGTAAATCAAATAAAGTGAAATTAAGATTGCGAATTCTCATAATTTTACCTTGCCATTTGAAAATTTAAATCACAGAATTTTATTCAACTTGGGATGAAAGTTGTTTAACAAACCATCATAGTTTCAAATCGGTATTATTGGTTTGTATTACAAGGGGGTATGCACATAAAATGAAACACCGAGATCAAGTAGGGTTGGTCTAAGTTAACGCTCATCACGTACCGCACCTGCATTTGTTTCACTGTTCCAACTACTGCGCTTACCCCCTTGTAATACAAACCAATATAAGCGATTTGAAACTATGAACGTTTGTTAAACAACTTTTTTCATAAGTTGAATAAAATTTTGAGATTTAAATGTTCAATTGGCAAGGTAGAATTATGAGGCCAGGCTCGCTGACTTGGTTGACACATGTCATCGTATCTCAATTGCGTAGATTGATGCTTATGAAGTTGATCACTGGATTATCTGGTCCAGACTTAATTATTTACAGACCGCCCCCATATAGTTGGAATATTGCTGAGTGCGGCGTAAAACTAAACCCACTCACTCACTTATCACAGTGATGAGGAATTGGTATTTGTCATGTTTATTCAAGACACTGCTGTCATTGATCATGTTTATTTGATATTCGGATATCAATGTCAGTGTGATAATACCGGAGTGTCATCTGGGAAATAACGTGTCTTAGTACTCCTCTGTGTGTTACTGAACCCTGCCAGTAGCGTCTTGATGGGGCTTCAGATAGTGATGATGTTATTCATTTTGATACTGAGAACAGTGAAGTTTATGAGGGCTCTGTCCAGATTTATTGACAATCTGAGACAGACACACTTAGAAATGGATTTCACGTAATGTTATGTATCTGCTGACTGTCAAAGAGATGATTGCGGGTTAAGTTGGTTTTATCTGTTCTGAAGGTGGTCACATGTGATGAATGTTTAAGTACCTAGGTGCCCTTGTACCAAACGATGGTAGCGTTATGGTGAGCGATACCTTAACATTGACTTCAGACAGGTTGTTTTGTACCCTGGTACTTGGTAACATTTTACAAAATACTTTGGGAACTTTTGATTTGTTGTTTGTAAAATTAGACTAATTGCAGCCGAGTGCCACATCTTTAAAGAGTTTGAAATATATTCAGTATGTATTACTACTTGACATGTGTTTTGATTAATTAGAAAATTAAACTTGAAAGTCATTAACGAAGCACCTTCAAAAACTGAAATCAATTTACTTTTAGTGTTTTGAATTAGTATTCACCTATTCAATGATATATACTGAAAAAGTCTGTTTCTTTTCTTCCTGATATATAATCTTTAATGTATATGTGTAATTTACATGATTGAGGTATGTCTGACAAGAATCATGACAAGTGTACTTTTGATTTGATGTGAAATCTGTTTCCTGGGGTTTTCATTCATTCCAACATGCCCAAGGACACTGAATCATGCTTGTCATGTGAGTAAAACAATACCTTTGAAATTTGAAAAGAAAGAATTTGTTTATACTGAATTTAGCTGAACTGTTGTATGAGGTAATGATTTGGACTGAATGAACAATAATTAGCTCTGACATTTTTCAAAGTATAGGTTTTTAGCAGACCCGGCACTGTCATGGTACAGCTGAACTGTTGTGTCGTGAAAATCAGGATTGATATGTCGTGTATATCTGTTGACCCACATTTCAGCTTGTGGTAGAATGATTTTATAATCATAAGTGTCTGAAAGACATGATCAGATGTGTGTGTGGGGCGGTGAGGTAGCCTAGTGGTTAAAGCGTTCGCTCCTCACGCCAAAGACATGGGTTTGATTCCCCACATGGTTACAATGTGTGAAGCCCATTTTTGGTGTCCCCCGCCTTGATATTGCAGGAATATTGCTAAAAGTGGCGTAAAACTAAACTCACTCACTATCTCAGATGTGTGCCAAAATTGTTCATACCGGTAGTTTGAAATTGACTACATCATATTGCTAGATACATCCAGTCCACCATGTGGTGACCTGTAAATGAGTTTGAAAAAATGAACAGGGTGGGTGAGACCCAGAGTCATGGACATCATTTATTTCTTGTCGAGTTAAGATGCTGAGATTGCTGAGAGGTTATCCAGAATGATGTGAGGTTAAAGACGAGGTTTATCATCATGAATCATGCTTTTGGGGGTTAAAATGGGAAGATGTATTTTTTTTATTAAGCTTATCATTATGACCATGATGAATGTGGACAGTAAGATGGATCATTTTTTAAAAGTGTTTTTATGCAGTGGCATTTTCAGAGAATTTGAGACATTTGTTTTTGTCACTGTCACACAAAATAGCTTTGAAAAATTACTTTCCGTTTTTCTTGTTGCTGAGAAGCAGTTATTTCCACACCACCATCATACTGCTGGTAGTTGCTGACAGCACAGGCCATCATATATTGGTTCAGTATAAAATAGTTGGTTGGTTTGTTGTTTAACGCTGCACTCAGCAATATTCCAGCAGTATGGCGGCGGTCTGTAAAAATTCAGTCTGGACCAGACAATCCAATGATCAACATCATGAGCATTGTTCTACGCAGTTGGGATGCGATGACATGTGTCAACCAAGTCAGTGAGCCTGACCACCTGATCCCGTTAGTCGCCTCTTTCGACAAGCATGGGTTACTGAAGATCAATTCTGACCCAGATCTTCACAGGCCTCAGTGTAAAATAACATTTCAGGGATTCACCCGGTTACAGCTACCCCCTGCTTTGAAAATCTGGTTTTGAATTTGTCTTCATTAGCCCATGCTTGACTGTGGGGATTGAGTGGTCAGACTCACTGGCCTGCTTGACAGTGTTGTGTTCTCGTCGTGCTATACTGATTGCAGGGTGTTACCTTGACTCACAAACATGGGAGTCCTGGGGACCCCTAATTATTAGATTCAAGGGTCCTTGCAGGCAATATAAGGGTCTTGTGAAGTAACAGAGTAGAGAACTGTATGTATCATTTCTTTACAGCCCGGAATGAATTATTGATCTAGTGGACTGATGGGTGAAATGATGCATGTAACTGCTCTGAAATGTTAGACTGGCTGAATTTGGTTTTACGCTGCTTTTAGCAATATTCCAGCAATATCACGGCGGGGGACACCAGAAATGGGCTTCACACATTGTACCCATGTGAGGAATCAAACTCAGGTCTTCGGCGTGACGAGCGAATTCTTTAACCACTAGGCTACCCCACCGCCCCCTGAAATGTTAGAAACAACCAAACATAATATTGTATGTCCTTCTTTACACTGTGAATTTTATTTCTGTGTCTATTCTCTACACTTGTGTGTACTGGACGCACATTTGTGCGAAGCGAAAAACCCAGCGATTGTGTTGATTGATGTTCATGATGTCAATCACTGGATCGTGAGGCCCAGATTCAATTGTTAACAGATCATCACATAGCTGGAATACTGAATGGAGAATTAAGCATCAAATAACAAACACAACTAATAGATGGTTGTTTGTTTTCAGATTGTGATACCGCCTCTTCAGAAAGGCATATACCCACTCTTCATCTTCTCCGAGGGTCACAGCTCAGACATCAACAATGACGATACGCCCTATCAGGAACAAGGGCGTCTCAGAATCCGTCATTTCCGTGTGGATCGTCATGGAAATGTCCGATCGCCTACAATCGAGTCAGAGGATTTTGTGATATTATGACATTTTCATTGCAATAGTAATGACTGTTAACATTTATTTGATGTGAGCCAGGACCTGCCTTGTGGGATCCTCGTGAGATGAATGTGGCATGATTTTGAATATAGTAGATGTGATTCATGTAGATTGGATCATTCATATTGGATGGGGATATCTGTGATACATTAACAGGGGACTATAACGTGGATATTCTCAGTCTCACTTACTGTATTTGTGTTATTGCTGTGCTTTTTAAATTTTTATGTTCTGAAATAAACTTTGGGTTATAAAAGTTAGAAATGTCTGATAGAAATAAAAAAATAAAGTTTTGTTGTTTTTCCACGTGGTATTAAGATGTTTACTGGGGGAAGCTTTTAAGAAAGTGGGTTGATTGAACAATTGATCGAATGAAACTGTGGGTGTTGATTTCTTTAAATCAGTCTGGTTGTAGACAGAATTGAGAGGGAACAAGGCACCAGCCATTTATTATAGGGATGGGGTCAGACAGAAGCAAGGGATGGTCTTATGAAATATGAGGGTCTCTATGGGAGGTGGAAAAGGGGACATTTTGTGATAAAATGTTTAGTTTGTTTAAATGCATTCTAATTTCTTGGAAAGTATGTTTTGGCTTTACCATTTTTCGTCCTGAAAAAATTTACTGGGATATGGGGAGAGTCATCCCCAAAACATTACAAGCATTAAGGGAGGGTCATTTGTATTTTGTATTTTAGTGTTTGAGTCACCTCCACCCAATCTCCTTGTAATATATGACTGGGCCTTAATGCAAATATTTCCTTTTTAATCTGAGTTGAGAATAAGGCTATTTTCTCTTTTGTGACTTGAAACTTGAGAGTTACTGATGATGTCTGATTTCATGATGATTAAAAAGTTGAAACTGTTTTTTAAAAAGGAATAAATTGTAATCAGTGATGATCCAACAGTGTTAAAAATCTACAATTGTTTCTTTCAAATTCTACTTCTTACCATATTGCTATAGAATTATTCATAATACAAGGTTTTAATACTTTTATAATAATGTTTTATCATTTGTTAGTCATGTGTTAATGCCTGTGATTTGGTTTCCCATTCTTTAGTGATGTTTTACTGGAATCAGCTGTTACCATGGTTACAAAGTGGTTGCATGTATTAATCTTGACATTCTTTAGGATGGCACTTAAAGCATCAATCTTTCATCTTGTCCACTTTGAAACTTTTCTTACTCATGGATGGCTGAAGGTACATATCATTTTCACAGAGTACATTACGTCCTGGATAAGGATTTATGAGATGTATACTTACTGTGTGAATAGTTCAATTTCAGGATGTGTCTCCATGATATTGATCCAATGTGATAGGAATGGAACTGAATGTTTTCCAATTGTAAACTTATATTATTTGTAAATGTGTGTTAGAATGATTTTTCTGTTCACATTGATCATGTAGAAACATACAGTTTCTTGATTGGGGTCTATATGATATGGATTCAGTGTGATGTTCATGGGTATTTGAACTGTGCAATATGACTGTGATAACTTTTTGCTAGATTGATATATCAGATATATCAGATATGAAGTTCACATAGCCAGGTCTCTTTCTTCTGTGTTATCACAGGATCAACTCACTCAGCCGTTACTATGGTGATATATTAGATACTAAGTTCACATAGCCAGGTCTCTATCTTCAGTGTTATCACATGATCAACTCACTCAGCCGTTACTATGGTGATATATTAGATACTAAGTTCACATAGCCAGGTCTCTTTCTTCAGTGTTATCACATGATCAGCTCACTCAGCCGTTACTATGGTGATATATTAGATACTAAGTTCACATAGCCAGGTCTCTATCTTCTGTGTTATCACAGGATCAAGTCACTCAGCCATTACTATGGTGATATATTAGATACTAAGTTCACATAGCCAGGTCTCTTTCTTCAGTGTTATTACATGATCAGCTCACTCAGCCGTTACTATGGTGATATATTAGATACTAAGTTCACATAGCCAGGTCTATATCTTCTGTGTTATTACAGGATCAGCTCACTCAGCCGTTACTATGGTGATATATTAGATACTAAGTTCACATAGCCAGGTCTCTATCTTCTGTGTTATTACAGGATCAGCTCACTCAGCCGTTACTATGGTGATATATTAGATACTAAGTTCACATAGCCAGGTCTCTATCTTCAGTGTTATCACATGATCAGCTCACTCAGCCGTTACTATGGTGATATATTAGATACTAAGTTCACATAGCCAGGTCTCTATCTTCAGTGTTATCACATGATCAGCTCACTCAGCCGTTACTATGGTGATATATTAGATACTAAGTTCACATAGCCAGGTCTCTTTCTTCAGTGTTATCACATGATCAACTCACTCAGCCGTTACTATGGTGATATATTAGATACTAAGTTCACATAGAGCTAAGTTCACATAGCCAGGTCTCTTTCTTCAGTGTTATCACATGATCAACTCACTCAGCCGTTACTATGGTGATATATTAGATACTAAGTTCACATAGCCAGGTCTCTTTCTTCAGTGTTATTACATGATCAACTCACTCAGCCGTTACTATGGTGATATATTAGATACTAAGTTCACATAGCCAGGTCTCTTTCTTCTGTGTGTTATACACATGATCAAGTTCACATAGCCAGGTCTCTTTCTTCACTCAGCTCACTCAGCCGTTACTATGGTGATATATTAGATACTAAGTTCACATAGCCAGGTCTCTATCTTCTGTGTTATCACAGGATCAGCTCACTCAGCCGTTACTATGGTGATATATTAGATACTAAGTTCACATAGCCAGGTCTCTTTCTTCAGTGTTATTACATGATCAGCTCACTCAGCCGTTACTATGGTGATATATTAGATACTAAGTTCACATAGCCAGGTCTCTTTCTTCAGTGTTATTACAGGATCAGCTCACTCAGCCGTTACTATGGTGATATATTAGATACTAAGTTCACATAGCCAGGTCTCTATCTTCAGTGTTATCACATGATCAGCTCACTCAGCCGTTACTATGGTGATATATTAGATACTAAGTTCACATAGCCAGGTCTCTTTCTTCAGTGTTATCACATGATCAGCTCACTCAGCCGTTACTATGGTGATATATTAGATACTAAGTTCACATAGCCAGGTCTCTTTCTTCAGTGTTATCACATGATCAACTCACTCAGCCGTTACTATGGTGATATATTAGATACTAAGTTCACATAGCCAGGTCTCTTTCTTCGCTACTAGTGTTATTACTAAGTTCATCAGCTCACTCAGCCGTTACTATGGTGATATATTAGATACTAAGTTCACATAGCCAGGTCTCTTTCTTCAGTGTTATCACATGATCATCTCACTCAGCCGTTACTATGGTGATATATTAGAGGTCTCTAAGTTCACATACTCACTCAGTCGTTACTATGGTGATCAGTGTACTAAGTTCACATAGATCAACTCACATGGTGGATCAACTCACTCAGCCAAGTCACTCAGCACTATGGTGATATATTAGATACTAAGTTCACATAGCCAGGTCTCTTTCTTCAGTGTTATTACATGATCAGCTCACTCAGCCGTTACTATGGTGATATATTAGATACTAAGTTCACATAGCCAGGTCTCTATCTTCTGTGTTATTACAGGATCAGCTCACTCAGTTGTTACTATGGTGATATATTAGATACTAAGTTCACATAGCCAGGTCTCTATCTTCAGTGTTATCACATGATCACACTCAGCCGTTACTATGGTGATATATTAGATACTAAGTTCACATATAGCCATCTTCAGTGTTTCTGATCAGTGTCATTACTATGATATAGATCAAGTTGTCTCTTTTACTATGGTCACATATCACTCAGATACTAAGTATCACATAGCCAGGTCTCTTTCTTCAGTGTTATCACAGGATCAGCTCACTCAGTCGTTACTATGGTGATATATTAGATACTAAGTTCACATAGGTCTTCCAGGTCTTTCTTCAGTGTTATCACATGATCAGCTCACTCAGCCGTTACTATGGTGATATATTAGATACTAAGTTCACATAGCCAGGTCTCTATCTTCTGTGTTATCACAGGATCAAGTCACTCAGCCATTACTATGGTGATATATTAGATACTAAGTTCACATAGCCAGGTCTCTTTCTTCAGTGTTATCACATGATCAGCTCACTCAGTCGTTACTATGGTGATATATTAGATACTAAGTTCACATAGCCGGGTGTCTTTCTTCAGTGTCATTACAGGATCAGCTCACTCAACCGTTACTATGGTGATATATTAGATACTAAGTTCACATAGCCGGGTGTCTTTCTTCAGTGTCATTACAGGATCAGCTCACTCAACCGTTACTATGGTGATATATTAGATACTAAGTTCATGAATCTTTGTTCAATGTCATGACAGGATCAGCTCACTCAGTCGTTTGTAGAGTGATATATGAGATCCTAAGTTCACATAGTTTGGTCTCTTTCTTCTGTGTTATAACAGGATCAGCTCATTCAGTCATTACTCTGCTGATATATCAGGTACTGTCACATGGCCAGGCCTTTTTGAACAGTGTTATTTGGTAGTCATTTCACTCGGTTCCATCTCCCAGTCATGCTCATGTCCAGTTTTATTATAATGTACAGATTCATGCTGCTCCTTCAATCTCGGAAACTTTTCCTTTGTTTGTGTTAATGGCAGAGAGTTTTAAATGAATAATCATGATAATAGTAAGAGAGTGTCACGGGATTCAACAAATTAGCTGGTCTGGGTGACATGTGCAAATAAATAACAAGAAAAGCTCATGGGGCATACTGAAAATGAGCCACCTTCTACAAGTTACTGCCACCATTCGAGTCACTGGTACTTGTCACAGCCTGGCAATGGAGCATGGTTTTTAAATTATTGTGTTGCAGATTTTTATGTCACAGTGACTATGTTGTGAATGGCAATACATGTAATTCTGCTTTCACACCACAGCTCTATGGCTGATTGTGATGAGGATTTGATGTCATAGTGATTCAGTTGTGTTTGGCAACAATTTTGCTTTCACACCACAGCTCTATGGCAGATTATGAAGAGCATTTGATGTCATAGTCACTGTGTTGTGTTCGGCAACAATTCTACTGTCACACCACAGCTCTATGGCTAATTATGATGAGTCAAAATAATTCTTCATACATTTGGCGTGTAAAAAGTAAAACTGCTGCGTTTTGAATAATGACTTTGAAAACTAAAGCTAACAGTAACCTGCTGCTGTGGTCAAGAGATTTGTTATATCATTGTATCCGATGATGTGACATTGGTCAGCAAATCATTGTGATGAAATTTCACTACGGCAATGTGTCCTGGGAGGTACAATTTGATCTCACCCAAGCCATATCTCCTGTGGAAGCAAGTTTTGGAGGAAAATTCACTGTAATACTGTCAACATCCTCAATTTATTCCTGATTTGAGTAGCACAGAGTTTTGCCTCTAAGAATACTTAAAAGCACTATTTCTCACCACACTTCTCTAAAACATGAATAATGCATTTCTCTCAATAATACTAACTATCAGCCCCCAGGGAAGCTTCCATATAATTTATTCCAAAAACAATTACGTATTTAGATTACAATATTAAATTAAAAAGTTCGAAGAATTAATGCAATGTTGACTCTAGAGCCATCTAATGGGCGAACATTATTTCAAGCAAATCCCATAGAATTATGTCCCTTGGAATGCTCTTTACTAATATCCTACGCACAGCTTGTGATTGAAACCAGTTTGGAAATCACTGACAACACTGCGTGTGACAGTTTTCGTTTCGCAATTGTTTACATTCTATATATTGCATGTGTTCTCTGTTTGGAAGCTGTTCGCCTCAAAGTTTCAATTATTGATTTCAGGCAAGTTGTAAGGGATAATAAGTCTTTTATTGCCTTAATAGGAAGCTAAAGTGAGTGCATATGTCCCAATATATATGATATAGGCCAAAATATTGTCGGAAATGTGTGACATTGTGCCATAAACTATTCTGTTCTGGTGTGACGGCAGCTTTAGTCTGACGGAATATCAGTACACTTTGTCATGTCAATTAGTCTCTGGTTGAGTTTAACTAGGTTTTCAAATATTATTTGTGACAGCTATGTCGTGACATTACTCCTTGTTAACCAATGGCCCCTGGCTGACCAATTCTTGCCCGTCTCGTGACATTTGTTTAGTCTTGGACGTCCCTGGATAAAACTTTGGCCTTTGCAATTATGTAAACATTTGTACTGTTAAACAAGGTTACTGACTTTACTTTGTGTATGGCAATATTGAACAATGTAATGTTTCAATCAAAATATACATATGTTTTATATCATGGTCTTGACATTTTGATCATGGAACAATGATATCCAGTAAATTGACTGCTGTCCTTACTGTTTGGAGATTATCTAAAGGTGTGTCTCTCTGGACAGGAAAGTTCAAAGCATTAAAGTTGGGAGTTTTGTAGGGTTAGTTTGCTTTTTCATTGTATGTTTACTTTGCTATTTTGATTCCAAATGGATATTTCTGTATGATTTTACTGGTGATGAGAGTGAGTGAGTGAGTGTGTGAGTGTGTAAGTGAGTGAGTGAGTGAGCAAGTTACATTTTACCCTACTATGAACATTTATTCAGCACTAAAATGAATGGGATACTAGAAATGAGAAATGGGCTTCCACATTGTACGGTTCAGTACTCATGTAGGGTCAGTCTTTGTTTATTAACCTGAATACAGAATGGGACGGCTTTAGTACTTTGAAATCATGTGCAATTCTGTGACCAATATGTTTCTCGAATCAGTAATGGGGAAACATTTGCAAACAGTTTTCTTTCATCCACATTTCCAAAAAGGGTGTTACTGGCAGCACAAATTGAAGAACAGAACTAAATTGTACTTAGCTCGAATTGTACCTTTTGAAATATCAAAACTGGTATGTATCCAAATTCTGTACCTCACAGAAAGATGGCACAATAATCATGATATATGTCTATGACTTAACAAAAGCTCAAGATAGTCCCAGTGCTATGATTTTTGCAGAACTTGTCGAAGGAGTATAATATGTTTTCCTATTTTCTTGTTTTACACCCAGATGCATGCAACAAAGGTAATATTGTTTGTTTGATTCTCTGTTTGCTCTAATGATGTTTGTGGGTTTGCCAGCCCCGTACACATGCTTGTGTGTTTCACCAAGGACCTGGGCCCCGTTCATCAAAGCGTTTGTAGCGCTACAATAGTTGTAATCACTACAATCCAATTGTAACTTTAACTTACAATCACTCCACCGTTCCTCAAAGCAATTGTAAGTTACAATAGTTGTAAGTTACAATCACTTCCGTAAGTCGCTTATGACCATCTGTAACTTACTTACAATCGATTGTTGTGTATGAACAAGATGGCGGCGTTTGTTGTAATTATTAATTTTGACGGCTCAAATCACATTATATATTATGTAAACAAAAAAAATTTATTGACAAGTCACTCACTTCTCGGCAATACCTTCCCACAGTCTCCCCTTGACTTTCGCCGTCAGAGTTGCTGAGAAAGCTCCAAATAAGGCGAGTCATGACGTGTGACCTCCTGACAAGAATTTCAAGCTCACTTGCTTGAAAGTTAGACCTCCTACTCTTCTTTTCCACGGACATTATCTCAGGCTTAGTTTACTTCGTCTGCTTGAAAGGGGAAGCAACTCTCACTAATGTAAACGCATTATTTCTAACTTTAGCTCAAAAGATCACGATTGTAATTTATGATCGAAAGATTTACAATCACAAGACTTACAATTCCCTTACAATAGCTTGGAGGAACGACAATAAATTGTTATTAACGATAATTGTAAAGTTGATCGTAGGACGTACAACTGATTGTAGCTACGATCGCTTGAGGAACGGGGCCCTGATTGTCAAAGATATCACTTCAGGTTTTGCAGGTGCATCGGTCTGACACACAGTGATGTCAAGCGTTACAGTCATTCATTCACTAACAGGTCTCCTGTTTCTGTTATTGTTTTCACAATAGGAATGGGTTATTTAGTGGTTGAAGCTTTTGCTCTTCACGCCGAAGACCCAGGTTCAATTCCCCAGGTGGGAACAATGTTTGAAACCCATTTCTGGTGTCCCCTGCCGTGATATTGCTGGAATATTGCTTAAAGCGGCGTAAAAGTAAACTAACTCTCTTCAAGAGCAACACAGTAGAAGGTCATCTTGTGTATCAACTGAAAAATAACTTGCATAAAACACAACTAATTCAGGTGAAGATAACAAACCTCACAAATATCACATCTGACTTTACTATGTATAATATATGAAATTTGTTTTGATTTTCTGTTGTCTCTTTGTAGCTAAATATAAAATGGTGTCAATTATGTAATGGCAAGGTCAACAGCATGTTGTTTCATTCTCTGATTTCACTTGAAATTTGATAATCCAGTTGATAATCCTTTTACCACTCTGCATGTTGTAAGCCATCAGTCAAACCTCATTGGATGACAAACAGTTCCCAATAGCCAATCAAAACTATCCTTACATAAACAAACTGACATTGTTTTGATTATGGTGGTGATAATCATCCCATTGTTTTGATTATGGTGGTGATAATCATCCCATTGTTTTGATTGATTATATGCTTTTTTATTTATATTTAAATATTCTAATCAAAAGTGAAGTTTTAAATTAAGTTTGTTATAACTTGTCTGAAGGTCAACTATGTAATATTTGTTGTAGTTTTATGTACATGTCCTTAACTATGTCAACTGGCAAATGGCACATTTAGAAAATATTTTATGTTGATTATTATATTTGTGTGTGGTAATCTTAAATTGTTCATGTCATGAATTGAATAAATGACATTTATGTAATGTGGTCTGTATATATTGATAGGTTATACCATGTTGATTTTCACAGATGTGAACCAATGAAAATCCTACCATAGGTTTGGCAGGATAGTTAATAAAATGTCAAAACTTACACAGATTTTGCGTTTTTTGTTGTGCATCTTGTTATCAACTCATGCAATGGCAGGACATATGTTCTCAAGCTTGAAATGAGCTTGACTTGCCTTTGCAAGTGTTTGTGATTAGTGGTGGATACACTCACCATTTCAGGAGCACCTCATCTTGTCACTATTTGATAGTGATTCAGCCACATGCTTGATGATATGGTCAGAATGGACCATATATGTTTCATATGTTTTCATATGTAACATTTTTGTATTTATATTCAAATAAGCACTTCTGAAAGACTATTTTAATGTTTACGTAATTTGACTTATGTAGATATAGCTTGTGGTTCTTTTATTACTGTAATTTTCCACTAAGTTAATGATGTTCTTTACATTACCAGCAGTAAGACAGTTAAAAGTCCAGCTTAAGGTAGGTATCTTGCTCTTGATGATTGTCATTGCAGTTTGTTTATTTTGTGTTGTTTTTTAGCTGCAAAGTCTGGGCGGTGGGGTAGCCCAGTGGTTTAAGCGTTCGCTTGTCATACAGACGACCCAGGTTTGATTCCCCACATGGGTACAATATGTGAAGCCCTTTTCTGGTGTCCCCCACCGTGATGTTGCTGGAATATTGCTAAGAGCTGGGTAACACTAAACTCACTCAGATGTGTGGAAAGACAAAGACACTGCTGGACCAAGTCACGTCACTGACCACTGGATCCTTTTGGGCACCTCTTGAGACCAGCTTAGGTTGTTGGGGACCTATTCTTAGTATTCTAACCCTGAATTCCCACTGGATAAAACAACAGACCAATGATAGTTTGGTGATGATATCATTGACCATTATGTATAATTACACCCAGGTGGAGTGGATGTGTGCTCATTGTATCAGACGTATGTAAGCCTGGCCCAGATAAAGTTGGGCTGTGATACAATTATTTGGATGTGATCATTGTTTCAACAGGTACCAGTCGAATTTCCCCACCTACAAAATGCCCCAGCAAAAATTTGGTGATTTGGCCCCAGGTCAAAATGCCACAATTTCTTGAAAATGATTAATTATATTCTATAATACCCATCAAAACAATCTAGAGCTTTTGTTAATCTTGTCAAAAGGGCTACTGTGAGGATATGAACTGGCTATGAAAACATGTTCACTACTTGACATTCAATGTTATGTTATATTGAGGAAATGTCACATGTCAACTAGAGCGATGTGAATGTATGAGCATTTCAACTCCTTGTATAAATTGATTTTGGACCAAAGATAAGTCATTAATTGGCTCAAAGTGACAAGATGGCCATCAAGTGCAGAACATGTTTATTGGTAGTAAGTGAAGGCCAAGAGGCAATCTCATGTGAAAGCTGAACCACAGGCAAATTGTAGCGCAAATTGGGTTGCGCAACAAAGAGAAAATGACCAGTTTTCCCACATGCGAAGAATGTTCATTTTCTCTTTGTTGCGCAATCCTATTTGCGCTACAATTTGCCTGTGGCTGGACACACAGACTCTGTGGAACTAGAGTGTCCAAGGAGAAGTATGAGGAAGTGGACAGTGGTCTCCTACACCCTTTACATGCACCATCTACAAAGAGAAGTCAAGGAAAATCAGTTGCATTGACCACTCAGAGTGCAGTTTTGTAAAACTTTTATAATGAGGCAAAAAATTGTGAGTTCGTTCATGTTCATAAAGTGGACATAAATATTACATTATGATAAATTTCAATTATCAGATAAAAAAGACACAACAAAGGAGTTATTCAAGTCTTATGAGTTTACTAATGGAACATTTATCAGCAATATTATTTCCTAATAACTTTTATATGAGGAATATAATATCAGAGTTGACAAAAACTATGATTTATGGTATATATTTAATCATTTTAAAAAGATTGGGACATTTTGACTACCCCCTGGGGCAATTTGACCAACCCTGGGTCAATATGACCAAATTCCTGGGCAATTTGACCAGATTTGCTGGGGCATTTTGTAGCTGGGGCAATTGTGGCTTGCTTCTGGCTTTAGTTGTAATTATAAACAACCAGGACTATGTTGACCGTAGTCCCAACGGATGTGGATTTATATGTGCTCTGACATGAAGAGAGTGCCCAAGGCACTCGTGAAGTTTTTACTTTCAGGTGATTAGACTGAAGCAAAATGGGTTCATATGGACACTTTTTATGTGACCTGACACATCTGGATTAACTAAACATTCTGTGTTACCATGACCAGAGGGCGATAATATCACTGATGCAGATATATTTTCCCAAAACGACACAAGGAGAGGTTGCTAAATGCAGAACTGAGGCCCGGTTTACCGCTACTGAAACGTCTTAAAGAGAGACATTTGCCGGATTTAAAACTTCGCCTTCAGCACCAAAATTGAAAATTGGTAACCTTTCATCAATTTATGATATGTTTTTTGAATGCTGGAATGTACATGTCATCATATCAGTGATTTACTGGAAATAAAGTATCGGAAAAGACAACGAATGTTGTAACAATTTTTTAAGATATAAGAGTCAGAAAAAATGTTAGTAGATCATTCATGAAACAAGCAGTTGTTTTGTAAAAGTTTCTGAGAAGGTTGAAGGGATTACTGAATGTGTATAGACGTATGTATGATCTCCTTAAGTGACATTTAGAAGCCGGTATGATGAAGAGGAACACTTTTTATGTATAGACAACTTCTCTATTGCAATAGATGCGACGTTAAGGTGTAGAAGTGTTCTTCGTACGTATGGTCGTTGAATGGTGCACACAATGATGGTACTTCATTCCCAAACAGGACACACAGATTATATCACTAGCTTCTATCCACCATATACGTGTCATTCTAACGTGTTGCTTATGGTTCGAATGGATTTGTAACCTGTATCTAATATCTTACATGGAAATTTGAATACCCTGGTTCGATTCTCCACCTGGATACAATATGTGAAGCCAATTTCTAGAGTACAACGCCGTGATATTGCTGGAGTATTGCTAACAGCAGCGTAAACTTAAACTCACGGAATGATTGACTCAGCTTATTGAACCTTACTCCACCAATTTCCCCAACTTTTTACAGACCTCATCTTTCACTTTCGATTTTGTCATTTCAATATTTCACGAGATAAACAAGGCATTAATGAACCATTTAGCTTGGAATCTTTCTGCAATATGTCTTCGGACTGTCAGGAAATGTTAATGTTAAAACCCCAATCTCTCAGAGGTTTAGACAATTTATTGATGTATGTCGTTTTAAAACAGATGCGTTCTCTGGGATATAGCCACAAACAGTTATTTAGAGCTCGCAAGCATTTTGAAATGGCTCGTAATTTTGTTTTCTGTCATTTATCAACAGAAGGATCTTTGCTCCCATTGTTTACTTAAAGAGGAAAACGCGCGTTATCGTGAAGTACAGGCATACATTTATTTTGCAAACCATGGACGAAATGGTTGCAAGGTTTTGATTTTGAAAACAATGCCCCGAGAAACACAATTTCAGTGTATCTGTGAAACGGTTCGCATGATATTTATCTCGATGGTTTTGTCTCTTTCGAGAACATGACATGGTAGTTCCTGAGGTGTGAGTGATATTTAACCTTAGTGACATGCAGTTGATGCTTCCAGTGGGAACAGTATTCACAAATCGAACCTTAGTTCTTCTTTCTACCTAAGTTATTTTTTAAATTCTGTGGACACTTTCCCCCGGTAAACTGTAGACTAAAGAAACTGAACGTCATAATATGCTGTAGATACATGTAGCTCCAAGGGTGAGATACAGAGAGTGAACGATATCAATAACTGTTATACCCATGAAGTTGGACACCCAACTGGCATCCCCTAATCATGATCTATGTGAATGAGTGAGTTGAGGTTTCAGTCGTTTTGATGTAAGTAGTAGTCCAACCATATCTTGACATCACAATGGCCTTACACATTGCATGGGACTTTGGAATGGAACCTGCCTTCGATGTGACAAATGTTTTACCCACAAGGACACACCACCTCTGCATGGACGTGTTCTGGGTGCAAAGCAACCTTAGCGCTACGACGGTCGTAAGTCTATATTAAGATCTGGGAGTTACGATCACCTTAGTCCTAAGATCGCTTTGTACAACGTCACCCTCATGACTCCTCCCAGTATTCGGGAGCTCATCCTCTTGCAGAGTTGCCAAGCACATAATGACGTTCGTGAGATGACCCTGTTCAAGAAGGTGACCGGATGTTTCTATTCCGACACATTTGCCGCTGAACAGTGTGAGATGTTAGAGGTTGACGTAATTAAGCCATGTTTACTTCATTCTTAAACTTTTGGAAATTGCAATCATTTTGATGATCGACGATTTATAAATGTACCAGCTTCCAGTCGACTGCGCACAGTTAACTCTCGTGTTGATGTTCGTCAGTTATGTTTGATGATCTGGATCTATCAGTTTGCACTACGAGTTTCATATGACGTCTTCACTGTCTATCGTTCTCTTGCGTGTACCATGACCATTCAGCCTTCATGACCATCACTACCTGCGCACATTCAATCTCTATAAAACCACTTAATTGGGATTGTAGAGATAGATTTGAGTTTCCGTTGTTTTGTTTTGTAACGCCACTCTCAGCAATTGTCTATCTATATGACGCCGGTCTGTGCATAACCAAGTCAAGACCAGACAATCCAGTGATTGATATTATGAGCATCGATCTACGCATTTGGGTTACGAGGATATGAATCCAAGTCAGCAGTACCAGACTCGGGTTAGTACTCCGCCTGGGCACCATGAAGCCCTGTTATTGATGAAATACTGCTGAAAGGATGATTAGGACATACTCAATCACTCTCCCCTGCCAGTTTTACTTAAACGAAGCATTCATTTGGTGAGTCGTAACTGACAATTTAGAACGTCATACATTGATATTGGCTATTTACAACCACCTCATATTGTCCCCGTTAAACGAATTCAGTTCTGAAAAAAGGGTAAATACTAAAATCGTATCAGTAATCAACTTATTAACGAGACTCAAGAGTCAATGTTGTTGTTTGAGTTTATTCTTCAGTGCTTGGTAAATTATTCCCTAGCTGCATGTATCACAGTAAGTGCTAGTTGTCTAGTCTCAAAACGACAATTTTCCCATCGAAACAAACAATCTTCTACAGCACTGTTCGCACAAATACCCGTTCGACATGGGGAATCGAACACGGATTTTTGGAGTGACGCGCGAACGCTTTAACCACTAGGCTACCCTCCCGCGTGTTTATGAATCTCTATGAAACAGTGATGACACCAGGTGTTTGCTATGAGGTAAACTTATTCCCCATAACAACTGAATAACGTTTGTGGATAACATGTAAGTGGCGTGTTCACTAGGGCTGTTTCATCAACGACCGATGCTGTGATCTGTAGTTGTGAATGTAAGTAAAAGGAGTTTTTGAAAACAAGGTTGAATCTTAGGTAGTTGCAAAACAATCCTTTGGCATTGATTCAGCATTAGGATTTCCAAATTGAAGGAATTGAAATCTCTTTATATTTTCAAGCACTTGGGTAAGCCATGGTTGTGTTGATCATCATACAACAAGTGCAACTATTTCATTCATCATTCATGACGTCTAACTATGGAATATTCAGAACGAATTCACAGATAATATACACGTATTTCTAGAGAATTGGATAATTATTAACGTCTTTAGTACTTAGCGAAAGACAATAACACGATTATAAATTCCCTTAATGAAGAAGTAGGCATTCACATAGGCACCAAGGTTTAATAAAACCGCCTAATCTGTTTCATATATATCTACTCATTAAGACCAAGAGTGACAAAAACAAGACTGAATGTGAAGAGATAATAACTCTACATCAATCGATAGACTGTACAGCAAAGTCCTCATCAGTTTAAGGAAGTTATTAAGCAATTACAATTGAAGTTCTGTATTTCGTGGCAATTTGAGGAGACCCATAGTCTGTCCTACCAATGAAAAATATATGAAAAGTATTTTTCCAACTTTGAAAAAAGTATGTCAGTCTCTGTTCAACATACTTAAGTTAGCAGTCAGGCCTAATGTGTCCTCAGACAACCTGTGAATGTTTTCTTACGGAACTTGAAAATGTATTTATATAAAACTTCCCGAACGCCACAATTGGCCACGAGTTAATTTGATAATGGTGACATTCCTTCATGAATCGAACATAACAAGAAACTTTGTTAATACAGCTGAAACTTTATGGCGTAAAGAATAAATGGCTCTGAGCTTAATGAAGATATAATTTATCAATATTTGCTTTAGAAGTTGACGAGAATCAGGTTTCTTTAAATTCCAAACTCTTAATCTGATGTGATGTCGAAATCACATATTTTTTGGAACAACGGGCTTGCGCGTCAGACTCCAAATGATGAGACAACGAAAATTCGGTTTTCTTAAAATGGGCTGATTTAGCTTGTTTCGTCAAATAACAGCGACAAAATTATTTCCATAGAAAACAATGAATTATTCGTTATCATTCATTATCGAGTTATTTATAATAACCATTGTGGCGTCTTTTGGGTCTTCAACAATCATTCATCAAATGATTTAACCAGTTCAAGAGAGGAAGTATATAAACCCTGGCGGCAAAACTGGAATATGTAATGAATGCTATTAAAATATGGTTATGAACAATATTGGAAACTAATTGCAATACTTGCCATTATGCTCTTTCTTTCAATTCAATATCCCCCAATCAAAGAACAAGCCATATTTAAGTTAAAGCACTACAGCCATACTGGACAGGAAACACCCAGGAAAAGGGGCCAAACATGTTTCGTATTGTGACACTGTGATCTGGCGCAAACAGCAGTATATCATGTCTATATAGTATCCCTATATCCAATAGGACGTTTTACTAAAATACTGAAATATGTGGATGATATATGCATTTTATGGCTACAATCAAGAAGTGTCATTGATTTGATAAAATGACGTTACCAAGTCTTTCTCGAAAGACTCAAGATGAAAGCGTTTCACGCATGTTTAAATAGCTCAATATTTCTGTTTTGTCTTGGGATTTTATTATCTTAATGGAACATCGAACGAAATGTTCTTGTTGTCCACAGAGGCTACAGCTGGTGACTTTTACAATAATCAAAGACCATGGTATTGGAGATGTTTTTAGTTTGAAGAGATTTGCTGGTTTTAGTAGTTCACGTTCTGAAAGTTTGCTAAAAATATACTACGGAAATTACAGTTATCTTGTATGGCGTCGTTTTTACTCAAAAGTTTCAATCGTATGACCATGATTCAATTCTGTCATTTGCTGATAGAGCTATGGAAGTTCTTGTAGCATGCTATGGATAATGACACACCTCCTGGACAAATTACAGTATAAAGGGGTTCATTGTCTGCAAATGACTGGTATCGGTTTTGGGTGTCATACATAATGACATGACCTGAGCAAATTGACAGATGATGACTTTCAATAACCGATATTATGAATTTCATGACGGTTATCAGTGTGGAACTGATAGGAGTCATATGGTTGAGGTAGAAAATTATCGGTTACTGTTTCAACATGTTTCTGCCGACATTGAAAGTAATTGAATATCAACACAAGCCTAACCACATTTGATATTATGTTTGATTACTGGTGGTCTGTTGTATGAGATATAAACTACATTTGGCCAACATTGTTAGATCTTATGGTAAAACAATACTTGTTATATATCCGGATTAGAATGGGTCTTAATCGACCCGTAATTGTCGTAAGATGCGAATAATATATGAGTCATAAACCACCATTGCGTAATATTGTTAAATGTGATAGTACGACAACGATACTTTTCCTTGTGTTTCCGTGCTAGAATGGATCTTAATCAACCTATACTTGCAGAAAGGCTACTTTTGCTACACTATATTTTCGACTCCTCATCTACTTCTCTATCACAATATAATTGCAATTTTTTGATAACTGTCTTCTTTCATAACACATGGTGTAGACAGACGTGGAACATGAACATAAGTACGGACACTCTTGTTCAACATTGACCTTGTAAATATATAAAAGTGCCCAGTTGATACCCTTTGCTTTTCAAAGAATGATCGCATATGTAGTCGTTTCATTTATCCATTTGTGACCCCTATTTTGATAACTTATGTGACACCTTGCAATCAATATATTGTTGACAGAGTAACCGTTAATGCAATGATATTGTTAGGACAATATTTTGTTACCGTCTCTCAGTCCATGAATTTCTTTCTATGCAACGCAGTTCTTCGTTGTGGAATAATCGGGGCTGATCGATTTCTTATTTTGTTCCAAATAGCTCCCTAAACACCACACCACCTACCCTTGTTACTTTGGCTATGGTAATATATGACCAGTATAATTGTAGGCGTGTTGCATGAGTGTCCGACATTTTTGTCTACCTTAGTGTTTATTGGCAATTTATTATTGATTGATTAGGTCTAATGATATATAACTAACCGCAACTGTTTATCTCCATCTAACATGTTACATATAGACGGGGAGCCCTTGAGTGTTCACAAGTATACTGAGTGCTGCACTATCGTCAAATAGTCTGTTTTGAGAGGATTGTCCATCTGAGTATCTGACAAACTCTCATATTAATCTCTTGTAAGGGTTGTATCTGTCCAAACAGGACAGACAGTCTTTAGTACAGATACTTCTCGAGCCAACATGAACAACAGCAGTCGCATTGACCACTCAGAGTACAGTTTTGTAAATTTTTATAATGAGACAAAATCATTTGAGTTCATTCATGTTCATAAAGTGGACATAAATATTGCATTATGATAAATTTCAATTATCAGATTTAAAAGACACCACAAAGGAGTTATTAAAGTCTCATGAGCCTACTAATGGAACATTTATCAGAAATATTACTTCCTAATAACTTTTATATGAGGAATATAATATCAAAGTTGACAAAAACTATGCATTTATGGTATATATTTAATCATTTTAGATAGATTGGGGCATTTTGGCCCCCCCCTGGGGCAATTTGACCAAAATTCCTGGACAATTAGACCAGATTTGCTGGGGCATTTTGTAGCTGAGGTAATCGTGGCTTGCTTCTGGCTTTAGTTGTAATTATAAACAACCATGAGTATGTTGATCAGGACCGTAGTCCCAACGGAAGTGGATTTATATCTGCTCTGACACGAAGAGAGTGCCCAAGGCACTCGTGAATTCTTTACTTTCAGGTGATTAGACTGAAGCATAATGGGTTCATCTGGACATTTGTTATGTGACCTGACACCTCTGGATTAATTAAACATTCTGAGGCAGATAAAGTTCTCCCAAACAACACAAGGAGAGGTTGCTAAATGCAGAACCCAGGCCCAGTGTACTGCTACTGAAAAGTCTTAAAGGGAGACATTTGCCGGATGTAAAAATGGCGCCTTCAGCACCAAAATTTGAAATTGGTAACCTTTCATCAATTTCATGTGATGTTTGTGAATGAATGAACTGTACTGGAAATAAAGTATCGGAAAAGACTAGTGCTTGACTTGTATGTTATTTCGTTTTACGAATGTTGTAACAATTTCAAGATACAGGAGTCAGAAAAAGTGTTAGTAGACCATTCATGATACAAGAAGTTGTTTTGTCAAAGCTTCTGAGACTTTATACCGAAGATTGACGCCACCCCTAAATGAAAAGGTTCAGGTAGTTAGTTGAAGGGATTACTGAATGTGTATAGACGTATGTATGATCTTCTTTAAGTGGCATTTAAAAGCCGGTATGATGAAGAGGAACACTTTTTAAGGACAGACAACTTCTTTATTGTAACAGATGCGACGTTAAGGTGTAGAAGTGTTCTTCGTACGTATGGTCGTTGAATGGTGCACACAATGATGATACTTCATTCCCTAACAGGACACACAGATATTATCACTAGCTTCTATCCACCATATACGTGTCATTCTAACGTGTTGCTTATGGTTCGAATGGATTTGTAACCTGTATCTAATATCTTACATGGAAATTTGAATACCCTGAGGTTGGTGGGACCCTGGTTCGATTCTCCACCTGGATACAATTTCGGAAGCCCATTTCTAGAGTACAACGCCGCTATATTGCTGGAGTATTGCTAACAGCAGCGTAAGCTTAAACTTACTAACTCATTCAGGGATTACATATATGACGCTTTAGTTGAATATCATATACTTTCAATACCATATTGACGCCACGATACTTCCAAAGGAGTATTGTGGTTTCACAATAGGGTCACCACAACTTGCACCAATATACCTCGGAATGATTGACTCAGCTTATTGAACCTTACTCCACCAATTTCCCCCAACTTTTTACAGACCTCATCTTTCACTTTCGATTTTGTCGTTTCAATATTTCACGAGATAAACAAGGCATTAATGAACCATTTAGCTTGGAATCTTTCTGCAATATGTCTTCGGACTGTCAGGAAATGTTATTGTTAAAACCCCAATCTCTCAGAGGTTTAGACAATTTATTGATGTATGTCGTTTTAAAACAGATGCGTTCTCTGGGATATAGCCACAAACAGCTATTTAGAGCTCGCAAGCATTTTGAAATGGCTCGTAATTTTGTTTTCTGTCATTTATCAACAGAAGGATCTTTGCTCCCATTGTTTACTTAAAGAGGAAAACGCGCGTTATCGTGAAGTACAGGCATACATTTATTTTGCAAACCATGGACGAAATGGTTGCAAGGTTTTGATTTTGAAAACAATGCCCCGAGAAACACAATTTCAGTGTATCTGTGAAACGGTTCGCATGATATTTATCTCGATGGTTTTGTCTCTTTCGAGAACATGACATGTAGTTCCTGAGGTGTAAGTGATATTTAACCGTAGTGACATGCAGTTGATGCTTCCAGTGGGAACAGTATACACACATCACTGAACCTTAGTTCTTCTTTCTACCTAAGTTACTTTTTAAATTCTGTGGACATTTTCCCCCGGTAAACTGTAGACTAAAGAATCTGAACGTCATGATATGCTGTAGATACATGTAGCTCCAAGGATGAGACACAGATAGTGAACGATATCAATAACTGTTATACCCATGAAGTTGGACACCCAACTGGCATCCCCTAATCATGATCTATGTGAATGAGTGAGTTGAGGTTTCAGTCGTTTTGATGTAAGCAGTAGTCCAACCATATCTTGACATCATAATGGCCTTACACATTGCATGGGACTTTGGAATGGACCCTGCCTTTGATGTGACAAGGACATACCACCTCTGCATGGACGTGTTCTGGGTGCAAAGCAACCTTAGCGCTACGACGGTCGTAAGTCTATATTCAGATCTGGGAGTTACGATCATCTTAGTCCTAAGATTGCTTTGCACAACGTCACCCTCATGACTCCTCTCAGTATACGGGAGCTCATCCTCTTGCAGTGTTGCCAAGAGTTGTCAAGCACATAATGACGTTGGTGAGATGACCCTGTTCAAGAAGGTGACCGGATGTTTCTATTCCCACACATGTGCCGCTGAACAGTGTGAGATGTTAGAGGTTGACGTAATGAAGCCATGTTTACTTCATTCTTAAACGTTTGTAAATAGCAATCATTTTGATGATCGACGATTTATACATGTACCAGCTTCCAGTCGACTGCGCACAGTTCACTCACGTGTTGATGTTCATCAGTTATGTTTGATGATCTGGATCTATCAGTTTGCACTACGAGTTTAATATGACGTCTTCACTGTCTATCGTTCTCTTGCGTGTACCATGACCATTCCGCCTACATGACCATCACTACCTGCGCACATTCAATCTCTATAAAACCATTTAATTGGGATTGTTGAGATAGATTTGAGTTTCCGTTGTTTTGTTGTGTATCACCACTCTCAGCAATTGTCTATCTATATGACGCCGGTCTGTGCATAACCAAATCTGGACCAGACAATCCAGTGATTGACATTATGAGCATCGATCTACGCATTTGGGTTACGAGGATATGAATCCAGTCAGCAGTACCAGACTCGGGTTAGTACTCCTCCTGGGCACCATGAAACCCTGTTATTGATGAAATACTGCTGAAAGGATGATTAGGACATACTCAATCACTCTCCCCTGCCAGTTTTACTTAAACGAAGCATTCATTTGGTGAGTCGTAACTGACAATTTAGAACGTCATACATTGATATTGGCTATTTACAACCACCTCATATTGTCCCCGTTAAACGAATTCAGTTCTGAAAAAAGGGTTAATACTAAAATCGTATCAGTAATCAACTTATTAACGAGACTCAAGAGTCAATGTTATTGTTTGAGTTTATTCTTCAGTGCTTGGTAAATTATTCCCTAGCTGCATGTATCACAGTAAGTGCTAGTTGTCTAGTCTCAAAGCGACAATTTTCCCATCGAAACAAACAATCTTCTACAGCACTGTTCGCACAAAGACCCGAGGGGCTTCTTGTTATGGAAAATAAGTGTTGTCATGCATTAGTGTAACATCTCTGAAAAAATATACTTTATGAATACAGACATCTTCTACGGGGATATGTTTGAAACAAAACAAGTTACTGACTGAAAAGAATGTTTGACAAAAACTCTCTTTGTCAGACCTCGTAAATATTAATCTCTACTCTACCACAGTTCTCTAGTGAATT
Organism: Haliotis rubra; assembly: GCF_003918875.1. Taxonomy (NCBI): domain Eukaryota; kingdom Metazoa; phylum Mollusca; class Gastropoda; order Lepetellida; family Haliotidae; genus Haliotis; species Haliotis rubra. Next base: position 1,233,515 of record NW_025765214.1, on the reverse strand, counting down.
AAAAGAAACGCTTTGACATCCTCATAATGAATCCTCTTTCCGTGTTGCTTCCCGTGGAATGTACAGTTCAGGAGTCTTCATTTCAGACACGGCTGTGCGTGAGTCACGAAACGTGTAAACGATAAACCATTTTGTTTCCTGGGGGCGGAATTACCGTCTTCTTCCCTTTACCATTATACCATCATTACTGTCAAAACTCGTTACTTCCTTCCACTGTTGAAAAACCCCACACATATTGCCCAATTCATATCGTTCATAAACTGTAGTTACGCATGAAACCATCATGCTGTTTTTGCCCTTACTGTTGTAAGGTTTCATTAGATTTATTGTTCGGAAAACCTCGGTTGAACACAAGATGTGATTACATACAAACTGAAATATGTGAAAAAAGACGGGATTAAAAAAACAGCCTGTAACAAGAATAATGAGTACAGAATAAGTACTTACCGATAATTGTATTTATTACATTGTACACATGCATAATGTTTAGAGACTGTTTAGACTACCTGCATTGTTAGTCGTCAAACGATTTTAAGGTAGGTTTGAAACTTATGGGATTTTTCAGAGATCATTTCACTGTTGGAGAAGAGCTCCATATTTTCCCAATCAATGTCTAAATATATGCGGCAAAACAATTTCCACATTAATAAGAAATCTCTCCTGAAGGCAGAGTCAATTTTATGAATCCGACTATACAATGAACATGTGTTAAAGAGTGAGTATGTTTTTACGCCGCTTTTAGCAATATTCCAGCAATATAACGAGAGGGGACACCAGGAATAGGCTTCACACATTGAACTCATGGGGAATCGAACACGGATTTTTGGAGTGACGCGCGAACGCTTTAACCACTAGGCTACCCCGCCGCCACCATGTTTTTATGAATCACTATCAAACAGTGATGACACCAGGTGTTTGCGATGAGGTAAACTAATTTCCAATAGCAACTGAATAACGTTTGTGGTTATCATTTAAGTGCGTGTTCCCTAGGGATGTTTCATCAACCAAAGATGCTGTGATCTGTAGTTGTGAATGTAAGTAAAAGGTGTTTTTCAAAACAAGGTTGAATCTTAGGTAGTTGCAAAACAATCCTTTGGGTTTGATTCAGCATTAGGATTTCCAAATTGAAGGAATTGAATTCTCTTTATACTTGGGTAAGCCATGGTTGTGTTGATCATCATACAACAAGTGCAACTATTTCATTCATCATTCATGACATCTAACTATGGAATATTCAGAACGAATTCACAGATAATATACACGTATTTCTAGAGAATTGGATAATTATTAACGTCTTTAGTACTTAGCGAAAGAAAATAACACGATTATAAATTCCCTTAATGAAGAAGTAGGCATTCACATAGGCACCAAGGTTTAATAAAACCGCCTAAGCTGTTTCATATATATCTACTCATTAAGACCAAGAGTGACAAAAACAAGACTGAATGTGAAGAGATAATAACTCTACATACATTCAATCGATAGACTGTACAGCAAAGTCCTCATCAGTTTAAGGAAGTTATTAAGCAATTACAATTGAAGTTCTGTATTTCGTGGCAAATTGAGGAGACCCATAGTCTGTCCTACCAATGAAAAACATGTGAAAAGTATTTTTCCAACTTTGAAAAAAGTATGTCAGTCTCTGTTCAACATACTTAAGTTAGCAGCCAGGCCTAATGTGTCCTCAGACAACCTGTGAATGTTTTCTTACGGAACTTGAAAATGTATTTATATAAAAATTCCCGAACGCCACAATTGGCCACGAGTTAATTTGATAATGGTGACAATCCCACGAATCGAACATAACAAGAAACTTTGTTAATACAGCTGAAACTTTATGGCGTAAAGAATAAATGGCTCTGAGCTTAATGAAGATATAATTTATCAATATTTGCTTTAGAAGTTGACGAGAATCAGGTTTCTTTAAATTCCAAACTCTTAATCTGATGTGATGTCGAAATCACATATTTTTTGGAACAACGGGCTTGCGCGTCAGACTCCAAATGATGAGACAACGAAAATTCGGTTTTCTTAAAATGGGCTGATTTAGCTTGTTTCGTCAAATAACAGCGACAAAATTATTTCCATAGAAAACAATGAATTATTCGTTATCATTCATTATCGAGTTATTTATAATAACCATTGTGGCGTCTTTTGGGTCTTCAACAATCATTCATCAAATGATTTAACCAGTTCAAGAGAGGAAGTATATAAACCCTAGCGGCAAAACTGGAATATGTAATAAATGCTATTAAAATATGGTTATGAACGATATTGGAAACTAATTGCAATACTTTCCATTATGCTCTTTCTTTCAATTCAATATCCCCCAATCAAAGAACAAGCCATATTTAAGTTAAAGCACTACAGCCATACTGGACAGGAAACACCCAGGAAAAGGGGCCAAACATGTTTCGTATTGTGACACTGTGATCTGGCACAAACAGCAGTATATCATGTCTATATAGTATCCCTATATCCAATAGGACGTTTTACTAAAATACTGACATATGTGGATGATATATGCATTGTATGGCTACAATCAAGAAGTGTCATTGATTTGATAAAATGAAGTTACCAAGTCTTTCTCGAAACACTCAAGATGAAAGCGTTTCACGCATGTTTAAATAGCTCAATATTTCTGTTTTGTCTTGGGATTTTATTATCTTAATGGAACATCGAACGAAATGTTCTTGTTGTCCACAGAGGCTACAGCTGGTGACTTTTACAATAATCAAAGACCATGGTATTGGAGATGGTTTTTAGTTTGAAGAGATTTGCTGGTTTTAGTAGTTCACGTTCTGAAAGTTTGCTAAAAATATACTACGGAAATTACAGTTATCTTGTATGGCGTCGTTTTTACTCAAAGGTTTCAATCGCATGACCATGATTCAATTCAGTCATTTGCTGATCGAGCTATGGGAGTTCTTGTAGCATGCTATGGATAATGACACACCTCCTGGACAAATTACAGTGTAAAGGGGTTCATTGTCTGCAAATGACTGGTATCGGTTTTGGGTGTCATACATAATGACATGACCTGAGCAAATTGACAGATGATGACTTTCAATAACCGATATTATGAATTTTCATGACGGTTATCAGTGTGGAACTGATAGGAGTCATATGGGTGAGGTAGAAAATTATCGGTTACTGTTTCAACATGTTTCTGCCGACATTGAAAGTAATTGAATATCAACACAAGCCTAACCACATTTGATATTATGTTTGATTACTGGTGGTCTGTTGTATGAGATATAAACTACATTTGGCCAACATTGTTAGATCTCATGGTAAAACAATACTTGTTATATATCCGGATTAGAATGGGTCTTATCGACCCGTAATTGTCGTAAGAGGCGAATAATATATGAGTCATAAACCACCATTGCCTAATATTGTTAAATGTGATAGTACGACAACAATACTTTTCCTTGTGTTTCCGTGCTAGAATGGATCTTAATCAACCTATACTTGCAGAAAGGCTACTTTTGCTACACTATATTTTCGACTCCTCATCTACTTCTCTATCAAGCCATTTCTTCCAAGCATGCATGCCTGAAGGAAAAGAAGTCTAAATGACAAAGGTCCCAGTTTCAGTCGACGTAGGCGCTCCTAAAAAGCCCGACCCCCAGATCAGCTCGGACAGGTTCAACTGCTGTGGGATCACCAGCATCAGCATGACAGTCTCTGTTCGATCTCCGGAGGGGTATCATATATGTTTAGCCTTGGTACGGGCACACACCCATCGTTCATAGTTTAAAGCGTCTGACGAGGTAACATATCCAGTGGTATCAATATCAATTCATTCTCAAACATCCATACCCTTTATCTACATACAAACTGGTCAAACCTTAGCTGCTGATTTAACAAGGTAGACGTGTACACTCTTGAGTCAATGTTGATCAGCTTTAGTTTCATGCATTGAAACCCAATGGACTTTAACATTCCTTATGGTTTGATTGATACATACATATGTGATTTACACTATGTCATCTGTGGCGTCCCTGTTACTGCATGTTTGTAAACTAATACAATTGTAGGTCTGGCTCAGTGAAAAGAACAGTGCTATAAGGGAGTCATTCATTTTCGTTCTTAATTATAAAGAAATTCCACAAAAAAATCCACATAGATATAATTACAACTAAAAAAAAGTACATTTAAATTAAGCAAGAATCTTTGACATGCATATACCAGTGCTTGAATATAATTGCAAGTTTTTGATAACTGTAACATAACACATGGTGTAGACAGATGTGGAAAAAGAACATAAGTACGTACACTCTTGTTCAACATTGACCTTGTAAATATATAAAAGTGTCCAGTTGATACCCTTTGCTTTTCAAAGAATGATCGCATATGTAGTCGTTTCATTTATCCATTTGTGAACCCTATTTTGAAAACTTATGTGACACCTTGCAATCAATATATTGTTGACAGAGTAACCGTTAATGCAATGATATTGTTAGGACAATATTTTGTTACCGTCTCTCAGTCCATGAATTTCTTTTTATGCAACGCAGTTCTTCGTTGTGGAATAATCGGGGCTGATCGATTTCTTATTTTGTTCCAAATAGCTCCCTAAACACCACACCACCTACCCTTGTTACTTTGGCAATGGTAATATATGACCAGTATAATTGTAGGCGTGTTGCATGAGTGTCCGACATTTTTGTCTACCTTAGTGTTCGCAAAATGTTTTTTGGCAATTTATTATTGATTGATTAGGTCTAATGATATATAAGTAAACGCAACTGTCCAAGTTTTTTCTGGTGCTAACAAAAATCACAGCTCAGGAATGTTTATCTCCATTCTAACATGACACATATAGACGAGAGCCCTTGAGTGTTCAAGAGTATACTGAGTGTTGAGGCCAAATAGTCTGTTTTGAGAGGATTGTCCATCTGAGCATCTGACAAACTCGCATATTAATCTCTTGTAAGTGTTGTATCTGTCCAAACAGGACCAGACAGTCTTTAGTACAGATACTACTCGAGCCAACATGAAGTTGGCCTCCCCAAGGTAAACAAGGTAAGCTCATGCGTGATACGATAGTTTCGATCATAGGTTATTATTGTGATTTGAGACTTCCGACTGACCAATACGTTTTGGGAATTTATCAATTCATGGCAGACCTTACCCTCTCAGAAGCTGTTTATACACCGCACCGAAAAAAATCCCCGTCATGATACCACAGCAAGAAGACAGATTTGAAAAGATACGACCAAAAAACATGACTATAATTGTAAGCGAAAAACTAGTTCGTTGAACGATTCTGAACACACCATAAGCGTGTGTTAATTGATCATTATCAAATACTTTTAATACTTTTATTGCAACATCGATTAAACGTACAATTTAACCAATGTGTAGAAAATCGTGCCAGTAATATTGAGAAATAATTTGGTGTGTTGATTCAGTTCAGGCAGATAAAGCATGTCCAGCAGTCTAGTGATATCTCAGCTCCATAGGTCCAAGTCTCAGAGATCGATTACATTCTCTGCGGTAACGACTGAAATACAATCCAGTGATGCCCACTCTGAAGACACACCAGGGACTCTCGTACACTTATTTGTTAACACGCCCGTGTGAAGGAGCGAACATATATAGTTTTTTTCCAGTTGACGTTTTTTTGTAATTCATCTTTTGAAAATTGTTTTCTTGAACTGTATCCTAATATTATTCAGTTATGCTGTCAACGTTGATTGCCTGTCTGAATATTCTTCACAGACGCCTTTTGAATTTTATGGAAAGTGATTTCTTCATGTATAAACTGAACATAAGAATGATAAATGACCAGCGACTTTCCAATATCAATAAGTGCACATCAACGATAAATCTCTGGAACTTGATCCAAAGCATACGCAAATTAGTGCATTAGAAAAGTAAATAATGCATAAAATTTAAAGCTTCCTCGACGCCTATAACCTGCATAGCGACTGAAAACCCTAACAAAAAAAGATAAGAAACCTGCTTTTTTGCTTTTAGAAACTATAACTCTATCTTGTTTTTGAACTCATAAACATGAGTAGAATGACAAGTGGTACTGTCAAAAACACCGTTGTGTCGATCTTTGATGCGTCGACCATACGGCTGTCTCGAAATACAAACTTGGTCCCTTATATAAATCTTCATTTTTTGGTTGTGCCGACTTATTCACTTTGTCACCTTCAACGATTTTCGACTGTAATATTCTCCAGAAACAGTACTAGTCATGAATTGTTTTCTTGTATGGCATATGTACCAGAACAGTCATGACAAGTAGTCATACGCACCCCAAAATAGCAATGAGATGCAGTCATATCTTCCAGAAAAAACAAAACAAACTGTGACATGTATTGGTATTTATCAGATAAAGGAGTGAAATGTTTACTCGAACAACCGTGACAAGATGTCATATCTTCCAGAACAAAATAAAACAAACTGTGATGTGTATTGGTATATACCAAATAAAGGAGTGAACTGTTTACCTGAACAACCGTGACAAGTAGTCATGTCTACTAGAACAAAATAAAACAAACTGTGACATGTATTGGTACATATCAGATAAAGGAGTGAAATGTTTACTCGAACAACCGTGACAAGAAGTCATATCTTCCAGAACAAAATAAAACAAACTGTGATGTGTATTGGTATATATCAAATAAAGGAGTGAACTGTTTACCTGAACAACCGTGACAAGTAGTCATGTCTACTAGAACAAAATAAAACAAACTGTGACATGTATTGGTACATATCAGATAAAGGAGTGAAATGTTTACTCGAACAACCGTGACAAGAAGTCATATCTTCCAGAACAAAATAAAACAAACTGTGATGTGTATTGGTATATATCAAATAAAGGAGTGAAATGTTTACCTGAACGACCGTGACAAGTAGTCATGTCTACTAGAACAAAATAAAACAAACTGTGACATGTATTGGTACATATCAGATAAAGGAGTGAAATGTTTACTCGAACAACCGTGACAAGAAGTCATATCTTCCAGAACAAAATAAAACAAACTGTGATGTGTATTGGTACATATCAGATAAAGGAGTGAAATGTTTACTCGAACAACCGTGACAAGAAGTCATATCTTCCAGAACAAAATAAAACAAACTGTGATGTGTATTGGTATATATCAAATAAAGGAGTGAAATGTTTACCTGAACGACCGTGACAAGTAGTCATGTCTACTAGAACAAAATAAAACAAACTGTGACATGTATTGGTACATATCAGATAAAGGAGTGAAATGTTTACTCGAACAACCGTGACAAGAAGTCATATCTTCCAGAACAAAATAAAACAAACTGTGATGTGTATTGGTATATATCAAATAAAGGAGTGAACTGTTTACCTGAACAACCGTGACAAGTAGTCATGTCTACTAGAACAAAATAAAACAAACTGTGACATGTATTGGTACATATCAGATAAAGGAGTGAAATGTTTACACGAACAACCGTGACAAGAAGTCATATCTTCCAGAACAAAATAAAACAAACTGTGATGTGTATTGGTATATATCAAATAAAGGAGTGAACTGTTTACCTGAACAACCGTGACAAGTAGTCATGTCTACTAGAACAAAATAAAACAAACTGTGATGTGTATTGGTATATATCAAATAAAGGAGTGAATTGTTTACCTGAACAACCGTGACAAGTAGTCATGTCTACTAGAACAAAATAAAACAAACTGTGACATGTATTGGTATTTATCAGAAAAAGGAGTGAAATGTTTACTCGAACAACCGTGACAAGAAGTCATATCTTCCAGAACAAAATAAAACAAACTGTGATGTGTATTGGTATATATCAAATAAAGGAGTGAACTGTTTACCTGAACAACCGTGACAAGTAGTCATGTCTACTAGAACAAAATAAAACAAACTGTGACATGTATTGGTACATATCAGATAAAGGAGTGTAATGTTTACCTGAACAACCGTGACAAGAAGTCATATCTTCCAGAACAAAATAAAACAAACTGTGATGTGTATTGGTATATATCAAATAAAGGAGTGAACTGTTTACCTGAACAACCGTGACAAGTAGTCATGTCTACTAGAACAAAATAAAACAAACTGTGACATGTATTGGTACATATAATGTTTTTTGCGCTTTGAGCATAATATCCAAGTATGGAAAAGCGCAATACAAATCTACTATTATATTACATATCAGATAAAGGAGTGAATGTTTACTCGAACAACCGTGACAAGTAGTCATGTCTACTAGAACAAAATAAAACAAACTGTGACATGTATTGGTACATATCAGATAAAGGAGTGTAATGTTTACTCGAACAACCGTGACAAGAAGTCATATCTTCCAGAACAAAATAAAACAAACTGTGATGTGTATTGGTATATATCAAATAAAGGAGTGAACTGTTTACCTGAACAACCGTGACAAGTAGTCATATCTTCCAGAAACAAACTGTGACATGTATTGGTACATATCAGATAAAGGAGTGAACTGTTTACCTGAACAACCGTGACAAGTAGTCATATCTTCCAGAAACAAACTGTGACATGTATTGGTACATATCAGATAAAAGGAGTGAACTGTTTACCTGAACAACCGTGACAAGTATTCATGTCTACCAGAACAAAATAAAACAAACTGTGATGTGTATTGGTATATATCAAATAAAGGAGAGAACTGTTCACCTGAACAACCGTGACAAGTAGTCATATCTTCCAGAAACAAACTGTGACCTATAGCAGTATATATCTGAAACAGCTGTGAAATGTCACAATTAGCAGAAACAGACATGATGTACCAGTCATATCTACTTCAAAAAAAGCTGTGACGTATTGTCGTATCTACCAGAAAACGTAGCTATGACTTGACTTGACCAACCCTTGTCATAATTCTTCTATTGAACCTGACACCTATGTTTAGTGACGTATGAAGAATGGGCTCACTTTGGCGTGAACCACAGATTGCTGTTCACACAATATAGCTCTGTAGCACGCTACACTGTAAACACAATCCGATATATTAAAATAGGTGGATATATAGTGAGTCAAAAAAGAAACTTCACAAAATGTAATTTGAAAAATAATGAATAATTTTTCTCTGATGATACATCTATGTATCCGAAATGGGATCCCTATCTTTCGACTCTAGAAAAACGTTAGCAAAACCCACTCAAACCCATCCATTCGTCGTGCAAATGACGTTAGTGCCACATCAGGTTTTGCACGTGCAGTCGATCACGTGATCTTCGCATCGAAGTTTTCTTCATATGCACGTGTTTGCATTGGCCTCAAGAATTGAAAAAACACTTTTAAACCACAGTTCGAACGGTACTTGAAATGCCACGATTGTCAAATGTGCAACGTGAACGTGCCGTTGGCATGTTGCAAGCGGGAAGATCAGTTATTGACGTCGCAAGAGCTATGGGATGCAGCCGTCGTACTGTGTATGACTTGAGAGGTCGTTCGTCTACAACAAACTGGCACCACTTCTGATCGCCCAAGGTCGGGTCGTCCACGTGTGACGTCACGAGCAGAAGACCGTCAAATCGTCCTACGTCACCTACGTGACAGATTTCTGCCGGCTACACGAACCAGGGCTGAGATGTTTAGAGGTCGACTGTCCTCACAGACCATTCAAAATCGGTTTCATCAACGTCAACGTCTGCTGTGGGCCCAACGTCACCTCCGATGGACCCAGAGAGACTGGAATCGAGTCGTCTTTAGCGATGAATCCAGGTTTACCCTCAGATTCGCGGACGGCAGGCATTGAGTCTGGAGACGACGTCGTGAACGGTATGCCCAATGTTGTGTACAGGAAGTCGACAGATTCGGGGGCGGAAGTTGCATGGTGTGGGGTGCTTTCTGTGGGAACAACCGTTCCCGACTTCTGGTCATCCGTGGAAACCTCACAGCTGCTGCTTACCGCGACCAGGTGCTCACCCCTGAACTCGTTCCTTTCATGCATGGCCCAGGTCTACAGTTCCAGCATGATAATGCTCGGCCGCATACCGCGATGTCGACACGAAATTTCCTTCAAAACGCTGGAATCAACGTCATGGACTGGCCATCGAGGTCCCCTGACCATAATCCAATAGAGCACGTTTGGGATGCACTTGGGAGAAGGCTTCTTGGTCTTAGAAACCAACCTCAGAATTTGCAGGAACTTGGTGCTGCCTTGCAAGAGCAATGGCGCAGAATCCCCAACCACGTGTTCACAAGCATCAGGCAGTCGATGAGGAGACGGTGTTTGGCAGTGGTGAATGCGCGGGTCGGCCATACACGATATTGAACTGAGAAATTTCGCATTTTTATTCTTGTGACTTGACATTCTGTATACCCATGTTTTGGAACGGCGGTGTAGCCTAATGGAACTGATTATGGCACTGTCAGTGTATCGAGTACATCACACAGATCTCAGCAATGAAATAATAAAAATAATAACAATTTAACCATCTTACAGTCTCTTGTTCTTTTATAGTGCCCTGAAGAAAGAATGTGAAGTTTCTTTTTTGACTAAGTATATATTAGCACAGTGTGTGATGCATGGCATTATAGATTTTGGTTGGAAGAACTTCAACACTTGCCAAAGACAACGTGTCGTCTAGTGTCTATGGGGAGCACAAGAACATTTATCAACTTTAGAAATATTCATGTCGTCTTTCGGGAAAATACTCATTGAATCCAGGAATTTCGCCTCCTCTTGTGTCCTGAATTGATGGAATATAGGTGTTTTCCTGTTATCGGGGATCAAGGATTAACTTGAGGACCACAGAACATTCAATGTCACTCTCAGTTAAAGTTTGTTAATAGCGCTTCATTGTTTGCACATAAATCAAATTCTTTAAAAAGGAATTTTATTTAAATAGTGGTGTGTGGTCTAACTTGTGTGAAGAAATGTTAAAATTCGTATGCTGTAAAACATTCCACTTTTGTCTGTGTTCAACTTCTAGACTGTGTCATGATACCTTGGACGGGTAGAAATATGTCTCTTATCATCAGGTGTAAACAAGTGAATGTAGTTTTATGCCGAAATATTCCAACTTTCATCAGCGCATCCTGTAAACATCCTGCCTGTCTTATTTAGAACTGACCATCTATGTTGAATGTATAGGGGCTCATGCTATTCGCTGCCACTGCCGGCTTAAACGTGTGCATGCGTGAGTGTGTGTATATGTGTGTTTGAGTGAGAATGCTTGCGTGTCACAGTTTGATAGTTATTAATTCAGCAGTCTTCGTACAGGTGCTCTGACTGTCATCCTCTCTCATGATGTCAATCACTGGATTGTCTGGTCCAGGCTCGATTATTTACTGACCTCAGTCCTACAGACGAAATATTGCTGAGTGTGGGTTAAACTCAGAACACACAAATAAACAAATGTACAAAATATAGTCGGACTGTAGAATCGATTCTGCATTTAGCAGATATTTCTTATGGGTGTTGAAAGGATTTTGTCGCTTTTATTTGTTCAACTCCACAATCATCAATATCCTGCTATGTGACGGAGGCCTGTAATTAAAACAGATTGGATAAGACAAACTGTGATAGGTGTTGTGAGCAACGATCCACCCAATCAACAAAGTCACCTAGCCTGACCACCTAATCCACATAATCTCCGTTCACGTGAGGATCTATGCTCAGAACCTTATCTAATCCGGAATTCAACACATTATTATCATATATTATTACAGGATATATATAGCGCACATATCGCGCTGGTGTGCTCCCTTGATCAATGGGTGTCTTTTTTCTGGCATTTTTTTAACCAACTCAACTCCCTGGGGAGTTTTCAACTCATGTAGCCCGTTAGGCAGCACAGACTCATCCTCACCGGTAGCCATTTGCAGCTGGGTGGACTGGGACACCTAGTCACAGTATTTTGTCCAATGATACTGCACGTTACTATGGTGTCTGCCATCTGGTCACCTACCGTCGGGTGAGTGAGTTCTTTTAAGTACACAGGGTTTTGTACTGCACACTAGGGGTTGTGACAACTCTCAAAGAGCCTGCAAGTAATGTCAGCTCAAAGTTTTTTACATCCTGTCACAAGTGGGGATCTAAAGCGGCTGACCCACCATGTCCATACGTAAGGCCATTGTATACGTGTGGCTATTTGGTCTGTCCTGATTTATGGTCTGGCTATAATATGTTGTATAGACTATGTCGGCAAGCTTTATTTTGTTTTTGTATTACTGTTAGTAGCAAAGAAAACACGTTGATCCGACAGCGATGTATACAAGCCCTTGTCTCATAAAAAGTCAACGCAAGTAGAAATCAATGAGGATTGAAACAGCATCCGTGTCATTAAGTCTTCAGCTTTTTTTACACGACAACATTAACCCCGAGATGAGGCTTCAAAGTGACACATAGCAGATGAAAGCCAAGGACCATATTCAAAGTGGGGTGTACAGTTTTTCAAATGGAACGTCTCACGACATAATTACCTCTGATCAGTATCTCATAAAGATGCCACATTTCAGGTTCATCTGTACTGGTGCATACGTACCGATTACACTTACCAGGGAGGGAACTTTGCAGCGTTATTCCTACATTTATCGCGGAATAGGTAATTCTTTGATTTGTCTCATCTTCTGTTGGAAGTTCCCTGAAACTATACTTATATGAAAGTATACGATTGTATGGTGGCTGAAATGAAATACACAACAAAATGATCATTCGATAGTCATCGATCATTTTAGGACTTCATATATGAATTCAGGACCTGTTTTCAGTCGAACGACTGATAACTTTTGTAATTTTGTATTTAAGTAGATTTCCAATGTACTCTTTCTTTTGCATGACACTTGAGATGTTTAACTACGTGTGTACCTTAATTGAAAAAAAGGTTCGTATAGTAAGCGTCGTAAAGCCAAGGTGTGGTTGTTTCGGGAGCCAGATAAATGCTGACTCTTTGAAATATGTCTGTAAATAATACCTTAAAACCATCAGGATCAATGAAGCTTGAATTTGTCTGGTTGTCTTCCGTTAACAATGTTTCATATGTTCGGATCCTTCAGTAAAATAATGCCTCGTTAAGTAAACCAACCATTTCCGTTCATACTGCGTGATGTGTTGATCTTTTAGAATAATTTGTCCATAGTCCCGCTGAGGTGAGGTGAGGTGAAATTGTGTTTAACGTCGTGCTGGAGAATATTTCGCTCATATGACGACGTGCATGCGTGTGTATGTGTATGTGCGGCTGCTTGTACTAGCCCAGACTGAAGCTGGTTTTATAGTGCTAGCCCACTGAGATACCATGCCGCAGTGAAGCATGAATACCCCACTCAGACACATTATACTGACTCCGAGCCGACCAGTCCTTGTTGTACCCATTAATGCCGAGCGCCAGGCAGGGACCAACAAGTACCATATGTTAACGTCTTTTGGTATGACGCGGCCGGGGATCGAACCCGCGACCTTCCGCTCTCCGGGCGGACGTTCTAACCACTACACCACGGAGGCGGTCAAGTCCCGCTGAGGATCTTTGAGGAGGATATTAGGCCCTAAAAAAAATGTTAATGTATTATGTATAAAAATGCGGTTTACAATGTTAGCAATGTTGATCTTGAGTCAAAGTTGTCAAATGCCACTCTCGGTAATGACCCAGCTATAGGAGGGCTGAGCTGAGTGAGAGTTGGCGTTAATTACCCATGTTGCTATTACCGTTAAAAAACCCGAAAAAAACCCGCTGTTAAATAAAAGATTAAACTGAAAACGGAATGCCTTATGGCGACCAGAAGAACATGTGTCACAAAATACAACATACGTTACTTCAGCCCAAACAGTAATGGAAAACAGTGTAAAAACTCTTCAAAAGGGAATACTTTGTGTTGTGGCACTGAGGAATAGCAGGTTCAGATGCTGTATGGGAGAGGTGTGAGCCGACTCACATTAATTCTGCCCTCGGTACTTATCAGTGAGAGAAATCCAGGATATATTGACAGCTTTGTTAACCCTGACTTTGGCGGTGGACGTGTCTGGTTGACTTCAATGATCATTACACAAGAAACTGCATGGCAGCTCAAGATTTACACCTATTTATCCTGGGAATTGCCACATTTTTTAGTTCCTGTAATCGCTGATCCTGGGGAAAAAGTTAACGCTATTCGGAAACATACTTGTGATTTTTGGTAAAACTGGTCGTTCCGATTTCTTATGGAACTTAACTACCATACCAATGTGTTTCAGTGCATTGACTCCATGTCTAAACGATGACGGGCAAGACCAAACGGACCGAGTGAGTATATATGTTGACGTATTTCTCATTCTGCTAATGAGATCTTGGAATTGCTACTGGAAATCGATGACAATATTTGCTTACTTACGATTCGTATGACCAGATACTTACGAATGTAACAATGCGTTGACATTGGAAAGGAATAATAAAAGAAGTTTGTTGAAAACTGTCGATCGAAACTGTCTGTGTATTTGCACGATAACACCTTAAGTGACAAGCCACGTTATCATCATTCCGAGAACAATACAACAGACTAACAATAGTAGTGAAGAGAGTGTTCCCCAGTATGTCGCAATGATGGACATTGTCAAGATGGACATTGTATCTGTGGTTGAACAGCCAAAACGCATATGGGGATATGATAGGAAATGCCAAGTGTTTATTAATACAGGTACCTCTGTAACCGCAAACAAACCCGACACAAGTGAAACGACAAATGCCAATTCGAACGTATTCACTCGTTGAAGAATTTTGATCATTCATGAACTGGATAATCTTATTGTGTCCTAATGGATGTCCGCTCAGTGGTCATATAGGTAGTGCGTGCTATCTGATATAGAGAGTGAGTTTAGTTTTACGCCACACTGACCAATATTCCAGCTATATGGCGGCTGTCCCGTAAATAATTGAGTGTGGACCAGACATTCCAGCGATCAACAGCGTGAGCATCGATCTATGCAATTGAGACGTGTCAACCAAGTCAAGTCTGACCATCCGATCCCGTTAGTCGCCTCTTACGACAAGCATGGGTTGTTGAAGACCAATTCTAACCCGGATCTTGATATAAAATTTTATGCTCTACTAGTAACTAATACCATCTGAATCAGCCTTCCTGTCCTGGAAGATGCATGTTATCGCATCCATTTCGTGTAGATCGATGATCCTGTTGTCAGTAAGTGGACTGTTTGGCTGAGACTCGAGAGTTTACAGATCGCCGTCATAAAACCGGGATATTGCTAAATGCAGTTCTAAACAGCTGACCAATAAAACTGACATTCAACCAGCACAACGCATTCGGTCATATCATTCAGTGAATTGGCACCGTAATCTTCTGTAGGTAATATCATCTTGGCACTATGTTGTAGACATGAAGGACAGTCGCTTTGAACGGTGCCAGCTTCTTTTGGGTGATATTCCAAAAGTGATGCTGGTCATGGACGCTAACGTCTTTCCAGACACCCTGGCAGGGTGCTGACAAGCCCTGACACATGATTAGACCCAAATTTGGATTCGATCCTCAGACTAGACGTTCCTGACACGCTTCCTGGATGTAACCTTGAACTGCGAATTGCTGCTCTTTATGTGTTAGTCCGTGTATATATTTCCTACGATTGTGGTCCCTTGCTAGCAGTTTGAGCACAGTTTAGTGTAAAGTATATCAGTAATGATCTCAAGAGGAGAAATAGGTCACAGTATCCAGGACTTTTTGCAACCGTCTTCACTTGAAGAGCACTTTTAAGTTTTTCAAGGTCGGATATAGGGTAAACTGCTGAGACAGAAACATCTCACACGTTACAAAGCTTCACCTAAATTGGAAATGTAATAGATATTGACACGCTATCATATACAGATGTCGGCTGGTGGTAGCAATGCAGAATATTCTTACCCGAGGTCTCAATTCAACCTTGTCTGTTGAATGAAACCCCTTCTGGAATAAAATTGGACAGGCATTTGGATAGAATGCATTAAATTTGGGAAGATTTCTGAAAACTTTCAAGTATTAGTGAGATGGAATGGTTGTAGTTGAGCTAAGTCGGTAGTGGGTCTGTTGAAAGAACTTTACTCTTTAATCAGGAAACTGATAAGAGAACGAGTTTGAGTTTGAGAGGAAATGTCAAAAGTAGAAGAGCAGAACATTCTTGAGCAAAGGGTAGAGGAGGAGAAGGTGAGAGAGCTTTTGTGGAGCTGGACACGTTTTAAGAGAACAATGGGCAGTAGCGGGATTGAACATTGGTGAAATATACAAAGGTGGGGACACTGTAGCATGTATTCAGAATCGATATGTTCTGATATCACTGCTGTGTAAGAAAACTAAACGTAAAGAAATATATCTGACGCGAGTTTTGGTCACACGTTTTCCACATGTATTTTATAGACATGAATGCTAATCCAAAGTTTGGATCAGTTGATCATAATATCAATCACTGGTGCACATGGCTCTGACGTATTCATTAACATATTGTGTTAACATAAGAAAGTGTAACCCAAAATATAACATATGTTAACATTTGACCACTTTCATTGTGTAATCATGTCTTAACATAGCCGATGTGACGTTAAATAGTAACTCACTCACTCACTCTTAACATAGCTGGAATATATATTACTGACTCCGTGAAACATGTAACAAAACTCATCAAAAGTGGTCTGTATGTCTACATGAAAAGGTGTATCAGACAAAAAATGTTCCACTATGCTTACTATGGCAATAAGGTAGCCTATCAAAGATATTTATAATCATGAAAAATAATTCGCATAACCACCCTCAGAAATCTTCGAGGGCAAAGGTTAGTCGAAATGGACGCCTTGCTGTCCATGTATTTTATATAAAAAAGAATTCATGTAAAAAGCGATATCTGATACCAATTAGATAAATGTTTTTTGTTTCAGCTAGCCTGCGAGTAAAATTGTCTGGACCCAAGCTTGTCACAATCAATAGATATAGATTAATCTTAACAGTGAAACGCAATTAATCGTAGGCGACATCGTAGGCGTTCAAGTCAATACTTCAACTTTCGCAATGATGATTACAACCTTTTGTTTTAGAAAGTTTCCTTTAAGTGTTTAGGATATAGCGCGTACATCTTCATCGACTGAGACTGAATAAGATAAAGTGGCCGTCTGTTCAATGTACTGTCTGCGAAAGACACAATAACTGTTGGTGCCGAATGATGGCATAAGCAAGATGCTTGCCAATACAATATATGCAGCAATCTGGATAATGTCAAACTGGAAGCAGTGCCGTAGGAAGTGATTTCATAGCAGGCAGTGTCAAATGTGTAACTTCTAAAATGACACCCAACGACAATGCAGCGAAACCTGTTCAGTGTCAATTACGACATACGTAAATTTTTCATGATTTCAGAGGCACCTGTATTGACAAAACAAGAAAACCAATTACAGCTTGCGTGGAAAACTTTCTTTGGGCGAATATTGCGAATTAAAAAATGATTTTTTCTTAACTTCGGTGAAGCTGTAGCTTTTTTGGGAGACTGGTACTTGTCCCCGAGGAAAACGATATCCATTGTTTCATAAGTGACGGTGGTAGCTTAAACATGAGTTGATACTGCTGAATGCAAGGCTAATGTGATTAGGATTAACAAATGATGTGTAAAGTCTGTGAGGAAATGTAGAGACGACTGATTCGGAATCTGTACTACACTGCCAATGTATATTTAATGGCGTTATTAGTAAATGTACGAGTATCAATAACCTGTACTGCTGCCCGTATTTAGGAACTGTCACCACCCAATCTACTATATACAGAGAATATTGACTCTATCGGGAGGGGCGGTGGGATAGCATAGTGGTTCAATTCGTCACATGGGTACAATGTGTGAAGCCCATTTCTGGTGTCCCCCACCGTTATATTGCTAAAAAGCAGCGTAAAAAAACCCTCGCTCTCACTCTATCGGGAAATACGGGATGATAATTCAGATGAACTGTCAAGGCATATGTCGTGATTGTCTTGAGAGTTTCTCAGCGATTGATTCATTTTTGGGGTTAACGAAGGGGGAACTGCTTGAACGTGTTTTTGTTGTTAAGACAAGGTATGATTTTGCTTGGAAGTGATTACATACAGCTCTTATACATGTAATTCAGACACTATGTAGTTATGGTATGGAGAAAGGTTAGTTATAACGAGGTGGGCGTGAACGATCGCTTCGTAAACCGTTTATGTTTATCTGTCCTGACTAACTGTGTTAGAAACAGGCAATGAAGTCCTAAACTGACTCGCCACCCTTGGGTGGCCCTGTTGGAGGATATGCGTGGTAATAGCATGTTATGGTTCCAGCAGGCGAAATCATACAATCCTCACAACTGCAGGTTTAGCGCTGAGGACGGCACTTCGAGTGAGTGAATGAGTTTAGCTTTTAGCAATATTCCATCAATATCACGGCGAGAGACACAAGAAATGGACTTCACACAGTGTACCCACGTGGGGAATCGAACCCGGGTCATTTGTGTGACGAGCGAACGCTTTATCAACTAGGCTGCCCAACCGCCCCGATACTTCGAACGGAGATCAAGCTACGGCTGCTTTGTGAAACGGGCGGTCATTTTAGTGCCCTCATTACTTAAAGATCCATCAATGTCCCTGTTTCCAAAACACTTTTGCTAGTCTTACTGTTATTTCTGTTAGTTCATTGCTAGCCTCAAAGAAAAAAATCTTCCTTTGAAGTTTCCCGTGATTGAGGAGGCACTCTAATATTATTATTAGAGTAGTATACTGAAAGGTATACATGCAGATGCTTTTCTATCCGAAAATAACATACATTCAATTGTTGGTTCTTGAAAAGAACCCAAAGATATTTAAGTGACTTCACTGGCTGAGTTAACCTCTGGTAAAATAGGACCATAGATAGTAGCATGCGCCCTATATCACCGTTAGTCAGGAACCACTGTATTCCTGAAACGGCATTGTGTATATGGTATGTTGGTATTTCCCAGTGTACGCCCAGGTCAGATATTCCTGTTTACCTCCGTGTAATGTGTTAACATATAAACTGTATTCATCCCTTTAACAAGAACCAGGCTTCCGCTGGGGGATATGGTTGACTATTTATACGAGGGGCGTCCCAAAAGTAGTCGGCTTCACCTAGAAAATTATACAAATGCAGCTGTTTTTATGTTTTATTTTTCTACATATTATCTGTCAACCTAAAGCAAATTGCTTTTGCCATTGTCCAGCCTCACGATTCCCTTTTTGTTTGACTTTTTATCTTGGTACCCCCAAAAACGCAAAATCTGCAATAAATGCATCACAAATGTTTAGGAAACAAAATATGAAAGAAACATTTTGAGATTTTTAGATAGTCAGAAGTACCCTAGAATTAAACGTAGATGTTAAAGTGACGTAATCATAAGGGCATAACGTATTTTAATGTTTTCACTTATTAATACATGATGCCAAGGTTTCAAACTAAATACTGAATGGTCACACAAGTGTCAACACTCATTATATTGTAAACAGTGCCAACTTGAATATCTGGACACAATGTTTTTGAAAGATTATAAGAACAACCCTCGTCTAAATATAAATCAAGCAATCCAAATATTTGAATGTTGATTATGACGGGAAGTCATCCAATAGTATACTGAACATATTTTATATGATATTATCTGAGGGCATACCATTATCCAAGA
This sequence comes from Haliotis rubra, assembly GCF_003918875.1. Classification (NCBI taxonomy): domain Eukaryota; kingdom Metazoa; phylum Mollusca; class Gastropoda; order Lepetellida; family Haliotidae; genus Haliotis; species Haliotis rubra. Next base: position 1,213,939 of record NW_025765214.1, on the reverse strand, counting down.
GGTACAAAATGACAGATCGTTTTTCACTTTCTGAAAATTTTAAAGAAATATTATACCCCAAAGTGTTGTAATGACAAATATTTCGTTAACCACATTACCCACATATGTGAAATTTTGGATATGGCTTTGCTAACGATTCCTTCAAAATAAAATGGAAGCTTTTCTAACATTGGACATCGAGAACATAGTTAGGCCAACTACTGTTGGAACGCCTCTCGTATGCTTGTTTTATAGTACCCATAGCGGGGATATAAAAAGATGAATTGCTAACTGCGACGTTAACGAAAAACCAAACTCCCTGATAGTCTTCAACGATGGTGATTGTGAAGGTCGGTGACAAATTAGAATCGGAATTATGGGAACGTGGATGGGTTGTAAACTATCTCAACGAACGTTTATGCGCGTTTAAAGCATGTCAGGCTTTGTTTGAGCCATTATGCCACAGCCGGCACTTGTTCCCTAGTCGACTCATAGAATATCACTACATAATTTGGATCAGGCGTCCGACCATGACGGTTCTGTTCCTTGGGCCGAAGAGTTATGGTTATCTGTATTCACAAAACATTCTTCTACCGATGGTGCCAATGAGGTAAATATTTAATGGCTTGAAAAGAGGTCTTATTAGGGTACTGTGTATTCCTATCCACTCTTGTCTAACAACTTGAAAACGTTTTCTACCTTGGCGTTGATAATGTTTGTTGTCAATACGGGAATCGCGTCTAAGATCTTAATATGCTCGGGGAAAGAGACGACTGAAGGCATGCACATAATTCTGAAAATAAACATTTCATCTCATCATACACATGATGCTGTTCTGTCGCATCACCATTTCCGTTCCTTCCGGGGCGAGATAGCGAGTGAGTTAGTTTGATTTAACACCGCTTTTAGCAATATTCCAGCAATATCACGGCGGGGGACACCAGAAATGGGCTCCATACATTGTACCCATGTGGGGACTCGAACCTGGGTCTTTGGCGCGACGAGCAAACGCTTTAACCACAAGGCTACTCCACAGTCCCTCTGGAGTGAGATATGTCATGATCTAAAATAGATACTGTTTGAAGCGGCGTAGCATACTCAACGGAAGCGTTCGTTTTTGTTTTGTAACCCACAAATGTTCTTTATGATATATGCTCCCATTCGACCTCTGGAGCACTTACCTCCCAACGCAAGAAGCATGTTGAAGTATTTATGCATGAAACCCATTAAGAACTACTTACATATGAACACTGGCCACATGTAGTGGATGATAAATTCTTGTTTTTAATCTTAGGAAGTTCATTTTTGAAGTAAATAACGGCTATGTAATTCACGATAGAAAACTCTGGTCTTGTAAATGTGCCCACCCACATCAAACCCATCTGCGTTCGTCTAGACTAAAGTTGATAAGGCAGGTGGAGTTGATTGTCTGGCTAATTTGCCTGTCACGTTGGATGGTTGAAGAGAACCTCCAACAGTAAGATTAAATTTGCTGTAAAAGAGGCGTTTGATCACCTATGATTGTAGCAACATCTGTTCGGTGAGCTCGAGGTAAACGCTGGGACTAAGGAAATTATATTTTTCAAATGACAATCGAAGTGATGGCTTTTTTGTTATGGCTCATGTTTTTGTGTCTGGATTAATACCGATAATGAAAGGACTTGACTGTGTGTCTACTTCTATTGTTTCCACACACATTAGATAAGTCTGGTTCTTTGAGCTTCCTGTTTCAAAAACTACATTTGAATATAGGGATCTACCATTAATGATGGTGCGCATGTAGATGGCTTAGCTGTGGTAGAACATTGTATTACTGTCTGTTAAAGCTTCTTATATCAAGTATTTTATAGATGTTGTCAAATTGAAAGTCTTCAGGGACTTCAGCTTGTTTTAAATAATGTCGTTGGGTGGCAATTTCATGTGATGGATTATTTCAAATAGGGTCGACGGGTGTTTACCCGTGTTAGAATTCGTCTTCAGCAATCTATGATGGTCGTAAGAGGCGACTAACGGGATCGGGTGGTCAGGCTCGCTGACTTGGTTGACACATGTCATCTTATCCCAATTGCGCAGATTGATGCTCATGCTGTTGATCACTGGATTGTCCAGACCAGACTCAATTACAGCCACCATATAGCTGGATATTGCCGAGTGTGCCGTTATACAACAAATGGATAATCGTAAGGTTTCAAGTTCATGGGATGGGCCTATTAGTTACCTCAATTAGAGCTGTTGGTTGCTTTTCTGAAAACGGCATGGAGCGAAACATTGCCATTGTGTCACGTACGTAAATTAAATGATTGGGGACTGTAAGTAAGACACTGTTAACCAGCCATACACAAATGATAGAGTGTGTGCGTGCATTTGTTTAATGTCCCTTTAAACAGTAGTCCAGTTACATCACAGCCTTTTAACTTGGGTGAGGTGAGGTGAAATTGGGTTTAACGTTGTGCTTGAGAATATTTCGCTCATATGACGACGTGCGTGCGTGTGTATGTGTATGTGTATGTGTATGTGTATATGTATGTGCGGCTGCTTGTACTCGCTCAGACTTAAGCTGTTTTTATAGTGCTAGCCCACTGAGATACCATGCCGCAGTGAAGCATGAATATCCCACTCAGACACATTATACTGACTCCGAGCCGACCAGTCCTTGTTGTACCCATTAATGCCGAGCGCCAGGCAGGGACCAACAAGTACCATATGTTAACGTCTTTTGGTATGACGCAGTCGGGGATCGAACCCGCGACCTTCCGCTCTCCGGGCGGACGCTCTAACCACTACACTACGGAGGCGGTCCTGTTAACTTTGGAGGAAAACCAGACGTGATGAACAGGTCTCAGACTTTTACCACTTTAGTGATTGAGCATGGGTATGGTTTTGAAACCTATGAACGGAATATGGGTAAATCGGGAGTCGAACCCACGGTCATATGGTTCTGGTGTGTCAAAAGGGAGCAACTCTGGACAGTGAATTGCGGCGCATTAGACAACTTAGCCTATCGCATCTCTCCTAACATAAACATTATTTGTGCGCCATAGAACTGTCATTTGTAGGGAAACCCTCAAGCCGCCCTTTAACTGTAGACATTATTAAAAAGTAAAGTCCCTTAGTTCGTAGATCTAAACTTATAAATTCAATTTTAGGTAAACAGTGCATATCAATATGTGGCTCCTTAAACATAACTCTGTGTCTGTTCATACGTTATGTCACTCAAAACCATGTGGTTTGAAAATACGGTATCAGTGGACCCCTAAGCTCTATGGAGAGCACAGCAAATGCTATCATCGACTAGGAGCCACAAGAGGAGCGTCAAGAGAAAGTGTGAATAAGTTAAAGTTTAATGTGGATCCAGCTTTTTTCAGTCACATACAGACTATTTTATAATGTATATATAACCTCTAGTGTTAAATAGTATAAGCAGATTCAAGAGGACAGTTCTTTAGTTCCAGGAAAGTTTGTCATAGAGTTGGCATTTCTAACATCTTCTCAACACTGACATTACTTTACCCCCAAGCTAGCAAGGCTCCTTCTCATCACTATTCCAAGGAGGTTCAAGAGGAGTTCATTTGGTTTACATTCAAAATTAAATTTATACAACTCTCTAGGTTTGGCTATACAAAGAGAATCTTCAGCGAGTGTCAAACATATCAAGATGAGTCAATATTGGTTTTCACTTGTGTTTTACTTTATCGACGCGTTTGGTGAATCTGATCAAAGGACGCGTGGGCGAGACTCTTGTTATCAACAGAACTATTCTTCAGTTTTATAATCAGTAATTACCACTGCCTTGACAGTTGAGCAAACCAGCTCCAATAGTAGAGGGACTGGTAACGTCATTGCAACAGATAACCCAACAATGATCTGCAAGCCATTGTAATGTAATTTCATTGAAGCGATAGATACGTAGAGAAACAAATAAAGGAACACAGGAAAATTCAAGTGTTCCTTCAATATTGTCTAGTTTTCATCACGAGCTTGAATAACACTGTGGGAGGAAATCTGGAAAATATTAAAGGAACGCTTGAATTTGCCTGTGTTCCTTTATTTGTTTCTCTACATATATATTAAACAGAAGCCAATTAAGGATGGTAAAAGTCAGACTTTGGAGATTCCGAGTTAGACTTTAGAATCCGAGTCACCAAAGAGTGCGGTAAGGGGCGATTTAATGGATCGAATGATCAGGTTCCTTGTTCACCAACGGCATGGTTCCAAACTCGACTATTAATATTGATATGTATTTATATTCATTTTATTCATGTAACTTCAAACAACAAACAAACCTTACAGGTGAATGTTTCATCAAGTTGAAAATGTACAAAGGCTGGTATTAAACGCAAATATAATTACACTGTTAAATATTGATGTTACTAACCTGCCACATTGTTTGATCTATGGAATACATGATTGTCTATTGAGCTTCATGAAGTACAATAGTTTGATGTGTTATATATGCACGGTGATGATTGGATGGGATCCAAGTGCAGACATATACCATATGGGGGTGATGGTATTTTCAAAAGCATCTTGGTCCAACTTTCTGTCGAGCACTGAGAACATATTGTATCCTTCCCATTGATCACGACTACATTATTGGTTCAGCTGTGACGTTAATATACTTTTAGTTGTCTATATGTGAAGTGTAGTCTGTTCATTTACAGTGCAAGTGTCTGTGTGCCGTTCTTGATTTGTGAACCTATCTTCGGCGAGGACTACAAACATGAAAATAAGTGATAAAAGTGCAAAGTGATATCGACCTGCCTCTTTCCTAATCGGAGACTCTGGGAGTAACATTACTGACTGGTAACACTAGCGGTAAAATTGATGAGAGAGAGAGTTACGTGCAAAACTGGAGGTAGAATCGCCGCCACGTAACACTAGAAGTAACAGTGCATGCAGCTTATAGTGAAGTTAACACTGGTAACAAGTAGTAGTGGTTGTAACATTGTTGACAATTAATACTGGAGTTAACAGTGCATGCAGCTTATAGTGAAGTTAACACTGGTAACAAGTAGTAGTGGTTGTAACATTGTTGACAATTAATACTGGAGTTAACAGTGCATGCAGCTTATAGTGAAGTTAACACTGGTAACAAGTAGTAGTGGTTGTAACATTGTCAACAGTTGACACTGGAGGCATGAAGCTTATACTGGAGATAACACTAGTGACAGCTACTACTGGTTGTAACATTGTCAACAGTTGACACTGGAGGCATGCAGCTTATACTGGAGATAATAATGTGTACATCGTACACTGGATATAACACCGGTAACAGCTAGTATGAGTTGTAACATTGTTGACAGCTACGTATACTGGAGGCAATATCGCCGACAGTTTATACTGGAGGTGACATTTAGACATACTATATTAGAGGTAACAATGTTGACAGTTGTACTAGTCACATTTGGACACCCTATATTAGAGGTAACAATGTTGACAGTTGTACAGGAGGTCACATTTTAGACACCCTATATTAGAGGTAACAATGTTGACAGTTTTACTTGAGGTCACATTTTAGACACCCTATATTAGAGGTAACAATGTTGACAGTTGTACTGAGGTCACATTTTAGACACCCTATATTAGGCGACAATGTTGACAGTTGTCCTGGAAGTAGCATTGCTGACAGCTAATACTCGGCGTAACATTCACATTTGTTAACAGCAATAGCTAATATAAGAGGTAATTGTAACGTAGTATGTTTTTGTACCTTTATAATATAAATGAGTAAACACTGGCGACAGCTAAAACTTGTGGCACAACTTCCGAAACGTAAACCTGAAGGTTGCGCTGTGGCCATGTTTTGCTGGAAGTAACCGTTTTTACGAGTAATTATTGTCAATGAGTAATAATGATGGAAGTCAATAAAGAGTGTAACGATAAGGAGAATTAACAATTGAAGTAATATTGCTTACAGTTATTATTGAGGTAACATTGATGACTTATGCTTTGATGAGGTTATTCAATTCTGGACTAATTCTTACATTTTGTCGACATTTTGTATCTCAGGCTGCAACCAAATCCTTGCGATCCTAGAATTATTCTGAAACGAAAACAGAATTATTTGTGAAGCGAAGTCATAACGTCATTACTTCCGTCTGGGGGATGCGTCTTTTTAAATTTCACCTTACAAAGAATGATTGAAACTCTTTCCGCTATTGCCATTTTCAGTTTATGGGCTATAAGCCAGGGTGATGCACAAATAACAGCAAAACATGTTGGCCCTATATGAATCAAGAACGTTTTGTTTTCAGAACGATCGATGCAAAGGCGACGGATAATGACCTTGTAAATGAAGCACACATAAGTTAAATTCAGGTTCGCTTATCCTAAGCATAGGTCGTGATGACCAACTACAGACAGATTCATCTTGAGAGTTCCCTTCTAGGAAGCTAATATCAGCTGTCTGATGAATAAACTCAATACCTTACCATGTCACATTGTCGTGGTAAACCATGATTAATTGTTCTATCTAAGAGAGACAGGGGCAGGTATTCTATTTCAGACTCAAGTATGCCCTAAACACGACATAGCAACATACATTATATTGCTTTCTGTAGAAATAGATTACTTGCATTCATGTTAAGGGGTCTGTCTGTCTTCCACGGCTACATATATGTTTACAAAATAATGCATCAAACAGGTCATACAAAACACGGTCCATCCATCAGAATATACATACCAAACGCAGAGAGAACATGTGCATCACACATGCTACCCATGGATAAACTGTTAATCGTACATCATACCCAGGATGAACATGTGTATCCTGCCTTAACAACGTATACCAGACCCAGTGGTATCATGTGCATGCTGTGCTATAACCAAGGTTAACCCCTGTATTACACACTACACATAAGGGTAACATGTGCATGTTATACCAAAACCAAGGCTAACCCGTGTATTACACACTACACCCAGTGGTAACATATGCATGCTGTACTATAACCAAGGTTAACCCGTGTATTACACACTACACCCAAGGGTAACATATGTATGCCATACCACAACCAAGGTTAACCCGTGTATTGCACACAGCATCCAAGGGTAACGTGCACACTACATTACATTCAAGGGTAACGTGCATGATATACCATAACAAAGGTTAACCCGTGTATTACACTACATTCAAGGGTAACGTACATGCATGTAAACCAGGTTACATTCAAGGGTAACGTTAACCAAGGTTAACCCGTGTATAACACACCACATTCAAGGATGACATGTGCATCTAGCACCATAATCAAGGTTGTCCCATGTATTGCACATCATACCAAAAGAAGTACCGTGACACTGTACCAAAAGATACCATGTCCATCATGCACATGATACCCTCAGATAACTTTCCCATTATACCCGAGGGTGTTATATACTGAGAGAAACAAATAAAGGATCACAGGAAAACTAAAGCGTTCCTTTATTATTTTCCAGTTTTCATCACCACAGCACTATTCAAAGCTGGTGATGAAAACTAAAAAATATTAAAGGAACGCTTGAATTTCCCTGTGATCCTTTATTTGTTTTGTTTTGGATTTATTTTGGCTGCCATGTGTATTATGGGGAGTAAATGCAAGGATACCATTAATATAAAACTCTATAGCCATGTACTTTGAGCACAAAGGTATGTAATCACCTTTAATAATTTATTATATGACTAGTTGATGAAAACATATAGTTTGACTCTCATTCTCTTATACTTAGACTGCACATATTGGATGTTTCTGTTTCTCAGTTATGATGGATTCTTTACGGATGCCTGTAGATGACACTTTGTAATATTGTTAAGATGGAATACTCGAATGTCTACAAAACTATACAAGCATTATTGTGTTCATACTGACGTTCATGAATATATCATACCAAGTATGATTCGTTAGAATTGTCAAGTGCCGACGTCAAGCATGATTTTCAATAGTATGTTCAACCAGTTTGCAAAAACAACCCTGGCATCATCGCTATTGTATTCATAAACTCATGTGTTTGAAACAGGATTTTCTCTTTAGGTTTTGACTAAAAAATATATGAAATACACTATATAATGATAAGATCTAAAATGTCTGTTTTCTAAAACAGATTTTGAGACTACAGTTGTATTATTCAATGAGCATTCCTCGAACCATTTTGTATGCTGAAAATAATTGTGAAAGTTTTTATCCTCTGGAAATGAGGAAGCGATTTTACCTATCCACTCTGTGAACAAATAACAGACATAAAGCGATCACGAGAACTATGATCCATTGCACGCCGTCTGAAAGTGAAATTGAACTTAATTGAAAATGTGCGTAAACCAGACAGTCAAAGAAATAGATCGTACTCGTGTTCCTGGCCGAGCTCGGTGCTCAGACTGTTGGTCTCACCATGTAATGGCGTTGAACGTGCTGGTCTCACATGATCTTGGTTTGAACGTTATGGCGTAACGACGTTGATTTCAACATGACAGGGCGTTGAGCAGGTGTGTTTTAACAGGGAATGATATCACATGGTTGACCCATCATGTAATGGTGCTGCAACAACTAAATTTGATTTGGTGATCAGCCTGGTGACCAAGCCTGTGCCGTGTCAGTTTGCCCTGACATTCACACAGACATGTTGGATTAAATACCATTTATAATTAAATATAATTTATAAGTAAGAAAACCACATATCCGTCTCTTTAGGCTGCTTACTGCGCTTAGAGTTTGTGTCAGAGTTTCTGTTTCCGTAGGGAGAATAATGATCAACAGTCTATAATAAAACTAGATCTCCAGGCTAAGTTCAATTAATTCCACCGGTCTTTGAGAAATGTATTAAGCAAATGCCAACGAAGCAGTGCAAGCTACCGTGTACAGGTCAGCCACAGCTATCAATTGTTTGAGGCAAAACATAACGGGATTTTAAGATGTCGTTTGAGTGAGTAAAAGGTTAACTTGACGTCAACAACATCATGAACTATTTGGATTTGCTATTTACATGTTTGCGATGCGACATTGATATCACATCCACAAAATCATACATGTGACGACAAGCAATGGATCAGTGTGCACTCAAATGACATCCTCATCTCTCCGTTGAGTACCTAACCAAAGCTACCTTAATAAGGTTCTGCATCACCTTACCATCTCATCATAATATTGACATCATTCTGATTGTCATACTGTTTGCACATATATGTTTCAGTTGCATCAACACAACAACTGCCACTGACTGACAATATATTGGAGGCAACGTCTGTTACAAGTCTTGAGTGTCAGCGAAATCAAGAATGCTCAACAATAAATATCCTCCAGAATATGTCATCTCTTTAACTACCCTCGTGGTTGTAGTGCTCCTTTTTTGTGATGGCGTCGGATTGTACTCTTTTGAAACACCAAACCATAAACTGATTCAGACATCAGGGTGCCGTTGTACAAAGAGATCTTAGCGCTAAGGTGACCGTAACTCCCATACCTTAACATAGACTTAAGGTAAACTAAATTTGTCTACCACAAGCAGAAGTAAAACCTTCAACACCACACTGACAATCCAATGAGTTTACCCACAGTACCATCATGAGTGAGTGAATGTTTGAGTGAGTTTAGTTTTACGCCGCACTCAGCAATGTTGGCGGTGGTCTGTAAATAATCGAGTCTGGATAAAAAGATTTGCTGGATAAAAGATTTGCTACCAAGTCCTGGCGGCTAAGCCAAAATACTCTGCCTAAATCATAGCATTTGCCAAAATCTCATGGATATATACACTGTATACCAGTGTGATAGTTTCGCATTTAGCTGAAAGCTTCTTGGGGACAGTTCAGAACAGAACTGATGTTGAAGAATGCGCAATTACTTACAGAATTAAGGCTGCTGTTTCACCATGCTTGCCAAACACACCAATGCAAGTTTTCCCTTCTTATAATCAATCAAGTATCTCTCAACTTGGATATTTATCTGCAATTGCAGCTGATGTCACTAGCTTGGCGTACGTACCGCCAGGTTTTCTACAGCCTCAGATATAAATATACACATCTTTTGCTATTGATTTTCAGCGCTTTTTTAGCTCAAGACGGCAAGAAACAACTGTTGATGAATGATAAAACGCCTAATGCAGACGAATGTCGGAGAATGTTTCAATGTATTTTCTTGCTCTGTTTCTGTGATAACAGTATTAGTACTAATTGACGTTACTGACTGATAGTTTTCATCGACCTTAAAGAAAAATGTTAGACAATCAGACTTTCCTTGCGTGTGACGTTACGATGTTTTACATTCCAGTCTGTAAAATTTGTTTCTCACGTTCAAAGGATACATTATCAGGACAGAAGAGCTCACAGATTGTCCTTAGGGACCGTTCATAATTTATGGGAGGAAGATGTGGGGTGCGGGTATGATTTTTATGGAGAAGCATGTACAATGTGAACCACCCTACGATTTATGTACAAAATAAGTGACCCCCTGCATGTCATGTACAAAATCAATGACCCCCCACCTCCCCTTCCCATAACTTCTAAGCATAATTTAAAAATATATTTATGTACAAAATTGCTGATCCCCTAGTACATGTGTACAAAACTGATGACCCCTCGCTCCCAAGAACAAAATGGGTGACCCCCCTTAAAATCATCTTTACCCCCCCTAGCCATAAATCCCTTATAGCTCTTTTATATGTAACGTTTTTACCATAAAATCCCAACATGGAATAATTGTAATGTTATTGGAATGGATTCAAGCAAGACAACATTAGAATCTATGTCGAAACGTCGCCTGTACAGAATAAAGAAGTTGTATATCCATAAAATTGTCGCTATTCTTCATCTACTCAACTTCCAGAAAGCCAGTCAAAGAAATGACATAGAATAATAGGAAATAAATTGAATTGAAACTTTTTGTTATATTTTACGAATACGGTGTTAGCTCACAATGAAATACATTAACAGACTTAAAGGTGTCAAACACAAAGTAGGAAATCTTATTTTGACAAGAATCATGTTCTAGACGATACGATTTAAGAAATGCGATGCATAGTAACACCAAACATTTCAAAACAATTAGTTTTAAAAAGGACTTTTGACAAGAACACAATCCACGACGTTCAAAAATGTACCTCCTCTGTCAAAACTAATATTATCAACAGCAGAGCCAATCTATCAACACTTTCCAAGACGTCATTCCGGATTGTTCTGGTGACGGCAAAAACCAGATAACCCTGGAGTGATGGACGCTATTAAGAAGCACACGAGTAGACGTGAAGGCGTGCTCACCTCTCGCCTGCATCTGATTAGATTTCTTGATGATTCTTGCAGAGTATGAGAGACATCGTTTTTAAACAAGAAGAGTTAACTTTTTGTAACATATGTACCACACATCTACAGCGACTGGTGACCTATATTTTGGCTCGATGAGACACTGTCGTGTCTGAAATTTGTCAGTCTATACCAGCGGGATGTGTAATGGGAATGGTGAATGTTAAAGGTCACATGCAACGTAAAACACAACTTTGCAGATTCTGATACCTTTCGGTATGGACTTACAGAAACAAATCATCAAAAATGCATATTCAACTTATAAAGTTGAAAAATAACGCGATGAAAAAACCCGCGCGAAATCGGAGTTCAAACGATTCTCTAATTTTCCCCCAGCGCTTGGGGGAAAAGTGGTTTCAACATCTGGGCTGCGCTCATAGCTCATGCGCAGTGAAATAGGTTCGCGTAGCTTGGAAGCGGGTTGTCCGGCGAATACTCGGTGAAGGCTTTGGTGTGAGCCATTTTTCTAATGTTTTGTTGATATTTCACAGGCGCGAGCTTTTTATATGTTATGACAGTAGATTACCGATTTAACTGTTTGTATAATTTCATTTGTCTATTTCACCACACGTTCTTCTTACCGAGTCACTTTCTCAGTTCGATACTTAAAAGCAATGTCATTATTTAGCGTTGACAGAATATCTAACTGTGATATAGATATGTCGTTGTCACAGACAAAACTCAATGTCTGTTTTATTGACACCTATGTGTCTGCCTGCCTGTCTGCTAATGACAATATTCAATACACAACTTCGATCACTTACCACATCTAATTTGAACTTATCAGGCTTTACACCATAAACAAAATGCATTGATTTATGGCCCGAGTTCGGTCTCTGTCACATTATGTAATTACACAGACAAGCAGGTGTGGTACTTGTACACATGGCATGTTATGATGTCTGTTGATTGCAAAATGTTATACACAAAAAATGAGCATGTATTTACAAAACCCAAGATCTCTATATATACACACACAATGAGCCGTGAGGGCATCTGCAAATGACCCAGCCGTTACACTTGAGTGCACACCCACCCGCTCTGACTGGGTTCGGTATCCGGCCGCTTCGTTTCTAGGGAAGTAAACCCAAGTACAAAATTTTGCACTTTTGATTTGCGATTGTACGCTTATAATTTTGTTTATATGTTTTTTCATAATCAGCAATGTATGTTATATGTCATGAATAAGTGATAATTGTGTTTGAAGGATGTTTGATTTTTTGGTTACATGTGACCTCTAAACTGCACATCAGTTTCAGAAATAGTCGTAAGTTATACCTACATGTGTTCTCCGGATGTATAGCAACACCAACCCCCCACCGCACACCCCACCCCCCAAAAACAAAAATTTAAAATTTAAAATAAAGAAAAGAAAAAAAAAAAAGAGAAGCAGGAAAACAACAACAGCAAAAACCAAACCAAACAAACCACACAATAAATTAAACAACAACAAACAGAAAAAAACAGAGCAAAAAACAACAACAAAAAACAAGGCAAATAAAACTTTATAAAACCCTAAGGTACGGTTAGTAGTAAGGTCTCAAGGTATCAGTGCAGATCAAGCATCCCATCTGGCGTTAAAACATATACTCTTAGAGTGAGGCACCAAATCGCCACCTCACAATGTCAACGTTTTACCCCAATCAACTACGCAATGTGAGGCATAAATAAAGATCTGCACAACCAGTTCTATGGATCGCTCAAACCAAAAGGTACTAAAACCTGAACTTTGCTGAGAAAGTGTAATCCCAAATATGACATATGTCACATTCGACCTCGAAATGCCATTGTGTATTCACGGAATCGACACCTATAAACAAGCTCATGATGAAACCCATGATGCCAGATATCAGATACGAAATAACAGACACACAAATACACGTCATAATTACAGGGGTGGGAAGTCACGATATACACGATGCATATACATGCTGCTATGGTGACGAGTCAAAGACATACTGTTGAGACACGTTGTTGTGATTGAGGTGCGAAATTATGATAGGAGACGTATATTACACCTTTGTCACATTTTTCACAAATGGAGAAGCAAGTAAATTGTTCACATGAAAATGAAGTTACAAACACGAACTACGAGCACAAAGACAGGTTGTTATAAACATATACTGGACGTTATACAGATAGGCGTTGCTCTAGCCAGGATTAGAGGGGCTTGAGTAGATAATATAGACATTCATGTGGAAGTCAGAAGCGTGTTGATGTAGGTAGGATGAGCTGCACCATAGGGGCATGGGTTGTTAGAACACAGAGTGGGATTGTTGACATATATTATCTGCTGGCCTCATGACACAGCAAAGCGGAATATTTGGCAAAATGAAATATGACATCATGCTGTTGTGGATTCACCCGAACAGTGTAGAATAATTCAACTTTGATAACGTTTGGAAGAATAAAAATAAATGAGCTTTCATGGGTGCAAAACATAGAAATGCAATCCTTTTGAGCTAGTGCTTAAGTGTTCAGCACAGGAATATATATCAAATTAAAAACACTCCCCACTTAGCATCGTGTAGGGACAGGAGGTAAAAACTGAATACGATGTGAGAAAATATCGATGGAAATAAGGGTACAAAAATGAACTTATACCTCGTAAATCTTTTCCAAATATATGTGAAGTCGATAGGTTAAGAATGGGCGATATATTTCCTACAAGAGGCGAGTGAAACGGTTTTAGCGAAATACATGACTGGTTTTTAGATTACGGAGTGACCACTTAAAGGGCTGGAGACTTACAGTTCAAAGACGTCCATTGAAAACAAGTCTAGACACATTCAACACTTTTCAGGAAAACTCGATTGACTCAAGACAACGAAGACAATGAAAATTACCAATTAACACAGTAGATCTGTTTTTGAGGATTTATATTGAACTAGCTGCCAGGTTTGAATTGTTCACAGACTAACAGAGGTCTATTAAGTAAAATAATGAACATGGGTCGATCAGCTGAATAGTTGCTGGTTTATCGGATGAAACATTTGAGAAGCACTGTAGCGTGGATGATGCGTAATGCTTCGGCCGCACAGTTTGAGTTATTGTATTGTGCATGTACTCATTAAATAGTTAGTATAATTTGTAATGAAAGAGAGTCGTTTAGAGATGGAGAGTGTTTGATTTAGAGTATCCGTAGATACGGATTGTAATGAGGATGAACTATGGACATCAACGGTTACAGCAAGTACGTTGTCGAATGTAACAGCTAGGGTTATGCTACGACTCTTCTTTTTATGATTATTATGATTATGCTAGATTTATGTTTTCAACAATGCTTACCTTTAAGTAATAAATATCTTATAAACATGACTTTGAATTGTCTCGGTGACGAATGTCTTTGCAAAAGCAATATGGATTAATTCACAAAGGAGATTTACTGTAAAGGGCCGTCATTGAAAAAGACATATAAAGGTGTGCCCGTACAAAAGTAGGTGTATGTTTCTGAACTCAGTGTGAAAGGAGACACTTAATCTGGCACAGTCAACACATATCGGCATCCATTTCTAATTGTTATTCTGTACACAGAACGGGGAAACTGTCTGTTGCCTTCGGGGACTTGCGGACACTGCCTGTCCACCTTCGTTAATGCTAGGGGGTCTCATAACGTGTGGTCACCTGAATTAATGTTATCTGACATCTAGCTTAGGTTGAAAGATGCACCGTGTTGTTACCATCCGTCTCCCATAATCTGGTCTTGAAAGGTCAGTCATTGAGTTCTCTGATGATACTAAAAGGCAAAGACAATTTGTGACTAAATAACCCGAGGCTCTGTTTTACTATCAAATTTATCCTGAACGTCTAGACAAGCGAAAAGTATGCCATTTCCACAGATCGTCGTTTTCTTACAGCTGACCGTTGTTTGCTATGGAAAATAACACGTATGTGTTTTACTCGAACACTTTCAGCAACCTATCGGGCATTTGACATTGTATTTAGCTTTCATCATATTCACCTACCACTCAATATGGTTACACCGGAAAACACAGACAAACTTTTACAGTTCCTATAGAAGTTTGCATTAGCGATGAGAGTGTTACCGGGAAACTAAGTGAATATTATTGATACCAAATTTGAAGAAATTACACACAATCACACCAAGCTCGCTTATCCTATAGTCCATACTTTATCCTGGTTTGGAGTGACAGCGTTAATATTATTTGTATTAGATCATGTGGTTCTGAATGAGGTTTAGTAAAATAGGAATTGAATCTATTAATTATTGATTTTACCTTGTAGGAACGGATCATTATAGGTCAGTGTGTAAGCAAGAGTGGTATGAAACTGTTTAAAACCTTGTCGACTGGCTTCAAATCGGCACGATGAATTGTGAAGAAAACCCTTCTCTGTTTATATTGAACAGATAATGCGCTTCTAAAGGGAGGGTTGTTCTCCACACAAGCAAGTACATTATAGTTGATGATGGTGATACCGGAGGGGGATGAACATGTTTACAACACGCCATAATTTAATTCTGGAAACCCTTTTGTCCAGCAACTCCCCGTGCTGTTGCCAGTTTCTAACAATTGGTTTACAGCATTCAACATGTTATATTTTCATCGATATATACTAAGGATGACATGTTTTGTTCGAAAACTTAAAATGTCACTCTTTTTGCGACCATTAGTTGTCATTGGTGTTTCGAAGTAATCTGCTTCTTCAGAAAATCAAGGCTATTCCCTGGAATTGACGTTGTATATTTACCGGCATCAGGTGTAGTCAAGGATACATGTTTCCTTGTCAATGATCGGTCAAACAACAACCTTGAATACCAGCATGTCTATTGTAGTTGGTCTTTCAGCAAACACACGTGCTTATGGTTTTCAGGAAACGTTTATGTTATACGTGTCTGTGAACAACCTTCAACCTGATGAAACGTCTTGATATTTCTGAAATACAATTCTAAGCGCCGTTAGATCCAGAATAAGCAACTCTTTAATGAAGAAACACTTATGTGTAATTTCAATAGTTCGTTCGTGTGTAAGCCACAACTCAAGTCTGCCTTCATTTTGTAGTTAGGACTTTACAACCGAAAAAAAAATCAGCGGGCATTCAAGAAATGTCAAGATAAAAGTTACTTAGTACAGAGGATGTCCTCATCACGATCAATGAATCATATTTGCCTTTATACACTTCTGCGTGATAATTAAGTGCCACCACCTGTCGACGTGTGTCTGTCTGACGCTGAAAGGAAATCAATGATATATGGAAAATGGATGGCAAAAGCTAAAAGGGCAGGCAGTACCAAAATGTATACCTGATTCATTTAACTTATTCTTTTGCAACACGACGTCGGTGTCTTCCTAGGCAATAGATGTGACTACACAGGGTAATATTCCATCGGATAATATTGTAAGTCTAGGATTCCATAAGATAATATTCAAATCTAGGATTCCACAGAATAATATTCGAGGTCTAGGATTCCATAGGGTAATATTCGAAATATATGATTCCATAGGGTAATATTTGAATTCTAGGATTCCATAGGATAATATTCGACGACTAGGTGGCCACAGGGTAAAATTCGAAGTCTAGGATTCCATACTATCAAAGGAACATACATGATCGCTGGATGAAAAATAGCTATGAGCTATATTTCTTGAAAAATGACAGTGATCGCAGCTTTGCATTCTTGGGGTAATGCTGCTTAGTTAAGCTAATGTTTCACCCAGAGACGTAAATTCCTCCATCGCACTGACGAATCGGTTAATTGTGTGGAAATAAAGACTTTCTTCACTTCATCGACTGTTTCAGAGATCTTAAAGAGACTGACTGCGATATTGCTTAATAGGTAGTGGACCCTTGACTGGCCGACGATGGTGAGATTTGGTGGCTTTGTTGCACCTCGAACCCCATGTGATAATGGCTAGACTGATACGGCTCGAGAGACGGTGATGAATACACACTGTCATTGAGAGAGTGACCAAATGCAACATATAGACTACACAACAACAGTGATATTTTTCTGTCTATTTTTATTATCGTAACAGTTGGAACCCGTTTTTTGAGCAATCCATTCCTAATAACGTTAGAGTCAGCTGTTGCGAACTTGAATTCGTTCATGAAAATATTTTACATTAGTTGTCAGCAATACTGATGTTGCCTTTTGCTTTGAGGTATATGTGTGTGTGTGTGGTTGTTGTGGTGTTGTGGCGTGATGGTGTGTTGTTGGTGTGTGTGTGGTTGTTGTGGTGTTGTGGCATGAGTTTGTGTGTGTGTGGGGGGAGGGGTGCGGGTTGTAGGAGAGGAGGGAGGAGTTGTGGGTGGTGGTGTTGAACTCTAGTATGCATAATCATGATCCAAAGACTTCAAATCTCCAGACTGCCAAGATATTTTCAAATATCTTATATAAGGCAATTTCGTTTTGTCCATTTTAGCAATATTGTGTACACTAGGCTGTTGGCTTGATTGCAAGTTATCATATCCAGTTGGATGGATGGTCCTCATAACAGGGATGTCTATCCCAGACTCCGCCATTTACAGACATCAATCAAATAACTTCAATATTGTGACGCGTTTCATAACAAAATACTGATGTTGTGTATTTAAATGAGAAACACAGTGATATCGAAGACCTCAAGGGATTTTCGCTCTGGGATCTCATTCAGAAGAAAGGAAACAAGCGAGCATCTACGTATCCTATTTAAGTAGTGATATACCGCTGGAACACCCATAGCATCTGTCTGAAGGCCATTAAAGTGTTTGCCTCAGAGGAAAATAAGACAGTAAACTGTTCACTATCAAGACATTTCTGATGACAGCAAGGGTGTATCCCGATGACGTCGGTGATATCAGGATAATCCAAACATGACAGGTTGTCGAATGTGCCACGAGGATACAGCATGTAACCAGCAGCACAATAGCGCAGGCACAATTTATCGTATTTGTGAGTGGCGAAGTATTTGTGAGAAACAACATTGTTGTGAAATATTTAGAAGGACGGGAACGAGGCTAACGTTTCGGAAATGAAGCAGGTATTCAAATTAAGCGTAAGACAACATTTGCAATACTGCTCTGACTGAGACAATAAAATTGCTGTTGGTGATTAATGATACGGAAGCATTATACCTAGTACATTCCTGGGAGGAAATGTCAAACAAGCATTGGTGGATATAAATCTTGGTTCGTCAGAGTCTGTCAGTTAACTGTTTGCTTTGCTATGGCGTGTTACCCAAGAGCACATGCGTTGTAACATCTCTGGGATTCAGGGTTAGAATCGGAACCCGTCAACCTATGCTAGTCGTACGATGGGGTTAATGGATGGAGTGGTCATTCTCGTTGGTTGCGGGTCGTCGTGTCCCGCCGGCGTTGATCGCTGCTCGCAATATCAACCACTCGTTTGTGGGGTCTGGTCAGATTCTATCATGTTAATTCGGACGTCAGCTGGAATACTGCTGCATAGGGCGTACCCCGCCTCCCTCTCTCTATCACACGCATTCACTCTGTCTGTGAAGTATTCTCTATTACTTGAATGATCATGCACTAGTCAAAATTTCTGAGAGTTGTTGAAACCACCTCTCATGCGTGATATCAATGGAATGAACCTTGTAGAAATGTTGTCATTTCCATCTACACAAACTTAATCAATAACGAATCAGCGCATTTCCATGACTGTCTCAAAGTTTTCTCATGAAACAAATTGTGGTCAATATGTCAGTCAATATGATGAAACAGGGGAGCTTAGTTTAGAAGACTTGCAGGATGCTTTTTTTACCAATTGATTTAGCGGCTGTCAGCGCCAGGTGATGTGGGCGTGCTTCGAGAATACATTGATGCTTCTGTCAATACAACTGTCAAAGTCCGTATGCTGGTCTTTTGTTTCGTCATTTGTTAACTGGTAATTAATAAACACACTCTGGTCATTCAACCCTACAATTGAGCAAATTCATTTTAGTCACCTTTTATATAGCCGCTTCCCAAATAAGACCCAATCTAATGCTAATTATTTTATAGTATGGTATAAGAAAATAACTCATCTTTTAAACTTTCTGATGAACCTCATCACAGTCTGCATCGGTTGCAAGAAGGAAGGTAAAGAAGTCTGGCAAGTATAGCATCCTAAAATATTTATCTATATCGATTATTCCAAAATGTATTTTTGTAATATTTCGTGTATAAGTCACTATGTAGGGTGTGTTCAGTGTAGAGTTTCAGTGGTCACTTCATACAACTTTCTGAGCTGTGTTGCACTGTATGTCAAGATGAATCTGTGAATATAATTTAATCAGTCGATTCAATTCAAATATAAAAACACCTACTAAGCACCTAAGAATATTTTGGGGAGTCCTGTGAATGTTGTTTTGTGAGAATAGTAACATTGATTTGTACATTTCAACAGATAAACAAGAACTGCAGTTTTACACCTGGGATTTCAGTGCCTCATCACAACCGTGACGAATCAATCCATTTGTGTTAAGGCTGATAGCCCTGTCTATTGGGAACCATTGTTTGACAGATCTGACAAATTCTCCACGAGGGTATAGGATTACCTTACTTGTATTATCTGCTCAGGAAGGAGACGTCTTGGCTGAAATAATTGTAACAAACGACTGATGTTAAGTTGTAAAATAAGTCTCAAAGGTGACATTATGTCCTCCGGTTTTATACCATGGTCCTCATGACGTTGATACTACTAATATATGTTTCGGGAATAATCACACACTTTGCACTAATCTTCACCACAATCCGTGACAAATCCCCTTCCATCGGAACCTGCTAAGTGTAACATTCTATATTACTAACCTACCATGTTGGTGATATATATATATAGCCTGATTTCAAAATCCGTTAAGGCTATATATCCTCGCTGTTGGATCCACTGAGTATGCACAATTCACTGTACAGCTCTTGCAGCCAAACTGTGCCGAGGACCTTTGTGGTGGTGGTGAAGACACTTCCAATATGGAAATACTTGCTCATCGATCGACGAAGCGGAGGGACAAGTGAATTTCCTAAGTTACTTCTAGTATTAAATGTCATAACTGATCATGAATCACTGACTGTAGCAGAGTGTAATTGATGGCTTCGTGGTTAAAACAAAGACAAGCTGTCATGATCATTGGTGCTGTAATGCCCAGTTTGACAACCGTGTTACCAATGTTGATTTTGTAAACATTTTGTGTTATCGATAAGTGTCAGTTCGTCGGCAAACAACACCAATGAGGGATTACAGAAATCAATAAGTGTGCATGAAAATCCTGTTTGTTTGTTTTTCCATTTTCTTAGGAAATTAAAAAACCCATGGCAACTTATGGTTATGGATAGTCTGGTTAGTATCGTTTTATGGCATCTTTGCATACGTGATTTTAATGAGAAGCCGGAACTATTAGTGTTGAGGTTCTCGGCTTGTACGATCTTTAGTTTCACCAAGTGATAAACGTCTATAACCTTTGCCATTGTTAGCTTTCCTTCCACATGCGTGAAACTGACAGGTCAAGGTGTAACTGAAACACCGATCAAGGCGATGTTATGCCTAACGTTTAAACCTCAGCTAGCATGTCTATTCCTTAACCCCGTACGAAAAGATCCACTTGATGTACCTTTTGATCATGGGATAATCAATGAATGGTCAGAGCAAGACATTGCATAAGTGAGAAAATGGTTTGCGCTTCTAAAACATCTGTGTGATATACTGCATACATTCAGTCTGACATTCGTTGACATCAAAGCGTATGCCACGCTCATTTCAAAGACTTTGTTCATAAAACGTAGCGAAGCGTTTGTCCAAACCTTTTACACTAAGATAATTACCGCTAGGGGTCACTTCGATGGCTGATAGAAATGTCAACATTGTTTTCACACTGTGATGCTACAATTCCGGAAGACAGGGTAATTTCTCATTTTGACAATGCCTCCTGCCTGTGAAACAATAACATGTGAGTGAAAATGTAAAGTCAAGCCTGGATAGGCTTGGCGTTAAGGCCTGCTCTTGGGAAGGATTTGGTATGCTGGATTAAACAGTTAAAGAAGGCATACAGTAGTAATGAACCTTTTCCCTTTTTATTCAACGAGTTTACAAGCAAGGAAACGACCTGCATTTTTCGATATAGTTTATGTTCGTGTCGGCGTGTCCTTATACCACATATTGAAAAATACACTGCCTCACTGCAGACCATGTTTGTAGCTTGATATACACAGGGAGCTTAATTACTAATCTCTGACAACTGTTATTAGTATCATACTTGTCACGAGTGTCGACAGCGAGTGGGGCTGAAAAGTTTTGAACTAACAAGGATGTAGTGTACAATGATAAGAGTTTTCATGTGTAAGTAAAATACTGTCAATATATTCTATTTCAGACTCAACGATGCCTAAAACACGAGATAGCAACATACATTATATTGCTTACTGTAGAAATATATTTCTTGCATTAAAGGGGTTCTCTATCTTCCAAGGCGATAGACTGCTCAAAGAGTAATAAGTAAAACGGATTCCAACTAGCGGCGTTAAGAATATATACACCAAACGCAGGCAGAACATGTGCATCAGTACCATCACACATTCTACCCATGGATAAACTGTTTATAATACATCATTCCAGGGAATGCCATGTGTATCCTGCCTTAAAAAAGGCTTACCTGTGTGTCACACTCTATGCCCCAAAATAGCATGTGCATCCTACATCATAACCGAGCTTAACCCATGTATTACACACCCTACCCAAGGATAACAGGTGCATCCTATACCATAACCGAGCTTAACCCATGTATTACACACCATGCCCAAGGATAACATACATGTGTATGCATCCTACTCCATAACCGAGGTTAACCCATACATTGCATACCATACCCAAGGATCACTTTCAATAGTTTACTATAGAACTAGCTTATGAAATTGTACATTTTGACTCCCATCCGCGTGGTTGATACTTAAACTGCATAGACTTTGAAGAATGGGATGTTTCTGTTCATCAATAATGATGGATTCTTTGTGCATACATGTAGATGACACCTCCTAATATTGCTAAGATTGAGTACTCGAGGATCTGAAAAAAATATAAGCATTATTGTGCTCAGACCGACGCACATGCATATGTTATGTCATGTCATGTATTATTCGTGAGTAATGTCAACGGCAAATGGCACGCAGGATTTTCAAACAATACAAAACCATATTAATTATGTTCAACCATTTCGCAACACACATCATAGTTATTGTATTCGTAAACTCATGCGTTTGAAATACCAGAGATTTCGTATAATTACACACAATATATTCTCGTTTCCGTGGTTTTTGACTCATGAATATAACGTCCTTGAAACACGCCATGTAAATAATCCATGACACAATGATGATAATACTGATAAGATGTGAAACTAAATGACATCTTTCGAGAAACATTCCTCGTACCATTTTGTATGCTTGAAATAATTGTGAAGGGTTTTACACATCTCTGGAAATGAGGAAGCAATTGATTTTACACATCCACTCTTTGAAAATAATATCAGACATAAAGGGATAATGAGAACTATGCTCCCTTGCATGTCGGCTGAAAGTAAAATTAAAAGTTAATTGAAAGCGTGTGTAAACCAGACAGTCAAAGAAATCATAGATCTTATTCGTGTTCCTGGCCGAGCCCGGTGCTAAACGTTCCGACTGTTGGTCTCAACATGCAATGGCGTTGAGCGTGCTGGTCTCATATGATGTTTGGTTGAACGTAATGACGATAGGGCGTTGTGCAGGTGGGTTTCAACAGGGCATGACATTAGATGGTTGCCCCAACATGTAATGGTGCTGCGACAACTAAATTTAGTCTGGTGATCAGAATCAGTGACCTAACCTGATGTGTGTCAGTGTGCCCTGACATTCGCACAGACATGTTGGATGTCCTGTGGATCGAAGAAGGTTAATTAAATATCATTTATAATTAAAGAAACCACATACCTGTCACCTTACTGCGCCGCGAGTTGCGTCAGAGTTTCTGTTTCCCAAGGATGAATAATGATCGATAGCCTATAATATAACCAGATCTCCTGACCACAGGTCAATTAAAACCAATGGTCTCTGAAAAATGTATTAAACAAATGATTAAAATATCCTGCAAGCTACCGTGTACAGGTCAGCCACAGCCATCAATCGTGTGAAGCAAACCATAACGGGATTATAAGATGCCGACTGTGTGAGTTAAATGATTAACGTGGCATCAGCATTATCTTAAACTAGTGGGATTTTCTACTGCAAAATTTACATCTTTGTGATGCGACATTGATATTACATCTACTAAATCATACATGTGACTACAAGCAGGTCCTGTCAATGGACCAGTGTGCACTCAAATGACATCCTCATCTCTCTGTTGAGTACGCAACTGAAGCTACCTTACTGGCGTAATGAACGTCTGTATCACGTTACGGTATCTCATCATATTGTTGGCAGCGAAATCATTCTGATTATCATACTGTACTGGCTGACAGTATATTGGAGGCAATGATCTATTTCTGAGTGTCCGTGAAATCAAGCCCGCTCGCTTTTATTCAATTTCAAAGAAATTCTTCAGAATCGGTTACCTCGTTAACTACTTGGTTATGTTTCTCCCTGAATTAAACTTTGCAACATGTTTGTGATGGTGTCAAATTTTGCTCTTCAGAACACCAAACCGTAACTTGAGTGAGATATTGGGTCTACCGAAAGCGGTAATAAAATGTCACGCATGAATGAATGTTTTCCCTCTTTAAAATCAATCAAGCATATGTCTACTATGGTGACGATTGAACCCAATATACCAGATACCAGATACGTAATAACAGATAATACATATAATCGTCATTATTACAGGGGTGGGAAGTCACGACATACATGATGCATATACGATCTGCTGCTTGCAGCTTATGTCACTACATTGGCTTACATACCGCAAGGATTTCTGCAGCCTCAGCTATCAGATATACACATACATGTATTTTGCTATTGATTTTCAGCGGTTTCAATTTTA
The DNA here is from genome assembly GCF_003918875.1 of Haliotis rubra. Taxonomy (NCBI): domain Eukaryota; kingdom Metazoa; phylum Mollusca; class Gastropoda; order Lepetellida; family Haliotidae; genus Haliotis; species Haliotis rubra. Next base: position 1,189,763 of record NW_025765214.1, on the reverse strand, counting down.
AGACGACCAGAAACAATGTAGGGTTGATGAATGAGAAAATACCTAATGCAGGCGAATGTAGGAGAACATTTCAATGTATTTCCTTTTTCTGTCTCTGTGGCAACAATATTAGTACTAATTGACGTTATTGATTGATATTCTTTATCGACCTGTAAGAAAAATGTTATATAGACTTTCCTTGTGTAAGGCGAAACGTTTGCCATTCCAGTCTATAAAACATGTCTCTCACCTTGAAAGGATAAATTATCAGGACAGAAGAACTCACAGACTGTCCTTATCACATGCAGTCTGTTAGCTGTGATGTTTCTACCCTAAACCCCAAACATGGAATAATTGATATGTTATTGAGTTTGATGAATTCTAATAAAAGTATACTAACCGGATCCGATCAATAACGATTTCTGGACATGGCATAGAATAACAAGGAAATCAGTTGAATTGGAACTTTCTGTTATATATTACGAATACGGTGTTAGCTCACAATGAGATACATTAACATACTTAAAGATGTAAAACACAAGGTGATAAAAACTTTAAGTAAACAGGAAATCTTATTATGCCATGAATCATGTTCTAGACAATACGATTTAAGAATACGATACATAGAAACACCAAACATTTCAAAATAATTAGTTTTAAGAAGGACTTTTGACAAGAACACAATCCACGACGTTCAAAGAATGTAACCTCCTCTGTCTCGCAATACAGTTTTCAAAAGAACTATTATCAATAGCAGAGCCAAACTATCAACACTTTCCAAGACGTCATTCCGGATTGTTCTGGTGACGGCAAAAACCAGATAACCCTGGAGTGATGGGCACTATTATGGAGCACACGAGTAGACGTGGAGGCGTGCTCACCTCTCGCCGGCCTCTGATTAGATTTCTTGATGATTCTTGCAGAGTACGGTAGACATTGTTTTATAAACAGCAAGAGTTAACTTTTTGTAACATACGTACCACACATCTACAGCGATTGGTGACTTACATTTTGGCTCGATGAGACATTGTCGTGTCTGATATTTGTTAATCTATACCAGCGGGATGTGTAATGAGAATGTGTAATGGTGAATGTTAAACTGCACATCAGTCTCACAAATAGTCGTATGTTATATCTACATGTGTTTTCCGAATGTATAGCAACTCCAACCCCAAACCCCCTGAAAAAAAGAGGAAAAAAAGAACAAGAGAAGCAGAAAAAGAAACACAGAAACAAACCACACAATACATTAAACAAAAACAACAACAAAAAACAAAAACAAAAGAAAAACAAGATGAGGCAAATGATACTTTACAAAACCCTAAGGTACGGATAGAAGTCAGGTCTCAAGGCATCAGTGCAGAACAAGCATCACTGAGCAAGTCCATCCAGTGTTAAAACATTATACTCTGTGAGGCTCCAAATCGCCAACGATCTACCCCAATCAACTACGCAAAATGAGTCATACATAAAGATCTGCACAACCAGTTCGATGGATCACTCAAACTAAAACGTACTAAAACCTGAACTTTGCTGAGAAGGTGTAATCCCAAATATGACATATGTTACATTCGACCTCAAAATGCCATTGTGTATTCACGGAATCGACACCTATAAACAAGCTCATAATGAAACCCTGGATGCCAGATATCAGATACAAAATAACAGACACACAAATACACGTCATAATTACAGGGGTGGGAAGTCACGATATGCACGCTGCTATGGTGACGAGTCAAAGCCATGAGTTGCACGATAGGGACACGGGTTGTTGTAACATAGAGTGGGATTGTTTACATACATTATCTGCTGGCCTCAACACTCAGCATAGTGAAATATTTGGCAGAATGAAATATGACATTATGATGCTGTGGATTCACCTGGACAGTGTAGAAAAATGCAACTTTTATAACGTTTGGCAGAATAAAATTAATTAACTATCTTGGGTGCAAAACATTGAAATGCAATCCTTTTAAGCTAGTGCTTATGTGTTTATCACAGGAATATCTATCAAATTACAAACACTCCCCACTTAGCATCATGTAGGGAAAGGAGGTAAAAATTGAAGGCGATGTGAGAAATTATCGTTGGAAATAAGGGTATAAAATGACTTATAACTCGTAAATCTTTTTTCCGAAATATATGTGAGGTCGATAGGTTAAGAATGGGCGATATATTTCCTGCAAGAGCCGAGAGAAACGGTTTTAGCGTAATAAATGACTGAGTTTGAAATTACGGAATGGCCACTTAAAGGGCTGGGGACTTACAGTTCAAAGGCGTCAATTGAAAACAAGTCTAGACACACTCAACACTTTTCAGGAAAACTCGATTGACTCAAGACAACGAAGACAATGAAAATTACCAATCAACACAGTAGATCGGGTTTGAGGATTTATATTGAACTAGCTGTCAGGTTTGAATTGTTCGCAGAGTAACGGAGGTGTATTAAGTAAAATAATAAACATGGGTCGATCAGCTGATTAGTTGCTGTTTTATCGGATGAAACTCTGCATCTGGACATTTGAGAAGCACTGTAGCGTGGATGATGCGCCATGTTGAGTTATTGTATTGTGCATGTTCTCATGAAATAGTTAGTGTAATTTGTAATGACAGGGAGTCATTTAGAGAAGTAGAATGTTCGCTTTGAGAGTATCCGTAGATTGGAATGTAAGACCTTTGGTTATGACTCTCCTGTTTATGATTAGTATGATTATGCTAGAATTATGTTTACAACAATGCTTACATTTTAGTTATAAATATCTTATGAACAAGATTTTATTTAATTGCCTCGGAAACGAATATCTTTGCAAAAGCAATATAGATTGATTTGATGAAAAGGGCCGTCATTGAAAAAGACATATGAAGGTATGCCTGTACAAAAGTAGGTGTATTTCTGAACTCAATGTGAAAGGAGACAACACTGAAACTGGCACTTGCAACACACATCGGCATCGATCTCGCATTGTTATTCTCTACACAGAACGGGGAAACTGTCTGTTGCCTTCGGGGACTTGCTGACACTGCCTGTCCACCTTCGTTAATGCTAGGGGATCTCATAACGGTTGGTCACCTGAATTAATGTTATCTGACATCTTAGGTTGAAAGATGCACCGTGTTGTTACCATCCGTCTCCCATAATCTGGTCTTGAAAGGTCAGTCATTGAGTTCTCTGATGATACTAAAAGGCAAAGACAATTTGTGACTAAATAACCCGAGGCTCTGTTTTACTATCAAATTTATCCTGAACGTCTAGACAAGCGAAAAGTATGCCATTTCCACAGACCGTCGTTTTCTGACTGTTGCATGCTATAGAAAATAACACGAATGTGTTTTACTCAAACACTTTCACCAACCCATCGGACATTGAAACATTGTATTTAGCTTACATCATATTCAGATTCCACTCAACATGGTTACACCGTGAAGCACACACGAACGTAGTTACAGTTCCTCTAAAAGCGATGAGAGCGCACTAAGTGAATTATACTCATTCCACAGTTAGATCGTTTTATCATGTGAAGAGGCATTACACACAATCACACCACACTCACCCAGTTGGGCAGAAATTGAACTTAACCTATAGTCCATACTTTATCATGGTTTGGAGTGATATCGTTAATATCAGACAGACAGACAGACAGACAGACAGACAGACAGACAGACAGATTTTATTCAGTAATATTTGCCAACTGGGCCATGTTACAATTGTTGTTACAACACGTTTGTTGTCACGTGGTAAGAAAATAGAAAAGCTATATTTAAACACTGTTTCAAACATTTTTGGAGAATACAGATTTCAGAAATGTTGCTATTGCTTTAACGGTATGTCTATTTTGTGAATTAAATAAATTTATCATTTGGGATTTACATACATATTTGCCATCGAGAAATCTTAAATACTTTCTTCTCAAATCATTAAATTCTGGACATTGTATTAAAATATGAAATTCATCCTGGACTTGTCCGCTGTTACAATGGTTACATAAAGTGTGGTGTCTTTCAGCATTCTTATTTCGTCTGGTTGCATTTACAATATGTAGAGTGTTGATAACAAACTAGAATTCTTGTTTCTTCATTTATTCTTATTCTTGAGTGTAAGTTTTAAACATTAGATTGACTGTAAGAGAATGGAAAAAATATAATTAAGTATATGGTCAACATGTTCCCTAAAGTTACACATCTACAATATAGTGACAAACATTTTGGACAATGTAAATTGTAGTACAAACAAACTTGAAAACTTTCACAATACCATGTGCAAAACCAGTATCTTAATTACATTGAATAAACAGCAAGCTTAATATTTCAAACATTTTTCATACCAAACTTTAGGCCAAAAGAATACTTGAGAATAAATTTTGAAGTCAAAGCCAATTTCCACAAGTCAAGTCCAAAATAGCTATAAAGCCTAAATTATGAAAAATTATCTTATTGTTTGGTACAAGTTAAGAAAATGCATTAAATTCCTCCAAATGAATTGTAAAATAAGTTAATAACATTTGGCTTACCATTACTTTAGACCCTCATGAGTCCTGCCTGTGTCACATGTGCTTGCAGCACAAACCACATGGTCATTCTGTCCCCCAAGAAATTATCTCCCCTCATCTTAAGGTTGACATAAAATGAGCACTTCATCAAAAATGAAATGTGGTATTCCAAAAAACTATGAAATAGAGATAAACCTTTTATCCATTACTACTAATTAATGTTGCAGAATACTAGTGCAATATGAAATGGTAACATTGTGGAAATATTATTAACTAAAATGTTTACTTCCTAAACCAATCGAGTCATTATAAGTGAAATAAATGAAAATCATTATTTTGACCTTTACATAGAGAAATTCGGAATTTAAAAAATACCTTCAGTAACGTCTTATCATGAAACAGGTATGTAATATACGCTTCAGGGTAAAATCCTAATTTTACAAGGCTATAATTACTAAACAAATGTGAAGCTTGTACATTGCCTTGCCAATTTTGGACATAAATATCCACTAATCTTTGCTTGAACACATACAAGAACAATTTTTCATCTCCAGCATTTTGGTATAACCATACGTGTGAATACCCACAGGCAAACAGTAACAGACGGATATCTGAAACCCAGTTCCTTTTACCTCTGTCATCCAGTTCTTTAAACATGTTATAACATTGATCTGGATATCTGTTAACACCCATTCAAACCAATTTAATCCAATATTTAACAGCTCTGTGTCTACTTAAAACAAACATATTGGTATGACCAATTTCGCCTAATATTGCCTACTTCGATGCGAATTTCCCAACACACAGGAAACGTTTGAAATAGGATGTTTGCACCTTTTCAATACAGTCATGGTATTTAAGGCCCCATATTTCCGATGCATACAACAAAATAGGTGCAATTTTACCATCGAAGATATTACATGCTGTCGAAAAGGACAAGAACTTGTTGTTATAAAACAGTCTGTATACCGGGAAAACAGCTTTAGAAGCCTGCAATGCAAGAGTACGACACGCTGTTGACCAAATCAGCCTGGGTGAGAACATGATGCCTAAATATTTATAATGCGATACAAATTTTAACTTTACACTGCCAAATGTCCATTGTTCATTTTTGGCAACTATTCCCCCGTTTCTGAATACGACTACATTTGTCTTATCCAAATTTAATTGAAGCCCCCATTTTAAACAAAATGAATGCAGGACATTTAATTGCCTTTGCAAATTTACAACAGTATAGGAGAATAGAACAACATCATCGGCAAACAGAAGCAGCATAATATCAATTATATCCTGAGATACAAATATACCTTGGGAACATTTTTCATACAATTCATGTACTAGTTCATTTATAAAGAAAATGAAAAGAATGGGGCTGAGGATACAGCCTTGACGAACACCACTGGAGGTAGAAAATGACTGTGTTTGGCAAGTTCCATCACTGATATTAGATCCTGAGGTTCTGAATGAGGTTTAGTAAAGTAGGAGTTGAATCTCTTAGTTATTGATTTTACTTTGTAGATTTTACTTTTGTATTCTGACAAATGATTTTACAACATTCAACATGCTATTTCCATCGATATGTACTAAGGATGAAAACATGTTTTTATGGAAAACTCAAAATATCACCCTTTTTGCAACCATTAGTTGTCATTGATGTTTCGAAGTAATCTGTTTCTACAGAAAATCAAGGCTTTTCTCTGGCGTTGACGTTGTATATTTACCGGCATCATGTGTAGCCAAGGATACATGTTTCCTTGTCAATTGTCGATCAAACAACAGCCTTCAAGATAAGCATGTTTATTGTAGTTGGTCTTTCAGGAAATATACGTGCTTCTCGTTTTCAGGAAACGTTTATGACATACGTGTCATAGAAAAACCTTCAACCTGATGAAATGTCTTGGTATTTCTGAAATACAGTTCAAAACACCGTTAGACCCAGAATAAACCACTCATCAATGAAAAATCACTGATGTGTAATTTCAATAATTCGTTCGTATCCAACGCAAGGCCTGTCAAAAGTTTGACCGGTTTTATAGTTAGAACTTTACGTACTAACAACACCACTCCGGTAAGAGTTCAAGAAATGTCAGGATAAAAGTTAACTGGTACAGATGATGTCCTTATCACGTATAGTGAATCATATTTGCCTTTATATACTTCCGCGTGTTAATTAAGTGCCACCAGATGTCGGCGTGTGTCTGCGTGAGGCTGAAAGGAAATCAATTCCATATAGAAAATGGATGGCAAAGGCTAAAAGTGTAGGCATTTTGTCAGACATTACCAAAATGAAACGAGTATACTTATTTTCACTTATTCATTTACATCACATATGTGACTACACAGACTCATATTCCATAGGATAATATTAGGAGTCTAGGATTCTATAGTATAATGTTCGAAGTCTAGAATACCCTTGGGTAATAGTCGAATGCTAAGATTCCATAGGATAATATTCGAAATCTAGGATTCCATATTACATGATCAAGGGGAAATGCGTATACGTATCTGCGTAGTTAAGATACGTGTGGACGATTTTCTTCACTTTATCGACAGTTTAAGACTTCGAGACTGACTGCAATATTGCTTAATATGTAGTGGTCCCTTGTCTGGCCTAGCCTGGTGAGATTTGTTGGCGTTTTTTAACCTCGAACCCCATGTAGTAATGGCTAAATTGATACGGCTTGAGAGAGAGAAAAGAAATGTCGGCGAAACTGTGTATGTGTGCAAGTACTGCATCACCTGAAATAAATGAAATCGTGGTTGCTCGTGTAATCGTTTTATCTTCTGTAGCGGTTCAGAATTCTGTAGACAGAACGAGGGTACAGTTATACATATTTATATGTGATTGTATCACTGACAGTGAAGGGTTATTCGTTAGTAGGATTAATGCAGGCAACACAGGCAATATACATATTGCGGGGATAGGGAACCAAATATCATGGTCAAGTCTGCTTACTGGAATTCTAGAGCTGAAGTATTGCGGTTGGTGATTAATGATACGGTTTGAATATGTTCTTGTCAAATATGTGACAATGATGATAACCAGATGCAACACATGGAAAACACAACAACGGTGATATTTACATGTTTTGTTTGTGTGGTGGGGGTGGGGGAGGGTTAAATCTAATATGTATAAAGGAAAAGAGTGTTTAAAAACGTGTATGCATATTCCTCGTTGTCAAGCCCTGTGGTGACTGAAATTATCCAAAGCTGTCTAATCGCCAGACTGTCAACATATGTTTGAAATATCTTATGTAAAATAATTTCGGCTTCGTCCATTTTGACAATATTGTCTACACTCAGCTGTTTGCTTGATTGCATGTTATCATATCCAGTTGGATGGATGGTCCTCATTACAGGGATATCTATCCCAGACTCCGCCATTTACAGACATCAATCAAAAAAACTTCAATATTGTGACGCGTTTCACAACAAAATACTGATATTAAATACTGTGTATTTAAATGAGAAACACAGTGATATCGAAGACCCCAAGGGATTTTCGCTCTGGGATCTCATTCAGAAGAAAGGAAACAATCGAGCATCTTCGTATCCCATTTAAGAAGTGATACACCGTTAGAACACCCACAGCATCTGTCTGAAGGCCATTAAAGAGTTTGCCTCAGAGGAAAATAAGACAGTAAACTGTTCACTATCAAGACATTTCTGATGACAGCAAGGTTGTAACCTAAGTATACCAATGGCGTCGGTGATATCAGGATAATCCAACATGACAGGTTGTCGAATGTGCCACGAGGATACAGCATGTAACCAGCAAGACAATAGCGCAGGCACAATTTCTCGAATTTGTGAGGGGCGAAGTATTTGTGAAAAACAACATTGTTGTGAAATATTTAGAAGGACGGAAACGAAGCTAACGTCTTGGAAATGAAGCAGGTGTTCCCATTTAACGTTAGACAACATTTGTAACACTGCTTTAACTGAGACAATAAGATTGCCGTTGGTGATTAATGATACGGAAGCATCAAACCTAGTACACCCCTGGGAGGAAATGTGAAACAAGCATTGGTAGATATGTCTTAGTTTGTCCTAGTTTGCCAGTTAACTGTTTGCTTTGCTATGATATGTTATTACCCAAGAACATATGCATTGTAACATCTCTGGGATTCAGGGTCAGAACTGGAACCCATCAACATATGCTCGTCGTACAATGCGGCTACATGGACGGAGTGGTCATGCGCGGTGATGGCGGGTCATCATGTCCCGTCGGCGTTGATCGTTGCTCTCAATATCAACAACTCGTTTGTGGGAATGTACGGATTCGGTTATTTACAGCTATCAAATAGCTGGAATACTGTTGCGTGAGGCGTATCCTCCCCTCCCTTCTCTCTCTCTCTCTCTCTCTCTCTCTCTCTCTCTCTCTCTCTTTGAATTATTCTTATTCTCTGAATGATCATGCACTCGCCCAAGAATGATGCGACTTAATGGATGGAATGGCCGTTCTCGGGGATGGCATGGATGGATGGTTCATTCACTCGTTTGTGGGGTCTGGTCAGATTCTATCATGTAAAGTCGGACTCGTCATATAGCTAGAATACGGCTGCGTGAGGCGTGCCCCCTCTCTCTGTCTCTCTCTCTCACGCAATCACCCTGTCTATGAAGTACTTTTCATTACCTGAATGATCATGCCAGAATGATAATATAAAGTCAACATTTCCGAGTTGTTGGAACCACCTATCATGTGTGATCTCAATGGAATGTACCGTTGTAGAAATATTGTCAATTTCCATCTGCACAAACTTAATCAATAACTCATCAGCACATTCCTATGACTGTGTTAATGTTTTCATTTGATGGTGATGAAACAAATTGTCGGTGGATGTCAGTCAATCTGATGAGACAGGGGAGCTTGGTTTAGGAGACTTGCAAAATGCATTGTTTACCAATAACATCTCCGTTAATTTAGCAGCTGTCAGCGCTAGGTGATGTGTGCGAGCTTTGAGAATACATTGATGGTACTGTCAATACATCTACACAAACTACATTAAATCTGTAACTGATAAAATGAAACTGGTCAAAGTCCGCATGCTTGTCTTTTTTTCTTCATTTGTCAAATGGTGATGATAACATGGAAAATCTCGTGAATATCTGATTTTGAATCATTCGTCATGATATGGAAGCTGATACACACTCTAGACATTCAACAGAAAAGGAAGAAATTTAATTTATTCACCTTTCATGTCGCCATGTTTCATATCATCTGTTAAAGTTTCTAGTGGACCTCATCACAGTCTGCATCAGTTGCAAGAAGGATGGTAAAGAAGGCCTGCAAGTATAGGATCCTAAAATATTTATCTGTATCGAGTATTGGATTATTCCAAAAGGTATTTTTGTAATATTTCGTGTTTAATTCATTATGTAAGGTTTGTTCTTTACCCATGTCCCCATCGCTGATTTACAGTGGTCACTTCATATAACTTTATGAGCAGTTTTGCCCCGTATGCCACCTCGAATCAATTCATTTCAAATGTAAAACACGCACTAAGCACATAAGGATATTTGGGGTCTTCTGTGTATATTGGTCTGTGAGAATATCAGTGTTTTGCACAACAGATAAAAAACTTCAGTTTTACGTTTGGGTCTACGGTGCCTCAAGACAACCGTAAAGAATCAGTCCATTTGTATTTAGGCTGACAATTACCTGTACGGCTCTTGTAGCCGAACTGTGCCGAGGACCTTTGTGGTAGTGGTGAAGACGCTTCCAATACGGGCATACTTGCTCATCGATCGACGAAGCGGAGGGACAAGTTTAATTTCCTAAGTTACTTCTAGTATTAAATGTCATAACTGATCATGAATCACTGACTGTAGCAGAGTGTAATTGATGGTTTCGTGGTTAAAACAAAGACAAGCTGTCATGATCATTGGTGCTGTAATGCCCAGTTTGACAACAAGTGTCAGTTCGTCGGCAAACTACAGCAATGAGACATTACAGAAATCAATAAGTGTGCATGCATCTCTCCATTTTTGAATGGAAAATTAAAGAAGATGGAAAGGCGTGGACTAGTCTGGATAGTATCGTTTTATAGTATCATTCAGGACATTACTTTAGTGAGAATCAGCTGAAACTGTATTGTAGTTCTCGGCCTGTAGGTTCGTTAGTATCACCTAGTGATAAACGTCTAAGATCTTTGTCATTATGGGTTTTCCGTCCACATGCGTAAAGCTGACACGTCAAGGAGTAACTGAAATACTGATCAAGGCGATGTTATACCTAAAGTTTAAACCCGAGATTGCGCTTCTAAAACATCTGTGTGATATACTGTGTACACTCAGTCTGGCAGTCGTTGACATCAAAGCGTATGTTACATTTATTTCAAAGACTTAGTTCATAAAACGTGGCGAAGCGTTTGTCCAAACCTTTTGCACTGAGATAATTACTGCCAGGGGTTATGTCGATGGCTGATAGAAATGTCAACATTGTTTCTACACTGTGATGCGTCAATTCGGAAAGGCAGGGCAATTTCGACAATGCCTCCTGTTAGTGAAACAATAACATGTCTGCGAAGATGGAAGTCAAACGTGGATAAGCTTGGCGCTTAGTCCTGCTCTGCATAAATGGTATACTGCATAAACAAATTATAGTAGTGAGGAAAGTTGACCCTTTAATTCAACGAGTTTACAGACAACGTATTTGATATATTTAATGTTACTGTCGGCGGATCCTTATACCACGTACTGAAAAACACAAAGCCTCACTGCAGGCTATGTGTGTCGCTTGGTATACATAGTGAGCTACCGTACTCATATCTGACTTCTGTTATTAGTATCATACTTGTCATTACAGTCAACAGCTAGGAGTGATAAAAAGTTCTGAACTACCAATCATGTAGTGTTCAGCCATAACAGTTTTCCTGTATTAGCAAAATAATGTCAATGCTTACAAGATGCATTTGAACCCAGTTTGCCGCCACCAGACAATTTCCGAACATTGCCAACAAACAACATGTGACCAATAATCAGTCACATCACCCATCAAAATGAGAGAATAACAATACAACTTACATAACATATAAACTTAATAATCACAAATTGTCCAAAAAGTAATGACTCTCAAAATATGATTCGCGCCATGCGATCATGGCCTGGCAGAATCGTCTAATGCTCTGAAGAAGTGTCTGGGTGGTTCTGTTACCGAGGTCCTGTAGAGCAATCGGAAAGACTTGGAGTCGAAGAAAGCGATCTGCAGCTGGTACGAAGGGGTTGAGGGCACCTGTTCTAAGAAGGTATCAAGATTAGATCTTGCTATATCCATGATGATTAAGTGTGGTTTAATTCCACCAGTATTCTGTCTCACGTACACATATAAATCGTCATCTTGTAGTTGGTTCCACACACACACATACATCTCGGTCATTTCTGGCTACGTTAGAATCCTGAAATCTCTCTCCTTGTCAACGCCAGACTCAGGGGCAACGATCCGTAAAGTCTAGACAGTATCTCGATTTATCGGTGAAAAGTCCTGTCCTGTCTTACCGAATTGGCATGTTTCTCAGCCAGCCCCATCGTGCATGTCTGTCATTCCGTGGAAACCCGCATGACAACGATGTTTACGCACTGTCTGAAATAGGAAAGTTAACCCATTGGCGTTCCGCAAGCCATTACTGAGTGTTTTGCAGTTCTGAAGTGATGACGTTGTCCAGCTGCAAACTGTAGAAACCTTTCTTCTCATTTGTGGTAAAACGCTGTCGGCCACCTGCATGTCTTTTTCTGTAGCTTTTTCAAAGAATTGACATGAACTCCATGCCCTGCCGATAGTAATGTTATTGCCCCAGTGACATATGGGAGACAACTCCTGAAGCCTTGAGTGACACAAGCCAACAGGAAGTAGCTAGTTATCTCCCTTGGATCCAGGAAGTATGTACTGACCTCCCTTAGTTATGGCTGATTAAAAACCTGTGTTTAATGCCACTGTGTTTGTCATCCAAGAACATCAGCACGTACAGAGCATAACATGGTGTCAGAATAGCGGGATAAGCAAGTTCCATGCCTGCAGCTCATTCTACAAGTGTCATTTCATTCTGAAGGCTGATTTCTAATCGGATGAGACTGTTTTTGTGAACAATAGTGTGAACAAGCTCAAATCAGCATGGCTACCTCACAAGTAAACCCCTGCATTGACTGGAGCGCCAAAAATCTACCAGAAGAGTGGAAGAAGTTTAAACAGCATGTGACATTAATGTTCAAAGGACCCTTGAAGAAAGTTAGTGAAGAAGAACAGTGTTCATATTTGCTGATATGGGTCGGTGCCAAAGGTAGGGACATTTACAACACATTTACCATGTCTGAAACTGAAGAAAAAAGCCTCCAAAGCCATTTTGACAAATTTGAACAATATGTAGCACCGAAAACAAGCATTATCTTCGCACGTTACAAGTTTCATACACGTTCGCAAAAGGAGGGAGAGTCAATTGAAGAGTTCGTAACACACCTACAACTCCTCGTTAAAGACTGTGCATATGACAAGCCTGAAGAAATGGTCCGCGATAGAATCATTTGCGGCATTATTTCAAAAACAATCTGCGAGAAATTACTCACACAAGGCGACTCACTGACAATGCAGCAGGCCATCGAGATCACAAGATCTTACGAAATAACTCAGTCTCACCTGAAACTGATGTCTGCCTCGCACAGTGCTGAGAACGTTGATGCTATCAACAAACACAGAACAAGATCCTACCCATACCGACATGGTCCAGAACACAAATCTGGTCAGAATGAATGCGGAAATTGTGGGGGGCATCATGAGCACAACAAGAAGAAGTGCCCTGCCAGAGGAATACAGTGCCACAAGTGCAAGAAGTGGAACCATTTTTCCAAAGTCTGCCGCAGCAGTACACAGACGCAGAGACCAATAAACAACACAAGGGCAAGAAGAAGATCCACACTATTGATTATGCTTCGGACTCAGATTCAGACACCGACCTGTATATTGACGTCATCAATGGCGAAGCTAATGAGTTCCCCAACCAAGCCTTTGCCGATATCAGTGTGGATGGAGACCACACAATCAGCTTCAAGATCGACACAGGAGCACAAGTCAATGTCATTCCCAAGAAGGAATACGACAAGATGCCCGTCCAGCACCCACTCGAAGAAGCTGATCAGCGTCTCACCAACTACTCGGGACATGTTCTCAAAGTCCTTGGGCGTATTCAACTTCAGTGTCAGTACAGGGAACGGTCAGCAACCGAAAGTTTTTATGTTGTGGAAGCCAACGCACCTCCAGTAATAGGCCTTCTAACATCCTTGTCACTGCAACTCATCAAGCTTGTCCTTGCCCTGGAAGCCCAGCCGAAGGCAGAATCTCCTAACCCCATGACAAAAGAATCAGTGCTATCTGACTTCAAGGATGTCTTCACAGGTGTGGGAGAATTCGAAGGTGAATGCTCGATACATCTTAAGCCAGATGCTACCCCTTCTGTGCATCCACCAAGACGCGTCCCAATCGCAATCAGAGACCGGCTGAAAGATGAGCTCGACAAGATGGAGAAGATGGCCATAATCTCCAAAGTTACCGAGCCTACAGACTGGGTCAACTCCCTGGTTGTCGTTGAGAAACCTCACAGCGCGAAGCTCCGAATATGTCTGGACCCGCTTGATCTCAACAACGCCATCAAGCGACCACACTATCACATGCCGACACTTGAAGATGCGCTCACCAAACTGACAGGATCCAAATACTTCAGTAAACTGGATCCAAGATCTGGGTACTGGAATATCAAACTCTCTGAGAAATCATCATACTTGACAACGTTCAACTCAATATATGGCAGATACAGATTCATGCGTATGCCATTTGGACTTGTCTCAGCCCAGGATGAATTCAGCGTAAGATAGATGAAACATTTGGAGACCTCACAGGAACAGTTGCGATAGTTGATGATATCCTGGTTCATGGAAGGACCAGGAAGGAACATGATGCCAATCTACAAGCTGTACTAAGTCGTTGTCGACAAAAGAACGTCCGCCTCAACCCTGACAAGTTATCCATTGGCGTCACTGAGGTCAGTTACTTTGGTCATCTCATCACAGCAGAGGGCACAAAACCAGACCCCACAAAAGTTGAAGCCATCAAGCAAATGTCGCCTCCCAAAGATAAACAAGAGTTGGACACAATGCTTGGCATGATCACCTACCTCGCCAAGTTCGCACCTTCCCTTTCAGAAGTCACCAGCCCAATGAGGGAACTGTTGAAGCAGGACGTAGAGTTCCACTGGGACAAACGCCAAAACGACGCCCTGGAGAAGGTCAAGTTACTAATCACAAGTGAGCCCGTCCTCGCCTTCTTTGATCCGAAAAAAGCCCATTACTCTACAAGTAGATGCCTCGAAGAATGGATTAGGTGCCACCTTGCTCCAAGACAAGAAACCAGTGGCATATGCTTCAAAGGCTTTGACCCCCAGCGAGCAGAACTATGCTCAAATTGAGAAGGAACTTTATGCAATCCTGTTTGTTGCAAGCGGTATCATCAGTGCATCTATGGCCACACCGTGACCGTTGAGTCAGATCACAAGCCGCTTGAAAGTATCATGAAGAAACCTTTGACGGCAGCACCTGCACGCCTCCAGCGTATGCTACTGCAATTACAGAAGTATGATCTACGTATCGTCCATGTTGCAGGAAAAGACATACCAGTTGCTGACACGCTCTCGCGCAAGTTTCTGACTACAAAAGATGATGGGATGTCAGAAGAAATGGAAGCGCAAGTTCATATGGTACTCGCAAATCTCCCTGTGAGTGACCACAAGATGTCACAACTACGAGACGCCATTAACAATGATGTTCAGATGCAACAACTGAGGACAACCATCCTCAATGGTTGGCCAGATTCCAGAAGCGAATGTCCAGAAAGCATCATCGAATACTGGAATCATCGGGACCAACTTACCGTCATGGATGGTCTCATATTCAAAGGGGAAAAGATCATCATTCCCAAAGGCCAGAGATCCGAGCTCCTCCAGAAGATCCACTCCAGTCACTTCGGAATGGAGAAGTGCAAAGAACGAGCCCGTGACATTCTATTCTGGCCCGGCATGAACGCAGAGATTGAAGCTGCAGTTGCCAATTGTACAGTATGCTGTGAGAAACAGAGATCAAACAGCAAGGAACCACTACAGCCACATGAAATACCATGCCGTCCCTGGCAGAAGGTGTGTGCAGACCTGTTCACTTGGAACAACAAAGAGTACATCGTTCTGGCTGACTACTACAGTCGTTTCTTCGAAATAGACCAGCTCAGAAGCCTGTCTTCATCAGCAGTGATCCGCAAGTTATCCGTCAACTTTGCACGTCATGGGATCCCTGAAATCCTGATGAGTGACAACGGTCCACAGTTTGCATCAGCTGAATTTGCAGACTTCGCCAGCAGATGGGACTTCAAACATATTACATCAAGCCCCAGATATCCTCAGTCCAATGGACTAGCTGAAAAGTGTGTGCAAATATCGAAGAACATTCTGGACAAAACATACAAGGATGGCATTGATCCACTCCTTGCACTGCTAGAATATCGGACAACACCAGTTGACAACTTGGCTTCGCCCGCGCAACTTCTGATGAGCCGACGTCTGCGGTCAGTGCTTCCCACCACTGGCAAACAACTTCAGCCCAAAGTTGTCGAACCTGCCGATGTGTGTGCAAGACGCGAACAAGTTCAGTCCCGTCAGAAACTGTTCTATGACCGAGCCGCCAGGAATCTGCCACCGCTTCAAATGAATGACAGTATCTATTTGCAGACCGCTGACAAAACCTGGAAGCCAGCCCAGATCACCAGAGTAGATCCAAATCGCTCATACCAAGTGCAGACAGCAGATGGTGCCCAATATCAACGCAACAGGCGCCACCTAAGACACACACCAATGAGAAACCCCAGCAGCAATGCCGATGATACACCAACGGACTTAACATCAGTGCCACTCCAGAAGGTGACAGCATCAACATCGTCCAAACCAACACCGTCCAAACCAATGACTGTTACCAGATCTGGAAGAGTCGTAAGAGCTCCTCAAAAGTTGAACCTATAGACTGCAAAGTTACCCTAGTTGATAGTTCTTAGTTACTCAGTTAGTGTTGTTTAATTTACATGTTATCAGTTCGTGCTTTATCGTTACCAGAAAATATTAACAGACCAGTTGTAGTGATCTTGTTTCTGAACTGTGCCAAAGACATCTGGTCCGCCAGTGCCAAGTAACAATACGTGTGAACGCCCACGTGTATCAGTGTTGACATTATATACAAGATATCTTCTCCTATAACATTCTGATAGTATAGCATCCATATCCTAGTTGTTATGACACGAACATTTTGTTCAAAAGAAAGGGGATGTAATGTTATGGCCCCAGTGACATATGGGAGACAACTCCTGAAGCCTTGAGTGACACAAGCCAACAGGAAGTAGCTAGTTATCTCCCTTGGATCCAGGAAGTATGTACTTACCTCCCTTAGTAATGGCCGATTAAAAACCTGTGTTTAATGCCACTGTGTTTGTCATCCAAGAACATCAGCACGTACAGAGCATAAAGTGCGAGAAATTACTCACACAAGGCGACTCACTGACAATGCAGCAGGCCATCGAGATCACAAGATCTTACGAAATAACTCAGTCTCACCTGAAACTGATGTCTGCCTCGCACAGTGCTGAGAACGTTGATGCTATCAACAAACACAGAACAAGATCCTACCCATACCGACATGGTCCAGAACACAAATCTGGTCAGAATGAATGCGGAAATTGTGGGGGGCATCATGAGCACAACAAGAAGAAGTGCCCTGCCAGAGGAATACAGTGCCACAAGTGCAAGAAGTGGAACCATTTTTCCAAAGTCTGCCGCAGCAGTACACAGACGCAGAGACCAATAAACAACACAAGGGGCAAGAAGAAGATCCACACTATTGATTATGCTTCGGACTCAGATTCAGACACCGACCTGTATATTGACGTCATCAATGGCGAAGCTAATGAGTTCCCCAACCAAGCCTTTGCCGATATCAGTGTGGATGGAGACCACACAATCAGCTTCAAGATCGACACAGGAGCACAAGTCAATGTCATTCCCAAGAAGGAATACGACAAGATGCCCGTCCAGCACCCACTCGAAGAAGCTGATCAGCGTCTCACCAACTACTCGGGACATGTTCTCAAAGTCCTTGGGCGTATTCAACTTCAGTGTCAGTACAGGGAACGGTCAGCAACCGAAAGTTTTTTATGTTGTGGAAGCCAACGCACCTCCAGTAATAGGCCTTCTAACATCCTTGTCACTGCAACTCATTAAGCTTGTCCTTGCCCTGGAAGCCCAGCCGAAGGCAGAATCTCCTAACCCCATGACAAAAGAATCAGTGCTATCTGACTTCAAGGATGTCTTCACAGGTGTGGGAGAATTCGAAGGTGAATGCTCGATACATCTTAAGCCAGATGCTACCCCTTCTGTGCATCCACCAAGACGCGTCCCAATCGCAATCAGAGACCGGCTGAAAGATGAGCTCGACAAGATGGAGAAGATGGCCATAATCTCCAAAGTTACCGAGCCTACAGACTGGGTCAACTCCCTGGTTGTCGTTGAGAAACCTCACAGCGCGAAGCTCCGAATATGTCTGGACCCGCTTGATCTCAACAACGCCATCAAGCGACCACACTATCACATGCCGACACTTGAAGATGCGCTCATCAAACTGACAGGATCCAAATACTTCAGTAAACTGGATCCAAGATCTGGGTACTGGAATATCAAACTCTCTGAGAAATCATCATACTTGACAACGTTCAACTCAATATATGGCAGATACAGATTCATGCGTATGCCATTTGGACTTGTCTCAGCCCAGGATGAATTCAGCGTAAGATAGATGAAACATTTGGAGACCTCACAGGAACAGTTGCGATAGTTGATGATATCCTGGTTCATGGAAGGACCAGGAAGGAACATGATGCCAATCTACAAGCTGTACTAAGTCGTTGTCGACAAAAGAACGTCCGCCTCAACCCTGACAAGTTATCCATTGGCGTCACTGAGGTCAGTTACTTTGGTCATCTCATCACAGCAGAGGGCACAAAACCAGACCCCACAAAAGTTGAAGCCATCAAGCAAATGTCGCCTCCCAAAGATAAACAAGAGTTGGACACAATGCTTGGCATGATCACCTACCTCGCCAAGTTCGCACCTTCCCTTTCAGAAGTCACCAGCCCAATGAGGGAACTGTTGAAGCAGGACGTAGAGTTCCACTGGGACAAACGCCTAAACGACGCCCTGGAGAAGGTCAAGTTACTAATCACAAGTGAGCCCGTCCTCGCCTTCTTTGATCCGAAAAAGCCCATTACTCTACAAGTAGATGCCTCGAAGAATGGATTAGGTGCCACCTTGCTCCAAGACAAGAAACCAGTGGCATATGCTTCAAAGGCTTTGACCCCCAGCGAGCAGAACTATGCTCAAATTGAGAAGGAACTTTATGCAATCCTGTTTGTTGCAAGCGGTATCATCAGTGCATCTATGGCCACACCGTGACCGTTGAGTCAGATCACAAGCCGCTTGAAAGTATCATGAAGAAACCTTTGACGGCAGCACCTGCACGCCTCCAGCGTATGCTACTGCAATTACAGAAGTATGATCTACGTATCGTCCATGTTGCAGGAAAAGACATACCAGTTGCTGACACGCTCTCGCGCAAGTTTCTGACTACAAAAGATGATGGGATGTCAGAAGAAATGGAAGCGCAAGTTCATATGGTACTCGCAAATCTCCCTGTGAGTGACCACAAGATGTCACAACTACGAGACGCCATTAATAATGATGTTCAGATGCAACAACTGTGGACAACCATCCTCAATGGTTGGCCAGATTCCAGAAGCGAATGTCCAGAAAGCATCATCGAATACTGGAATCATCGGGACCAACTTACCGTCATGGATGGTCTCATATTCAAAGGGGAAAAGATCATCATTCCCAAAGGCCAGAGATCCGAGCTTCTCCAGAAGATCCACTCCAGTCACTTCGGAATGGAGAAGTGCAAAGAACGAGCCCGTGACATTCTCTTCTGGCGGGGCATGAACGCAGAGATTGAAGCTGCAGTTGCCAATTGTACAGTATGCTGTGAGAAACAGAGATCAAACAGCAAGGAACCACTACAGCCACATGAAATACCATGCCGTCCCTGGCAGAAGGTGTGTGCAGACCTGTTCACTAGGAACAACAAAGAGTACATCGTTCTGGCTGACTACTACAGTCGTTTCTTCGAAATAGACCAGCTCAGAAGCCTGTCTTCATCAGCAGTGATCCGCAAGTTATCCGTCAACTTTGCACATCATGGGATCCCTGAAATCCTGATGAGTGACAACGGTCCACAGTTTGCATCAGCTGAATTTGCAGACTTCGCCAGCAGATGGGACTTCAAACATATTACATCAAGCTCCAGATATCCTCAGTCCAATGGACTAGCTGAAAAGTGTGTGCAAATATCGAAGAACATTCTGGACAAAACATACAAGGATGGCATTGATCCACTCCTTGCACTGCTAGAATATCGGACAACACCAGTTGACAACTTGGCTTCGCCCGCGCAACTTCTGATGAGCCGACGTCTGCGGTCAGTGCTTCCCACCACTGGCAAACAACTTCAGCCCAAAGTTGTCGAACCTGCCGATGTGTGTGCAAGACGCGAACAAGTTCAGTCCCGTCAGAAACTGTTCTATGACCGAGCCGCCAGGAATCTGCCACCGCTTCAAATGAATGACAGTATCTATTTGCAGACCGCTGACAAAACCTGGAAGCCAGCCCAGATCCAGATCCAAATCGCTCATACCAAGTGCAGACAGCAGATGGTGCCCAATATCAACGCAACAGGCGCCACCTAAGACACACACCAATGAGAAACCCCAGCAGCAATGCCGATGATACACCAACGGACTTAACATCAGTGCCACTCCAGAAGGTGACAGCATCAACATCGTCCAAACCAACACCGTCCAAACCAATGACTGTTACCAGATCTGGAAGAGTCGTAAGAGCTCCTCAAAAGTTGAACCTATAGACTGCAAAGTTACCCTAGTTGATAGTTCTTAGTTACTCAGTTAGTGTTGTTTAATTTACATGTTATCAGTTCGTGCTTTATCGTTACCAGAAAATATTAACGGACCGGTTGTAGTGATCTTGTTTCTGAACTGTGCCAAAGACATCTGGTCCGCCAGTGCCAAGTAACAATACGTGTGAACGCCCACGTGTATCAGTGTTGACATTATATACAAGATATCTTCTCCTATAACATTCTGATAGTATAGCATCCATATCCTAGTTGTTATGACACGAACATTTTGTTCAAAAGAAAGGGGATGTAATGTTATGGCCCCAGTGACATATGGGAGACAACTCCTGAAGCCTTGAGTGACACAAGCCAACAGGAAGTAGCTAGTTATCTCCCTTATATCCAGGAAGTATGTACTGACCTCCCTTAGTAATGGCTGATTAAAAACCTGTGTTTAATGCCACTGTGTTTGTCATCCAAGAACATCAGCACGTACAGAGCATAACACCGATCACATTTGTTTGACACCAAAGACGTTTGCAACTTGGCGTGTTGACCCTCAATACCAACACTTGTTGTGCTCTCTGATGATGATGTCCAACGAGTCACCAACGATTCATCCAAACACAAACAGGGCCCACAAGTGATTGAATGCATCTAGCAGTTCTTAGTCCTGTAGATATTAGCATTAGTACTCAAACATATCTATGTATGCTCTTCAAGAAATACAGGAGGTGTTAAAACATGTGTGTGTAATTGCATTTAATGTTATTTTACATTGGAAAGGAATGTTGACATGATGAAATGCCACGTTGATAATTTGCATTACAAAGGGGTCTAAAATAACAGTGAGAATTTGACCAGATATACTGACTGCGACTGGACACCTTTGCATTCACATGTATGCGGGTGCTATTGCTTGGCCAGAACACGTTTACCCATTTCGAGAACACCTGGTGTCACCACTGATGGTTAGTGATGGTCCATTCAATTTCACAGCTAAGTATTGTGTCCTTCACGGCTTCACATGTTTCTGAAGCTAGGCATTCATTTGCACTGACGTTTCACGTTACAATCCTGTAATTGTTCTGGAGCAGACTACTATCTGTCCTTACAACCGACTATCTATTCAGTTGAAAATCAATCAGCAATATCAGCTGATCACTATCATGAGGGACCTATTGGTTACTGAGTACATACTCTGCTTAAAATGCCCACGTAGCAACACTTTTGAGGACTGTCACATACGTTAGAGTTTTCAATTTACCTAAACGTCTCCGGGATCGAATTAAATGCGACCAATTTGAAAACTTAATATCCTCTCGGCATGCACAAGTAATTGGATGCTAAGGTTGCACTATTTCTGCTGTATCAACACCAAGCCTAGACTGTGTCCAAACATATAAAACCAACACCAATCTACTACGAAGTAGGCATGGCAAAGAGGTGGAAATGAGAAACATTCAACCGCTATAAAGGTATTATTCATATCAGGTTTTCTGATTGTGTTTAATCCTGTTTCGCTTTGAAACAGGGCTGAAACTCCAGCCAAATCAACATGTAATTCACCTATCTACAGAAACGTTTCTTATCTTGGTAACAGAAAACACCATCGCATTGTGGTTTAATAGCTGAACGCTTGCTAAAGGAATACCGTGTGTGTATGCGGCACACAAGTCTACCAGTGAAGCGGATTTCAGCAGCGTGCTATTCGCCTTTCATTGTCAGACAGTTAACAAATATCTGGTCATTAAGAAAAGAATATATAGGAAAGCGTACCTTGTTCCCGTACAGCCCACCTGCGTTATTAACATTTAGAAGTAGATTTCAGTTAAAAGAACCTACATTAGAAGAAAGGCTTTGATCGAACAATAGTAATATTTAGTTTTGGGGTTCATTGATAGAGACTAGAGATGGTAACAGATGACGTCACAATGGTATTCGAAGCATTGTGATTCATTTTCATTGTATCTCTTGTAGATATTACTGGTATCCCCTATGAGTTGTTATACGTTCAGCTGTCTACATTAATGTAATACAAGGTAGAGTTACATTGCGACGCATTATGCCGTGTGATTTACAACAGACATGCGGTGTTTGTGAATTCCACAGCATCGAAACTATTGAAGATGTCCCTTAATCGCTTTGTGGCACTTAAAACACTTCACGACGGATATGTGACATTTATGTATTTCGGTGTGTAAATCCCAACAATGATCCTTTACTGCCAATAATTCGGTATCATGTTGTTTTACTTGCGTGGGTGTGTCTTTTTAACCTATGATATTTACGAATGACCAAAGCTGTGGCTGATTGAAACATTATACAATATAACCGTGTGTTTAGACAGTGTCGTTGTCTTCAATTTGTGTTGAGATAATTGTTCTGATGATACTCCTCATACAGAAGGGTCAGTTACTCTCAAATGTGACATTATGGACACGATGACTCGCGGGGAAGCGTGTCACGACGCTTTCCCAATAAACGTGTAAGAGCACGCGGACAAGGCTGCAGGTATGGATAGATATCCTTTTCACGCGCTGCTCTGGCAGGTCAGAGCTATGAATGAAGATGATGTGACCATGAGCTTTACAGGAATCCTGCCGTTGACAAAGACAATGGCTTGAGAACTATTCCTACGTCCGTAATGATTTTTGCTCCGTTCGGGAAGGCAACAATCGTGGGATATCAGTGATGGCCGTAATAGATACCCCGGAGCAAATTCTAAGACATATTACACTCTAAATACAGACGTGTACACCTTTATTTGACAAAGACAATGGCTTAAGAACTTTTCCGTATTGATTTTAGCTCAGTTCGTTGAGGTATTCCTGGAGTAACAATCGGTGTGTTATCTTCAAGATAGGAATACCTCGAGATGCTTTCTGCCACTATAAGCTCGGACCTACAAGAGAGTTTTAAACAGAATAAGTGTAGGATTTCAGAACGTGCCAAACTAAATTGAATGAAGAAATGTTTTCATGTTGCAATCAGTAGAAACGTCAAGTTGTACACGTTTTACCTCAACAATAGAGATAATGAAATATCAATCCACTTGAGCTGTATCAGCGAATTTGTCATAACAACTGACTGACTGAGTTTGGTTTTACGCCGCTTTTAGCAATATTCCAGCAACATCACGGCGGGGGACACCAGAAATGGGCTTCACACATTGTGCCCATGTGGGGATTCGAACCCGGGTCTTCGGCGTGACGAGCCAACGCTTCAACCACTAGGCTACCCCACCGCCCCTTGTCATAACAACTCCTTGAAAGTCTCCTTGAACAATATTTCCGTTCCGTTTCGTTTGCTATAATATGGTCTTCAAACAAACGATCAGATGGTCCTAACAACTCTTTTAGCATGTTCTTATATACCAGACCCTCTGATCAAACATGACCTTCAGCATGTGAATGTCAAAAGCAAATATTTTCTGTTGATGAGGAAAACAGCTCAGTGGTATCCCTCTCGTGTATAAACACCTCTCGAGTCCTTCACACAACGGAAACGTTCAGAAAACGTCTACTTCAACCTGAGCTTCCTTCCAGGAACTAAAGTGTCACCTTTGCTTTATGTATTTCTTTAACATTCTCTTTTATTTTGTTTCTATTATGCATGCATTACTAACAGAATACCCTTCTTCCTATGATTACTACATCAACTATATTGAGGACAAATACCATTATGTCTTCATAACCCTGATGATCTCAAAATAGCATTTCTCTGCCTGGACCCGGCAGTTATGGATCCAGTTGTAATGCCCAGTCTAGTTATAATCATCAGTACCAATCTGCGCCTGTGGGTTTAACTGAAGACGTGAACATCAACGACCTTTTGACTGTCCTCCCACATTAAGCTTACACAATGACATGACGTCAGTACTCTTAAGAGCCGGGTTAAGCCCTCGATCACTAGTCACTCATATACCTTATATCACACTTTATCCGTGGGCCAGTGATAAGCCGCCTACCATTGGGGTTTCGACAGTATCAAGTTTCATGGATGGATTCGCTCGGATTTTCGTGACCACCTGGTGCCATTACTATCATAGTGATTCATAAACACGTGCTCATGATAAAGTCACAATTGTACAATAGACTCTGGTCGATTAAGCATTTACAGAGTTATTACGAATGTCGAAAAGATTTTGTCGCTGTTATTTATTTCAAGTGTGATATCTCCACCAGTATACCTTTTCTGAGACTCCTCTCTTTCATTCTCTCCTCTGTGTGTGTGTCTATACACACACACACACACATACATACATACATACATACATACACGCATACATTCATGCATCTATCTATATCTCCATATATATATACTAAAAAATAGATACACCCTGTTTTGCAAGTATTATAAAATTAGTCTTTGAGCAACGGCCTAAGCTACCTTTATACTAATCATGCCATTTTAGCACCATCTACTTGTAAATTAAAAAAGGTTTTTTTTCCCTTTCAAACATTTGCAACAGCGTTTCGGCACTATGTTGTGGCTCATGATACAACAGTATTGGTCGGAACCGGTAACAATGGTAAAATCAATATATAAATTAGATCGTAATATAAAACTGTGAATTTCTCATTAAGCAGAACTACCTTGACCAATACCAATCAATATCAAACAGGGAGTCGCCGTGCAGTGTATATCAGTCAGCACGTCTTAACCTCACACAATAATCTATACATTACCAAAACACTCCAACTACGTATCTTTGTACAAAAATGTCCTCATTATAAAATGATTTGGGAAAGACGTTAGAAACCCCCCCGAAGAATCACTCTCATTATTAAAAAAACTCCGGGATGTCAATTAAGTGACTGTGTTAGGAAGAAACGACGTTGGTTATATGTAAAAGTGGAACCCGACTCCAAGGTAATAACCAAATTGGTCGAAAACGCCATGTACTCTGGCACTTCCAGATAAGTATGATAATGGACAAATCCATCCGTCAGTTTCACAAGAACACGTATACCTTCAAGTAGGAGTATACGGCTTGTGCAATAACAAATCAGCAATAATGTTTGCATGGGGGGTAAAACTGGCTCGCACAAGTAATTCTCAAAGCATTTTTCCAGCGGCTTTACTGTGTTATTTTCGTTCTCTGCAGTGGAAATGGCCAAGATCAAAGACGACCACCCGCCATTAAATTGGTGCGTGTATCCCTCAACTGGGCGGGTGTAAATACTACAAGTGGTACATCAGTAGGCTCACCTCTCTGGTACATTGACGGCAAAAACAGTCGCGTTCTTGAAGTTCAGATAATGGAATTATGACATCATAATTTGATTGTTCTTTTTCATTGCAGCGGTAATGCATTGATTTACTTTGTGCCAATATACGAATACTCCAGACATCTTTCGTCATACCGCGTACCAATATAAAGAGAGTTGATACATTTGAGCTTTGATGCACCCTAAGGGAAACAGAGTTGCTAAGATTACTGGAATAATATTATTAAATATGACAGTCACGAAACGGACTTGTAAAGCATAAACTCCTGAAAATGTTGCTCACCATGAGGCAAATTCAAGACATCATTTCAATGTACCATAACACCGCTGGAGGCAGCTCTGTCTTCCACACAGCCGGACTGTGAGAGTCAATGTAGTAAACGTCGTAATCACAGCAGTCGTAGTAATTGGGTAGTGTTAGTAATCGTCGTCGTAGTAGTAGCAGTAGTAGTAGTCGTCGCCGAAGTAGCAGCAGCAGCAGTAGTAGTAGCAGCAGCAGCAGCAGCAGCAGCAGTAGTAGTAGGAGTAGTAGTAGTAGTAGCAGTAGTAGTAGTAATAGTCACAGACTGACTGACTGACTGAGTTTGGTTTTACGCCGCTTTTAGCAATATTCCAGCAACATCACGGCGGGGAACACCAGAAATGGGCTTCACACATTGTGCCCATGTGGGGATTCGAACCCGGGTCTTCGGCGTGTCGAGGCAACGCTTTAACCATTAGGCTACCCCACAGCCCAATAATCACAGAAGTAGTTGTAGTAGAATTCGTGGCGGTAGTAGTTGTTGTCTCAGTATTAGTCATAGTCACTGTACATGCAGTAGTAGTAGTAGTCTTAGCATCAGTAGTAGTGGTCGTATTCAAAGTAGTCACTGTCACATTACTAGTTGTAGGTGTATAAGTAGTCGTAATAACAAATTTAGACACAGTAGTATTAGTATTCTGACAATAGTAGTAGTTACCACAGTAGTAGTAGTGGTGGTGGTGATGGTAGCAGGTAGTGATAGTAGTAGCAGTTGTAGCAGTCACATTAGTGAAGACAGACATAGTATGTGTATTAGTAACGTAAATTTATTAGTGGTAATAACAGAAGTAATAATGGCAGTAATAACAGTAGTTGTCAGACAAGTGGAAGCAGTCATAGCTACAATGGTTTTTGAACTAATATTATTCACGGTAGTCAAAGTTATAGTGGCCTCATCAGAGGCTGTAATCTCCGTAATAGTCACAGTAATTGCAGAAATTGTAGTAGCAGTAGTAGGAGGAATCGTAGGAGTATATGTGGTAGGCTCAGTATTGGTTGCAATCATGGTCACCATGGAAGTAAGTCAAACAGTGGTAGTGGTGGTATTAGCAGTGGTAGTAGCAGTAGTAGTGGTAGTAGTGGCAGTAGAAGTAGTAGTAGTGGTACTAGAAATGGTAGTAGTAGTGGTAGTAGCAGTAATAGTAGCAGTAATAATGGTAGCAATAGCACAACTAGCAGCAATAGTGGCAGTAGCAGTGGTAGTAGCAGTTGTGGTAGTAGTAGTAGAGTAGTAGTAGTAGTAGTAGTAGTAGTAGTAGTAGTAGCCATAGGATTTGTAAAACAATGACGTGTTACACACGCGTGCATACATCTATGACTTCAAGCTGATATTAACAACTGAGTGATGTTAGTTGTAGTAGTAGTAGTATTTGTACAAGTAGTGGTACCAAAACTACTGCTATTCGTAGTAGCGGTACGAATAGTAGTAGTTCTAGTAGCATCAGCATCAGTAGAAGTAGCAGTAGCCATGGAATTTATTGAAAGGTTACACACACTCGTGTTTGACTTTGTTAAAGCGAAACTCTGCACATACCTGTTTTGAAATTGTTTCAAACTACATAAGTGCCACTCCGTCAAAATAGTTCTATATTTTGAGAAATGATACTCACTTATTCAGTACATTTGGATCATTTTGACTGATTAAATGTTAATATGACTGAACTACAGATTTTGAAGTGGTATCATGACAAATTCGCTGATACAGCTTAAGTGAATTCAATTTTTATTCTCTCTGTCATGTACAACTTGGCGTTTCTACTGATAAATATAATAAAAAAAACATATTTCTTCTTTCAGTTTAGAAATCCTACAATTGTTCTGTTTAAACCTCTCTTGTAGGTCCGAAACCCGGGTCTTCGGCCTGTCGATCAAACGCTTTAACCACAAGCATAACCCGCTGCCCCTAACTTTTGAAGTCACAATACGGCTGAAATATTGCCGATATGACTGTAAGTCATCTGTTAGCATCTCTAATCTCTGTCAATACAGCTGTATTTGAACTATTTACGCTACAAAAACAACAGAATGTTACTATTGTTTGATCAAAACTTCTCTTCTAATGTAGGTTCTTTAAACTGGAATCGACTTCTTAATGTTATATTTGTTAACTGTCTGACAATGAAAGACGAATGACACGCTGCTGAAGTTGAAATTCACTAGCAAACGTATGTGCCACATACACACACGGTATTCCTTGAGCAAGCGTTCAGCTATTTTCTGTTTCCAAGATAAAAAACTTTCCTGTAGATAAGTGAATTACATGTTGATTTGGCTGGAGTTTCAACCCTATTTCAAAGCGAAACATGATTAAACACAATCAGAAAACCTGATATGAATAATACCTTTGAAGCGGTTGAATGTTTCTCATTTCCACTGCTTTGCGATACCTACTTCGTAGTAGATTGCTGTTGGTTATATATGTTTGGACACGGTCTAGGCTTGGTGTTGATACAGCAGAAATAGGGCAACCCAACATCCAATTACTTGTGCATGCCGAGAGGATATTAAGTTTTCAAATTGGTCGCATTTAATTCGATCCCGGAGACGTTTAGGTAAATTGAAAACTCTAACGTATGTGACAGTCCTCAATAGTGTTGCTCCGTGGGCAGTTTAAAGCAGAGAATGTACTCAGTAACCAATAGGTCCCTTATGATAATGATCAGCTGACATTGCTGATGCACTGGTCCACCAGCAATCAGTTGTGACACTAGCTATAGCTGATCTCAAAATGGGTTAGCAGCAGTATCCGCAAAAATGTGAGTCCAAAGATTTCCAATTGCAGTCATTGTACCTGGTCAAATTCTCACTATTATTTTTAGGAGTGGGTATTGCAGAGAATATTCATATTGCGATATATTGCGATGCAAAAGCATGTATTGCGATATGTATTGCAATATATTGCGTGAAGTAAAAACTACTTATAATCGAGGTAATGGTTGATTTATAGAGCAAATACACAGCAAATCACTATGCTTGATTAAGCTTTAATAACAACTTTTATTCATGATTAAAAATAAAAATGTGAATAATATTTGGCATAAATGAAAAAAGGAAATATCCGAAGATTTCCGAGTGTTACGAAGTTTTCCGAATGCTAGTCGCAATACCGGTTTTCGATCAGCGTATCGCAATACGTATCATTTTCATGTCTGAACCGGTAAATACCGGTAAACCGGTTATATTGCGCAGCACTAATTATTTTAGAACCCTTTGTAATGCAAATTATCAACGTGGCATTTCATCATGTCAATATTCCTGTCCGATGTAAAATAACATTAAATACAATTACACTCACATGTTTTAACACCTCTTACATTCCCTGAAGAGTGTACATCGATATGTTTGTATACTAATGCTAATAACTGTACTACTCAAAGTTTGATAAGCATCAAGTATCCCACAAATATTGAAACATCACGGTACACAATGACTTGATAACCCCTACAGGACTTTAAGCTTCGATAGGAACTGCTAGATGCATGCAATCACTTGTGGGCCCTGTTTGTGTTTGGATGAATCGTTACAGACTCGTTGTACATCATCATAAGAGAGCACAACAACGTTAGATGTTGAGAATTTCACAGGGTCTACACGTCACATTGCAAACGTCTTTGGTGTCAAACAAATGTTATCGACAGAGCATGGAATTCATATCAATTCGAAGCTACCAAGTGACATGCAGGTGACCGACAGCGTTCTAACACAAAGTGCTACTACTGCTTCTACTGCTTGTAGCAAGACGTTGTCATCACCTCTTGACAGCAAAGACACTCCAAAATGGCCTGCAGAGGGCCAATGGGTTCACGTTTCTATATGAGACATAAACGTCTCTGTGAGGTGGGTTTCCACGGAATGACAGATGGGCATGGTTTGGATGGCTGAGAATGACGCCAATTCGACCGGAGAGGACAAATACATTGAGATGGACTTTACGGACCCTGAGTTTGGCCTTGACAAGGAGAGAGACATCAGGATTCTAATGTAGCCAGAAATGACCGCGATGGAGGGGCCTCAGTCATGCTTTGGGGTAGGTTCGGTAGAGGTGGATAATCGATCTCTGTGTTCTACAGCGGGGCATGAAGATAGGTGTGTGTGTGTTTGTGTGTGTGTGTGTGTGTGTGTGTGTGTGTGTGTGTGTGTGTGTGTCCCACTAGGATGAGGTTTTGTATGTGTACGTGAGACCGAATACTGATGGAATCAAACCACATTTAATCCTCATGGATACGGCATGACATAATCGTGATACCATCTTAGAACAGGAGCCCTCAGACTCTTTGTACCAGCTGCAACCCGCCTTCCTTCGACGTCTTTCCGGCAACTCTGCAAGAAGTCGCTTATAGTCTAACTGAAGAATGGAACACTCGTCTCTTGGCAACCATCCAAGACTTCTTGGGAGCATGAAGTAATGGTCCCGGGCCGTGGTCACATGGCGCAAATCATATTTGAGAGTCATTTCTTTTTGGACAATTTGGCAATTGTTAAGTTCAAGTTCTGTAACCTTCATTGTTGATTATTGGTCATATGTTGTTTGTTGGCAATTTACGGAAATAGTCCGCCTGATGGCGACCTTTGTTCAAATGTTCCTTGTACACACTGGCAGTATTGAACTGATACAGGAAAACTGTTATGGTTGCACACTATATCATTATAAGTGGAGAACTTTTCATCCCCACTTACAGTTGGTTCTAATGACAAATATGACACTAATAACAGTAGTCAGAGATGAGTAATGTAGCTCAGTGTGTGTACCAAGCTACACACATGGCCTGTAGTGGGGCGTTGTATTTTTCCATACATGGTATAAGGATCCGCCGACACAAACATAAAATGTATCAAATATGTTGTCGGTAAACTCGTTGACTTAAAGGGGAAAACTTTCCTCACTACCTTCGCGAATTTGCAATACGATATATCATCTAATTATGAAGTGCAGGCCTTAGCGCCAAGTTTATCCATGTTTGACTTCCATTTTTGCAGACATGGTATTGTTTCACTAACAGGAGGCATTGTCGAAATTGCCCTGCCCTTCCGAATTGAAGTATCACAATGTGAAAACAAAACAGATTTACGAACATAAAACATGGAAAAATGCAGTCCATTAGTTAAATTAAAAGGAAAATGTCCATTACAACTGTCCTGTATAATTTTTATATTCAGTATACCAAACATTCTTGAGAGCAGGCTTTACCGCCAATCTCATCCTGGCTTGACTTTACATTTTCACAAACATTGTTTCACTAACAGGAGCCATTGTCAAAATGAGAAATTGCCCTGCCTTTCGGAATTATAGCATCACAGTGTGAAATCAATGTTGACATTTCTATAAGCCATCGAAATGACCCCTGGCAGTAATTATCTTAGTGCAAAAGGTTTGGACAAATGGTTCGCCACATTTTATGAACTAAGTCTTTGAAAGAAATGTGGCATACGCTTTGATGTGAACGACTGCCAGACTGAGTGTACACAGTATATCACACAGATGTGTTAGAAGCGCAAACACTCCGAAGCCCGATGGCTTATGCAGTGTCTCTCTCTGACCATTCACTAATTATTCCATGGTAAAAAAGTACATAAAGTGAATCTTTAACAAGGAAGGAATAGACACCTCAACTCAGGTTTAAACTTTAGGTATAAAATCGCCTTGATCAGTGTTTAAGTTACACCTTGACGTGTCAGTTTCACGCATGTGGAAGGGAAAGCAGATAATGACACAGATCTTAGACGTTTATCACTTGGTGAAAATAACGAGCCTACAAGCCGAGAACTACAACACAGATTCAGCTGATTCTCATTAAATGTACTCAAGGATGACATAAAACTATACTATCCAGACTATCCACACCTTTCCATCTTCTTTAATTTTCCATTCAACTATAAACTTTTCTCATGTGCACTTATTGATTTCTGTAATGCCTCATTGCTATTCTTTGCCGACGAACTGACACTTATCGATAACATAAAATGTTTACAAAATCAACATTGGTAACACGGTTGTCAAACTGGGCATTACAGCACCAATGATCATGACAGCTGGTTTTTGTTTTAACCACGAAGCCATCAATTACACTCTGCTACAGTCAGTGATTCATGATCAGTTATGACATTTAATACAATATATGATACTTTGGACAAACGTTTCACCACATTTTATGAACCAAGTCTTTGAAACAAATGTGCCTTGCGCTTTGATGTCAACTAATGACAGACACTGTACACAGTGTATCACACAGATGTTTCAGAAGCGCAAACCTTATCAAACCCTGATGGCAGATGCAGTGTCTCTCTCTGGCCATTCACTAATTATTCCATGGTGAAAAAGTACATCAAACGGATCTTTCAGAACTAGGTTAAGAAATAGACACGTTAGCTCAGGTTTAAACTTTAGGTATAACATCGCCTTGATCAGTGTTTAAGTTACACCTTGACCTGTCAGCTTTACGCATGTGGAAGGAAAGCCCATAATGACAAAGAGCTCAGACGTTTATCACTAGTGGATACTAACGAACCTACAGGCCGAGAACTACAATACGGTTTCAGCTGATTCTCATTAAAGTAATGTTCTCAAGGATGACATAAAACGATACTATCCAGACAATATACAACTTTCTATCTTCTTTAATTTTCCATTCAACTCTTAAAAAATGGAGAGAGGATAAACTTTTCTCATGTGCACTTATTGATTTCTGTAATGCCTCATTGCTATTCTTTGCTAACACTTACCGATAACACAATATGTTTACAAAGTTGACATTGGTAACACGATTGTCAAACTGGGCATTACAGCACCAATGATCATGACAGCTTGTCTTTGTTTTAACCACGAAGCCATCAGTTACATGTACACTCTGCTACAGTCAGTGATTCATGATCAGTTATGACATTTACCACTAGAAGTAACTTGACAAATTAAACTTGTCCTTCCGATCCATCGATCGATGAGCAAGTATTCCCTTTTGGAAGTGCCTTCACCACCACCACCACAAAGGTCCTTGGTACCGTTTGGCTACAAGAGCCGTGCAGTTTATTGTCCATACTCAATGAATCAAACAGCGAGGATATATCGCCTTAACACATTTTGAAATGAGGCAAAACACATAACACCAACATGGTAAGTAATTAAAACAGAATGCTACACTTAGTAGGTTCTGATGGATGGCAAAGTGTGTGAATATTCCCTAAACATTATATTAGTAGTTCTTAGTAGTATCAATGCCGTGAGGACCGTGGTATAAAACCGGAGGACATAATGTCACCTTTGAGACTTATTTTACAACTTAACATCAGTCGTTTGTTACGATTATTTCAGCCAAGACGTCTCCTTCCTGAGCAGATAACACAACTAAGGTAACCCTATACCCTCGTGGAGAATTTGTCAGATCTGTCAAACGATGGTTCTCAATAGACAGGGCTATCAGCCTTAATGCAGATGGATTGATTCGTCACGGTTGTGATGAGGCACTGAAATCCCGGATGTAAAACTTCAGTTCTTGGTTATCTGTTGCAGTGCACAAAACACTGATATTCTCACAAAACAACATACACAGAAGACCCCAAATACCATTAGGCGCTTAGTGCGTGTTTTATGGTGAAATTGTATTGACTGATTAAATTAAAGTTACAGATTCGTCTTGGAGGGCAAATCAGGTAATATAGTTATATAAAGAGAACACTGAATGACACAAGGTGTTGGAGAATTAGGTAAGGTACACACCCTACATAATGAATTAAACACGAAATAGTTCAAAAATATATTTTGGAATAATCCAATACTCAATACAGATATTTAAGGATCCTATACTTGCCGGCCTTCTTTACCATCCTTCTTGCAACCGATGCAGACTGTGATGAGGTCCACCAGAAACTTTAACAGATGATATGAAACATGGCGACATGAAAGGTGACTAAATTGAATTCCTTCCTTCTCTGTTAAATGTCTAGAGTGTGCATCAGCTTCCATATCATGACGAATGATTCAAAATCAGACATTCACTAGATTTTCCATGTTATCGATCACTAGTTAACAAATGCAGAAAAAAAGAGAAGCATGCGGACCGTTTCTATTTCATCATTTATAGATTTCATTAAGCCGGAAACCTGTTGTATTGACAGTACCATCAATGTATTCTCGAAGCACGTCTACATCACCTGTCGCTGATAAGTGCTAAATTAACTGAAGATGTATTGGTATATGATGTATCCTGCAAGTATTATAAACCAAGCTCTCCTGTTTCATCAGATTGTCTGACATCCACAATTTGTTTCATCAGTATCAAATGAAAAAGAATGAGACTGTCATGGGAATACGTTAATGCGTTATTGACTAAGTTTGTGAAGATGGAAATTGACAATATTTCTACACAGGTACATTCCATTGCGATCACACAAGAGAGGTGGTTCCCACAACTCAGAAATGTTGATTTCCTAAATTTATTCTTGGACTGGTGCATAATCATTCAGGTAATGTAGAATACTTTATAGACAGGGAGAGTGCTCTTGGGTAACAACATGTCATAGAAAAGCGAACAGTTAACTGACAAACCAAAACCTGTATCCACCAAGGTTATGCTTGTATCAATTTCCTCCCAGGGATTTACTTCTGTATCATCAATCACCAACAGCAATTTTATTGTGTCAGTCAAAGCAGTGTTGCAAATGTTTTCTAACGTTAAATGGGAATAGCTGCTACGTTAGTCTCTTTTCCGTCCTTCTAAATATTTCTTGACAAAGTTTTTGTTAACAAATACTTCCTGCCCATCACAAATTCCAGACATTTGTCTGTGATGAGATATTGCGCTGCTTGATACATTCTGTATCCTCGTGGCACTTTCGACAACCTGTCATGTTTGAATTAACCTGGTATCACCGACGTCATTGGTATACTTAGGTTACAGCCTTGCTGTCATCAGAAATGTGAACAGTTTACTTCTTATTTTCTTCTGAGGTAAACTCTTTAATGGCCTTCAGACTTGAGACGGACGCCGTGGGTGTTAGTATCACGGTATATCGTCACTTGAATGGGATGCGTAGGTGCACGCTTGTTTCCTTTCTTCTGAAAGAGATTCCTGAGCGAAAATCCCTTGAGGCCATCGATGTCACTTTGTTTCTCATTTAAATGCACATCATCAGTATTTTGTTGTGAAACGCCTCACAATATTGAAGTTATTTGATTGAGGTATGTAAATGACGGACCAGAACCACCCATCCAATTGGATATGGTAACATGCAATCAAGCCAACAGCCGAGTGTAGACAATATTGTTAAAATGAACGAACGCGAAATTGCCTTTAATAGTATATTTGATATCCATAGGGCTTAAGAATATGCATAATCGTTTTAAAACATTTTTCCTCCTTTATACACACTGGAATTCCAACTTTTAAGATATTGCAACAAAAGACAGAACAAACATGTAAATGTCACTATTGTTGTGTATTCCATATGTTGCATCTGGTCACTCTCTAAACACGTTGTGAGTGAGTGAGTATGGGTTTACGTCGCTTTTAGCAATATTCCAGCAATACCACGACGAGGGAAACCAGAAATGGGCTTCACACATTGTCCCCATGTGAGGAATCGAACCCGGGTCTTCAGCGTGACGAGCGGACGCTTTAACCATTAGGCCTCCCCACCGCCCCTAAAACCGTTGTGTAAGACTGACAAGAAAATATTCAAACCGTATCATTAATCACCAACAGCAACATTTACTTCAGCTCCAGACTTCCAGTCACCAAACTGGAACATCATATTTGGTTCCCTATACCCGCAATATGTATAATGCCTGTATTAGTCCTACTAACGAATAAACGCGTCAATATCAGTGATACAATCACTTTTGTCCACAGAATTCTGTACCAATACAGAAGATAAAACAATTACTCGAGCAACCCCGAATCCATTTATTTAAGGTGATGCCGTACTTGCACACATACACAATTTCGCAGACACTTTCTCTCTCTCAAGCCGTATCAATCTAACCATTACCACATTGGGTTCGAGGTGAAAAAGACCAACAAATCTCAGCAGAGTCGGCCAGACAAGGGTCCTCTACCTATTAAGCAATATCGCAGTCAGTCTCTTTAAGATCTCTTAAACCGTCGATGAAGCGAAGAAAATCTTTATTTCCACACAATTAAACGATTCGTCAGTGCGATGGATGATTATACGTCTTTGGGTGAGACATTAGTTTAACTAAGCAGATTTGCATTACCCCAAGAGTGCAAAGCTGCGTGGACTGTCATTTTTCAAGAAAATATATCTCATACCTATTTTTAATCCGGCGATCTTGTATGTTCCTTTGAGATTATGGAATTTTAGACTATTTTACCATATGGCCAACTAGCCGTCGAATATTATCCTAAAATTCAAATATTACCAAATGTATTCCAATACTTCGAATATCATCCTGTGGCATCCTGGACCTTGAATATCTTTCTATGGAATCCTCGACATTCAATATTATCCGATGGAGTCACATCTATTGCCTAAGAAGACACCGGCGTTCTGTTGCTAAAGAATAAGTGAAATGAATTTAGGTATACATTCTGGTACTGTCTGACAAAATGCCTACCCTTTTAACTTTTGCCATCCATATTCCTTATGGAATTGATTTCCTTTCAGCGTTAGACAGACACACGCCGACATCTGGTGGCACTTAATTAGCACGCGGAAGGCAAATACGATTCACTGATCGTGATGAAGACATCCTCCGTACTAAGTAACGTTTATCTTGACATTTCTTGAATTCTCGCTGAGTCCTTTTGTCGGGTGTTAAGTCCTAACCACAAAATGATGGCAGGACTTAAGTTGTACGGTACACACGAACGAACAATTGAAATTACACATTAAATTACACATTACAACTATTCTTTACATGATGAGCTGTTTATTCTGGATTTAACGGCGCTCAGAATTGTAGTTCAGAAATACCAAGGCGTTTCCTCAGATTGAAGGTTCTTCAAAGACACGTATGTCATAAACATTCCCTGAAAGCCAGAGGCACGTGTGTTTGCTGATAGACCAACTACAATAACCATGCTGGTCTTCAAGGTTGACCGATCATTGACAAGGAAACATTTATCCTTGAAAACACCTGATGCCGGTAAATATACAACGTCAATTCCAGGGAATAGCCTTGATTTTCTGAAGAAGCAGATTACTTCGAAACATCAATGACAACTAATGGTCGCAAAAAGAGTGATATTTTGAGTTTTCGAAAAAAACATGTCATTCTTAGTAATGTCCATAATTCACCTAGGTTACTATCAGTAATCACTGATGCTCTATAACGAGCCTACTGCAACCGTTCATGTCTATGATTCTTCCAGGTTACAATCCGTAGTTACGGATATTCTCCATCTCTACTTGCTCACAATTTACCGAAGTCACTTGTTTGTGAACCCTCACACTCGCTGCACTCCACATGGTGACCCTGAGACATACATACACCAAATCGTCTTCACTAATTACACTACGTGTACACTTTTACGAGACTTATGTAATTACATAAGAAACTGGCCCCCTGTCATTATAAATTACCCTAACGATTTGATGTGTGCATGCACAATACAATAACTCAACTATGCGGCCGAAACATAACACATCATCCATGCTACAGTGCTTCTCAAATGTCCAGAGGCAGAGTTTCATCCGATAAACCAGCAACTAATCAGCTGATCGACTCATGTTTATTATTTTACTTAATAAACCTCTGTTACTCAATGAACAATTCAGACCTCACATCTAGTTCAATATAAATCCTCAAAACCGATGTACTGTGTTGATAATTGGTAATTTGGTAATTTTCATTGTCTTCGTTGTCTTGAGTCAATCGAGTTTTCATGAAAAGTGTTGAATGTATCTAGACTTGATATCAGTGGACGTCTTTGAACTGTAAGTCCCCGGCCCTTTAAGTGTCCACTCCGTCATAAAAAACCCAGTCATTTATAACGATAAAATCGTTTCTCTCGGCTTTTGAATGACATATAGTGCCCATTTCTAGCCTATTGACCTCGCATTTTTGGAAAAAGGATTTACGAGTTAAATGTAATTTTTATACCCTTATTTCCATAGAAATGGTCTGACATTATATTTTTTTTACCTCCTTTCCTTTCATGATGCTATGTGGGGAGTGTTTTAAATTTGATAGATATCCCTGTGCTGAACACTTAAGCTCTTGTTCAAACACAATCGGAGAAAGGATTGTATTTCAATGGTTTGCACCCATAAAACCTCTTGTACTTTAATTCTTCCAGAAATTGTTTTTACACAGCTCAGGTGAATCATGTGTAATTTTGCCAAATGCTTCACTATATTGTGTGTTGGGGCATCGTCCCACAATTCGCCAGCAGATTATGTATATCAAGAACTCCCCTCTATGTTATAACAACCTGTGTCTCTATTATGTAACTCATATCATCTCATCCATCCTATTGGAACATGTACCTTTCTTCGATACCATGGTATAACATCCTGTCCCTGTTATGTAATTCATGTCATCTCATCCATCCTATTGGAACATGTACCTTTCTTCGATACAATGGTATAACAACCTGTCCCTGTTATGTAACTCATATCATCTCATCCATCCTATTGGAACATGTACCTTTCTTCGATGCCATGGTATAACAACCTGTCCCTGTTATGTAATTCATGTCTTCTCATCCTCTTATAGCAACATGACTTCCATACCACGATTTGGTGGTTATTGCTATACATTTAGAAGAAACGTGTAGATCTAACTAACTTAAGTTGTGAAACTGCTGTGCATATAGGTCACAGGTCACAGTCTCTGTATTCTACAAACAAATGTTAACTCTTGTTGTTTATAAAGGAATGTCTATCATACTCTGCAAGAACTATCTCGAAATCTAATCAGAGGCCGGCGAGAGGTGAGCACGCCTTCACGTCTACTCGTGTGATCCTTAATAGTGTCCATCACTCCAGGGTTATCTGGTCACCAGAACAATCCGGAATGACGTCTTAGCAAGTATAAAACACGATACATGTCAAAGCGTAGTTAAATGTTTTTTATCACTTTGTGTTTGACATCTTTAAGTCTGTTGATATACCTATTCACATTTTGCTAAGGATCAAATCATGAATCCGACAGAAAACTATAATGTGGGGTCAAATTTGGTTTAAATATCTAAGCTTATTGTAAGCATTGTTCCTAGGTTTCAGTATGTCATTGTATCTTGTGGATCCCATACCTGCTTTTGACAGGTGTTGTTTATTTGTCAATGACTCGTTCCATGATTTGCAAAATGGTTGATTGGTGCCTTAAAAACCATTTGTTGTGAATTTTTGTAATCCTTATCAAAGTGTGAGTAGTATAACTCATTGTTAGATAACATCGTTTTCGTAATACAGAACAAAAGGGTGAAATTAAGTTGATTTCTATGTTATTCTCTGCCATGTCAAGAAATCGTTGTCGGTCGGTTTCAGTTTGTGTACTTTTATTTGTATCCATTAGAAAGTATAGCATTGCAGTTATTCTATGTTTTGATTGAACGTAGATTTACATATATTAATTAGTGCATTTATGTGCATATTTGATAGCTTAAGCTGCGGGAAACCTTGCGGTATGTAAGTCAAGGTAGTGACATAAGTTACAAGCAGCAGATAAATATCAAAGTAGAGTCATACACGATATATTCATAAGAATTGAAAACTTTCATTCTGGCGTGAAATTTTATGACCGCTTCCGGTAGTCCCGATCTCTCACTCAAGTTACAGTTTGGATGTTTCTGAAGACTACATTCTGACACTCTCACAAACATGTTGCAAAGTTTGATTCAGGGAGAAACATAACCATGTAGTTAAAGAGGTAACCGATTCTGAAGAATTTCTCTGAAATAAGACTGAAAGCAAGCGTGCTTGATTTCACGGACACTCAGTAATAGATCATTGTCTCCAATATACTGTCAGCCAGTCTAGCATGATAATCAAAATGATTTCGATGTCAACAATATGATGAGATGGTATGAAAATTATGATGCAGAACCTTATTACGCTTGTAAGGTAGCTTCGGTTGCGTACCCAACAGAGAGATGAGGATGCCATTTGAGTGCACACTGACCCATTGACAGGACCTGATTATCGTCACATGTATGATTTAGTGGATGTTATATTAAAGTCGTATCACAAACATGTAAATATTACAATAGCAAATCCCACTAGTTTAAGATACTGCTGATGTCACGTTAATCATTTAACTCACTCATTCGACATCTTATAATTCCGTTATGTTTTGCCTCACACAATTGATAGCTGTGGCTGGTCCGTATACGGTAGCTTGCAGTATATTTTAATCATCTAACCGCAGTAAGAAGCCTAAGGAGAAAGATATATGGTTTCCTTAATTATAAATGATATTGGATTAACCTTCTTCGATCCACTGGAGATCCAATATGTCTGTGTGAATGTCAGGGCACACTGACACACAGCAGGTTAGGGCACTGAGTCTGTTCAACAGGTCACATTAAGTTGTCGGGGCAACCATCTAATGCCATTCCCTGTTGAACCCACCTGCACAACGCCCTATCATGTTGCAATCAACGTCGTTACGTCATTACACTAACCCAAAGATCATATGAGGCCAGCACGCTCAACACCATTTCATGGTGAGACCAACAGTCTGAACCTTTAGCACCAAGCTCGGCCAGGAACACGAATACGATCTATGATTTCTTTGACTGTCGGGTTTACGCACATTTTCAATTAAGTTTTATTTCACTTACAGACAGCATGCAAGGGAGCATAGTTCTCGTTATGTCTGTCATTTGTTCACAGAGTAGATGGGTAGAATCGCATCCTTAAATCCAGAGAATGGATGAAACCTTTAACAATATTTTCAGCATACAAAATGGTACGAGGAATGTTACTTGGATGATGCCATGCAACTGTAGCCTCAAAATCACTTCAAAGACTTTATATTTGCTAGTAAAAAACTAAAGAGAAAACTCTGTGCGTAGTTATACGAATTCTCTGATATTTCAAACGCATGAGTTTACGATGATGGTGTTTTTTGCGAATCGGTTAAAGATATCATTTGAAAATCATGCGTGATGTCAGCTGTTGACACTTCTCACAAACCATACTTGGCATGATATATACATGAACACAATAATGCTTGTATTGTTTTTCAGATCTGTGAGTATTCCTTCATAGCAATATTACAAAGTCGCATCTGCATGCATCCACAAAGAATCCATCATCCAACTAAGAAACAGGAGCACCCAATCTTTCACAATATGTGCAGTCTAAGTATTAACCACGAGGATGAGAGTCAAGCTATATGTATAGTATGTATGATACATATAATACCCTTGGGTATAATGGGAAGGACACAAGTAATCTGTGGGTATAATGTGTATGGTAAGGTATGTCATGCACATGGCAAATTTGGATATGGTGTTTAATGCATGGATGAACCTTGGTTACGGTGTAGGATGCACGTGTTATGCTTGGATGTGGTGTGTAATAGATGGGTTAACCTCAGGCTATGGTGTAGGATATACACGCTATCCTAAACTTCAATAAACAAGTCAAATAATCACAACAAACACGTTTATTATGTGCATACTGACTAAATCTGACAACGATGAATAAATCATAGTGTTATAGCTAAAATGGATGAAATTATCATGAAACCGCCTTTGATCATTATTTCAATTAGCCCTTGACGTGTCAGTTTGACGCATGTGGAAGGAAAGCTCATAATGACACAGATCTTAGACATTTATCACTAGGTGAAACTAACGAACCTACTTCCCTTTACTTTTATTTTCCACTCTTAAACCATTTTCATGCACACGTATTGATTTCTGTAATGCCTCATCGCTGTTGCTTGCCGACGAACTGACACTGATAACACAAAATGTTTACAAAATCAACGTTGGTAACACGGTTGTCAAACTGGGCATTACAACACCAATGATCATGACAGCTTGTCTTTGTTTTAACCACGAAGCCATCAATTACACTCTGCTACAGTCAGTGATTCATGATCAGTTATGACATTTACTACTAGAAGTAACTAAGGAAATTAAACTTGTCACTCCGATTCGTCGATCGATGTGCAAGTATTCCCGTATTGGAAGTGTTTTCACCACCACCACCAACAACACCACCAAGGTCCTCGACACAGTTTGGCTACAAGAGCCGTACAGTTTATTGTCCATTCTCAATGAATCCAACAGCACAGATAGTCTTCGGGATAGTCTTTATATTTGGGATTACACTTTGTTTGTTAGGCGGCTGACTTTGTGTGCCCGGATGGGGCTCAAACCCCCAAAAGTACTAGAATTTGTACTTTACAAAGAAAGCGTAATCCGAAATATAACATATGTTACATTTGACCACTTCCTAAAATGGCATTGTGTAATCATAGCTTTCAGCTGTGGTAGCCGTGCCAATTTACACTTATCAGAGGGGTGCACAAAGTCCGCAGTCTAGACTACCAGTTCTTGTGAAACCGACTGATGGATTTGTCCAATACCATCATGATCTGGCATAATTATACTTATTTGGAAGTGCCAGCTTACTTGGCGTTTTCGACCAATTAAGAACATTTAGTTATTACCTTGATGTTGGGTCCCACTTTTACATATAACTAACGTGGTTATGTACGTCTATTCTACGTGAAATAGTCACTTAATTGACATGTCCCGGAGTTTTTTTAATAATGAGTGTGATAGTTCGTTTTTTTCTTTCGTTTTTCTTACAAAGATACCTACATGAAGTGTTTTGGTAATGTATAGATTATTGTGTGAGGTACGTAAGACATACTGATTGATATTCACTGCACGGCAAATCCCAGTTTGATATTGACTGGTATTGATCAAAGTAGTTCTGCTTAATGAGAAAATAATGAGAGAAGGAGATTATCCCACAGTTCGTCTCCATTCTTCTCTTACTCTGCTTTCACAGTGAACACCCCTTATCTAAAATAAATAACAACGACAAAACCCTTTCTACATACATATGAAATCTCTACAAGCTTAGTCGATAGTACAGTTATGACTTTAACATAAGCACGTACCAGGAGTTCACGAAAAGGTGAGCGTATCCTGCCTTGAAACTTGATAATGTCATTAAATCATACACAACCTATAATGTCGAAAGCCCAATGGTAGGCGGCTAATCACTGGCCGATGGATAAAGTGTGATATTAGGTATATGAGTGACGAGTGATAGAGGGCTTAACCCGGCTCTTAAGTGAACTGACGTCATGTCATTGTGTAAGCCTTATGTGGGAGGAACGTCAAAAGGTCGTTGGTGTTCACGTCTTCAGTTAGACCTTCCCTTAATGTGGGAGGACAGTCAAAAGGTCGTTGATGTTCACGTCTTCAGTTAAACCCACAGGCGCAGCTTGGTACTGATGACTATAA
The DNA here is from genome assembly GCF_003918875.1 of Haliotis rubra. Lineage (NCBI taxonomy): Eukaryota > Metazoa > Mollusca > Gastropoda > Lepetellida > Haliotidae > Haliotis > Haliotis rubra. The sequence continues at coordinate 1,146,337 of NW_025765214.1, read as the reverse complement.
CAGGACTGGGCATTACAACTGGATCCATAACAGGCAAGTCTAGGCAGAGAAATCTCATCTTGAGATCATCAGGGTTATGAAGACGTAATGGCATTTGTCCTCAATATAGCCGATGTAGTAATTATAGTCTTCTCACAGAACGATATTCTGTCATCAATACATGCAAAACAGTAACAAAATAGAATAGAAGGTGAAATAAAAATGCGGAAAGTAAAGGTCACACGTTATATCCTGGAAGGATGAAGTAGACGCTTCCAGAACGTTTCCATTGTGTGAAGGACGCGAGATGTGTTTATACACCAGAGGGATACCACTAAGCTGTTTTCCTCATCAACAGAAGATGAAGGAAGGAAAGAAATATGAGGATATTATTTGCTTTTGACATTCACATGCAGAAGGTCATGTTTGGTCAGATGGTGTGGTATACAAGAATATGCTGACAGAGTTATACCATGTTATAGCAATCGAAAACGTCCTTCTCCAGCATCAGGCTGACACGCTGTCATGTAACGGAAATATTGTTCAAGGAGACGTAACCCGCTCATTGTCTCACTGAAGCATCAATATGTTTTCGTAAGCAGTTATTCTCCAATAAGAGTTTTATGAACTACAAACATTGATATTACGTGTTCTGACTGAAAAAGAAAAAAAAAAATCCAGTCACTTGACGTCACGTACAAGTGTGAAAACTGTGTGAAAAATGTAATGGATTGGATACATAAAACTAAGGCGACGAAATCATTTCAAAAGTCATAAGAAACCTCTGCTAAAATTAGTTTCGATTATACGATTCCGAATACATCACAGAAAGGTGAGCATAACCTACCCCTATCGGTGGCACGCGTCACAAACAAATGCAAAGTGAAGTCTATTGACTACATAGGAAAAACACAGAAACATATGCTGCAGTCAAACTAGGGAATTGCATTGGACACCATGTTTTCACTAAAGCGTCTCGTTTACAAATCGACACATTTCATCATAGACAAATCTAAATTAAAGTATTACTCAATTATTTAATACATTTGGATCAGTTTGACTGATTAAATGTTAATATGATTGAACTACATATTTTCAGTTGGTGTCATGACAAATTCGCTGATACAGCTCAATAAAATAGAAGTTTCATTCTCTCTGTCGAGGAGGCAATGCGTGTACAATTTGACGTTCCTACTGATTGCAACATAAAAACATTCTTTCTTTCAATTTAGCTTTTACACGCCCTGAAATCTTACAATTGTTCTGTTTAAACCTCTCTTGTTGGGCCGAGCTTATAGTGGCAGAAAGCATCTCGAAGTGTTCCCATCTTGAATATACCTCACCGACTGTTACTCCCGGAATACCTCAACGAACTAAGCCAAAATCAATATGGACGTAGGAAAAGTTCTTAAGCCATTGTCTTTGTCATATAAAGGTGTACATGTCTGTATTTAGAGTGTAATATATCTAAGAATCTGCTTCGGGGTATGTATTACGGCCATCACTGATGCCCCAGGGCAAGATACTAGAACAGAACTCAAACAAGTTCCTATAAAGCTCATGGTCACATTATCTTCACTCATAGCTCTGCCTTGACCTGCCTGGGCAGCGTGTGGAAACTCTTACACTTTTATTGGGAAAACGTCGAGACACGTTTCCCCGCGAGTCATAGTGTCGATAATGTCACATTTGAGAGTAACTGACCCTTCTGTATGAGGAGTATCATCAGAACAATTATCTCAACACATAGCTTGAAGATAAGGGCACTGTCTAAACACACGGTTATATTGTATGATGTTTCAATCAGCTGCAGCTGAGGTCATTCGTAAATATCATAGGTTAAAAACACACCCACACAATGAAAACAACAGATACCGGATGGTTGCCAGTAAAGGATCACTGTTGGGATTTACACACCGAAATACATAAATCTCACATATCCGTCGGAAAGTGTGATATCTTCAATAGCTTCGATGCAGTGGAACTACGTTAGTGTAGATAGCCTAACGTATAACAACCCACAGGAGATACGAGTAATATCTACAAGAGATACAATGAAAATGAATCACAATATTTCGCAGAACATTGTGACGTCATCTGTTACCATCTCTAATCTCTGTCAATTAAGCTGTATTTGAACCATTTCACTACAAAAAGCTAAACATTACTATTGTTCGATTTAAGCCTCTCTTTCAATGTAGGTTCTTTAAACTGGAATCGACTTCTTAATGTTATATTTGTTAACTGTCTGACAATGAAAGACGAATGACACGCTGCTGAAGTTCTGCTTCACTAGTAGACTTGTGTGCCACATACACACACGGTATTCCTTGAGCAAGCGTTCAGCTATTAAACCACAATGCGGTGGTGTGTTTCTGTTACCAAGATAAGAAACGTTACTGTAGATAAGTGAATTACATGTTGATTTGGCTGGAGTCTCAGCCCTATTTCAAATCGAAACAGGATTAAACACAATCAGAAAACCTGATATGAATAATACCTTTATAGCGGTTGAATGTTTCTCATTTCCACCCCTTTGTGATACCTACTTCGTAGTAGATTGGTGTTGGTTTTATATGTTTGGACACAGTCTAGGCTTGGTGTTGATACAGCAGAAATAGTGCAAACCCCAACATCCAATTACTTGTGCATGCCGAGAGGATATTAAGTTTTCAAATTGGTCGCATTTTATTCGATCCCGGAGACGTTTAGGTAAATTGCAAACTCTAACGTATGTGACAGTCCTCAATAGTGTTGCTCCGTGGGCATTTTAAGCAGACGATGTACTCAGTAACCAATAGGTCCCTTATGATAGTGATCAGCTGACATTGCTGATTGCTTTTCGACTGAATGCACAGTTGGTGGTAAGGACAGATAGTAGTCTGCTCCAGAATACATACGGACGTGTAACATAAAACGTCAGTGCAAAAGAATATCTAGTCATAGAGAACATGTAATGCTGTAGAGGGCTCAATAGCTGTAAAAATTGAACGGACCATCACCAAACATCAGTAGGGACACCAGGTGTTCCCGAAATGGGTAAACGTGTTCTGGCCAAGCAGTAGCACCCTCAAACATGTGAATGCAAAGGTGTTCAGTCGAAGATGTTGTGGTGCAATTTTCACTGTTATTTTAAACACTGTTATTTATAACATAAAATGCAATTACACGCAGATAATTTTAACACCTCCTACATTCCTTGGAAGAGCATACATCGATATGCTTTTTATACTGATGCTAATAGCTATACTACTCAAGGTTTGATAAGTATCAAGTACCCCACAAATATTGAAACATCTCGGTACGCAAGGACTTGATAACCCCCACAGGACTTTAAGTTTCGATAGGAACTGCTAGATGCAAGTAATCACTTGTTGGCCCTGTTTGTGTTTGGATGAATCTTTGGAGGCTTGTGAGACATCATCATCGGAAAGCACAACAAGTGTTGGCGTTGAGGGTCAACACGTCACGTTGCAAACGTCTTTGGTGTCAAAGAAATGTGATCGGCAATGCATGTAATTCATGTCTGTTTTTTTAAAAAGGTACCAAGTGACATGCAGTGGGAAGAAAGGTTTCTGCTGTTTGCAGCAAGATGTAGTCATCACTCCGCAAATCACTCCGCAAAAACACGCAGAAATGGTCTGCCAATGGGTTAACAGTTCCATTTCAGAGAATCACGCCAATTGGACAGGAGAGGACTTGGCTCCAGTCATTTTCACAGATAAATCGAGATACTGTCTAGACCTCACGGATCGTTGCCCCTGAGCGTGGCGTTGACAAGGAGAGCGATTCCAGGATGGTAACATCGCCAGAAATGACCGCAATGGAGCAGCGTTGGAGTTGGACCGGTAGGGCTGGATATTCGATCTTTATGTCCTATAACTGGACATGATGACAGGTGTGTGTGTGTGTGTGTGTGTGTGTGTGTGTTACAAGGATGAAGTTTTGGATGTGTACGTGAGACAGCATACTGGCGGTATTAAACCACACGTAATCCTCATGGATGCAGCATAGAACAGGAGCCCTCAACCTTATCATACCAGCTGCAGCTGGCTAATGTTCTATTAGTTAAGTTATAAGTTATTTAAAGTTCATTTTATACTCTCATTTTGAGTGGTGACGTGACTGATTATTGGTCACATGTTGTTTGTTGGCAATTGGCGGAAATAGTCTGTCCGATGGCGGCGAACTGGGTTCACACACTGCAGCTTGTATGTTGCAATGACACTATTCTACTTACGGTTCACGACAAATATGAAAACTGTTATGGTTGCCAACGACACTACACAGAACCAGGCTAAGGAACAGACACTTTACCTCAGGTTTAAACTTTAGGTATAAAATCGCCTTGATCAGTATTTCAGTTACACCTTGACGTGTCAGTTTCACGCATGTGGAAGGAAAATCAACAATGACACAGATCTTAGACGTTTGTCACTTGGTGATACTAACGAACCTACAGGCCTTGAACTTCAACTCAGATTCAGCTGATTCTCATTAAATGTACTCAAGGATGACATAAAATGATACTATCCATTGATAACATCTCCTTCAATTTTCTATTAAACTCTTAGAAACTGAAAAAACACCAACCAACAAATATGATTTTCATGCACACTTAATGTAATGTCTCATTGCTGTCTCATTGATTCACATTAAAGTAATGTACTCAAAGATACTATAAAAGTACTATCCAGACTATCCACAAATTTAATTTTCCAGTCAACTCTTAAAAAGAGAGAAAAAACTTTTCTCGTGTGCACTTATTGATTTCTGTAATGCCTCATTGCTATTCTTTGCCGACGAACTGACACTTATCGAAAACACAAAATGTTTACAAAATCAACATTGGTAATACGGTTGTCAAACTGGTCATTACAACACCAATGATCATGACAGCTTGTCTTTGTTTTAACCACGAAGCCATCAATTACACTCTGCTACAGTCAGTGATCCATGATCAGTTATGACATTTAATACTAGAAGTAACTTAGGAAATTAAACCTGTCCCTCCGATTCGTCGATCGATGAGCAAGTATTTCGGTATTGGGAGTGTCTTCACCAACATCACCAAGGTCCTCGGCACAGTTCGGCTACAAGAGCCGTACAGTTACTTGTTCACACTCAATGAATCAAACAGCGAGGACATATAGTCATATCGGATTTTGAAATCAGCCTATATACATATCACCAACATAGTTGGTTAGTAATATAGAATTTTACACTCAGCAGGTTCTGATGGAAGGGGATTGGTTTTAATTACAAAGGATTGTGGTGGATTTAGTGCGACGTGTGCGATTATTCCCCTAAATGATATTACTAGTTCTTAGTAGTATCAATGACGTGTGAACCATGGTATAAAACTTTTGAAACTCATTACAACTTAACATCAATCGTTTGTTACGATTATTTATCTCCTTCCTGAGCAGATAAGACTACGAACGTAAGCCTATACCCTCATGGAGAATTTGTCCGATCTGTCAAACGATGGTTCCTAGTGCTATCAGCCTAAACACAAATGGATTGATTCTTCACCGTCGTCTTGAGGCACTGAAAGCCCAGACGTAAAACCGCCTTTCTTGTTAATTTGTTGCTGTTCCCACAAAAACAATATTCACAGGACTACCCCAAATATTCTTTGGAGTGTTAGCGGGTGTTTTATATTTGAAGTGTATTAAATCATATTCACAGATTCATCTTGGCATACTGTGCAAAACAGCTCATAAGGTTATATGAAGTGACCACTCAAACTCAGCGATGGAGAAATTGGTAAGGAACACACCCTACAAAGTGACTTATTATCGGAATATTCCAAAAATACCTTTTGGAATAATCCAATACTCGATACAGATACATATTTTAGGATCCTATAATTGCCAGCCTTCTTTTCCTTCCTTTTTGCAACTGATGCAGACTGTGATGAGGTCCATCAGAAAGTTTAATAGATGAGTTATTTTCTTATACCATACTATAACATAATAAGCATTAAAATAGATCTAATTTGGGAAACGGCGATATGAAAGGTGACTAAATTGAATTTGCTCAATTGTAGGGTTGAATGACCAGATTATGTTTATTAATCACCAGTTAAAAATGAAGAAACAAACGACAAACATACGGACTTTGATCTGTGCTAGTATTCGGACAGCATTCATCATTGATAGATTCCATTAAGCCTGACACCTGTTGAATTGACACTGACGTCAATGTATTCTCGAAGCTCGCCCACATCACCTGGCGCTGACAGTTACTAAATTAACAGAGCTGTCATTGGTAAACAATGCATCCTGCAAGTCTTACGTCTTCTAAACTAAGCTCCCCTGTCTCATCATATTGACTGACATCCACAATTTGTTTCAAATGAAAACTTTGAGACAGTCATGGAAATGCGTTGATGCGTTATTAATTAAGTTTGTGTAGATAGGAATTGACAATATTCTACAAGGTTCACTCGACTGAGATCACACATGATATGGGGTGAAGGTGGATACGCCTCATCTTCAGTATTTCAATTATATGAAAGCCGAATGATAATGATCGAATCTGAACAGTCCCCATAAACGAGTGATTGATATTGTGAGCAACGATCAACGCCGGCCGGACACGATGACCAGCCATTACCGAGAATGACCACTCCATCCATTTAGCCGCATCGTTGATGTGTACCAATTCTACCCTGAATCCCAGAGATGTTACAATGTATGTGCAGATTACTGACAAACTATGACCAACTAAAACTTATAGGCACCAAGATTATGCTTGTTTCACATTTCCTAGGTTTCACCAGGCACGATGCTTCCGTATCATTAATCACCAACAACAATCGTATTGTCTCAGTTAAAGCAGTGTTACAAATGTTGTCTAACGTTCAATGAGAACACCTGCTTCATTTCCTAATGGATTTTGAAATCAGGCTATACACACATCACAACATGGTAGGTTAGTAATATAGAATGTTACACTTATCAGGTTCTGGTGGAAAGAGCTTGGTCTTAATTACAAAGGATTGTGGTGGGATTAGTGCGACATGTGTGATTATTCCCAAAATTAAATTACTAGTTCTTAGTAGTATCAATGACGTGTGAACCATGGTATAAAGCCGGATGACATAATGTCACCAGTCATACTCATTACAACATCAGTCGTTTGTTACGACTATTTAAGCCGTCTCCTTCTTGAGTTGAGAAGATAATACAACTAAGGTAATACTATACCCTCATGGAGGATTTGTCAGATCTGTCAAACGATGGCTCTTAGTGGTATCATCCCAAATGCAAATGTATTGATTCTTCACGGCTGTCTTGAGGCACTGAAATCCCAGACGTAAAACTGCAGTTCTTGTTTATTTGTTGAAATGTGCAGCGGGTGCGTTAGCGGGTGTTTTATATTTGAACTGAATTGACAGATTATTTATATTCACAGATTCATCTTGGCATACAGTGCAACACAACTCATAAAGTGATATGAAGCGACCACTGAAAATCAGCGATGGAGAAACGGGTAAGAAACACACCCTATATAGTGACTTATACACGAAATATTACAACAATACATTTTGGAATAATCCAATACTCGATACAGATACATATTTTAGGATCCTATAATTGCTAGACTTTTTTACCTTCCTTCTTGCAACCGATGCAGACTGTGATGAGGTCCATCAGAAAGTTTAATAGAAGAGTTATTCTCTTATACCATACTATAACATAATAAGCATTAAAATGGATCCAATTTGGGAAACGGCGATATGAAAGGTTACTTAACTGAATTTGCTCCCTTGTGGGGTTGAATGACCAGATTATGTTTATTAATCACCAGTTAAAAAATGAAAAAACAAACGACAAACATACGGACTTTGACCTGTGCTAGTATTCGGACAGCATTCATCATCAGCTGGCGCTGACAGCTGCTAAATTAACGGAGATGTCATTGGTAAACAATGCATTCTGCAAGTCTTCTAAACTAAGCTCCCTGTCTCATCATATTGACTGGCATGCACCATTTGTTTCAAATGAAAACTTTGAGACAGTCATGGAAATGCGTTAATGCGTAAGTGATTAAGGTTGGGTAGATACAAACTGACAATATTCTAGAAGGTTTACTCCACACGTGATAGGTTTAACCACAAACTCAGAAACGTTGACTTCGAAACATTATTCTAGTAAACTAGTACATGATCACTGAGAGAGAGAGAGAGAGAGAGAGAGAGAGAGAGAGAGAGAGAGAGAGAGAGAGAGGGCGAGCGGCACGCTTCATCTTCAGTATTTCAGCTATATAGGAGTATATAGGACTGTTGGTGATCGAAGCTGAACAGTCCCCACAGATGAGTGATTGATATTATGAGCAACGATCAACGCTGGTGGGGCACGATGACTTGCCATCACCGAGAATGACCACTCCATCCATTTAGCCACATCGTTGATGTGTACCAATTCTACCCTGAATCCCAGAGATGTTACAATGTATGTGCGCTTGGGTAATGACATGCATAGCAAAGACAAACAGTTTACTGACAAACTATGACAAATTAAGACTTATATGCACCAAGAGTATGCTTGTTTCACATCTCCTAGGTTTCACTAGATACGATGCTTCCGTTTCATTAATCACCAACAGCAATTTTAGAGTCTCAGTCGAAGCAGTGTTGCAAATGTTGTCTAACGTTAATTGACAATACCTGCTTCAGTTCCGAGTTTGCATCATTTGGATTAACCTGTATCACCGACGTCATTGTTATACTTAGGATACACCCTTCTGTCATCAGAAATGTCTTGAGGGTGAACAGTTTACTGTCTTATTTTCCTCCGAGGTAAACTCTTTAATGGCCTTCAGACTTCAGACGGGTGCTGTGGGTGTTAGTAATACGGTATATCATCACTTAAATGGGCTGCGTGGGTGCACGCTTGTTTCCTTTCTTCTGAAAGAGATCGCAGAGTGAAACTCCCTTGAGGTCATCGATATCACTGTGTTTCTCATTTAAATGCACAGCATCAGTAATGTGTTGCTAAGCGCTCCACAATATTGTAGTTATTTGATTTAGGTCTGTAAATGATGGAGTCTGGGATAGGCACCACTGTTATTGACACCAGGACCATCCATCGAATTGGATATGATGACATGCATTCAAGCCAACAGCTGAGTGTAGACAATATTGTCAAAATGGAGGAAAAGGAAATTGCCTTACATAAGATATTTGAAAAATATGTTGACAGTCTGGAGATTTGACAACTTAGGATAATTTCAGTTACCAGATGAATTTCAGTTACCAGATGGCTTGAGAATCAGGAATATGCGTACACGTTGTTACACATTATCTTCATACATACCTAATGCTATATTTCGAATATTATCCTATGGCACCCTGGACCTCGAATATTACCCTGTGGAATCCCAGGCCTCGAATATTATTCTATGGAATCCTAGACTTGAATATTATCGTATGGAATCCTAGATTTCCAATATTGGTCGATGGAATATTACCTTGTGTAGTCACATATATAGCCTACGTTGTAGACGTTATAGACGCCGACGTTGTGCTGCAAAAGAATAAGTGAAATGAATTAGGTATACATTCTGTTTCTGTTTGACAAGATGCCTACCCTTTTAGCTTTTGCTGTCCATATTCCATTTGGAATTAGATTTCACCGTCAATAGACACACGCCGACATCTGGTGGCACTTAATTAACACGCGGAAGTGTATAAAGGCAAATATGAATCACTGATCTTGATAAAGACATGGTCTGTACTGAGTAACTTTTATCTTGACATTTCTTGAACGTTCGCTGAGTCTTTTTGTCGGTATGTAAAGTCCTAACTACAAATTCGGTCAAAATGATGGCAGCACTTGAGATGTATGGTACACACGAACGAACTATTGGAATTACACATCAGTGATTTTTTCATTGATGAGTTGTTTATTCTGGGCCTAACGGCGCTGAGAATCGTATTCTATAAGGTTGTTCAAAGACAAGTATGTCAGAAACGTTTCCTGAAACAAGAAACATGCTGGCCTTCAAGGTTGTTTGACCGAGCAATGACAATGATCAGAGGGGTATACAAAGTCTGTAGACTTCACTACCAGTTGCCTGGATTCCATTTTGTTGGAGACTGTGGTAGCTGAGTGGGTTTTATGGCTGACTGGCGATTAGGTGCCTGAGTCTGAGGGTCTAGGTTCGAATCCCAGATGGGACTCAACCCAACAAAAGTACTAGAATCTGTACTTTACTGAGAAAGTTTAATTCCAAATATAACATATGTTACATGTTTGAGTCTAACACATGTGTGCTATTTTTCATAGCATGCAGCTGTATCCTCAAGAAAACGACGGTCTGTGGAAGTGGCATACTTTTTGCTTGTCTAGACGTTCAGGATAAATTTGATAGTAAAACAGAGCCTCGGGTTATTTAGTCACAAATTGTCTTTGCTTGTTAGTATCATCAGATAACTCAATGATTGACCTTTCAAGACCAGATAATGGGAGACGGATGGTAACAACACGGTGCGTCTTTCAACCTAAGATGTCAGATAACATTAATTCAGGTGACCACACGTTATGAGATCCCCTAGCATTAACGAAGGTGGACAGGCATTGTCAGCAAGTCCCCGAAGGCAACAGACAGTTTCCCCATTCTGTGTAGAGAATAACAATTAGAAATGAATACCGATGTGTGTTGCCAGTGAATGTCTCGTTACACGTTGACTTCAGAAACATACACTTACTTTTGTACAGGCACACCTACGCATGGCAGCCCTGGTATAGAGTGTGACATACATGATACATTTGGGTATAGTGTGCGTGAAGCATATAACGGCCTTGGGTATAATGGGATGTACACAAGTAATGTTTGTGTAAAATGTGCATGATACGCATGGTATCAAGGGGTAACGTTTGTCATGCACACAACCTCGTTTATTGTGTAGGATGCACATGATGTGCTTGGGTATGGTATATTTTGTTAAGGCAGGACAGACACGTTCATCCTGGATATGATGTATGATATACAGTATCCTTGGGTTGGATGTGTGATGCACATGTTCTCTCTCCGTTTGGTGTATATATTCTGCTGAATGGAACGTGTTTTGTATGATCAGTTTGACGTATTACTTTGTGACCAGCCTGTCGCCTTGGAAGACTCACAAACCCCTTTACATGCAATGCAAGTAATCTGTTTCTTCAGAAAGCAATATAATGTATGTTGCTATGTCGTGTTTAGGGCATACTTGAGTCTGAAAAAGAATACCTGCCCCCGTCTTCTCTTAGATAGAACAATTAATCATGGTTACCACGACAATGTGACATGGTAAGGTATTGAGTTTATTCATCATACAGCTGATATTACTTTCCAAGAAGGGAGCTCTGAAGATGCATCTGTCTGTAGTTGGTCATCACGACCAATGTTGAGGATAAACGAACCTGAATTTGACTTATGTGTTCTCTCTTCACAAGGTCATTATCAGTCGACTTTGCATCGATCGTGTAGAAAACAAAACGTTCTTGATTCATGTTGAGCCAACATGTTTTGCTGTTATTTGTGCATCAGCCTGGGTTCGAACTCCTAAACTGAAAATGGCAATGGCTGAAACAACAGTGGCAAAACAAGGTGCATAATCTACTAAAGTTGACAGAAAGTGCGTAAGAGTGGCTGTTGGCGCTAGCACTTTCAGTTAGAGACACATAAATGGCAGTGTTGTTGCCAGAATTTGTTTTAGTTTTGTTAACAGAGAATACCTTGTCACGTTGATATCTATTGCGAACTTGCTTCAAATGCAGTATTTATACTTACGCATGGAATCTGTTATGGTTGTAGATTACATCGTTGTTAGTGCAGAACGTTTCAGCCCCAGCTTGCTGTTGACTCTTGTGACAAGCATGATACTAATAACAGTAGTCGGAGATGAGTACGGTAGCTCACTGTGTTTAGCAAGCAGAACACTTGGTCTGTAGAAAGGCGTTGTATTTTGATGTGCCCACACGAACATAAGATGTATCAAATATGTTATCTGTAAACTCGTTGAATTAAAGGGGGAAAGTTATCTCACTACTGTCAGGTATGATTTGTTAATGCATTATACCAACTAATTATGAAGAGCAGGCCTTAGCGCCATGCTTATCCACGTTGGACTTCCATTTTCACAGATATGTTATTATGTCATTGTCGAAATTGCTCTGCCTTTCCGAATTGACGCATCATAGTGTGGAAACAATGTTGACATTTCTATCAGCCATCGATATAACCCCTGGCGGTAATTATCTTAGTTGGACAAACGCTTCGCTACGTTTTATGAACAAAGTCATTGAAACAAATGTGGCATACGCTTTCATGTCAACGAATGACAGACAGAGTGTACACAGTGTACACTAATTATGATTCAATGGTAAAATGATTCACTGGCCCACGGATAAAGTGTGACATTAGGTATATGTGTGACGAGTAAAAGAGGGCTTAACCCGGCTCTTAAGACTACTGACGTCATGTCATTGTGTAAGCTTAATGTGGGAGGACAGTCAAAAGGTCGTTGATGTTCACGTCTTCAGTTAAACCCACAGGCGCAGCTTGGTACTGATGATTATAACTGTACCGAGCATTACAACTGGATCCATAACTGCCGGGCAGAGAAATGTCATCTTGAGATCATCAGTGTTATGAAGACATAATGGCATTTGTCCTCAATATAGCCGATGTAGTAATTGTAGTCTTCTCACAGAACGATATTCTGTCATCAATACATGCAAAATAGTAACAAAATAAAATAGAAGGTGAAATATAAATGTAAAGGTCACACTAATTTCCTGGAAGGAAGCTTCAGGTTGAGGTTTACGCTTCCCGAACGTTTCCATTGTGTGAAGGACGCGAGAGGTGTTTATACACCAGAGGGATACCACTGAGCTGTTTTCTTCATCAACAGAAGATGAAGGAAGGAAAGTCTTATGATGATATGATTTGCTTTTGACATTCACATGCAGAAGGTCATGTTTGGTCAGATGGTCTGGTATGCAAGAATATGCTGACAGAGTTGTTAGGATCATCTGATCATTTGTTTGAATACCATGTTATAGCAATCGAAAACGTCCTTCTCCAGCATCAGGCTGACACGCTGCCATGTAACGGAAATATTGTTCAAGGAGACGTAACCCGGATCAATATGTTTTCGTAAGCAGTTATTCTCCAATAAGGGTTTTATGATCAAGAAACATTGATATTACATGTTCTGATTGAAAAAGATGAATAAAAAATTTACAGTTATTTGTCTCTTGACGTCACGTAGAAGTACACAAACTGTGTTAAAAGGGTAATGGATTGGATACATAAAACTAAGGCGACGAAATCATTTCAAAGGTCATAGGAAACCTCTGCTAAAATTAGTTTCGATTGTACGATTCCGAATACATCACAGAAAGGTGAGCATAACCTACCCCTATCGGTGGCACGCGTCACAAACGCACGCACAGTGAAGTCAACTGACCACATAGGAAAAACACAGAAACATATACTGCAAGTGTAAATAGGAATGACATCGGACATCATGTTTTCACTAAAGCGTCTCGTTTGGAAATGTCCGCCTAATGTTTGATAGCTTGACCTGATGTTGATCAGACAACTTTTTGAGCAGGAGTCGTTAGATACTTTTCCAAATCATCTTAGAAAGGTAATGCTCAATTATACCTACACTATTGTGGAATATGATTACTTATATACAAGGTTCTAGCTTCTGGAATAATGTTTGATTTAAAGGGAAAGCTGACAACTGGATAGTAGAAATGATTCCTCTTGTCATACAGTCTCATGGCATAGTGTCGAAATGTTGTTGCAAGTCAAATCGTTTGAGCATTTAAAACAACAAAATCCTTTGCACACACATAACAAGCCTCTAAAAGCCTAAAGCATGGTTTATTGTACAATTATCAAACCCTGTGGTAAAATCCCAACAAAGGAGAAACATAATTTTCTCAGGGGAGTGAGTGAGTGAGTGAGTGAGTTTAGTTTTACGCTGCACTCAGCAATATTCCAGCTATATGGCGGCGGTCTGGACCAGACAATCCAGAGATCAACAGCATTAGCATCGATCTGCGCAACTGGGAACCGATGACATGTGTCAACCAAGTCCAGCGAGCCTGACCACCGATCCCGTTAGTCGCCTCTTACGACAAGCATAGTTGCCTTTGTGGCAAACATGGGTTGCTGAACATCGCACTACATCGTTGGTAGATAGCCATTTTCCAAAGAAAGTTCATACAGAGGAGATCCTATCTGGCTTTGACACATGGACCGTTCATACTTTAATAATATTTCATAAAATTTCTGCCTCCGGCATTTTGTAACTTGCGGGAGGAGAATGATGGGTATATATTTTATTTATGCATGAAACAGCCACTAATTACAAAAAGAGGATGTGATTTTGCAGCATATTTTCACGCCCTCGGATACGTATTCATTTATTCATTTTATTTTATTGCCACTCCGTGAACTGTTTCTAATTTTCCCCATTTTCCAGTCTGCGCATATTTGTCACCCTCTGGCAAACTGGATTAAACAGTCACAGCCACTTAGTATTACAATCACTCATGCTAAGCAGATGGGATGTAATGATTAAATTATACACTGTGACTGTAAAAAGCCCCAATAACAATGAACACTACGTGTACACTGAAGTGCAGATGGTTGTCAGTGCTCCGGGTACCAACTGTGCGATTCTTGTGCCATTATTTCATATGTCGTTCTACAATGTTGTATGCTGACAAAATTGTTGCACTCCATGGCATACATAATGTATATGCAAGACGACATACATGACCAAATATATATGGCTAACATCTAACATATGTTACATGTTTGAGTCTAACACATGTGTGCTATTTTTCATAGCATGCAGCTGTATCCTCAAGAAAACGACGGTCTGTGGAAGTGGCATACTTTTTGCTTGTCTAGACGTTCAGGATAAATTTGATAGTGAAACAGTGCCTCGGGTTATTTAGTCACAAATTGTCTTTGCTTGTTAGTATCATCAGAAAACTCAATGATTGACCTTTCAAGACCAGATAATGGGAGACGGGTGGTAACAACACGGTGCATCTTTCAACCTAAGATGTCAGATAACATTAATTCAGGTGACCACACGTTATGAGATCCCCTAGCATTAACGAAGGTGGACAGGCATTGTCAGCAAGTCCCCGAAGGCAACAGACAGTTTCCCCATTCTGTGTAGAGAATAACAATTAGAAATGAATACCGATGTGTGTTGCCAGTGAATGTCTCGTTACACGTTGACTTCAGAAACATACACTTACTTTTGTACAGGCACACCTACGCATGGCAGCCCTGGTATAGAGTGTGACATACATGATACATTTGGGTATAGTGTGCGTGAAGCATATAACGGCCTTGGGTATAATGGGATGTACACAAGTAATGTTTGTGTAAAATGTGCATGATACGCATGGTATCAAGGGGTAACGTTTGTTACCTTGCATGCACACAACCTCGTTTATTGTGTAGGATGCACATGATGTGCTTGGGTATGGTATATTTTGTTAAGGCAGGATAGACACGTTCATCCTGGATATGATGTATGATATACAGTATCCTTGGGTTGGATGTGTGATGCACATGTTCTCTCTCCGTTTGGTGTATATATTCTGCTGAATGGAACGTGTTTTGTATGATCTGTTTGACGTATTACTTTGTGACCAGCCTGTCGCCTTGGAAGACAGACAAACCCCTTTACATGCAATGCAAGTAATCTGTTTCTTCAGAAAGCAATATAATGTATGTTGCTATGTCGTGTTTAGGGCATACTTGAGTCTGAAAAAGAATACCTGCCCCCGTCTTCTCTTAGATAGAACAATTAATCATGGTTTACCACGACAATGTGACATGGTAAGGTATTGAGTTTATTCATCATACAGCTGATATTACTTTCCAAGAAGGGAGCTCTGAAGATGCATCTGTCTGTAGTTGGTCATCACGACCAATGTTGAGGATAAACGAACCTGAATTTGACTTATGTGTTCTCTCTTCACAAGGTCATTATCAGTCGACTTTGCATCCATCGTGTAGAAAACGAAACGTTCTTGATTCATGTTGAGCCAACATGTTTTGCTGTTATTTGTGCATCAGCCTGGGTTCGAACTCCTAAACTGAAAATGGCAATGGCTGAAACAACAGTGGCAAAACAAGGTGCATAATCTACTAAAGTTGACAGAAAGTGCGTAAGAGTGGCTGTTGGCGCTAGCACTTTCAGTTAGAGACACATAAATGGTAGTGTTGTTGCCAGAATTTGTTTTAGTTTTGTTAACAGAGAATACCTTGTCACGTTGATATCTATTGCGAACTTGCTTCAAATGCAGTATTTATACTTACGCATGGAATCTGTTATGGTTGTAGATTACATCGTTGTTAGTGCAGAACGTTTCAGCCCCAGCTTGCTGTTGACTCTTGTGACAAGCATGATACTAATAACAGTAGTCGGAGATGAGTACGGTAGCTCACTGTGTTTAGCAAGCAGAACACTTGGCCTGTAGAGAGGCGTTGTATTTTGATGCGCCCACACGAACATGAGATGTATCAAATATGTTATCTGTAAACTCGTTGAATTAAAGGGGGGAAGTTACCTCACTACTGTCAGGTATGATTTGTTAATGCATTATACCAACTAATTATGAAGAGCAGGCCTTAGCGCCATGCTTATCCACGTTGGACTTCCATTTTCACAGATATGTTATTATGTCATTGTCGAAATTGCTCTGCCTTTCCGAATTGACGCATCATAGTGTGGAAACAATGTTGACATTTCTATCAGCCATCGATATAACCCCTGGCGGTAATTATCTTAGTTGGACAAACGCTTCGCTACGTTTTATGAACAAAGTCATTGAAACAAATGTGGCATACGCTTTCATGTCAACGAATGACAGACAGAGTGTACACAGTGTACACTAATTATGATTCAATGGTAAAATAGATCAAAAGCGGATCTTTCAGAACAAGGTTAAGGAATAGACACGTTAGCTCAGGTTACTAGAGACGCGTACTTTGAAATGATGTCTTGAATTTGCCTCGTGGTGATCAACATTTTCATGACTTTATGTTTTCAAATTTGATAAAACCCATGCAAAACACAATGCACATTCAGGTAAGCGGAGAAGTTTATGAAAAGGCAAACGTTGTGTTTAAGAGAGGATGGGAGGCCGCAGTCAGATAAGGTATACTAGAGGAGATAACACTTTATCCCACAGTTAGTCTGTAGGGACGTGGTGGGCGAGCTATCGTTTAAGGCGCCAGGCTAGTGATCCAGCGAGCTTGGAGACAGGGATCGATCCGACCTGTGACCGGGTGTAAAAACCTTGGAGTCAACTTTGTGTGCAGACTCTTTCAGTGTTGTCACAACCCCTAGTGTACAGTACACAACCATGTGCACTTAAAATAACCCACGAATTCGTTGGTATATGACCAGATGGTGGCCACATGAATACGTGCAAACATCCAGTTGTTGGTATAGCAACATGCAGTAAAAGTTAGACAAAGTTCTGTCCCAGTCCACCCAGCTGTGAATGGGTACCTCGTAAAGATGGGAAAGCCACATTAATTTGGTGCGTTCAGTACAAGTGGCTGCACGAGTTGTATGATCCTCAGAGAGTTCAGATTGAAAATACGATGTGCCGTTGAGATTGACATCCAGTGATCGAGGGAAAAAAACATGCATGTAGATGGGATGGACTATAGCGCTATATAAATATCCATATGATAATAATAATAGTCTCCATTCTTCTCTTACAAGGCTTTCGTGGTGCACGCCCCTTAAACTGGTATTTTTGATAGGGACAAAATCCTTTCCACATGCTTAAGAAATCCCTAGAAATATGAGTCTATCATGAGCATGTGTTTATGAATCGCTATGAAATAGTGATGAGAGCGGGTGTTCACGAAAGGGTGAGCGTAGCCTGCCTTGAAACTTGATAATGTCATTAAATCATACACAACCTATAATGTCGAAACCCCAATGGAAGGCTGCTTATCACTGGCCCACGGATAAAGTGTGACATTAGGTATATGTGTGACGAGTAAAAGAGGGCTTAACCCGGCTCTTAAGACTACTGACGTCATGTCATTGTGTAAGCTTAATGTGGGAGGACAGTCAAAAGGTCGTTGATGTTCACGTCTTCAGTTAAACCCACAGGCGCAGCTTGGTACTGATGATTATAACTGTACCGAGCATTACAACTGGATCCATAACTGCCGGGCAGAGAAATGTCATCTTGAGATCATCAGTGTTATGAAGACATAATGGCATTTGTCCTCAATATAGCCGATGTAGTAATTGTAGTCTTCTCACAGAACGATATTCTGTCATCAATACATGCAAAATAGTAACAAAATAAAATAGAAGGTGAAATATAAATGTAAAGGTCACACTAATTTCCTGGAAGGAAGCTTCAAGTTGAGGTTTACGCTTCCCGAACGTTTCCATTGTGTGAAGGACGCGAGAGGTGTTTATACACCAGAGGGATACCACTGAGCTGTTTTCTTCATCAACAGAAGATGAAGGAAGGAAAGTATTATGAGGATATGATTTGCTTTTGACATTCACATGCAGAAGGTCATGTTTGGTCAGATGGTCTGGTATGCAAGAATATGCTGACAGAGTTGTTAGGATCATCTGATCATTTGTTTGAATACCATGTTATAGCAATCGAAAACGTCCTTCTCCAGCATCAGGCTGACACGCTGCCATGTAACGGAAATATTGTTCAAGGAGACGTAACCCGGATCAATATGTTTTCGTAAGCAGTTATTCTCCAATAAGGGTTTTATGATCAAGAAACATTGATATTACATGTTCTGATTGAAAAAGATGAATAAAAAATTTACAGTTATTTGTCTCTTGACGTCACGTAGAAGTACACAAACTGTGTTAAAAGGGTAATGGATTGGATACATAAAACTAAGGCGACGAAATCATTTCAAAGGTCATAGGAAACCTCTGCTAAAATTAGTTTCGATTGTACGATTCCGAATACATCACAGAAAGGTGAGCATAACCTACCCCTATCGGTGGCACGCGTCACAAACACACGCACAGTGAAGTCAACTGACCACATAGGAAAAACACAGAAACATATACTGCAAGTGTAAATAGGAATGACATCGGACATCATGTTTTCACTAAAGCGTCTCGTTTGGAAATGTCCGCCTAATGTTTGATAGCTTGACCTGATGTTGATCAGACAACTTTTGAGCAGGAGTCGTTAGATACTTTTCCAAATCATCTTAGAAAGGTAATGCTCAATTATACCTACACTATTGTGGAATATGATTACTTATATACAAGGTTCTAGCTTCTGGAATAATGTTTGATTTAAAGGGAAAGCTGACAACTGGATAGTAGAAATGATTCCTCTTGTCATACAGTCTCATGGCATAGTGTCGAAATGTTGTTGCAAGTCAAATCGTTTGAGCATTTAAAACAACAAAATCCTTTGCACACACATAACAAGCCTCTAAAAGCTTAAAGCATGGTTTATTGTACAATTATCAAACCCTGTGGTAAAATCCCAACAAAGGAGAAACATAATTTTCTCAGGGAGTGAGTGAGTGAGTGAGTGAGTGAGTTTAGTTTTACGCTGCACTCAGCAATATTCCAGCTATATGGCGGCGGTCTGGACCAGACAATCCAGAGATCAACAGCATTAGCATCGATCTGCGCAACTGGGAACCGATGACATGTGTCAACCAAGTCAGCGAGCCTGACCACCCGATCCCGTTAGTCGCCTCTTACGACAAGCATAGTTGCCTTTTGTGGCAAACATGGGTTGCTGAACATCGCACTACATCGTTAGTAGATAGCCATTTTCCAAAGAAAGTTCATACAGAGGAGATCCTATCTGGCTTTGACACATGGACCGTTCATACTTTAATAATATTTCATAAAATTTCTGCCTCCGGCATTTTTGTAACTTGCGGGAGGGAGAATGATGGGAATATATTTTATTTATGCATGAAACAGCCACTAATTACAAAAAGAGGATGTGATTTTGCAGCATATTTTCACGCCCTCGGATACGTATTCATTTATTCATTTTATTTTATTGCCACTCCGTGAACTGTTTCTAATTTTCCCCATTTTCCAGTCTGCGCATATTTGTCACCCTCTGGCAAACTGGATTAAACAGTCACAGCCACTTAGTATTACAATCACTCATGCTAAGCAGATGGGATGTAATGATTAAATTATACACTGTGACTGTAAAAAGCCCCAATAACAATGAACACTACGTGTACACTGAAGTGCAGATGGTTGTCAGTGCTCCGGGTACCAACTGTGCGATTCTTGTGCCATTATTTCATATGTCGTTCTACAATGTTGTATGCTGACAAAATTGTTGCACTCCATGGCATACATAATGTATATGCAAGACGACATACATGACCAAATATATATGGCTAACATCTAACATATTAAACACCCTCACACCCTTTTCGCGAAAATGTGAGCATATCCTCTCTCTCCCCCCACACACACACACATTTTGGATCCACTGAGGTAACAGTCTCCAATTTACTATAGAGATGACAAAACTTTATGGATGATCAACTTCTTTATTTTGACAATGGCGACGTGTCGGTATACATTGTTATACCGTTTTCAAGCAATAAGACACAGGTGCAGCTTTCTCATGCTCCTTATTATAGCTTGCAGGAATGGTACTGCTATAAGAGCCGGAGTCTTGTCCCGATAACGCTGTCCAGTAACATTACCATCGACCACGTGCAGTAGAGTACGTCCAGCAGGAGTTATCCCTGCCCAAACCATGACCAACAATGCTTTTCCATACTATTAAGAAGGTTTGTAAAATATTCAGTTGTATATATTTCAAACAAAAACTAAGATTTTACAACTTTTAAGATAAAGTGTTACCAACAGCTTTGCCCCCTCATTAATGACGCCGAGTATATTTACAAAAAATGAAGAATATATACTAACAAAATTCACAGCTAAGCCATTTCGCTTAGTATCATATACATGTATATAGATTGTGTTGGTTCGGAACGAATACTTGATATTGGGAACTAAATAGTAGGTAAAGGGTAAAGAAAAAACTTTTGCTTTCCAAGTTTTAATAATTCTGTTATAACGAAGTTTGAATAACAAAGGGCAGTTATTGAATAACATAGGTCAGTTTCACAAATCTAATAATTGTTAAGATGCATAAAATACATCTGAAGCCACACGCTAAACACAGTGTTAAGGACGTGAAATAACTCATCCCACCTTAGTAACCTTTTTAACTAAGTGTATATGTACTACTACATCCAATAATTGGCAAGAACAATTAGTAAGTGGCCGTTTATTTCCCATTCTTGGCGGTTTGCATGGGCATATTCTAACATCCACTGAATGTTCATGACGATACAAAAGCCAAGTGAAATAAAAGGACTAAGGAGTATGATAAACCAGTCCAGTACTATGAAGGAAGTGATCGATTAAGCTTGATAAACGGATCTGATCTTTGCCATGTAGCTGTAGACACTACAGACTTGACAGCTAATCAGATCAAATCTTGATATATCAGATTAAGGATCCTATTGTCTTCGTTAGGGACGAGTGGCTCAGTCATCTGGACCGCAGCAATTGTCTGTGCAAGAGCTGCTTAAACTTGGCATGTGTAGAACCTTTGGCTGTCGGTTCAAGTCCTACATTTGTCCTGGTGATACATCTAAGACTGTTAACACCAAGCTCATGCTGGTGTGTTGAAAATCTAAATATATTCGACAAAGTCAATTGTATAATTCCAGCTTTATCATGAACAATTGTTTATGAATAAATATCAAATAAAAATACAGGTGTATGCGAACAGTTCAGCATATTCTGGCCTAACGTTGATATCCGTCACAAACACATGCAAATGAAAGTCAACACACAGACACAACTCAAAGAAGGGAAACCACTGGACATTATCTTGGAAACTGGTGTGTCACATGTGTCCCAATTGTAAAACATCCTCGACATGTCTGTGATAAAACCTTTAGGAAACTTAAAGTTTACTGAAGCCTTGAATGGGGTAAACTTGATCAAACATTTCTTGAAATCTTGGTATAAATCTTCTTGAACAAATGTTTTGTAGCATACTCCAGGGATGCTTGAAAGTGTTCAACGAAAATACAAGTCCATATGATAATATTTCCGCAACATGTCAATTTTCTCTCTTTTTTTTCACAACGTAAAAGCTTGTAAATGTCATCATTATTTAATAAAAAACAAATTTGTTCAGACTATTGGATGTTTGGAACAAAAATGCTAAAAAAGACATAAAAACGTATGAATTATAACTCATGGTTACAAGTTGATCTGCCTGCTAGTGAAATCTCTCTGTAAAGAAATACGATAAAAAACCCACCAGGATTGACGTGATAAAAATCCTGAGTATCAGATAAATGATAACTGTCAACACAACATTACTTTCTGCTTTACGGCTGTTCGCATGTGACGTCTATTATAACGTAAGACGTGATTGTCAGTGCTGATTATGAAGATATTTTCAAAATAGAATATTGAGAGATGCTAATTATGTTGAACACTGGAAACTACGGAAAACATAATGTCGTGAAACCAACCGTAAACCGTAAAATGTTCACCTTATAGTCCATTTGAAATATGTATGTTAGTAGCTTAGCATACTGAACATAATACGCATGGTTATTCAATGGTATTCAGAAGTAGCATTTTTACGGACGTTATTTATTTGAACGCTGGATACTGGAGAAAACTAAACGTCATTATATAACTACCGTTAACAATGAAGTGTTCACACCATGGCCCATTTAAAAAGTGCTTGTTTTCGGCCTATAAAAACTAAACATCAAATTCAAGGTTTTTCTGTTGTATCTATGTGTTGCTTATTGTTGCTATGATAATTGCAAGTTGCTCTCTGGGGTCTCTGGCCGCTAAAATCGAATTATTTTGACGACCGTCTGTAAAAACAATCTATTAATACAGTAACGTTACACTGATGACTGTCTGTGGGTACATTTCTATTGGCATCGATATTGCATTATGTAGAGGACTGTCTTCATAAAATTGCAATAGATACAACATATATTGAAGACTGTAGCACTTTTTTCAGAATAGTTTCATGACTGTGGAATTTACAGTTCAGTAGTACGTTTTTTGATGTGGTGAGTTTTCTGTATGTTCCGATAACTTAAATTGGACCATGACTTGGGGTTTATTGAAAAAAGAATATTCCCCGGAAATATTTGAAAAATATTATCTTTCAGACTGATGAAAGAAATAGAAAAAAAGGTCTGCCACCAAAGTTACAATCACGGTGAGGCTAAGTGCTGTTCTTCAAACCGCTCTTGTTCTGCTGTATTTGAAAATATCAATATCACCAGCCCCTTCACCGCCAGACCAGAATATACGTTGACAGGTATAAAAAATACCTCATGTTTGTTTCCGTATTTACAAAGGTGGCCTTTGGTCTTCTGAGATAGTAATATGATGAATAAGTTCACACAAATACTAGTCTAACTATAATTAACATACGCTAAGATTACTGTCAACATCATTTAGCGCCCATGTCTTTAACACGTACAAGCGTGAAAGTTGATAGATGTTCAAATGTTTAGCTTATAACCTGAAGTGACATCGTTTCCACAGGTAACCGCCAAGTCAAATACTGAATGTTACAAGATGCAAATTATATATAACTTGGACTGGCGTATTATCCAGATATCAATTTCATTAATGGTCATGAAGTCGTTGTCCCTATGTAGTTACCTTTCGGATTCATAAACACGCCATCAATGCTGGCTGGCAATTTTGACATTTGGACAATTACGCCAGAAATTGTGGTGTATATTTGTCGAGTAAGGACACATGTGAAAATATATAATGTTTTTAACGTACGATATGCAGAACGACATCATGGTCGATGCATGTAGAATTATTCCCGTTCATTGTCTTAGGCGCCACGAACAACAAGCGATGCTTCTTATGACGTTGCGAAATATTGTGTAGATGGTAATTTAAGCCTGGCGGTGGGTAACTGTATGATTAACTGTACAACTTATGGGCAATAACCTAACGTAAATGGTTTGGACAATTATGGAAACGCACACAACAGACACATCCCAAGGTAATTCCCCAGTGATCATTTCTGTCAATACGAGTCTCACCATAGTTTAGAATCACTGTCATCGGTGACTATTATCCCTAGACGTTCCCTTGGCACTTATGTGTTTGTATAGCTGACACGACCGTGATGAAGCATCTTTGCATAACGGGATCTCTGAGACTGCCAGGTATTTACATCACGTAAACTCTAGGTTATCCCGGTGTTGTCAAGGAGGATCATGTGTCACTGGTTCATTTATAACATGTCATTCTAGTTGGAATAGTTTTCAACCTTCATAAAACAAACAAACAAACAAACAAACAAACAAACAAACAAACGTAATACTGATTATTCGACATTCTTCAGGCATCGATTCAGTAACCCCTGGATTCATGGTCTGTAGTTACCCATGCTTGTCGTAAGAGGCGACTAACGGGATCAGATGGTCAGGCTCGCTGACTTGGTTGACACATGTCATCGTATCTCAATTGCGTAGATCGATGCTCATGATGTTGATCACAGGATTGTCTGGTCCAAACTCGATTATTTACAGACCGTCGAAATATTGCTGAACGTGGCGTTAAACAGCAAACAAACAAACAAATCAAGCACCGAAGTCCCCTGGGGATTATTCCGGACAGAATGCATGATATTGTTGTCCAGAGGAGGATGTCGGTTGCATCCCCATACTTTAACTTTGACTTGATATAGGGTCAGCGATAAGATCACAGTGGGTGCCATATATAAAATAACGCTAATAAGTCTACACTATCTGACTTCAACCTAAAATATATGTTTCTGAAACTTTGTATCACATGATGTCAGTATATGCGTGTAGATTATTAAAATTCAAGTTGACTGTCAGCTGAAGTGTCAACATTTCTAGCAACCAGATCTGATTTGATCGAAACTGAGTTTATCAGAGTTGATCAAGGACAGTTAATGACAGAAACTGAAACAGACCACTTGAATGTAACCTAGAACATAATATCAGGAGACACCAAAGTCATAGTATTCATAATATATATTAGAAACAAAACCATTCGTGATCATAGCAATTTTCTATCAAAGGCAGAAATAAAGGCATTGGCTGATGTTTCATTAACGATATAGAAGATAAGAAGGGCATGACACTTTACGGATGGCAACTTTGTTTCTATATTATGATTTCGGTATAGATTTTTATACCGTTGTCAAGCATAAGTGTCAACGGTATAAGAATCTGTACCGATACGTGACATCAAAATATAATTAAAACTTGCCATCCATAAAGTATCATGCCTCTCTTATTATTCATCAACTTCCAAAACGTCAATCAAACAGACACAAATATTTTCCTGAGAGATGTGAAAATCAATTATGATAAAATAATAAACAAAAAGGCACAATCTCATCGTTGAGACCAAATTCCCCGTGGGGACGTTTGAAATATTTACTATTTATTGTAATGATGATACCTTTGAAAAAAATACTGACGAATTAAGAAGCGTTGGTAACATAAAATGCACAGATGTGGATGATTAAGTTAGATTATTTACAAGAAATAAGACTATACTGTATATAATATATACTGTTCTAATAGATCAGATAGGTGTAATTCCTTTTGAAAATCAGCGAGTACTGCTGTAACGCTTACGAGTGACTGTCAGCCTCAAACAGAACTTTCTTGTTTGTATTTCCAATGTTCATACAAAAAATATTTGCTGTTGGATGATATGTCACACTATGTATTACGCCTTCTTTGATGTGTTCTCTATAAGGACCTCATACATATTCTCAGGAAGAAGCTCCATACTGGGTACACCTTTTGTTAAAAGACAATGTCGTGTTTGGTCACTTGATCTTTAAACAGTACATTGTTGTTATTCAGATAAGTGAACACGTTCGTTTAATGTTTACATAAATGGAAAAGACATGAATAATTATCTTGATTTCAGGGATATGTGGTTGGTGTCAGATTGAACACGTTCGTTTTAGCACAAAATAAATAAGTAGTTGATTAGTACTGAACTACTAAATATAACATTTTTGTTTGGCATTCTAGAAGTTGAGGAGATGAAGAATGAGGACAATTTTTATGGATATGCAACTTCCTCTTCTGTATATTCGACAACGACATTCGAATCTATGTCGAAACGTCGCATATACAGAATAAATCCATAAAATATATTGTCCTCATTGTATATCCATAAAAATTGTCCTCATTCTTAATAAATCTAAGCCTGTACCAAATCAAGTTGATACTGAAATATAGTTTAACCAAACGAAATGGTAAGAACATGTATGTGTCACAGTATGTTTGGTACAAAGACGTGACCAGTGAAAATGAACGCCTTTTCGATATGTTTGTATTATTAAATAGCCTTTTGTAGATTAACCGAGGTACTGTTCAACGTTGAGATATTGGTGTGTACAAGATGTTCGTCTGATCCAAATTTCACGAGTACAACGTAAAGTAATGGACGCGTTGAAGAATATTTTTATATCTTTACACGTTAAGCAACAGTAAAACAGAGTGAGTTTGGTGGGTGTTTTTGGTAGAACAAGACATGCCTGTCCTTCTTGTGCACACCTGGTGTTATCACATATTTCAGTGATTTCAGAATGTTTTCACCACAATTTTGCACTTTGCACCCAGTGGAAATTGCTTCTGCAAATATTCCAGACAGACGATTGCCAAGTCTTGGCGTTATGTATTACTTTCTCGAACAATAGACGGAATGACAGAAAAGGAGAAACATGGGTCGTACAGCTGAATCCAGAATCGTACATCTAAGACACCAATACAATCCTTATGTACAGATTGTTGTACAGCATAGCAGTTTCTATGGCGAAGATTAGACATTTCTAAAGTCAACGCACCCACCACCCCCCTCCGCCATAAAACCTCACAAAGCAATTTCCTTGCGCCGTAAAAGGCAAAATGTTTGTGAAAATTATACGATTGGATCACTGAAACATTCATGCAGTCATATGTGAAATAAGACGCCCCTTACGCCCATGGTGAACTGAGTTGCGGAATCTGCATGGGCAAATGTAAATGCTGTGTAACTGGTATATAGTTTAGGCACTATAGTATCTATGTGTTCATGCATATGACTACTGCTTGAATATTGTTAATGTCCTTGTTGAGTGCCTGAGAATACGGATTGTTATTTTCTCGAAATGAGAATGGGACAGAATGACAGAAAAGGAAAATCATAGGTGAATCCAGAATCGTTCATCTAAGACAACAATACAATCCTTCTGTACGGATTGCTGTAAAACATAGCGGTTTCTATGACGAAGATTAGACATTTCCAAAGTCAACGCATCCACCACCGCTCCCCCATAAAACCTAAAACAACATTCCTTAAAGGCAAGATGGTGGTAAAAATTATACGATTGGATCACTGAAGTACTCATGCAGCCATATGGGAAACAAGACCCCCTGATGCCCATGGTGAGTTGCGGAATACGCATGGGTAAAAGTGAATGCTGTTTAATTGACATACAATGACTAGGTAACATCTATGTGTTCATGCATATGACTACTGCTTGTTGACGTGTGGATATTGTTTATGTCCTTGGGGTGTGGGTGGGAGTACGAGTCAGACTTCCATTGCTTGAGGAGGCAACTGGATCGGCTCGTCTGGAATTGTTATTTTGATGATGAGCATCATCGGTCCCCCGACGATGTGGAACTCTGCTCATATATACATGTGTCAACCACAGGTCTGGGCCAAACTCGATTATTATGTACTGGCGGATGTGACAGCTTGAATATTGTTGCTTGTTGCGAGAAACAATGAATGTAAATTAATGTTGTTCCATGCTTCGGTCAGCAATATTCGCTGCAATAAGCAAAACACACTTGAGTCGGGTTTTGACCTGTCGAACATACTGCTATCTCGACGTAAAAACAGTTGTCCCTGCATATTCATTTCTCTAGTCATGGAATGGCTGTACCGGACATATGATAACTCGAATATTTTACGTGTGTCCGTTCCATATCGAGACAACGATCCTTGGGAATTTGCATGCAAGCTATAACTGACATTGAATCTGGTACAAATGGTTGGTTACCCTCAACGCGGAACCATGATATAAAATCAAACAGATCATACATTCTACAAATATTTTGTGTCAACATTTATGCTAACCTTTAGCTCATCTGCATTCATGGAGGAGACTATAACTGACCTAAAAAAATGAGCTTTTGATTCTGGAGCTATCGAATAAGGAGAGTGTGGTCGAGTTTAAAGGCCTGCAATGTGATTTGTTTGATTTGGAAGGAAAGTATCATATTAATTTAACGCCTTTCTATGAAGGACGTCATTATGATACTACCACATTTTGTAAAATAAATTAAAGATTGCCATTGTTCCGTACCAGTATGTTCCAAATATCATATGTAGAAAAGTAATGTTTACTGGTACAGTATCATGCGATACACACACGTATTAGGACACATATTTGCGTTCCTTTACGATACGTAAAAAACTAATAATGTCTCATGTGAAGCGTCAGTACTCACTGAAGTAACATAAAATGAGCAATGCAAGCGGAAGTAAAGATCAGGGGCGTATTGTTGTCCGGATTTGAATATTTTGATATGTTTTGATATATACACCCATATAACGGGAACCCTTATTCACACTTACGGTAACGTTTGGCACTGGGTCTCTGCAAGGTGACGAACTTCCATATCTATTGCGTTTGTTTATCGCACTTCGTGTTATGATAACAGTTCTTCTACACAAAAATGAGACCTGTTTATGGGTATACAACGTTTATTATAATGACTTTGAAGTCTCAGTGTAGCTACTAACACCGTTATCAAGTATGTGCAAGTACAATCGTGACGGTGTTAGTGTCTACACCGAAGCGTCGCAGTCACTAATGTTCAATGAATATGCCACTTAAGGAAGTTGCATATTCATAGAACAGTCTCCCTTGTTCCTCGAATCCTCGAAACGGCTTTTAAAAGTGTTAGTATCTACACTGAAACGTCACATTCAATGTAATAAAGAAGATCCATACCCATGGAACTGTCTCCCTTGTTCATTACAATGTTACTCAAAAACAATTGTGCATGCAAGTTAATTGTTTTCGCACCATTGTCACCATGATCCAAAGTACATGGTGTTGTTAAAAGGGGAACTTGCATCTAATGGACAACATAAAATTATGTTGGGGTCATTGTTTTATTCTAAAATATACTCCCCAAAAGAAACGCATCATGAAAATAGCAATTTCATGTAGCAATGAATTAAAACGTGATTCATTTTACAAAAGGTTTTGCTCTGTTTATGAGTCCTATGGTGTTTATGTTTTAAAACATCACAACAAAAAGCACCATCCGTAAAATACCCGTATTTAACAGCATGATTTTCAATTTCGGCGTGTAGTGTCACAGAATACACAATTCACATGCAATGCACGTGAAAGTTGGCGATCAGATAGTCTCAATGATGGGTATAAAAGGTTGATCGCTGTCTGTCGATTATTCACTGTATTTGGAATATTGTTGACGAACGCAAAATGCCACGTCTAAGTGAAGCCAACCGTCATATCGCCATTGGTTTGCTTGAAGCTGGCCAGTCTCAACGTGCACTTGCCCGACGCATGAATGTTCACCAAAGCACCATTTCACGGCTCTGGGAGAGATATCGCCGGCAGAATGCGGTAGCAGATGCCCATCGTAGTGGGCGACCTCGAGAGACCACTGCGGCGCAGGATCGCTACATCCGGGTACATCACCTGCGTCATCGAACAGCTACGGCGACCAGTACCGCTCGACAAATACCCGGATTGAGGAGGCTTTCTACACAGACCGTCAGGAACAGGTTGAGAGAGGCTGGTTTACGTGCCAGAAGACCTTATTTTGGCCCGGTGCTTCGACAACAACATCGTCGACATCGAGTTCAATGGTGCACCAACGTTCAGGCCTGGAACCTACCGAATTGGCGTAGAATCTGGTTCAGTGATGAATCACGATTTCTATTGGAACGACGCGATGGAAGAATGCGGGTGTAAAGAAGTCGACGTGAACGTTTCGCCGACGCTTGCGTTGCCCAGGTGGACAGATTCGGCCGGGGCAGTGTTATGATGTGGGGAGCGATCACCTGCCGTAGGAGAAGTGATTTGGTGATGATCCAGGGCAACCTGACAGCTCAACGGTACTGTGACGAAATCCTACGCCCACACCTCCTTCCAATCATTGATCGCCAGAGGGAGTTGTTTTAACAGGACAATGCCAGGCCCCACACAGCACGTCACACTAGAGACTTCCTCCAGAACCACAACATCAATGTGCTCCCCTGGCCCTCAAGATCACCGGACTTAAACACGATCGAACATCTGTGGGATGCCCTGGACAGACGGGTGCGACGCCGTAACCCTCAGCCGAAGACACTTCAGCAACTCGCACAGGCACTACAGGCAGAGTGGGCTGGGATTGGGCTACACGAGATTCTGAGACTTATTCGTTCGATGCCGAGGCGATGCCGTGCAGTTCTGGATGCCCACGGTGGTCACACGAGGTATTGACTTCAGCGCCACCACACGTCTCCATGTGACACTCAAACTGACTTTCCTCGAGTTGGTGCTAAAGACGGATAAGTCTGCATTCCCAGGGTGCAATTTCGCTATATTTCATTGACTCATAAAGCCTACAGGATGTTTCAAAATAAACATAAAAATACAGTTGAAATTCCTATATGCGTTACTTTTTTGGGAGAGTATATATACGTATACCCGTAATTCTTAGAAGAAACACCTCGCTATATGAAAAGTAAGTACACCACTCCCTAAGCCTTTTGAGAAGAAGCTGTTGAAAGATTATTTAGAAATATATTTTGAAAAAAGAAGCTGTTGAAAGATTATTTAGAAATATATTTTTTTTATGACTGTCATAATTGTAAAGTATTACTGTTTCCTTCACATCTGTCATTTAGATAGGAAAACATATACGGACCAGATGCATGTATATATTTAAAAAAAATACTTTTTTATAGTTTTTATGTGTAAATTTCAAATCTTCAACTTCGATAAAGTGATAATTTGTTTCGAAATTTGTGTTTCTTTGTGTTTTAACGCTGCACTCAGCAATATTCCAGCTATGTGGAGGCGGTCAAGCCTAGACCAGACATTCCAGTGATCAATAGCAAGAGCATTGATCTACGCAATTGGGATACGATGGCATGCGTGAAGTAAGTCAGCGAGGATGACCACTTTTTCCTGTTAGTCGCCTCTTATGAATAGCATGAAGACCAACTCTAACTGGCTGGATCTTCAATGGTTAGAATTGTACGACTTACTGGTCATATTGGAAGGATGTGATAATAAGAAGGCCGAGTTAGATTATGACTTTGAACTTAATTACTGGTAGGATGTAAAGCATACTGCAGGTAATGATTGATGCAGTTTCATGATAACGTTTGATGTTTAAAGGCGTAATTTCTGCTATCTGTCACATTAGCGTTTCAGTCGGAATCTTGAGATTGCTATGTTTTAACTAAACCTAGTATACTGCATACCTAAACACAATATACTAAAAAGTAGACTGAGCCGATCAAGATGCGTTTCAGAGAAAGGATACTTTTAAGAATACAAAGATACTTGAAGAGGATTGTACCCATATAGGACTCAAACTCGGTCCTTGGCCGTATGAGCGTACCTCTAATCACGAAACCACAATCCCTAAGCCGCAGTTGGCTATATCATGATACAAGCTGACAGGTATATTGCAATGACAATACATTACAGCGTGCGATATAAATACCCAAGGGAAAACCTATGGAATCCGAGAAGGGACATTGTCGCTATGTCGCATTGTCGCCCTCTCAAAAACAAGTAAAGTGAGGCAAAATAAACCAAAACGCGACACGCGACATCGCGACAACGCGACATTTCGCCCATTTGTCTCATTGTCGCGATGTCGCGTGTCGCGTTTTGAATAATATTTTTCTATTCCTCCAAAGGGCGACACGCGACATAGCGACAATGCGACAAATGGGCGAAATGTCGCGTGTCGCGTTTTGGTTAATTTTGCTTGTATTTGAGAGGGCGACAACGCGACAATGTCCCTTCCAGGATTCCATAAAAACCTGTGTATACAAGATAGGAAAAACTGTAAAACTGTAAAATTAATGTACCAATACTCTTCATAACTTTGGACCACGAATTGGGAAAACCATCACATGAGTTTAATCAATATTTTCACGTGTCCATGCAGTTACTAATCGATTTCGTCTACAATATCAACTGAAACAAATATACAGAGATATTTCAGTTGTATCGGCCTGGAATTGTGCCAATGTGTAAAGAAGGGAAAAGGGATCGAAATGTGCCAGTTAATTACATTTCATAGGTGAAATTATTTTCGTATGACAAAAAACTACGCAACCACTCAGACAGGTGTCCTCTCATTCTCAGACAAACGTCAAGCGTTTGAATTAAAGGACTGTAATATACAGATTTATTATTTTTAACTTGCAACATTTGTGGCTCCCTTTAAAAGGGAGAATGTTAGAGTGTTGTTTAGACCAAGACTGACAACAATAATTCCATAATCCACGGTACAAAACAAAATATATATATAACGCTCACATATATCTGAATAATCCTTCAATTTAATTCAGGATTAGCTTTGTTGAAATTAGGCGTATGTCACGTTGCGAAAAAAGAACTGTAGCAGATAACTTTATTTGGAAGAGATGGTAGGAAGATATTACCCATTTTAGCCTACCGAATTTGGTGGTGTATAAAGTTAGTGATTTACAGAGTGAGTTCAGTTTAACGCCGCTTTGAGTAGCATTCGGTCTGTATCACGGGTGTCAGCTTTGTGTCGTGAGAAAGGTACAGGCGATGCAGATCCCAGATGTTTAACACCTCGGTGTGACCCCCGAGCACAACATCACATGGAGGTTATCCCGTATAGGTATAGGTCGTATCTGGGATTCAAAGCTTACTGCTTCGCCTGTGGGACTATAATCTGTCGAGCTAATTTCACTCACTCACTCACTCACTCACTCACTCACTCACGCACTCACTCACTCACTCACTCACTCACTCAATCACAGTTGGATATATTTGCCTCCCTTCGGAAACCAGAAACTGATGATGATTTGTAACTGGATTTTTCAGCACCATACGCGTGCGCCCGTGTTATAGGTGTGAGACCTGCATAACTATCGGCTATCCTCCAACATTTATCTGATATAAGATTCCCACACTCACTCGTACACTGATCTAACAGCTTCTGACAAATACTGTTCAAAGCGGGGTTGTCAAATTGCAGAGACTTCGTGTAATTATGAATACAGTTTTGTTTTCATTGCCCAAAAATCTGCATGCAGTTCAAACGTTTTATGTTTCACCTCCCGAAAATGTCAAGGTTTCACTTTGCATTTTACCCCACGCGTTCTGAGGGTCACCTTTTTACATTGACGTTCACTCTGATTCAAACCGATTTCTAGGGATCTTTGATTTCAGATTATATAAAACCGAGCGTGAACGGTTTTGTCAAATCGAAAAAGCAAACGCTGAAATTCATGGCTCATGCAGTAAGACAGAAATTGCTGAAGAGTAAAATGAGAAAAAGGCAATGGCTGTCATCTGTTATGTCAGCGAAACAGAAGTGCCTTCTACAATGTATGTCTCCTCCAGCAAAACCAGCAGGAGAAGTAAAACCCATCGATGTTGTTTTCCTTAATTATTAGCCTTGCATCACACGTTCAGAGGCAGTTGATGCAAAAAATCTAAATTAAAGGTTCTGGTCATGCATTAAAGTAGAGAATTGTTTGACGAAACGGGTAATGTGAGAGAAAACTGAACAAGTTGCACTAAAGACTCCAAACAAAGACTGACACGATAAAGTAAAAACGTGCCATTGAGCGTATCATTGATTCTCCAACACGATAGACACCACATTACTCTGCCGTCTTAAACTGAAAGAATGTTGTGGGCCCCTGTCAAGTTCTGCATTATTTTATAAATTGATGGAAACAAGAACAATAATAATATAATGGATAATAATTTAGCTATTTGACAGCGCTCTGTAACTAACTGAGTCTGGACCAGAAAATCCAATGATAAAGATCATGAGCATCGATCTACGCATGTCAACCAACCGGTTAGTCACATCTTTCGGTAAAAATGGTGTGCTGAAGAACAAATTCTGACTTGGTTCTCACGGGGTTGTAGGATCAAGGCCAACTTACTCTGTAAACTCCCTAATATTAGCACATTTTTGCAATTTGCGCTCAATAGCTTGTTGGTGTATTTTTGAATTCGTACAAAACAAAAGTGATTTCATATTTCATTATTATCGGTTGGCATTTTATTAACTCGCATTTTTAACCTGATTTACGACTTAACGTTTCTAACACCTGTACGTACAACATGCAGCGTGCCAAGTTAGTGAATTAAAGCTAAATACACTGAGATACCATGCCGCAGTTTAACATGGCTAGCTACTCAGGCACAGTACACTGACTCCGAGCCGATCGGTTCTTGTTTTATGTAAAAAATATAAATTTTAAGTAGAAAACTTTATCAGTTGGGAATGTTCTTTTTAATTAATCTGACACGTTGTATTATAGGGGATATACTATAGCAGGTCAATAAGACGTTAGCCGTACTTCGAACACTAACTTAATCTTTCTCCAATTACAAAATTAGTGATTATTTTTTTTAACTTAAAAAACCGAAAACCATTAATATCATTAACGCTAATAGCACAGCTTTGTTAGAGAGCATGACGTTTTTCTTCAACAGTGTAATATCATGTGTAAGAAATCAATACATAATTTAAAATGACCGTGATTTCGTCTCAAGTGGCCTCACTACTGTGTGGGTGTTCCGTTTTGGGTATCAGCTTTGAATCAGGCGCTTCGACAACAGCGTCGAAATACATGCGTTAGCAGTGAACTAATACTGTTGTTAGATCATTCAATGCAGCTGATGTTTCAGTTACATTGCACTGTCCAGTCAACAAGAGGCCGCAATGAGTGAAATATAGACACCCTTCCTTCCCTCGATTAGTATCTAGTATCTGAATAAGACAAAACTCTCTTTTTACGCCTTGTGTTATTTTGGTAGCCTTATCAATTAAAGTGCCAAAGTGTTATCCATCTAAGTCACCTGTTGGTTCGAGCTTCTCTTAAATATTAAGGTTCCACGGCACGATATTAGGAATATTATGTCTGAAATTTGCTCATCTGCAAAACGATGAAATACAGTGTTATAATGGAATGTTTTATGGAGCTTCCAAAGGTTGGTATTTTGAATATATCGACATAATGTATCCACAGAGTTGATTCCTGGTTAAAACAGGTTCCCACCAAACGTTTCCTTTCGTTTGAGGCGCCAAACTAAGGTTTCAACTTTATCATACCAACTAACATGTCTCTATCTTCATAGTAATTACTTTGTAGTAATTTCGGATCGAGTGATCAGGCATGGTGTTTAGAAGGTGCATCCAGACTCACCGGCGGGGCTGATGATATCACCAAACGACGAAATACACAATGTATAGTTTGGATTTCCTCAGGTGACAGTCGACATGATCCTCAAGACTCATTGAAAACCGACACGTAAAGTTTCGTAATAACACTTGAATATATGTCGTCAGTCGCGTCATTATGGGTTGCTGAAGGCAATTTCTCATCCCGGCTTTGACGCGTTGAACCGATGTTTACGTTCAAGGAATTTCTCACGGCAAAATATATACATACAGAAACTATCAACGGAGAAAGTAATTGTTTTCCTTTCTCTTTGTCATGCGAAGTATGATGAAGAATAGATATGTGATGGGATGACTCCTCAACATAACTCAACCATAAGAGTCTGTGTGACAGGGAGGTGATCAGTTACACTAGAAGAAGAAAACCTGTTGGTCCAGCATCTTCATTACAGTCCATTAACAAACTACACATTTTATAGAAAAGAGTTTACTAAGCAAAACAGAAGAACAATCTTCACTTGTTTTCTTCGGAATATTCTTAACGTTCTAAAGTTGGAAATAATGGCATTAACTGTGTTGCTTCTTATCTGCCTTGGATAGGAACTGTGTTCGGGTAAATGTATTGTCCAGTAACATTCGACAGAAGAGAAAAAGAAGCTTCAGATCAATAATATACTCAGCCAAAATAGAAACAGTGCACACAAAAAAAAAAGTCTTGGTGGAATCCATGAGTTAAGCCAACTGAGCACTTGCAGCGCCAAAAAAGCCATGTGGTGCAAACAAATTGGACTGTTCAACGTCAAGGAGTTCAGCAAGTTTTGTGTTCATCCCAATGAACCTATATATGCTTGGCAAACATTATCTTATTGACTATAGCGATAATCACCATTTGGATTGGGATACTCTGCCTTTCCTCAACAAGAACCCGTTGCAATTGCTGGTGGTTTGTTGGCGGATGTGGAGGTAGACATACGGAGCACTACAGATAATTTTAAAGATATTCAATAGGGCTTAAATCTGGGGGGTCACAGTGGGACATTGACATAATTGTGATCTAGGCAAGGAATACAGACAAGAGCGGCATGTTTGCAAGTCTTGTAATGCTGATACTGAGTGGACTATCCGAGTATCTCCTCGTACGCTGGAACAAATGAACCTTGGATCCAATATTTGTTAAGGAATGAGAAACGTACATGCTAAAATGTTTTGATAATGGACTGGTTTCAAGAACCATGGGGCATGTAAATCACATTGCTTGGCATATTTCAGACCTCAAAAACGAGTAAACTTGGGAAAATAACACGAAGAGAATACTATGAATTTCGTACTACCTCAACATCTGACAGTGTCAATAATTTAACTTGAGTTAATACCAAATGCAAATATGAGTTCATGTGAGGAAATTATCGTCACTATCCCAATAATTATCAGGCAATAATACATGAGTAAAGCTAGTTCCGATGATCTGTATTTAAATCGTGTACACCATGTAACAGAAGAGGGCATAAACCTTAGGTTATCAGCGCAGACATGGTTCGACTGAACTTCAGGAAACATGCAGACTTATCAACTGGAATAATGACATTCCGTCTGGTCAGGTATGATTGAGGAAATAAGAAGACTATTATGGAATGTAGGTCAGAAAGTGTGAGTTAGAAACTGGTTATTCGGTTGGAAAGGACACTCAACTGTTTACCACTGTACTGGACAGCTACTTCAACCAAAATGGAAATTGTAATTAACTCCTACAATTTGTCTCAGAAGTAATATGCGAGGCTTGGTACCACTTTCACCATTATCTTCTGGAATCAGTTCGGTTGAATTAGCTTATTGCTTCATGTAGTTCAGTAGGTAAGGCATAATTTGCTCTAGGCCCTAGGCTGTACTTGTCTAAAACAGATTGGACAAATGACTACCTGAATGACTACGTGCAGTAGGTGTATTAATGGTCGCCATTGAACACCTGGGTACTCAGCTACGTGTGATCTATATTGGAAATAAATCGTTAATTGGGCACATTTATACTTGGAAGATTGATGCGTGTGATTAAGTCAACAAGATCCCATTTATGCATGTTATGTTGTCTAGACAGTAATTAATGCTTGTGATCGTCAATATAATTCTTCTGAAATCACTTGAGGTATCAGTCAATAAGGTGACATCAATCATCCACCAGAAGTATTTGTTACAGATTATTTTTGTCAACTGACCAACCAACAGTCAACTTCTGCGGTCGAAGCATATAAGCAGAACGGACCCAAACTTCCCATGTCAGTTATTGTCACTCAACTCATCTGTGTACACAACACAATTTGTCATTTTCGATTAAGAATAACACTTTCGAACAAAACCCTTATGCGGCTTTGGTTTCTTGGAATCCCTAAAGTATTTAGTAATTTTAGCCTCAGGACGTAAATGTCCATTCAGACAAGAACAGTTGACTTAAATCGTTTGCTATATGTATGGCAGAATTGTCTGTGTATGGAGTGCGTTGACCTTCACCCCGAAGATGGAAAGATGTGACTTACCTCAACATTTAAGAAGGTCCAGTTTATGATCCCTAAATGAGTGGCATAATATCTAGAAGATACGTGAGTAGGTGGGACTGCATTACCGAAACGGAACTCAACCTTGGCTTATGTTGCACAGCCTATATTACACATATGCAATTGGGATCCTGTTACGAGAATGTGACAAAGAAAAACCACTACACATACTGCCA
Source organism: Haliotis rubra (assembly GCF_003918875.1). Lineage (NCBI taxonomy): Eukaryota > Metazoa > Mollusca > Gastropoda > Lepetellida > Haliotidae > Haliotis > Haliotis rubra. The sequence continues at coordinate 1,108,074 of NW_025765214.1, read as the reverse complement.
TTCAGCCAAGCTAGAGCTCTACTAACAAGTTTGAAATTATCCCTTTTAAGAGAGCAACTCTGGGCACTAGCTTTTCACATGTCATACATGTAACACAGACACGTCATACCAAATGACAACACGTATATCACATAAATAACATTCCGGTAATCGAATACAGATAATATTCCTTCGCATATTACACAAGTAACAAGTATACTGAAAATGAACTCCTGATAAGAAAGGTCTCATAATTCTATCTTCAAGCGATCGAATGGTCACTTCAGTGTGTGAGGCGGCGTGAGGGCTGCAAGATCTGATTACTGCACGATGTGAAATGATGATAAACCGACTGGGGATTCGAGGGAAAGATTAACTGATTTTGAAACTGATTTGTTATCAGTGACGTGACCAGTCAGATACGACAGATAATTCCGCCCAACCTTGCACAGAGAACATGTATGTACCACAACTACCTTTGTGATGATTTGGATTCATACCATGGTGGGTTGTCTAGACATAGGATAATGTTTTCAAGATGTTTTATGCACCGGTTGAAGGATTGGGATGACCAGTTATCTACATGTACATGTGTATTGTCAGTCTGCAGTCTTCTATTTAGAACAAGCCTGCTTGAACATGAACAAAAAGATATGTTTCACCACCACATTCACAATAAGAAACGTCACTAAAATTGTGTAACGCAATCATCAAAAAGTTTAAATTCCATCGAAGTTTTGAAGTTGCAAAAGAAAGACAACAAACAGATGTAGTGTAATGTCATGATAGTTTACATGCCATGAGTATAGTATACGTCGTGTATTCTGGTTGAAGTATATGTGTAGTGTGATTGTTGTATTGATGTGACTTTAGTTCAGGTGTAGTGTGATTGTTGTATTGATGTGACTTTAGTTCAGTATTGATGTGTAGTGTGATTGTTGTATTGATGTGACTTTAGTTCAGGTGTAGTGTGATTGTTGTATTGATGTGACTTTAGTTCAGGTGTAGTGTGATTGTAGTATTGATGTGACTTTAGTTCAGGTGTAGTGTGATTGTTGTATTGATGTGACTTTAGTTCAGGTGTAGTGTGATTGTTGTATACATGTATGCGTGGTGTTAAAATGTGCACGTTCAGTGTGACTACTGTATACATGTAATGTGACTGTTGTACATGTGTAGTGTGATTGTGGTAAACGCGTCATGTGATTGTTTGATGATTGTAGTGTGATTGTTGTATTCATGTATGCATGATTGTAGTGTATAGGTGGTATTATTTTGTTCGATGTTGACTGACACCTTGGGTGACAAAAAGCACATGAAGTTCAGGGTTTACATTTCCATCCTCTACTTGCAGCAATATTCAATATTAATACGATTAGAACGTGGTCATATATTATTGTTAATTAGTTGATGATTATTAATTGCCCACTTCTATCGCTCAGTTAGTATATTCTAAGACCCGTGTTTGTCGCAAGAGGCGACTAACGGGATCGGGTGGTCAGGCTCGCTGACTTGTTGACACATGTCATCGGTTCCCAATAGCGCAGATCGATGTTCATTCTGTTGATCACTGGATTGTCTGGTCCAGACTCGATCATTTACAGACTGCAGCCATATAACTGGAATATTGCTGAGTGCGGCGTAAAGCTAAACTCACTCACTAGTATATTCTAAACCAACAAACGTTTTAACAAAGTCGCCATATGACTACCGTATTTCTGTTAGTTTAAACCACAAATGCTACTTCAGATTTTTAAGACTGAACTTCAGTTCTAATCGACAGTAACCCTGAGAAAAGTCGGCGGATAACTGTGTCCACAAGCGATGGTCAAACCAGGTTTTTGTGAAATGATGAGTGATACCTACAGGTAACACCTGTCATTCGGATGGTCCATTTGGTGTTCAGGGGTTAATTGGTCGTAAATCTACGTCCACAATCATCTAACATCCCTTGGGAATTTCCAACACATTAACAGCTTATCTTTTTAGGTCTAGGTTGTTTGTCGGTTATTTAATAAAAGACGAATCTAGCGAGTCATAAACACACGTTTGTTGTGCTTATGTTAGAATATTAAAAATCAGTTCGTCGATCTTTCTTTCCAGACAGAATGGATTTTCGCTCAGTTGCTTTTCTTGGCTGTTATTGACACCTATTTATTACCTGTATTGAGAAAAGCAGCTTGTAAATCTATTATCAATATGTTATTTGGTTACTGGCATACGCTTGTTCTTCCATATAGTCTAGAAACCTTCCATAGTAATAACATTTTTACAAAAAGACATCCCAGGCAGAGAAGAAGACAAGGTAATTTTGATAACCGAGAGGATTTAATAAAGCCGTTCTGACACTAACGTCACTCAGACTAGATTTAAATGTCAACCACTTTGAAGCAGAGGATCAGACAGCCATCCATTAAAAACAGAAAATAGCCCAGAATAGACACTGCCTTAAGCAACAGTATTGATATTAAAAGAGTGCTATATCCGCACCTCATCATGAGAAATTATTTTCGTAAGGGATAAGCTGTTGACTGTCTAGTACTTGCTCATCTGAAAGTAATATTCACTATTCAGACAAAAATGGGAGTAGGTGGTGTAATTCCAGACTTTCTCTTTGTCATTGTCTATCCTACATTGTAGTGTCTTTACTGGAATTACATCAATAATGATCCAGCGAAATGGACAGATAAATATGACACATATGTGGTCTCCAAAAACTGTCGTGAAACTCACGACCTGGGGTTAGTGCTGACTGGCTGACTGGCCATTGACTAGCCAAAGCAGATTGACATATCATCAGTAAATAAAACCATAAACATATGTGTGAATGTGGACATTCCTCGTTCATTTGACTAAACGACATATCTTTCGGGCTATGGTTTACAACGAACTCGTGTATGTACGGGTATAGAATCAAGATGAAGTTATTTCTAAATAGTTTCTTAACATCCCCAAGGCTACCCATGAACTTGATTTGGAAATTAAATGCGTTTGTCTGGTATAACTACGGTGTGAATGGATGAGAATATGTTACATTGTCATTTGTTTAGACAATATCATTACAACACAACTGGTCGAAACTGGAGTAGACCAACCCTGCCTCTAGTTTTTATCTTAACAATTCCGAGATAGAACGGCATACAAAGTCAGGTAAAGCCCACATTGTATATCTACATGTGTCAATGAGTACGAACAGTTGGTTGCCGAGGACGATCCAGTCGTCACATCTCCTCGAACCTTCATTCTATGTCAAGTCGGCACACTGTAATAAAACTGAAAAACAATCCCCAGTCAGAGCGGTGTTGGCCAAACCACAGAACAGTATATTTTAAGAATTTTGTTTGAGTCTGACTAGTAAATACACGATAATTATCACGTCAAACATTACCTTTTGTTTCATTAGAGCTGCAACTTCAGTTGAATTGATTTTAGATGTCAGGATCTGCTATTGAGAAATGGAGTATCACCGCTTGTCAGTGTGATGTTGATAATTAAGAGGCTATTTACTTAAAGAAAATAATGATCTTTCGAGGATATTGCTCAAGGATTAAAAGAATGATTCCTGTGTCATATGAATACTTATATAATTACAATGATTTGTAATGCTGTTTGTTTATTGATTAAACCGTTATTAAATTTATGGCCAAATATCTGTCAATTTCGAAATAACATGAAATGAAAGTTATAATCATGCAAATGAGATAAAGAAACCAATATGTTTCCTCGAAATGAAAAGATGTTAAGAGGTTCACCAATCAAAGGCGAATTGACCTACTGTGGAAGTAATCAGCGCAAATGTGCGGAGAATAATGAGACCAAGACATCAAGTTGACAGTAAGGCACTTGTTGAAGATATACTCTTGGCTATTATATTTACAGTTGAAAACGAAACCTTTGCTAAAAGCACACACTGTTGAACGTCACTAAAAAAGCAAAACTTGCAAATGCAAGTCAACTGTTCCCCCAAACAACACAGGAACATATGGCACCAGAACAAATAACATAGATCATAGTTTTGGTCATTTATACGTCAGATTTGGACCTGTTCTTCACATCACAAAGCAGATAAGCTGTTAGAACTGTATCTGAGGCCATGGTCTTTGCAACCTTGGTCAAATATCGCGTGAACAAGAGACGTATGCCGCTCTGAAATCTCAGTAGAAGGAATATGCCCGATTATATTTCAAACGTTGTGAAACATTGCTCGACATAAAACTAAAGTTGACTATGGGAAGTTTGAGAATGAATACGTGGAGATTAATACCAGGATCAAAATACATGCGTTAGTTCATACTGAGAATGACGTCCTTTCCGGGAATCGGAATTTATGCCAGAGATAATAACAAAGATAAAGCCAAGTGTCTTGTCCATATTTATTCTTCTATTCCCTGTAAATCTCTGCTTTTGTCACTCTTAATGTTAACACGCTGTGATTAAAGTTTCATTTTTCAAGAGTAATTACCTATCAACCTGTTCCTATTTGTTCCCTTGACACATATTTTGCTGTAAATATTATTTTGGGTCGCTTGACTAAAACTTAATAATTTTTCGAAAGCTAAACACAATGAGTCGTTGACAGAAATTCCCTGGACGTTAAGTGAATCTGCTGAACTGTGAGTACTAATGGGGCATTTAAAAGTAAAACCTTAATTTACTATGACAAAATCAAGGACGCCAATGCCCTAGAACTATTCATATTCTCTATCACAAGATAAACAAATAGAATTACTGTCATTTGGTTTTAACATGGATTATCATTTTTATCGGTGATATTTCAAGACGACTTTACATCAGTTCAACAAAGTAGACACTGTTCTTAGACAATGCGTGAGTGCCTTTCTAATATGCAGATACTCTCTGACTCATGAAAGGTAATACTGCTCTTGCTGTAGCCAGCCTATGCTTGGGGATCAATGCTATGTGTAATTGCATTTTGATTAAAGTAGAAATCAAATATTAGATGGGTGATTATCTTTAATAAATCAATAACATTATCATCTTCGTAGTTGAATTCATGAAAACAATAAACAATAATTCACTATCTGAATTGGACTCTAAAACTTTACTGTGTCACATAAAATTTTGACTTTACCCAATAAATATTTGTTACATTTAAGCAAAATACCTTTGCAGTCAATAGAATGAAACAGACTATAACATGGCAACTGCGTCTGTCAGTCAGAACGTGAATGAAATGCATATGCTATAAGTGGGGGGTCATCTCATAACTCGTTTGAGCTACTGTCATCAAGGTTGACAATCACTGGTTGGACAGCACTCTGAGCAACCCCGTCAACCTCACAGTGTTCTCTTTCAATCTTGATGACATGGTTTTCGGCATTTGTCCATGTTTCACTGTCAATCGTTTCAAAGGTTTGCTGTACCAATCGTTTCACATCTGAAAGTTTGAAAGTGCTGTATTTTTTCGCCACGAAGTTCTTGCATTTCGCCCATGTAAGTTCAATGGGGTTGAGTTCGCAGTGGCTCACTGGAGTTCTCAGAACAACATGTCCCTGAGATCCAGCTAGCGCATCAGTTTAGTACTGTGGTTTAGGTTTGTGCACTTTTATTTGTTCAAGAAGTTTTGGTGTTGTGTCTTTGGCATCAAAAGAAACATCATGATCTGTCAACCAGGATTGCATCACACACTTTTGCCGGCCATGTTTGATTCCACCTTCACATTATGGTAAGAAGCGTAACCTAAAACAATAACACTTGGGTTATGTAACTCTGGTAACATTAATGTTCCAGCCATTCCATGAACACTTGAAAATTCATTTCCTTGTGATAGTCACCCTCACTGCTGTTAGCCTCGAAAACAAGATCACATCCTGGAATCCACAATCTCTCCTACCCGCGTGTAATATGATGAGCCTTTTCCCTTTACCGGACGGTACGTATCTGAGGCGCAGAGGGCACACGGCAGCCACATTCTATCTGTCGAATGATTTTTGTTCACTCATGTTTCATCAGTATACACAATGTCAAACCCCAGTTCTCTGTACTCACGTATCTGTCTCAGGTAGGCACATCTCTGATTGACCGTAGTCTTATCGTCTCTGAACAAATCTCTATTTTCTCCTCTTTTGGTATATTGGAACCCCATGTCCTTCAAAACACGTGTTAAAGTACAGCTTGAAACATAAATACGTGTTGTATCATTAATTTCAAGTTGGATACGTTTGACAGTGGGAGGGATGCGGCTACGATAAAGCCTTTGAACTGCGCGCCTGATTATGCCCCTATCAAAACTGTATAAAAATCACTTTCTTTCTACCTCTTCGCTCTTCACTACCTTTCGTCGTCTGTTTAGTGATGATTCCTGAGACTTGACTCACAGATAGTCCCACAGCTCGGGCTGTTCTTGGAAATACCCGATTCAAATTTATCATGTTCTTCCCCCCAGTTTCTTTTCTCACGAAAAGAAACAATATACCCTCTTTATTACCTCCACTACTGATAAGGGCACTGTTGTTCCTCTACCCATGTTGACAGCTAGTGAGTGATGACGTGACAAGCATGGATGTTATAGGGTTATTTCAATAAACGCATAATAAACTTAGAAACGGTTTTCATTTCAGTAGGTCTCTCCTGTAAAATAACCCATTTATGTCATTTAGATACCCATGTATAGCACAAGTAGATAGTGTTTTTATTTTTATGCCTATATACAGATGTCCCCTTGTTTCAATCGATTATCTACAAGATATCTACCAAAAACATCATTCTATTTCTTTTATCAATACTTTAGGGATTTCTTTTATCGTATCAGAATAATCAAGCAGATCGTTAAAAGAGACAGGAACGTAAGTATTTACTCTGAGAAGGGATTGAAACAGAATAGGAATCAGATTGTTCTCCTTACGAAAACCCATCAAGGCGGTTTATCCGGATCTCGTACCTAAAGGAAACTAATGGCACTTTAAGTAAATCACAGTAATCAAAACCGCTTAACTTCGTAAATCGGTCAAGTTGCGAAACGAAATGTATGGGTCTCATCGACCATATGATATGTGACCATCTCATTTGAACATAATGGTAAAGGAGACCCTTGAGCTGAACCGGCGAACATTTAGGTCAATGAGGGAAATTGTTCAATGGATGTTCAGCTACTTTCTGCACACGGTCATAGTTGTAGAACATTTCGTGCTATTTTAAATATGAGATATCATCCATAAGACGTGTCTGGAATGTTCAAGGTTGTTGTACTGGTAACATGATGTGAACCGAATTATTTTATTCAACCTAACGTTAGAACTTCGCATAAGAGATGGTTAGTTTGGGTGTAGGGTTATCCGCATGTGTCAAGGCTAAAGAAAGTAGAAATTGGTTTATGGTGCCGCAGTCATGGAATGGAAGGAAAAATGAAAAGATATATGAAGTTCACTGAAATAGGAAACCGCGTGGAGCATTAACTGTTTCCAGTCATAAGATGAGATAGACGTGATATTGGCAGAACAAGAAAAGGCACTTAGTTGTCACCAGACTGTTAAATACAATATCATCCTTGGATGTTGTTGCTGGTTATTATTTGGTTGACGTCATAAGGTTCCATAAATATGTATGTAAATGTTCATAGAAGGTAATAACCTCATAATACCCCTGATGTGATTACCTAGACCTTAAATGACGTATTCTAATGCGATGAAATTGTATATTATCGGTAACTACGTGAATAAATAAAATAAGTTTTCATGTTACAGCAATAAGATGCAATAAGGCAATTTCTCATTTGAGACACATAAAACCACGACACATGTTACCCACATGGGCAGTTCTGTAAATGTGTAACGCGTTTTGTTTGGTACGTGAATCTTTTGCCTGTGTATGTTTGGGATTAGATACTCCTCTTCTTTGAGGAATATTAACGTATTACCAACCCGGTCAGCTATAGAACCGTATATGTAATATTGCAAATGCCACAAGTGTACTGTTTGCGTCATGTGGCGTCATTCTAATCATATTGTGACGTAATGCATTTAACAATTTTTATTGGAGACAGCGGACGTAATCGGCATATTTATTCCAAAGGGGAGTTCAAAGCATGAAGAAATAATGGATAAAGAAGAATTCAGTGTACTAACTGTCACGCCTTCTGAAAAGAATGAAAGGAAAAGTATGTACTACCTTCGCTCTTGTTCGTGAAAAACCAAAGATTGTGGCACACATATCCATATAATAAGCACTTTATTTGTATCGCATACACGCTATGGGTGAGCTCACATTAATTGCACTGTCATTGTCACGGGCTTACAGTGTGGAGACATTGGACACTCTCAGTTTGGTCATGGTTGTGTTTTAATATACATATTATATTGGCACCGCATGCCTCTACACCAGACTTTCGAATTTCCGTTTCTCGTCAAATCAGAAGAAAAAAACATGTTATGAATGTATTAACGCGCAGTAATGGAAACTAATGGATGTTGAGCGTAACCAAATGGACATTCAAGAAGCTCATATTTTATCTGGGAACTTAATGATTATAAGGGGCTGAAAAACCGAAAGGTTACATATACAATTCCATTGTTCCAGGTTTTAGTTGTGTACAACTGCCAGCAAAACCGATATTTATGCTGTACACATCCTGTAATTAGTAAGCCCTTGAAGTGCGGTCTTGTCGTTGTTTGAGAGACAGTAGGGCCAGCATGGGATATCAGCAATGATTATCAATGACAAGATTCCTGTGAAATAACTATCGAATCGATGTGTAGGCCATTGCAAGAAAAATGGAATTATTATGTCTGATCTGACGAACATGCTAGATTTACAGGTCGCTTTGTTGATGACTGAGATTAACACGAACAAGCTGCAATCATACAATTTGATGGCGGATTTTATGCCCGTTTAGCTCCACACAATGCCACATGATTGATAGTGTGGGTATCCTCATAAATGACTTTCTTCAATTGCAGCGCGCCAAATGATTAATAACGTGCCTATTTACATTTCAGGGAATCACTGTCGAATTTCAATGCACAGGTCAAGAGGTGATGGCTGGATGCCGTTTGTCTGAATTTCTTTTCACAACGTCAAGCTGTAAATCACATACATTTACATGTATACTTCAAACATATTGCACACTTCTAGACTAAGAATGGTAAGTGCTGCAAAAAACTGTCGCCGGAAAATTTTGTTAAAAGATAACGTTTATGTCGTTCTGCTGCTTTTCGGGTATTCTTTTCTACCTTCTGTTCGGTAATGGACCGAAAGCTACAAAAAGCAAAATTGAATTATTTTATACATATTTAATGTTAAAATGCGTGTTTGAATATATCTATGAAGGTATAACAATTGAAGATCCAGCGTTGGACAAATGGAGGTTCATTAATATGGAAAAGCAGAGACCCTATTTCTCTTGCACGTGTTGTTGTTAAGATCCATCTTGTGTTCAAAAATAAATCATTTACATGTTAATGCACATAAAAATAGTTTTTACGTGAATAGCTGTAATTGGCTTGTGTGGAGCTACGCAGTACAATCTCTCACATCATATGATTGGTTTTACAAGTTGCATACACGTATGTCGATAATAATGTTCTGTATTTGATGATTCTTAAACCACCCACTTCACAGCAAGCTGAGGTCTATTTATAAACAGTAATCAATTTTTTCCAGCTTTCTGAAATATGGAACGTCAAAGGATGAAAATAATCTCCATTATCTGACGAAATAGATTCCACTGGGCGTAAGGATGTACCCAGTGCCCACAGTTAAATAAATGGACTTTCAATTTCGGGAACACCTGGTGTCCTCTTTGAACTAAAGTAATCTATTGATAAGACTCACGACTATTTTGACTTTTACGTACAAAACAGAATCTGTTTTGGTAGGTAACTATTACTGACAGTAATTGCTATCTATAATCTTACATAATTAGCAGAGATGGCGTCAGTGGTATTTGCACAAAATGTATGTTCAAAATCACCAAGGATTCAATTGCAGAATCAATTGCAACAACAATAGCATGGCGTCATCAAAATGAATTAGTGTGAGTTTATGAAAATATTATCAGAGCTAAACATGGCACTTCAGTTGAATTCGAAAAGGAAATTTACAGAACCAATTTACAGAACCCCTGCGAAAAAAGCTGTTGCATTCCTTGCAACGGGAAGAAAACTCTTTATGATACGTTAAATGTATTACTTTACGTCTTGAAATAGTGACATGTAACAAAGGTAAATTTCTAGAATAGGCTCACCCCCAGGACAGAGTACTTATCTGCACATTACGACTTGAGGGTCTAATCCACTCCTGAATGATTATGATCGTTTTGGTAGCAGGATTTTGTATGATTCAACTATATTTGTGACATAGGTTTATATATACCGTAATGGATACATTTTGCTTACATTTTTTTAATAAAAGGGATATCTCCGTTAATTTGTTACCTGAAACATCGCAAATATATACAAACCTATATTTTTATCAGTTAGTCAGTTAAAACATATCATCTTCATCGTGTTTTACTTAGTCTTCCATTTTTGCATGTAATCCTGAACAAATTATGAACTATTACAGCCAGACAGTTGTGATATATTGAGTACAGATTGAGATAAGACAATTCATCCAAGTTGGCGGACAGCCTGGATTTTCTTTTACCAGGGATCTCTTCTGACCTCTACCTATATCCAGAAACGTTTGGAGTGGTTCAGTGTATTAGTATGCCAGGTTATGGTACTTTTAACCCAACCAGCACTGTGTTACATCTTCGAATATACATCATTCAACACTAAAATAATCTTTTCTTCCTAATACAATTTTTCCTATGACAATGGTTCTAAACTCTTCTTAAAGGCTGGTCATCCGAGTGCTATCGTTTATCTCTACTGACATTCCACATCAATCAGTCAAAACAAGGTTGATGTGACGACGTTCGCACGATCTTTCAAACTTGAATTCAGATGGGAGCTTGACCGTGTACAGGCGTGTCAAGTGATTATGACAACAGTGTTGAAATGGAAAATTACATGTCAATCGGAGTGCGTTGCATCAAATCGATTAGACGCAGTACAGGGCACAAAGTGATAATAGCGCTTCGACTATCGTAAGGCAACGTTGAAGTATAGGAGTTACATGGGAAGATTTGTAGAATAGTATCAAAGCCATGAACCACTTTGGTTTCTTTTAAAACAAAGTATCAGCTAAATTCTCTCCCGAGCGTTAACTTTGTGTTGAAAAGTGTATTTGCAGATAAAGCAACAGTTGGCACTAAACATATTCTAGGACTCTCATTCGTCAATTACATTTGTATCTGTTTAGCATATCAATCATGAAATATACTGGTTAGTGTGTGTGTCAGACATACATCTGTGTCGACGTCATTTGTACATCAGAGACTCAATAAAACTCGTTTATGTAAAAACCGACATAATGGTATGGTGTGGTTAATATTATCATTGATCATAAATAATACTTGGACAGGTAAACTCAAAAGACACTTTCATCTTCACTTGGAATGGTTGTGACTACCGTACTGGGCCTATCATTAAGTCATATGCAAAGTCGACTAGACCTAGCAAGCTTTAAGCAGCGCAGATGAGTGTCATTGAAGGCAGAATTTACAGGCGGATTTGAAAAAAAAAAATAATTACCTTAAAACAAAACAAACAAACAAACAAACAAACAAAAAGAGAAAGGAAAAACCCCAAAAAGAACAGCTTAATAAAGATACCAGTATCTGTGCACGGTATAATATCTCGCCTGATCCTCAAGTTGCCGTGCTGTCTACTGTATAAAATGCAATTACGGGACGGAATTTTGTGATTTATATTTCCTGCTGCTAATGGCCGTGTTTGTGTGTCTGATTTTGTTAATTGTATGAGGCAGCATAGGGTCGTTACTACATCAGTTATGATTCATTTACCCTGAGGTGTTAACTATTCAAACAACTTATGAGCTTTACTAACTACTTTGGGTTGAAATAGAAAATGAAACGAGTATCGGCTTTCGAAAATAGAGTCGACTGACGCAGTTAGTATAAATTGTAAAAAGAAATCCATTCAAAAGGACATCACCGCTATGCCAGGTCGCTTTGACCATGCCATCCATATAGTGATATGCTGTACATCAATCTAAAATTAAATGAAAAGGGTAATAATTGAATACACGAAAACCTCGTCCAGTTGCACTTAACAGCATGATACACCGTCTATGCCATTGCATCTTTATGGTTGGGACTCGCGTTAACGACGTTAAACAGGTACATGTAGTGCAAGGTATGCTTATCCTCTTCGTGAACCCCTGGTGTCATCATTGACTTTCAGTGATCTATTGATGTACTTTGCACAACCTTTAAGCTTAAAGGAATCTATTTCGCTGAAAATCGAGACTGATTCTCTGACAGAACCTTGCTGAAAGACGACAGGGTAAAAGAGATACATTCGAATCATGAATGATCACGTACCGACAATCAATATAATTTACGATAACAAAGAGAGAGGACATTTGGATTAACTACATACAACAGCGCTGTCATAGTCGTCGACAACAGTTTCGATAAATCTGAAAATGTCCATGTCTGTTTTAAAAAATAACAAAAGACTCAGACAAATGACTTGACAATTGTCAATTTCTGTAGAAACCCATTCCACTATGCTGACAAATACTGTCTGAGCTTGATGCAATTATTCACTGCTTTTACACCTAGGTGAAGACTTGCATTTATTAATATCACATGTTTGTGCCAGGAGAAGCACAATCACTTTCGCCCTAACACATTCCTTGCGAATGGTCCAACTTCTCGGCTTCGTAGGGTAGGAGCCACTAATGCACTACCTTGAAATGTCGTTGAAATCGCCTTGCTGATAGTAGAAGTTTTCACCTACTTCCACCTACTTTCAAAAGGTTGAACGTACTGATGAAAGGTTGGTGCAGCTATGCATACTGAGAAACTTCATGGCAGGTTATTACTGCAGGTATTGTCAGGAAGAGTCATCACGTCTTCCTGTATGTGGCTGTTCTTGTGAACTCTTGGCATTTGTTACTGGTAAATAGTTAATGCCATGTTACTGGAAAGCAATGTCAACATGGCACGGTTTGCCTACTTGACAGTTGTGGAGCAACTCTTGGTGCCGTATCACCTTCGTACGTCATGCCAGGATCCTTTACGCAGGGCGTCCTAATCCAATATCTGGTCGCGCAGTACTCGAGACAATTCACCATTCCTAAAATCAGAATTAGATCTCACTTAATCAAATCATCTATCTTTAAGTAAAAAAATATAAGCCATCTACAAAACGGTAAAAAAACAGGCCTACCATACAAACGGTGAACAAAGCATCAAAGCTGAACTCATATACACCAAAACAGAACAAAACTCACCAAAATAGGAAAATATACTTCCAAAACGGCAACAATATCCACTAAAACCGATTCAAACGCTCTGTAAAGGAAAACTAATCGTTTGAAATGGAAACAAAACTCGCGTATCAGCTACAAGAGCGCCCGAGAACGGTCGCCGAGCTTACAAAACGGCAGTCATAGCATCCAAAAACGGCAGTCATAGCATCCCGAAACGGCATAAAAAGCATCAAAGATGGCGTCGAGGGGAGACGAACTGGCTTTGGTCAATCATGTTTTTCGTCGTCACAATAAGTCTAATCTTGAAATTTTAATATCGGGATGTAGCCCATCAAGCCCCTATTGTAGTAAGCTTCAAACCTTTGTCCAGACTTCTCAGTGTCAGGCTTGGGATTCTGCACAATGTGGTCCCTCGTTCGACCGAATAGGGTTTGTTGTCAACATGTCGTGCTACTGTTTCCCTTCAGTTTTGTAAATAAAGTATTCATAGCGTCACATTCAACGTTAATATATTTTGGTGATTTGAAAAGTTCGCAAAAACTTGTTTGGTAGGCCTGATCAAAAGATGAACTTCTAATGGTTTGAACTAATTTCAAATTGAATTATGACATGGAAGCCGTCAGGATATGGCTCACTACTAAAGCAACATGATGCTATCTGAGATTTAGATAAAAGTTGTGTTAGACTAAACTGGCAAAGGGAATGATGACGATAATGTAATATAACGCCTACATAGTATCAATATATATCATGCATATTTTTATTTAAATAATCCATCCTGAAAATTAAAACAGTGTGATGACGTCATTTGAAAGGTATCACGATATTTCTATGCTGTAAAAATGACAAAACCCTTTCTCAGTTCATGAAAAGAAATTATAAAGTATTGAATAAAACTTGTAATGTTTGCAGTGAGTGAATGAATTGAGTTTAACTATGTTTATTTCAGTCAATAATATAACTAAAAACTTGTCACAGAAATGTTACACCTCTGTAGTAATTTGTAACATATTTATTGATTGGAACAGTAGCACCTTCCGTCCACAGTGTTGGATAATTACCTGCGATCACTACAATACTGAAAGCCTCAGCTCCAGAATTTGTAATGTCAATCATAATGACACCATACTCAGCAGATGTATTGAAATTCAACTTCTGTATCACCTGCGCAACTGCGCTCTGAGTTATGTCAATCAGATTCATTCACTCTTGTGAAAATAGTTATCCATGGACTTCTCGGTACATTCTTTGACATCATCCCTTAGTTGTGAAAAGAAAAACACCCACACATAACACGAAAATGTTACTGTTTTGAGAGTGGGGCCTAATTATCCTCCGAAACCGGTACGGGTTCCCTCTTCTCAACGTCAGAAACTCTTTTGGACCTCTCCTTAACATTATGCGTAGGCCTAAATCCACACCTCTTATTATAAGCAGTTTTACCATATGAAAGGTATTACCCGAGCACTTATAACAGAACTCTGCAGCCTTGACCTCGACTGCCTCGTGCGTTCGTACTCTGATCAGTGAGAAGTGGCCTCCTTGCATCATTAAGAACACTTGTTTGTGACTTGACTCACTTGTCGATGTCACTTATGTTAATAGGTTCATCATCTGGAGTTCTACGGATGTTAGTAATCTGTATAGCATCAACATCACATTCTAATGTGTCTATGAAACTTTGCAGTCTGTTTTTCATCCAGTTACAGAACATAGTCAATAACACTCTGCATTTATTTATTGCAATATTTATCACATTTGTAACTCTTAACAGGTACATTTCACCCTGATCGTGTTGTATTTGTCAGTTTTGTTCCAACCTTTGAGGTCTCTCTTCAGGTTTTCTGTAGCATTTGGAAGATCTTTAATTACCGAAATTCTTTTCCTGTATGTTGTGCTTGAATCTTGTAGTTTTTGTTCAAGAAGAAACACTTTCAGTGGCTTTACTCGTCCTGGGAATCTCTTATGGAACAACCATCTCCCGTGTTATGAATTCTCTCAGCCGAGATCTGGATTCCTGTTGTAGCTTCCTGCGTTCAGGTGCTTGAACTTTCAGTGACAGTTCGTCGGTTTTCACTTCTCTGTGTTTGAATAGTGTCGACTTTCATCGTCTTGGAATGCAACTTGTTGTTCGTCGTGTTAGTTCAACCTTTTCTCAAGGTTAATTATTGTTCGCTTCTAACACAGAAGGCATAGACCTTCTCCAGGGCAGAGGGTACTTCAGATAACTCACAATTTTCACGTGCAGCTGGTTGGCTCCATTGTGACTAAATCTTACGTGGCCCCTTTTTCTTCTATCTTCTTCTCCAATTCCTCCTTGATGTCACACGGTGCTGGGTTATCGACGTCATCTTGTACTTCCCGGATGTTAGAGACAGTAAATGTCCTCCTACTAATACCTTTATGTCAATGAGTGAATTGTTCAGGTATCTGACAAACGATCGCTACAAGGGCTATTTATAAGTTTTATAATATTGGTATTACATGGGAGCGTGTTTAGTAAAATATATTTCAGATAAAATAAGATATTAAAATAGAGTAAAATATGAATGTAGCCTTCTTTATGTACTCTTCCATTCCTGCTTAGAGTAGTTCGGCGCATTATGTATTGTTATCCTACTACTTTGACCTCATATAGTCATGAGCAGGAATGACGATAGGTCGGCGTATAACACCATACATGGATCAATAATAAGCTCCTATTTTGACACGCTCATTAAATGGAGGTGCATATCATTAATTGGTTGTCAGTTTAATATTGTTAAGACATGTAAACGGACAGTTTCTTGTGGGGATTGATTCCTCATCTGAAAATATTCTTTCATTTCGGAAAGATCATTCAACGATCAATGTGCATACTCATTTTTAAGCACCGCGTGTTAACACCTCTTAGCTGTTTTTAATGTACAGTGCAGTGTTTCCATTCCAGTTTCGCCCATGTAACGGGCACCACCACCGGCACATTCTATGACAATAATCATATTACTCTTAACCTCAAATATATGTCCGTTTAAGAATCGCAAATTTACCGCCTGAGACACTTGATCTTTTCAAACTGCACATTTGATTTACAGCACAATCCGGCAGGATTGTGTGACTGTTGTGAACTGTGAATACGTTTACACTTATTCAAACAACCTTTCACCTTGTTGTTAAAGTTTGCTCAGGCATACTAAAATATCAGGACGCACAACGCACACAGGTAGTCACAAATGGAGCTGTCTTGTAATTCTGGGTTTGCGTTCAGATTTCATCTGATCGGGTTTTGGTAAAGCTCCTTACAATTTAACAGCAACATCGCGTATATTAATAGACGTAGTTTACTGTCCTAAATATGATATACGAGGAGCATGTTGGAGAAGGCATTTACGTTTTGATTTAGCTTCACAAGACATTTATTTGAGGTAAATTGCATACGGCTCTCCGCTCCCCTCGGAGCATTTAAGGTTCCACACATGATCATGTTGACATTGGATTCGGCGTTTCCGTCAAAAGAAATCCGAAAACGTTAAAACTTTTCGAACAATGTGTTTGATGGACAGGGACGTCAGAATCTGATGCCAATCAACAATGTCGAGTCTTGAGAAGCGCTGAATGAAATACCATATCGATGTCAAAGTCCACTGTCTTCACATGCTATTTATGGAGGCTGAAGTGATTGATGTCATATTAGCCTTCCAACCTGGTGCTTGGTGAAAGAACCATCACCAAGGAATAACTTGACCAGAAAACATTAACTCAACAAACCGGTATTATTTACAACGTGCTCGCTGTTGCAGCGAATTAACCGTATTATGACATGACATGATATATACATGCATATCAAGAAACGACTGTCATCGGAGCAGGGATATAAAACTGCTAAATGTTGATTTCAACGAAAAATCGTATATTTGATCTTTTGTTAATATCTTTGACACTTCAGCAATATTTCAAATGTGAAGTGTTAAAATCAGTACCACTGTGTGATACATGTTATATAATTGCTCCAGTGTACAATCACGTCTTATTACATTTGATAAAATTCAGCGTTACGATGTCAAAGACCACTGACTTCACATGTGATTTATGGAGGCTGAACTGATTGATGTCACATTAGCCTTCAAACTTGCTGCTTGGTCAATCAACAAGGAATAACTTGACCAGACAACTTTAACTCAAACAAACCGTTATTATTTACAACGTGCATGCTGATGCAGCAAATTGACCGTTACATGCCATCACATGATATATGCATGCATATCAGGAAACGACTGTCATCGGAGCACGGGTAAATGCCGATACGTATTATTGCTAAGTGTTGATTTCAACTAGAAATCGTATATTTCATCTTCTATCCATACCTTTGACACTACAGTAATATTTCAGATGTTAAAATCAATATCCATCAGGGGTACATGTTACATAATTGCTCCAGTGTATAATGACGTCTTATTACTTTTGACAAAATTCAGCTTTACGACCAGAAGTAACCTACACGTTACATATTAATAGCCGTGTTCCTTGAAGGGGTCGTTTTCAGTAACGTCGATTTCATGAAAAAGATTGCAAACTGCGAAGCATGTAATACAAACTCAATGTCCATTGGCCGTCCGGACGTTTATCTGTGATGCTAATCAAACTAAGAGTTACGACATGAATTTGAACATCAATCAAAAACACTTACAGGTATGTTTTATTGCATTCATAAATATTCGTATTATTGCAGAACATTCACCAAGGATGATATGGTGGGTAATGGGGAGTCGGGCTGCTTTAAAACGTGCTTTGAAGCATACTATGTAACAACACACACTGACATACAGCGGTAGTGGAGACAGTGCTTCTACAAATATTCACACTGATGATCATCAGACGTTGTACTGGACAACAATACCTCCGTTCTGTGGGGATTGCTGTGCAGCAATAAATTGCACGCACCACTCCTTCCTCAATACAACTTAAAAACCGACATTTTTTATGGCGTGAAAGTCAAAATGCTGACGGAACTTATACGATTAGACCACTGAATTACGTATGCAGTCATGCGTCAAACAAGACGCCCCCTTGACTCCAACGGTACAGTGAGCTCAGTGAACCCTGTCATTGTTTAACATTGATACGCCGCTCAGACAGAGTATAATGAAAAGATAATTAAAGATGGTCGTACCCATATGGGACTCAAACTCGGTCTTTGGCCGGATGAGCGAGCGAATGCTCTAAACACGAAACCACAATCCCGTAGCCGTAGTTGGTTTTATCATGATACGATGTGGCAGGTACACTGTAATGATAATACAACGACGTCCGATATAAGTACCATCGGGAAAGCCTGTGTCTACAAGATAAGAAACACTGTCACGACAAATTATTGAAAAATTTACATGTACGCGTACCACGAGTTGGGAAAAAGTCCATCACATGAGTTTAATCAATATTTTCATGTGTCCCTTCAGCTGCAAATAGATTTCGTCTACAGTAGTAACTGAAATAAGCATACAGAGATATTTCAGTTTTATGAATCTGGACTTGTGCCAATGTGTAAAGATGGAGGGGTAAAGTGACTGAAATGTGCCAGTTAATTACATTTCATAAGTGGAATTAGTTTCATGTGACAAGATGGCCTACAAAAAGACAAAAATGAAGTATTTTCGGAGATACAGCCACGCAGACAAACGTCAAGCGTTTGAAATAAAGTACTGTAATATACAGATTTAACATTTAGAACTTGCAATATTTGAGGTTCCCTTAAGATAGAGTGTTTGTGCTTTGTATAGAACAAAGCTGACAAGAGGAATGCCAAAAGACAAAGTAATAAAACATAATATGCATTCACACACTCATACAACTGTAAAACTATATAGTTGCGTCCCTTCGGAAACCAGAATCATTGGTTAGTATTCCTGTTCGAACCGATTTGTAACTGGATTTTTCAGCACCATACGACTGCTCCTGTGTTGTAACCAAAGTGATAACGTCTGAGCTTTGCTCCGTCATAATTATCGGCTTTCTGCTCATACTATTCACCCACTCACTCGCACAAATCTGACACTGATCCAACAGCCACGAACAAATACTGTTCAAAGCGGGATTGTGAAATATGTAATCATATGTACGGTTTTGTCGCTTTTATTGATAAAAAAAATAAAATCTGAATGGCGTTTAAAGTTTTTATGTTGATATCCACGCTAATTTACATTCCAAAAATGTCCAGGTTTCACTTTGCATTTTAAACCAAGCGTTCTGCAGCTCACCTTTTCACACTGAAGTTCACACTGATTCAAACCGATTTCTAGGGATCTTTGAGCTCAGACTATTTAAAACCGAGCATGAACGTTTTTTTCATATTGAAAATACAAGCGTTGAAATTCATGGTTCATGATGCAGTAGGACAGAAATTAATGATGAGTAAAATAATAAAAAGGCAATGGCTGTAATCTGTTATGTCAGCGAAACGGAAGTTCCTTCTACAATGAACGTTTCCTCCAGCAAATCCAGAAGGAGAAGTAAAACCCATCAATGTTGTTTTCCTTAATTATTAGCCTTGTATCAGGTCGATGATATCTGGAACGTTATTTCACAAGAACACACCGTCGAGAGACAGATGATGCAAATAATTTGAATTAAAGGTTATGGTTATGCGTGAAAGTAAAAGTTTGTTTCTAGAAATGAGTAAACTGAGTGAAGATACATTGAAAAGAACAAGTTGCACTAAGGACTCTAGACAAAGACTGTGACACTATGCAGCCCAATAAAGAAAAATGGGAGCAACAGATTGAACGTGACATTGATTCTCAAACACTATGCCGTCTTAAACTGAAAGAAGTGTTGTGGGCTTTTACATACCTGTCAAGTTCTGCATTTATACATTGACGGAAACATGAACAAATTAAAGTGCTTCATTTTAGGCCTTGCTTTGCGTTCATGTTTTTGCAAAAGAACAGGTTACGTATTCAATCTGGACGCGCTTCTAAACTTGTCATCGTAGAATATTAAAAGATTTTATCTTGTACACAAGTGTAGGTAATATTGCCACTATATGACAGCACTCTGTAACTAATAGAGTCTGTACAAGAAAATCCAGTAATTTAGAACATGAGCATCGATCTACAAATGTGTTAATCCTGACCACCCGATCCCGTCAGTCACCTCTTCCGACAAGCATGGGTTTACTCTGATCTTCACGGGTTGGTACAGATTATTAGCACATTTCAGCCTAATTCCATTGTTGGCATATCTTTGTAATCTTTCAAAACAAAAAGCGATTTCACTTCTCATAATAAGCAATTATTAGTTAGAAATTTTGTATGATTTATAACCTTACCTTTGTAACACCTCTACCTACAACATGTCAGGTAAGTGAGTAAAAGTTAAATAGAATGAGATTCCATGCTCCTGTTTAACATAGCTACGCTACTGAGACACAGTGCACTGACTCTGAACCAACTGGTTCTTGTTTTGGGCCAATAACACCGATAGCATGGCAGTATTCAGCAAATACCATCTTTAACGTCATTTTCACTTTTCAACTTGCTTGTAGACGCTCGATGAAGATCCGAGTTAGATAAACTGATGCTTGTGCCTAACGGGTTCGGGTGATCAGGCACGCTGACTTTTGACACATTTCAGATTGCGTAGATCGATGGATTGTCTGGACCAGGCACGATTATGTACAGATATATGGCTGGAGCATTGCTTAGTTCGGCGTCAAACAACTTAGACCACGGAGGGTGTGACATTAGAGGGTATGTTGCAGAAGGAGTGAACCAACAAAGCAAGATGTGCATTTGCCTGTATCGCAATCGAAATTAGGCTAATCGTTGTATAATAACAAAGACAAAGCTGGTTGATAGTTATTTATCAATCTGTTTCAATCACTATACTCATATAGTGGGTTACCTAAAGTGACATAAGTACACAATTGGATCATTTTGGAATGTTCTCCCTAATTGATTTGTGATATGGGCGAAACAATGTAACAGGTCAATAAGGTGTTAACTCTACTTCCCCACTTACTTAATCTTTCTCTAATTCCAAAATTGGTGATTAGAAAAACAAAACACAAAATTATTAGTGGCATTAACGCTATCAGCACAGCTTTTTGACTGCATGAAGGTTTTCTTCAACGTTGTTATGCCATGTGTGTGCAATCCGTACATAGTGTAAAATGACCGTAACGTATTTCGACTCAATTGTCATCATTGTGTGGGCGTTCCGTTTTTGGTACTGGTTAGTAGTCAATCAGGCACGTCGATAACAGCGTGGAAATACATGCGTCAGCAGTGCACTCATACATTTGTTACGTCATTCTGTATAGTTGATGCTTTACACATATATAATATATTGTACTGTCCAGTCAACAATAGGCCGATGTGAGTGAAAATATACAATTCATCCTTCCCTCGATTAGTATTCATTAATTGAATAAGACAAAACTCTCTTTGTACGCTTCGTGTTATTTTGGTAGCCCGGTGAATTAAGGTGCCAAAGTGTTATCCATCTAAACACCTCTGTCAGGTCGAGCTTCTCTTGAATATTAAGGTTCAACGGCATATTACCAACATAATGTCCGAACCTTGCTCGTCTGCCAAACGATGAAGTACAGTGTGATAATGGAACGTTTTATGTAGCTTCCAACTATTGGTATCTAGAATATATCGACATAATGTATCCACGCAGTTGATTCTGTGTTAAAACTTTATTATACCAACTAACTTGTCTCTCGCTTCATAGTAATTACTTTGAAGCAATTTCGATGTTTCCGCTTCCCTTGATGGGTTCAGAGCTCACACATGATGCCGCAAAGGATATTTACTTGACGCTATGTCGTGAGTAGGAATAAAATTATCCTCGAGGGCAAACATTTGCTTTCATGACGACGCTTAACTCCGTCACATATTATCGTAATCAGGAATCAGGTCAATTAAAATGTTCTGATATGGCTTAACATACCACTAACATATACTGGCATTGAAAGAAAATGAACTGCAAATATATTCTCTATGCAAATAATTATTGACGCCACATTCTAATAAGTTTGATATAGAGGATGTTTTCCATATTCATAACTATTGTCATTCGCTGGCAAGAAACCTGCTGAAGTGTTAATCTGTATGTAAGTATCACCAGACTAGAAATGATATGAATTAAGTAGAATACATCACACCACATACTTAACACTCCCTATACAGTCTATGGAGAGAAGGCACTTGGCATGTCCAACTTGCTTTCTCAGCCAAAATAGAAACAGTACACATACAGGAAAAAAAGTGTTGGTGAAATCCATGAGTTTAGCCAACTGAGAACTTGCAGCGCAAACAAAAGCCATGCACTATAGGGGGAAGAAATCATGTGAAGCAAACAAATTGGACTTTTAAAGTCATGCAGTTCAGTACGTGTTGTGTCTATTCCTAGAGCCTATACATGTTTGGCAAACATTGTCTTTTCGACGACAGCGATAATCACCATTGGGATTCGGATACTCTGACTTTCTTGAAGAAGAGCCTGTTACAATTGCTGATGGTTTGTTGGCGGATGTGGAGGTAGACGTATGTAGCTGTACAGATACTTTTAAAAATATCCAATAAGGTTTAAATTTGGGTCACTCAGGTCACAGTAGGACATTGAAATGTTTGTCATCAAGGCAAGGAATACAGACAGGAGCAGCATGTTTGCGAGTCTTGTCATGCTGATACGGAGGAGACTGTCCAAGTAACTCTCCATACCATGGGATGAATGGACATTGGATGCAATATGTTTATGGAATGAGAAACGTACATGCTAAAATATTGAGTTTTAGATAATGGACTGGTTTCAAGAAGCATAGAACATTGAAATGTAAATCACATTGCTTGACATTAAGAAAAAAATATTTCAGACCTAAAAAAACGAATAAACGTGGGAAAGCACCATGAATAATATGAATTTCGTACTACCTCACTACCAAAAGTGTCAATGATTTAATTTGATTTAATACCAAATGCAGTTCGTGTGAGGAAATCACAGTCACTATCCCAGTAATCATCAGGCTATCTATACTATTCCAAAAATGAAACGCAAAGCCCTGAAATCTGTTGCGAAAATGTTGTATTTTCAAACATGTATAACTCGTCCACAAATAGAGTTTAGTACATGAAAGTTTACATCAGTTTAGAAGAAGGAAATGCCTATACAACCAAGTGTATAATTTTAGTAAACGGAGACTTGAGCGTGATGGCGACGACGTAGCACGGTCCCGACGTCGGATCTTCTGGCTCTCAGTCCAATCTCTCTCAACCTGTTCCGTACCGTTTGACCGGATATCCTCCGAAATCCAGGCACCCTGGCTGCTGTGCTCTCATCCGTGGCAGTACGATTACGCAAATGTAGTACCCGGATGTACCGATCTTGGGCTGCAGTGGTGACTCAAGGTCTGCCTGTACAGGGACGGTCATTTGTTATACCTGTTTGGTTGTAACGAGCTGCAAGCCGTGATATCGTGCTCAGACTAACATTCAGACGCCTGGCAACAGAAGATTGATAATCTCCAGCGTGCATTCTATCAATGACGATGTTCCGTGTCGCAGCGTCAAGACGTGGCGTAGTGATGTGACCTTGAAACTCCTTTAAAACGAATGCCGATTTCCGAAAGTAATCGGGATTTTTATAGCCAGACAGTACATGCTCTTTGCTGCACAATTTCAACTGGAAGGTGATTTTATTAATATTATTATTATACGATATTTATGTAGCGCACATATCCAGGCAACTAGTGCTTGCTCAAGGCGCTGGTATTTTTCCCCTCGATCATTGGATGTCAATCTAAACGGCGCATCGTGTTATCAATCTCAACTCCCTGGGGAGTATGCAACTGTTGCAGCCACTAGGCGCACTGAGTTATTGTGGCTTTCTCATCCTAACGGGGTACCCATTCACAGCTGGGTGGACTGAGACACATAGTCACAGTACTTTGTCCAAGTTCACTACACGTTGCTGTACCCGCAACTAGGTGTTTGCACGTATTCATGTGGCCACCATCTGGTCATCTACCAACGGATTCGTGGTTTTTAAGTGCACAGGCGTTGTTACAACACTGAAAGAGTCTGCACACAAAGTTGACTCCAAGGTTTTTAC
This sequence comes from Haliotis rubra, assembly GCF_003918875.1. Classification (NCBI taxonomy): domain Eukaryota; kingdom Metazoa; phylum Mollusca; class Gastropoda; order Lepetellida; family Haliotidae; genus Haliotis; species Haliotis rubra. Next base: position 1,083,702 of record NW_025765214.1, on the reverse strand, counting down.
ACCCGGTCACAGGTGGGCTCGATCCCGACACCTCAACCTCGCTGAATGACTAGCCTGGCGCCTTAGTCAGCGCCCACCGCGCCCCACAATTTCTGTTGTGTTGTGGCGATACTTTTTTAATCCTTGTAAGAAATCAATACGGAGGTATTCGAGATGTCATCTCTTCTGCGCGGGGAGGCGCAAATAGGTTGCGCAACAAACCGGAAGGTGGGGCTGTTTTTAGTGTCGCAATGGCGGGTAATTCAAAATGTATCGATTCGATGCTGAAACCTGAATTAAGATCGTTTCTTATGGCAAGGGGCATGACTGTGTCAAATTACACTTTGGCACAACTGCGTGAGTTGGCGAATAAGGCAGTTGAACTTGGTTTACCAGTGCTAACGACTCCCGATGATACGGCTTCATTCCTTTTGGAGAGATGTACGGTAGTTGTTGACAACGAAACAGTGACGTTTCCCGTGGTTGTGTCGCCCAAACTGAAATCGTGGACTGATAACCTGTCTTCGCTTCCGATGTTCTGTCAAGCTGACATCCTAGTTTACTTGCTGGGGCATGCAAGTTGGAGTAAAGAGAGACTGAAGGGGTTCAGGAAGGAGAAGGGATATCGACTGCATGTCGATGGCCATGTCCATACAGTTGAGCTTCATAGTTTGACACACGATCATATCTATGTACGAGCCCAGTGCACCCGTGAGACATCACAGTCTGAGAAGGCCTACTTAACCTGGTGTCTACTGGAGAAGGAAATGCTTGTATTGTGTCAGCAGGATGTGAATGTACAGGGTAAGTGTTATTTTTATGTGTATTTTCCTACTAATTATTGAATTTCCTGTGTGTAGTCTACCCAGAATCAGTTGAATTATGTCAAGTGAAGTGTTACAAAAAACTTCAAAGCTATAATGTTTTTAATCTTTCCAAAATTCATAATATTTATTAAATAAGTTCTGTTTCATATTTTTTTCAGTGATGATGGTGCTTGTAAGCACGTTGTTGCCCTACTGTTCAGCATAGTGGACTGGTCTGACAGACATGTGGACAGGAGTACAGAGACCTGCACAGATGTCAAGTGTGTTTGGGACAATGCTAGGAAAGAGTCTTTACCACTTAAACTAGCTGACATTAATACTTCACTACTCCACACAGATACAATTAATAATTATCGTCCTAGTAATGAATGTTGTTTTGATGTCCAGAATGCATTGCATGAATTAATTAAGGACACAGATTGTCAAATGAATGAAGTCTTGGATAATGAGCATAGTCAAGTTAGCATTTCACTTCCCAAAACTATGCTTGAATTTGGCCTTGAATATAAAACTTTGACAATTTCACCTCCCGGTTTCATTGATTATGTTAAGTTTAACATGACACACAGTGATTGTGAAGAAATTAATTCACTTTCTGAGGGTCAGTCAGATAATGAAAACTGGTTTAGGTATCGATGTGGTCGACTGACTGCATCTGTCTTTCCAAATGTGTTGATTTACAGTCAAAATAAAAGTGACAATTACATAGTAAAGCAAGTCATGTCTGAGTATAGAGGCCAATCTGCTGTTAGTAGTACTTGTGCTTCTTCAAGATGAGCACCAGCAATGTATGGAAAAGAGCGTGAAGTCCTTGCCCGTCAATTGTATGAATGTAAACAAAAAATAGACCATGTTGGCTTGAATGTTTATGTTCCAGGATTATTAGTAAATGAAAATATGCCTCATCTTGGTGCCAGCCCTGATGGTGTTGTACATTGTAAATGTTGTGGTAAGGGCCTTTTAGAAGTTAAATGTACTTACAAATACAAAAATTGCAGTATTGATGAAATTTGTTCTGAGAATTACAATGTGTATAAAAATGAAAATGGAGTGATAAAGCTGAATAAGTCTTCACTTTGGTTCAAGCAAATACAGTGCCAAATGGCAGTTGCAAATGTGCAGTGGTGTGATTTTGTTCTCTATGTTGAAGGTACCATAAAAACTGGAAAGCATTTGATATATATTGATAGGATTTGTTTTGAGGAAATGGAATGGAAAAAAAGATTTTCAGAAAATAACCTCTTTCTATGAATCATTCATTGTCCCTAAACTGTTGTCTTAAATTGATCTGCAGTTGTAGTATTGTAAATGAAATATATGTGAGAGGTGTAAAAGGTTAGTAAGACATGCTTGTACAGATAGTCTCATCCCAGTGTCATTTGATGTATGATATATCACCACAAGTCGATAAACATAACAAAACTCAGAGTATAACCAAATACTGACTTGTATTAATTGTAATACTTACTGGCATACATAATAGTATGTCAATTGAGGAACAAGACATTATGGAACATAAATTGAAATTTATTTCTGTACATTTGTGCAGCTAATATTCATAACAGAGCTTGGGATTTCAGCATCTATTACTGTTACATCCATATCTAAAACAAGTACATGTACATGAAAAAGTAATAAGTATTATTACTATTGTTATTATCATGTATTACTATGACTCCAGGTAATACTCTACATTTGTTGTATATAGACTTACCAGTATTATTATGATTTGACAACAAAACAAATGTACTGTTAAGTGAATTAAATGGGGATAACTGTTATGTAAACAGTTTGCAATCTTTAATAGAAAAAAGTATCCTGTAAATACCAAGGGGCACTTAATGACAAACATCAAGGTTACATTTAGTAACAGGTTTTCTACCTAGCATTACAATGCATTTTCAGTATTTGTCATCTTTTACTCAGAGCTCCAGATAAGATTTAGCTCATGTGGGTACTGTACCTACTGTATTGCTTTGGAGTGGGTACTACGAATGTTGAGTGGGTATTTCAGTTTCCGTTACCCACTGCTTTCAAATATGTGGGTATTTAATTGATTTTACTCACCGAAGTATATATCATTGAGTAAGTTTACTAAGCAGGTATGTACTGCCTTATGTCATACCTAAGCAAAACCAACTTAAATATAATGGAAATGATTTCATAAAAAATCACTCATCCTGTACTGACAGTACAACACTAGTCCTATACTAACAGTACAACTTGATAGCAATCGATGTCTTTTTCATTATGCAAGCGATTTTTATAAATATATTCCGTACGCATAATGTTTTAACCTTTTTGCTTATCTAACATTTTAAATGCTAATTGGTACGCAACAATTACTTTTCAATGCGTAATACGCCACTTATCTGGGCCTCTGAATTTTACTTGTATAGCTTGTATGAAATTCATATTGATTTGTTGAGTATTGTAATGATTGATCATAGTCCAGATCTGAATGATGCTAATAGAATAATTGAATGTGGCTATAATTATGTACAAATGATTACATGACAACTATTGTACAGCACAGTATCAACAATAAACCATGATGTATTAAAAAAACTGTATCACATTTGTTATTTTTTTGACAGTATTGAATACAGGACATTGTTCAATCAAGTCAAAATAATACATTATTTGCTTTACAGCAGGTATTAAAACTGAATTAGTTCCTGACTAGTTTGGGCATGAGATTACAAAAAAATGCACACACTTTCACCATTTTGTTCACAAGTGGTTTCACTTCCCAAGGAATGATGTTACTTAAAAGTCGAAAACATTTTAATCTCTGTATAGCTCTCTCAACGTGAATTCTAAGTTTAGCAATGTTTCTTGTCTTTTTAATTTCACTCACATTAAGTCTCTTTTTCTTACCCCAAGTACATTTTCGAGTAAATGGTGGCATATTTAGGGTCGCTCGCTTTCTAGTCAATAAATCCCGAATATTGAAACCTCTGTCTGCCATGATATCATCTCCAGCTTCAATTAAGTCTAAAAACCCTGAATGTTCTGTAATATACCTATCAGAAGCATTACCACCATACAAGTCAGAGACAAACGTGAAAGTACCAGATGGTGATATGGCAAGTAAACATTTCCCAGTATTTCTAGATTTGTATGAACTGTAAGTAGCAGCTTGGGCTGAAGGTGATCTAGGTTTTGAAAAAAGAACTCTGTACAGTCAATTATGGCTCGTGTTCTAGGATATAACTGCCTGAAAGACAATGGCATATATTTCTTAACCTGCAGTTTTGATGGCCATTTCAAAACATTATCAAAGGTTTGAGACATAAAAGTAATCCATGTTGCAAATATCTGACTAACACGTGATTTTGATATTCCAAAAACATCTGCTAAGAAATACTGAAGAAATCCTAGTCTCAGACGAACAAGAGAAAGAATATATTCTTGATACATTGTCAACTTTCTACTTGGACCAGGACGAGATCTACAATTATTTGTTATGTCACATGTAGCAGCATTGCCATTCCAATAGTTCAAAAGTGAACATTTAGAAACAAGTATGTTAAAGATACCCAATAAAACAGTACAAGATGGTAAGCCTGTATAGAACCTTACATGTTCATCATCTTTAACAATAGTTTCCAGAAACAAGTCCCTAAATAGAGTTTCCTTGTCATCTAGTTTTTCAGTTTTACTTTTAAGGTCCTCATTCATGTTATGAATGTCTGACATTGTCAGATCTGTCTGAGTTCCAGTCTCACACATCCGGCTCTTCTCTGCCTCCTTCATGACATAGTGATGATCGTCACTGACAATGGGTGTGTTTGACTCTATTGCACCTGGAGGAAAAATAAAAAAATACCTTGAGTCACAAAGTCAATTAGCTCTTTTAAAAAATAATTACTAAATCAACATAATATTTTCATTCTTTATTCAAACTATTCAAAATATATTTTCAATAAAATTTGTCATTTAAAGTTAAGAATTATGTATGAGCAGACCTTTGAAAAGCTTGTTTTCCTTGTTGGCTGAAGGACAGTGATCTCTCCAACTGTGTAGGGTATGGAGGCAAAGTCTGTGCTTCCTGATAAATCAGGCATAACATGTACAGTTGCGAGCTCGTTGGTGGGTTTCCTCTCATCCATGGCCAGGTGAAGTGATGAGTTTTGAGTAGATTCTATAACAAAATATAATTGATAATTTTCAGGGGCACAGTGTTTTAGAACAGATTATTTTTATTTGCAAAAATAGAACACACATCTAAAATAATTCGATTCTATCATTCACAATTTGTAGATTTATATTGAGCAGAAGTGCTAACTACTTTGACAATAGTGTTGAAAAAAAATATTTATACAGTCGGCTTTTCGAATCGGTACTAATATTGAGTAACGTACGTCCTCCCGCCATGACAAACCAAGGGTCTATTTATAGATCCTTGGCCAAACTCACAAAATTGTAACAAAATAATGGTTACAAAGACTTTTAAAAATCAATGAAAAATAAAGTATATGTGTAAGTGGTCATTACCTTAGAGTGGAGGGCATTTTAAAGTTGTTATATGGAAACAGTGTCGGACAGTCACCACCTGGCAAAAAATGTCTTGAACAAATCCGACTGTACTTGTTCGGTGCCCATGCAGGCTCTCGTCGGACGAGTTTAATCCATCTTCTCCGAAGAGTGGATGCCCTGATCTTGTTCGGGAAGGAGAAAAAGGTCACCCCCTGTAGCCATGGGTACTTGTGAACTTTTTGCTGCTTTCGCGTCGATGCGGTACAACCCGGAACACAACAGTGATGAGACGGCATGTTTACATTAGCGACGGCCTTGAAACAGCCCCACCTTCCGGTGACGTAACGACCTTTCTTCGCCTTTTCTAAAGAGAGAGCGTACAAAGGGACGTAATCCGAAACCTCCGTACTGATTACTTTTGATAACTGACCAACTAGTCGGCAACCTTCTGCTGTCGATGAATAGAACCAGAACGGACCCAGGCCTTCCATATTAGTTATTGTCAACTCGACTCATCTGTGTACACAACAAATATGAAAAACAAGAACACGTATCTGAACGACGTCAGAAGATGTTTAGAGGCAATTTGGACCTTCCTGGGGATTAACAGTGCCGGGGCGATTGAGTTTCAGAAATCAAGTTTCAAAGTGCTCCATTTAAAAGAGCAAGAACATAAAAGTACTATTAGTTTCAACAATTTCGAACAAAACCTTGTGTGGCTTGGGTTTCTTGGAATCCATAAAGTATTTAGTAATTAGCCCAGGAGATAATTGTCCATTCAGACAATTGTCCAACAGTTGACTTAATCGTTTGCTATATGTATGACAGCATTGTCTGTGTATGGAGTGCGGTGACCTTCACCCCGAAGACTGAAAGATCAGACTTGCCTCAAACATTTAAGAAGGTCCAGTTTATGATCCCCAAATGATCCCTTTTAAAAAAGCAACAACATATAATTAATTAATCCATTACTCTGGGCAATAGCTTTTCACACGTCATGCTTAACACAGACACATCATACCAAATGACAAACACACATACCACATAAATAACATCCCGGTAAAAATCCTTCGCATATTACACATGTAACAAGTATACCGAAAAAAACCACTTGATGAGAAAGGTCTCATAATTCTATCTTCAAGCGATCGAATGGTCACTTCAGTGTGTGAGGCGACGTGAGGGCTGCAAGATCTGATTATTGCACGATGTAAAATGATGATAAACCGTGGACGGATTCGAGGGAAAGTTTAACTGATTTTACAGCTGATTTGTTATCAGTGACGTGACCAGTCAGATACGACAGATAATTCCCCCCAACCTTGCACAGAGAACTACTTATGAATCACAACTACCTTTGTGATGATTTGGATTCATACCATGTTGGGTTGTCTAGACATAGGATAATGTTTTCAAGATTGTTTTATGCACCGGTTGAAGGATTAGGATGTCCAGTTACCTACATGTGTACTGTCAGTCTGCAGTCTTCTATTAAGAACAAGCCTGCTTGAACATGAACAAAGAGATATGTTTCACCACCACAGTGACAATAAAACTGTGCAACGCAATCATCAAAAAGATCATCCGAAGTTTTGAAGTTGCAAAAGAAAGATGGTAAACAGATGTAGTGTAATGTCATGATAGTTTACATCGATTTGTATAGTATACGCGTATTCTGGTTGAAGTATATGTGTAGTGTGATTGTTGCATCGATGTGACTTTAGTATAGGTGTAGTGTGATTGTTGTATGTGTGTAGTGTGAATGTGTGCACGTGCAGTGTGACTATTGTATATATAGTATGACCAGAAATTATTGAGAATTTTAGGAATATGTTTAATTGGATTTCTAGTATAAACAACCTTGACCAGCTATCAAGTGCTTGGTTTCATTCAAGAGAGACAACTCCGTTAATCATTAGTTTGTGAAGAGTTATCCCCTTTGTTTACTTGCTAGCAGACGACATTTTCAGTGATCTTCAGTATGGATGATTTAGAGAAGAGGAAGTTGATTTTAGAGTATTATAACAAGGACATCAGATCAGCTAAAGTGATTTCAAGTAGAACAGGCATCCCTTTGTCTACTTTTTATCGTGTTTTGAAAAATATTGCAAATGGATATGGCATTGAGCACCAGGGAGGCGCAGGTAGGCCCAGAAAATTGACTGTTGGTGACGGGAGGCGGCTTGGTATTCTTGTTTCTAAAAACAAACGAAGGAGTTTAGAAAACTTAAGGCTGGATATGATTGATAGAGGAACTGTGGTTGTCTGTAAAGAGAAAATTAGAACTGAGCTGCACGCAATGGGTTGGCAGAAAAGTCGAGGAATTCCATCGCCGATCATGAAACCTGAAAAAAACGAGCGAAGGTTGAACTGGTGCTTACAGCATAGAAATTTTAACTGGGACAATGTGATTTTCTCAGATGAATGTTCTGTGTGGCTGTATCCTAATACACTGAAATTCTGGACCAAACAAACTGAAAAACCTTTGTATCAGCGCCCAAAGTACAGTCCGAAACTTAACGTGTGGGGTGGCATATCTGTGTAAGGGGCAACGCCCCTCTGTGTATTTGAAGGGAATATGAACAGTGAGCGGTACACAGATATTCTCGAGGGACATTTACTTCCATCTGCTCACGTGTTCTATGGAAAGTTTTGGATTTTCCAGCAGGACAACGACCCGAAACATCGTTCAAAGCATTCACAGGCCTGGTTTCGGACCATAAATATGACATTATTAGATTGGCCAAGCTATAGCCCTGACTTAAATCCAATAGAAAATGTTTGGGGACTTGTGAAGGAAGTGCCAATAAGAAAAATCTGACAAATATTGCTGAAATGAAAGAAGAGGTGGTCCGATATTGGGACAGCATGGACCACGACCTTCTAACTTCTTTGATCAGTAGTATGCCCCGCCGCATTGAAGTCTGCATTGCTGCCCATGGTGACTTGACAAAATACTAACTGTTCACCTGTCTTTGAGTCTGGAGTTATGTTCTGCTAATATTCACATTTAATACGTGAGTAATGAGTGAATTTTTAAAAAAAAATTACAATCTAAAATTCTCAATAATTTCTGGTTGTACTGTATGTAATGTGAATGTTCCATATGTGTAGTGTGATTGTGGTAAACGTGTCGTGTGTTTGGTGATTGTTGTGTGATTGTATTATACGTATAGTGTGAATGTAGTAAGCGTGTGGTAGGATTGCAGTATACGTGATGTGTGATTACCATATACGCGTAGTGTGATTGTTGTTTTCATGTTGTGTGATTGTAGTATCTATGTGGTGTTACTGTGTTATGTTGTTCGATGTTGACTAACACCTTGAGTGACAGTAAGTATATGAAGTTCAGGGTTTGCATTTCCATCCTCTACTTGTAGCAATATTTAACATTAACATGACTAGAACTTGTTTATCTATCATTGTTAATTAGTTGATGATTATTGATTGCCCACTTCCTTTGCTCAGCTAATATGTTTTTCGACAATGCCGCCAAATAACTATCATAATTAACACATACAGCTTAGTTTTAAAAACTACCATACCTATTAGTTTTTACCATAAATGTTTCTTCTAATTTTTAAGACTTTACTTCGGTTTTAATCGATAGATTTGAGACAGTAACCCTGAGAAAGGTCGGCGGTTAACTGTCTCCACAAGCGATGGTCAGACCAGGTGGTTGTGAAGTGATGAGATATACCTGCGGGTAACACATGTCATTCGGTGGGTCCAGTTCGCTGTGCAGAGGTTAATTGGTCGTAAATCGACGTCCACAAGGAACCAATTCCCTTTTGGGCAATTCTAGCACATTAACAGCTTAACTTTTCAGTCCCAGGGTGTGAGTCGGTTATTTGATGTAATGCGAATTAAGCGAGTCACAAATACGTGTTTGTTGTGCTTATGTTGGAATATTGAAAAGCAGTTCATCATTTTTCCAGACAGAAAGGATTTATCGATCATTAGCCTTCGTTGGCTGTTACTAACACCTATTTAGTACCTGTATAGAGAAAAAAGCTTGTAAATCTATTATGAATATGCTATTTGGTTACTGACATACGCTTGTTCTTAGCTATAGTCCGTCCAGAAACCTTCCATAGTAATAACATTTTTTACACACACAAAAAAAACCCCAAAAGTCTCAGACAGAGAACAAGACAATGTAATTTTGATAACCGAGAGGATTCAATAAAGCCGTTCTGACACTAACGTCACTCAGACTAGATTTAAATGTCAACCACTTTGAAGCAGAGGATCAGACAGCCATCCATTAAAAACAGAAAATAGCCCAGAATAGGCACTGCCTTCAGCAACGGTATTGATATTAAAAGAGTGCCATATCCGGACCTCATCATGAGAAATTATTTTCTTAAGGGATAAGCTTTCGAATGTCTAGTACTTGCTCATCTGAAAGTAATATTCACTATTCAGACAAAAATGGGAGTAGGTGGTGTAATTCCAGACTTTCTCTTTGTCATTGTCTATCCTGCATTGTAGTGTTTTTTGTACTGGAATTACATCAATAATGATCTAGCGAGAAAGAAAGAGCAATATGACACAACTGTGGTCTGTTACAACTTTCGTGAAACTCACGACCTGGTTTTAGTGCTGACAGGCCATTGTGCACCCTTGCAGAACAATTACGATCCCAGGTAAGATACAGCGAAAGCAAACTGACATATCATCAGTAAATATTACCATCAACATATGTGTGAATATGGACATTCCTCGTTCATGTGACTGAACGAATGTCAGCTAATTTTCGGGATATGGTTTACAACGAACGCATGTATGTACGGGTATAGAATCTAAATGAACACTAAAGTTATTTCTAAATAGTTTCTTAAAATCCCATAAACTTGATGTGGAAATTAAATGCGCTTGTCGTGTATAAGTACGGTGTGAATAGATGAGAGTATGGTACATTACCATCTATTTGGTGCAATATCATTGCAATTCAACTGGTCGAGTCTGAAGCAGACAACCCGGTCTCTAGTGTTTTATCAGCAATTATTTTTATCTTATGTTTTATCTTAATAATTTCGGTATACGACATAGATAATCAGGTAAAGCTAGCATTGTACATCTATGTGGCAATGGGTACGAACGTCAACGTCTCCGCAAATAGCCGCAAAGAGCTGCATCCCTTGAGAACATTTGAGTAATTATTAATTGTGAATATATTGCAAGCTTTGATTCAGCACCATACATGAGCTCGTTGACTTTATCAAAGTGATAACACCCTAGATCCACATCCACTTCATTCTATGTCAAGCCGACACATTGCGATAAAACTTTAAAAAACAGTCCCCAGTCAGGACAGTGTTGGCCAAACCACAGAACAGTATACTTTAAGAACTTTATTTTAGACTGACTATTAAATACACTGATTGAGTAGTAGTAGTTTATTTCGGTAAATTAGGCCACAGGGCCATTTTACAATTAATGTATTGACAAAGATGTTGATGTTGCGCCACCAGTGCATGTATCAATGTTTGAGTACAACAAGTATATCTAGTACAATATACATGTGAATGTAAAATGTGTTGGTTATGTAATGGACAATTGCTTGCTCCTCATTTTAAGAGCGAAGAAAGTAAACTTGGCAAGATTATTACGCATGGAATTATTTTTGGTGGTAAATAGAAATTTACATTTACGCTCTGAAAGAAATTTGTAGTAATAACTTGACAGGAAATTTCTTCTAAGGTCATTTTAAAATGGGCACACTAGACAGACATGGTATTCTGTTTCTACATTTGGGATGATACAAAATGGACAAAGTCTTTCACTTTTTAGGTATGCCTAATTTTCTACCCTGTGATATCATAAGATCACTACTGGAAGTACGAAATCGTGAAAGAGTAATCCTAAATGCATCAATATTCACAGCATTTAAATAGTTTTCATATTCATTTAATTGTTTTATAAAAATACAGTGAAGACAGTTTTTTCAAAGATTTGAAGAGAAACTGATTATCAATATCAGTGCACCGTGTTCTAAAAGCTGATAGAAATGATTGGATGCAGGAAACAGAATGCCGGTTTCAGATTTCACCAAATCCATAAGAACATAAGAGGTTTTTAACTTTAAGTGCCCAACAATCCAGACCCTTTTCAGTTCGATTGTACTGATATACATAACTATAATGTAGTATACTGTTTTCACTCAGGGATAATAAACGTTACCAGTACTTAATTATGTTCAAATGTTGGTTTACTGGAGTATCTCCCCAGTTCAGCTCTCGCAACTATATTAGGGACAGATCTTCTTAACCTTAACATGAGTTTACAGAATTTATCATGAACATTCAAAATATCTTCAGAAGGATGGAATCCGCATATTTCTGAGCCATATAATAGTATGGCAGTACTTCAACATCAAAGATATGAAGTAACATTTTCAAAGGGAGTTTATGAAAATTCTACACATTTGATTGTAACAAAAGTATTACTTTCCAAGCCCGTTGAGACAATATCTTTTGAGATTTATACCATGAACCAGAGCTAGAAAGATGTACTCCAAGGTATTTATAACTGGGAACAATATCAAGGGGGCTGCCATTAAGACATAAGAGATTAAATACACTGATAATTATCACGTAAAACATTACTTTATTCCATCAGTTCCGCAAGTTCAGTCGATTAGATGTTAGATATCAGGATCTGGATGCTATTGGGAAATGAAGTATCACCAGTTGTCAGTGTGATGTTGATAATTAAGAGAGTTTTTTACTTGAAGAAAATAATGATTCCTGTGATCACGGTCATATGAATACTCATAGAATTACAATGATTTGTAATACTGTTTGTTTATTGATTAACCCGTTATAAAATTTATGGCTAAATATCTGTCTATTTCGAAATAACATGAAATGAGTTTTATAATTATGCAAATGAGATAAAAACAACAACATGTTTCCTCGAAATGAAAAGACGTTAAGAGGTTCACCAATCCAAGGCTAATGCTCTCGGCGTATTGACCTACTGTGGAAATAATCAGCGCAAATGTGCGGAGAATATTGAGACCAAGACATCAAGTTGACAGTAAGGGGCTTGTAATTGTTCCACTCTTGGCTATTGTATTTACAGTTAAAAACGAAACCTTTGCTAAAAGCACACAGTGTTGAACGTCACTAAAAAAAGCAAAAGTTGCAAATGCAAGTCAACTGTTCCCCCAAACAACACGGGAACATATGGCACCAGAACAAATTACATAGATCATCGTTTTTGTCACTTATACGTCAGATTTGGACCTTTTCTTCACATAAAACCAGAAAAACTGTTAGAAGCGTATCTGAGGCCATGGTCTTTGTAACCTTGGTCAAACAACATGTGAACAAGAGACGTATGCCGCTCTGAAATCTCAGAAGAGGAACATGCCCGATTATACTTCAAACGTTGTGAAATATTGCTCGACATAAAACTAAAGTTGACTATGGAAAGTTTGAGAATGAATACGTGGAGATTAATACCAGGATCAAAATACATGCGTTAGTTCATACTGAGAATGACGTCCTTTCCGGGAATCGGAATTTATGCCAGAGATAATAACAAAGATAAAATTGCCAAGTGTCTTGTCCATATCGATTCTTCTATTCCCTATTAATCTCTGCTTTTGTCACTCTTAATGTTAACACGCTGTGATTAAAATTTAATTTTTCAAGAGTAATTACATATCACATGTTACTATTTGTTTCCTTGACACATATTTTGCTGCAAATATTTTTGGTCGCTTGGCTGAACTTAATAATTTTTCGAAAGCTAAACACAATGAGTCGTTGACAGAAATTCCCTGGACGTTAAGTGAATCTGCTGAACTGTGAGTACTCATGGGGCAGGTAAAAGTAAAACCTTAATTTACTATGACAAATTCAAGGACGCCAATGCCCTAGGCGTATTCATAATCTCTATCATAAGATAAACAAATGAAATTAGTGTCATTTGGTTTTAACATGGATCATCATATTTATCGGTGATATTTTAAAGACGACTTTACATGAGTTCAGCAAAGTAGATACTGTACTTAGACAATGCGTGAGTGCCTTTCTAACATGCAGATACTCTCTGACTCATGAAATGTAATACTGCTCTTGCTGTAGCCAGCCTATGCTCAGGGATCAATGCTATGTGTAATTGCATTTTGAGTAGTGATTTCTTTTATCGTATCAGAATAATCAAGCACATCGTTAAAAGAGACAGGAACCTGAAGTATTTACCCTGAGAAGGGATTGAAAAAGAATAAGACTCAGATTGTTCTCCTTACGAAATCCCATCAAGGCGGTTTATCCCGTACCTGTAGGAAACTAATGGCACTTTAAGTAAATCACAGTAATCAACACCGCTTAACTTCGTAAATCGGTCAAGTTGCCAAACGATTTTTGTAGTCTCTCATAATCTCATGAGGGATGGCTCATCACATGTATTTTATTATTGGATTTGTATTTAATTATGTTTTAACTTGAATGAGGCAAGACTGTCTGTCTGTAATGAGCACTTTGTTTGTATCACATACACGCTATGGGGTGAGCTCACATCAAATGCACTGTTATTGTCACGGGCTTACAGTGTGGAGACATTAAACACTCTCGGTTTGTTCATGGTTGTGTTTTAATATACATATTATAACGGCAACCCATGCCTCTACACCAGATTTTCGAAGTTCCGTTTCTTTGTCAAATCAGAAGAAAAACATGTTATGAATGTATTAACGTGCAGTAATGGAAGCTAATGGATGCTGAGCGTAACCAAATGGACATCCGAGAAGCTCATATTTATCTGGGAATATATAGTGATTAATTCGAGCTGACAAAACCCGAAAGGTTACATAAACAGTTCCATTGTTCCAGGTTGTAGTTGTGTATAAGTGCCAGCCAACCCGGGACTTATGTTGTACACATCCTGTAAGCCCTTGAAGTGCGGTCTTGTCGTTGTTTGAGAGACAGTTGGGCCAGCATGGGATATCAGCAATGATTATCAATGACAAGATTCCTGTAACATAACTATCAAATCGATGTGTAGGCCACTGCAAGCAAAATGGATTTATTATGTCTCATCTGACGAACATGCTAGCCTTACAGGTCGCTTTGTTGATGACTGAGATTAACACGAACAAGCTGCAATCATACAATTTGATGGCGGATTTTATGCCCGTTTAGATCCACACAATGCCACATGATTGATAGTGTGGGTATCCTCAAATGACAAATAACAAAGGATTAATAACGTGCCTATTTACATTTCAGGGAATCACTGTCGAATTTCATTGCACAGGTCAAGAGGTGATGAGTGGTTGCCGTTTGTCTGAATTTCTTTTCACAAAGTCAAGCTGTAAATCACATACATTTACATGTATACTTCAAACTTATTGCACACTTCTAGACTAAGAATGATGAGTGATACAAAAAATGTCGCCGGAAGATTTTCTCAAACGAAAATTTGGATAAAATTGTAATATATCTCGCGGTAATCTTTTCAATGAATGTGTATATGTGGGTAATTTGTCTTGCTTCAACTTTTTCATTTACAGATAACATCCTCGCAATGTATGCTGCAAAAAAACAATACAATTCCTTGTGCGTTTTTACATGAACTCCAGAAGCGGTTGCAGTTCATCCAGTTAAAACCTTCTAACATGTTACCTCATTCCTGGTTGAATAAATAATGAATCAGTCATGTATTTTCGTTGGTATGGTTACACTCCTAAATGATGTTCAGCGTTGGCATTATTCATGAGGGTGAAGAATTGGGGATTAACGTGATGGAGTTGTTAAACTCGCTGACATCGTATCCCAGTTGTTTAGGTCGATGCTCATGATGTTGTCACTGTATTGTCTGGTCCAGACTCGATTATTTACAGACCCCCGTCATATAGCTGGAATATTGCTGAGTAACAAACAAAGCGTTGTTTATCATGGGTCATCATTAACGTGCCACGATTGTTCCTATTTTCAAGTGATAGCGTTACCATGCTTAAGAAAAGGAAGAAACATTCCTGTTCAGGACAATGGTCTTAAAAGTCGAAACATATTGTTTTTGAAGTTTTCATATAGTATATTTTGCTTCACGCAGGCAACCTGTTTATTTCTTTTCGAGCAAATCATTATTATATTCTTTTCAAACGAAAAGAAAATTAGAAAATTGCTTAAGATTTATATTTGAAAAGTGTTCCTTCCGCTGAGTAAGTGATCATTACCAGAAAGTTGCAAAAATTAGCTCTGAAAACTGCTTATTCACCAGAGAATCAAGCCTCAGTTCGATGGTGCTATTGTCAGAATTTAAATGTATTATCGATTATTCCTAATTTGATTAATCTTTGTTTTAACAAATACATACCTTTGTTGTGTTCACAGCAGTAATATACTTTTATAATATTCAGATCATGAAAATGCCGAATGTATTTCAGCTGCGGAAGCAAAAACGTGCTTGTCATATTTGGTGGTAAAACGGAAAATAAGCATAGTTACTCCAGGAAAACGTTGAATATGTTAATAAGATAACGTTTATGTTATTCGTTCTGCTGCTTTTCGGGTATTCTTTTCTACCTTCTGTTCGGTTATGGACCGAAAGCTACAAAATGCAAAATTGATCTACTTTATACATA
Organism: Haliotis rubra; assembly: GCF_003918875.1. Classification (NCBI taxonomy): domain Eukaryota; kingdom Metazoa; phylum Mollusca; class Gastropoda; order Lepetellida; family Haliotidae; genus Haliotis; species Haliotis rubra. The sequence goes on along the minus strand of NW_025765214.1, from coordinate 1,067,814 downwards.
TTTAATGTTAAAATGCGTGTTTGAATATATCCATGAAGGTATAACAATTGAAGATCCAGCGTTTGACAAATGGAGGTTCATTAATATGGAAAAGCAGAGACCCTATTTCTCTTGCACGTGTTGTGGTTAAGATCCATCTTGTAAGTCGATAATAATGTTCTGTATTGGATGATTCTTAAACCACCCTTTTCACAGCAAGCTCAGGTCTATTTATAAATAGTAATAAATTTTAAAGGGATATCTCCGTTAATTTGCTACCTGAAACATTGCAAATATACTCCTACAAAAATTAAGCAACAAGTGTATTTTGGTAGTACATATGCCTTTACTCATGATCATTACAACTGAATCAAACATAACAAAGATAAAGCATATCCACACACTTTTCCAACAAAGAAATCAAAATCATTGAACAATAACTGACTTGCAAATCATCAAAAAAACAGTGTCACTGAAAAAGCCGTGCAAAATGTGTTGCATCAGGGTATGAAAATGTCTGAAAACACTTTTACTGTCAGTTTGAGCACTGATCCAAAGTTTAATAACGTGTATGGCCACCATTGACCTGAATACACGCTTCAAGACGTCTAGGCATTGACCAGATGAGTCTGTCTAGAGTCTGTTGTGGAATGTTCTGCCATTCTCTCCGCAATGCCTGTTCAAGCTGATCCAGAGTCTGAGGACGAACGTGGAGGCCGTACACACGCCTTCCGAGGATGTCCCAAGCATGTTCAATAGGATTCAGGTCAGGAGACCTTGCAGGCCAGTCCATATGGGTGATGTTGTTGGTCTGAAGAACATCAGTGACAACTCTTGCTCGATGTGGACGGGCATTGTCATCCATGAAGATGAAGTTAGGACCTGCTTGCTGAGCCCACGGAATGATCACAGGTGTGACAATTTCGTCTCGGTACCTCACACCTGTCATGGTACCTCGTCTGATGACCACAAGATCAGTTCGTCGTCCAACTTGGATTCCTGCCCAGATCATCAAACTCCCACCTCCATACTGATCATGTTCAGCAATCGTACAGTTGGCGTATCGTTCGTTACGGTTTCTCCACACACGAGCCCTACCATCATTGAAGTCCAGACAGAATCTTGACTCATCTGTGAAGAGAACATTACGCCAGCGATTGACTCTCCAGTTACGTCGTTGGTTAGCCCAATTCAGTCTCTGTTGACGATGGTGTGCAGGCAGTGGGATACGTTGCACTGGTCTTCGGGACCTGAGACCTTCAGCATGGAGTCTGTTCCTCACTGTCTGTGTGGAGATTCTGTTCCCAGCAACTCTCTGGAGGTCATTCTGGAGATCTGGCTGCGAATATACATGGCTTATATGCCAAGTAATAACTTCATATACCCATGAAGAAAATATTCATTTAACACTAAAATAATCTTTGCTTCCTAATACAATTTTCCTATGACAATGGTTCTAAACCTTTTCTTAAAGGCTGGTCATCCGAGTGCTATCGTTTATCTAAACTGACATTCCACATCAATCAGTCAAAACAAGGTTGATGTGACGACGTTCGCACGATCTTTCAAACCTGAATTCAGATGGGAGCTTGACCGTGTACAGGTGTGTCAAGTGATTATGACAACAGTGTTGAAATGGAAAATTACATGTCAATCGGAGTGCGTTGCATCACATCGAATAGACGCAGTACAGGGTACCAAGTGATAATAGCGCTCCGACTATCGTAAGGCAACGTTGAAGTATAGGAGTTACAAGGGAAGATTTGTAGAATGGTATCAAAGCCATGAACCACTTTGGTTACATTTTAAAACAAAGTGTCAGCTAAATTCTCTCCCGAGCGTTAAACAAATCGTGTTGAAAAGTGTATTTGCAGATAAAGCCACAGTTGGCACTAAACATATTCTAAGACTGTCATTCGTCAATTACATTTGTATCTATTTATGTATCAATCATGAAACATACTGGTTAGTGTGGGTGTCAGACATACATCTGTGTCGACGTAATTTGCCCATCACAGACTCAATACGACTCGACTCATGTAAATGGTAAAAACCGACATAATGGTATGGTGTGGTCAATATTATTATTGATCATGAATATTATTTGGACAGGTAAACACAAAAGACGCCTACTTTTATCTTCAACTGGAATGATTGTGACTACAGGGCCTATCATTAATTCCCATGTAAGGTCGACTTTAAGCTTTAAGTAGCGCAGATGAGTGTCATTGAAGGCAGAATGTACAGACACCCAAAACAAAAAGAACAGCTTAATAAATATATCAGTATATTTACAGCGACAGGAATTAACAACTTTTAACAATTTTTAACACTTGGAGCCGAACTACCTGTGTCAACTTCTGATGTACCTGTGGTAGATTATATCGATCAGGTAACTGCCGCGATCTGAGTACAGTGTAATATCTCGCCTGATCCTCAGGTGGCCGTGCCATCTACGTGCCATAATATACGATTGCCGGACGGAATTCTGTGGTTTATGTTTCCTGCTGCTAATGGCCGTGATTGTGTGTCTGACTTGTTAGTGAGTGTGTGAGTGAGTGAGTGAGTGAGTTTTCAGCAATATTCCAGCTATATGGCGACGGTCTGTAAATAATTGAATCTTCAGCATAGGGTCGTTTCTACATCAGCTATGATTCATTTACCTTGAGTGGTTACTATTCAAACAGCTTATGAGCCTTACAAACTACTTTGAGTTGAAATAGAAAATGAAAGGAGTATAGGCTTTTGTAAATAGATTCGACTGACGCAGTTAGCATGAACTGTAAAAAGAAATCAATTCAAAAGGACATCACCGCTATGCCAGGTCGCTTTGACCAAGCCAGCCATACAGTGATATGCTGTAAATCAATCTAAAATTAAATGAAAAGGGTAATTACTGAATACACTTAAACCTTGTCCGATTGAACTTAACAGCATGATGCACAGTATATGTCATTGCAACTTTATGGTTGGGACTCGCGTTAACGAAGTTAAATAGGTACATGTAGTGCTATCCTCTTCGTGAACCCCTGGTGTCATCATTGACTTTCAGTGATCTATTGATGTACTTTTTACAATCTTTAAGCTCAAATGTATCTAAGTCGCCGGAAAATCGAGACTGATTCCCTTGCGTTGACGTTTTATATTCAATCGGACAGAACCTTGGTGAAAGATGACAGAGTAAAACCGACACATTCGAATCATGACTGATCACGTACCGACAATCAATATAACTTTCGATGACAACGAGAGAGGACATTTGGACTAACTACATACAACAGTTTCGAGAACAATTTCGACAAATCTGAAAATGCCCATGTCTGTTTTCAAAAATAACAAAAGACTCAGAACAAATAACTTAACAATTGTCAATTTCTGCAGAAACCCATTCCACTATGCTGACAAATACTGTCTGAGCTTGATGCATTTATTCACTGCTTTTACACCTAGGTGAAGATTTACGTTTATTAATAGCACATGTTTGTGCCAGGAAAAGCACAATGACTCTCGCCCTAACACATTCCTTGAACCAGGCGCCAATCTTCTCGGCTTCATAGGGTAGGAGCCACTTATGTACTACCTTGAAATGTCGTTCAAATTACCTTACTGATAGTAGATGTTTTCACCTACTTCCACCTTCTGACAGAAGGAAGTGCCACGCCACCCATCAAAAGGTTAAACGTGCTGATGAAAGGTTGGTGCCGTAATGCATACCAGAAACTTCATGGCAGGTTATTACTGCAGACATTGTCAGGATGTCATTGCGTCTTCGTGTATGTGGCTGTTCTTGTGTACTCTTGGCACTTGTTACTGGTATTGTTGCCATGTTACTGGAAAGCAAGGTCAACATGGCACTGTTTGCCTACTTGGCAGTTATGGAGCAACCCTTGGTGCAGTTTCGCCGTCATACGTCATCCTTTACTGAAGACGCCCTAATCCATAATCTGGTCGCACATGTACAGTACTCGAGGTAATTTACCATTCCTTAAACCAGAATTAGATGTCTCTAAAAATATTCTTTTCAAATGATCTATCATTAAGTCACAAATATACGCCATCTACAAAACGGTACATCAAAAGATGTTTCAACTTCTAATGGTTTGAACTAATTTCGAATGTGAATTAAGGCATGGAAGCGGTCAGAATATGGCTCTTCATTGAAGCAACATGGCGCTATCTGAGATTTAGAGTAAAGTTGTGTTAGACTGGATTGGCAAGGGGAATGCTTAAGATAAGGTAATTTAACGCCCACATAGTCTCAATATGCTATGCCTTTCTTTTATTAAATAATCCATCTTGAAAATTAAATCAGTGAAATGAAGTCATTTGAAAGGTATCACAACAATTCAAAACCGTAAAAAATGACGAAACCCTTTTTCAATTCATGAAAAGAAATCATAAAACGTATTCCATAAAGCATGTAATCTAGTGAGTGAATGAATTGAGTTTGTCATATAGATGCTATGCCTCTGTAGTTATACTTAACATATATATGGATGGGAACAGTAACACCTTTTATCCACTTACCTGACATCATTATAGTACTGAAACAATTCAGCAATAATTGGTCTCAAAGAATCAACTGTAGAAATAACAAGCTAATGTATAGTTGCACCATAATCAAAAGATGTATTGCAATTGAAATTCTGCATTGCCTGCGTCCGTCCGGTTCTATGAAAATAATCATCTTTGGACTTCTCAGAACAATCTTTGACATCATACCTTAATTGTGAAAAGAAACTCACTCACAGACAACACTGGAATGTTACTATTTTGAGAACGGGGCCTAATTATCCTCCGAAACAGTTGTTGGTTATATCTACTTAACGACGAAAACGCTTTGGACCTCTCCTTAACATTATACCTGCGCCTAAACCAACACCTCTCCCAATAAACAGTTTACAGTGAACCATGTGAAACCTATTACCCGAGCTCTATAACAGGGTTCTGCAGCCTTGACCTCGACTTCCTCGTGCGTTCGCACTCTGATCAGTGAAAAGTGACTTCCCTGTATCATTAAGAACACTTGTTTGTGACTTGACTCAGTTGTCGATGTCACTTATGTTAATAGGTTCATCATCTGGAGTTCTACGGATGTTAGTAATCTTTATAGCATCAACATCACATTCCAATGTGTCTATAAAACTGTGCAGTGTGTTTTTCATCCAGTTAAAGAACATAGTCAATAACACTCTGCATTTGCTTATTGCAATATGTATATTTACAAATACCTTTGTCTCTTATATCACATCCGTTCATAATTCTTAACTGGTACATATCATGTTGTGTTTGTCAGTTTTGTTCCAACCTTTAAGATCTTCTTTCTGCGTTACTGTAACATTCCCGATTCCATTTGGAAGATCCTCAATTACCGAAGTGCTATTCCTGTATGTTGTACTTGAATCTTGTTGCTGAGCAGGAACAAACACTTTCAGTGGCTTTACTCGTCCTGGGAATCTCTTATGGAACAACCATCTCCCGTGTTATGAATCTCTCAGCCGAGATCTGGATTCCTGTTGTAGCTTCCTGTGTTCAGGTGTTTGAACTTTCAGTAACAGTTCGTCGGTTTTCACTTCTCTATGTTTGAATAGTGTCGACCTTCATCGTCTTGTAGTGCAACTTGTTGTTCGTCGTGTTAGTTCCAACCTTTCTCAAGGTTAGTTATTGTTCGTTTCTGACACAGAAGGCATAGACCTTCTCCAGTGTAGAAGGTACTTCAGATAACTCACTTTGAATGCTCACAATTTTCAGCACTATCTGCACTCGGACGTGGCCCCCTTTTCTTCTCTCTTCGTCTCCATTATATCCTTGACATCACACGGTGCTGACACATTGCCGTCATCCTGTACTTGAGACATTTCCCGGTTGTTAGAGACAGTAACTGGCCTTTAAATAATACCTTTATGTCAACGACTGAATTGTTACCTTGAGCGAACGCTACAGGGGCTATGTACACGTCCCATAATATTGCTATTACTTGGGAGCGTGGTTAGTAAATATATTTCATAGGGAATAATAAATGTAGACTGAGTAATATAGAGATGAAGCCTTCTTCATGTGTCTTATCACTCCTTCACCGAATAACCCAGCACGTAATGCTATTATTTATCGTCATATAAACTACTTTGACCTCATATAGTCATGATCAGGAAAGACGAGTGGGCGCCACGTAACACTACACATGGATCAATATTAAGCCCCTATTTTAACAAGTTCATTAAATAAAGCTTTATATCAATAATTGTTTATCAGTTTGATATTATTAAATATGTAAATGGACAGAGTTTCTCGCGGGGAATTGATTCTACTTCAAGGATCAATGTGCATACTCATTTTTAAGCACCGCCTGTTAACAGCTCTTAGCTGTTGTTAATGTACAGTACAGTCGTTTAATTCCATTCAAGTTTTGCCCATGTAACTGGCACCGTCACATTCTGTTACAACAATCAAATTTCTCTTGCAGCATGTCATATTACTCTTGACCTAAAATGTTTGCCCGGTTTAGAGTACAAATTGCCCGTCTGCAATGATTAAGAAACACTTTTCAAAGTGCACAATGTATGTATTTGATTTACAGCAAAATCCGGTAGGATTTGTATTTGATTATTGTGAACCATGAAAACGTTCACACTTACTCCAACAACCTTTCACCTTGTTGCTTAAAGTTTCCTCTAGAATACTAGAATATTAGGACGCACAACAAGCATTAAAATGCACTTTCGTGAGTTATAGGTAGTCACAAACGGAGCAGCCTTGTATTTCTGGATGGGCGTTCAGTTTTCCTCTTTCAAATATATGTGCGACATCGAGTATATTCGTAGCTATAAATAGACGTACTTGCTTCTCGAGTGTACTGTCCTAAAGATAATATCTGACAAACATGTTGGAGAATTTATTTACGGTTTGATTTAGCTTTACCTCCCCGCTCCCCCAGAAAAAAACGATACTTTCATGTACGTTAACACATTTAAAGTTCCACAAACGATCATTTTTACCATGGATTCTGCGTTTCCGTCAAAAGAAATCCGAAAACGATCATGCGTATTTGAACAATGCATTTGATGGACAGGGACGTCAGAATCTGATGCCAATCTACAATGTCGAGCCTTGAGAAGCGCTGAATGAAATATCATATTGATGTCAAAGTCCGCTGTCTTCACATATGATTTATGGAGGCTGAACTGATTGATGCCATGGCCTTCCAACCTGGTGCTTGGTCAAACAACCATCACCAAGGAATAACTTGACCAGACAACATTAACTCAACAAACCGTTATTATTTACAGCGTGCTCGCTGTTGCTGCGAATTAACCGTTGCATGACATGACATGATATATACATGCATTTCAGGAAACGACTGTCATCGGAGAAGGGATTTAAAATTGCTAAATGTTGATTTCAACGAAAAATCGTATATTTGATCTTTCATTAATATCTTTGACACTTCAGCAATATTTCAAATGTGAAGTATTAGAATCAATACCACTCACTGATAATTGCTCCAGTGCACAATCACGTCTTATTACTTATGATGAAATTCAGCTTTACGACCAGAAGTAACCTACATGTTACACACTTAATGGCCGTGTTACTTGAATGGATCGTTTTCAGTAACGTCAATCCCATGAAAGAGATTGCAAACTGCGAAGCATGTAATACCAACAAAATGTCCATTGGCTGTCCGGACTTTTATCTGTGATACTAATCAAACTGAGAGTTACGACATGAATTTGAACATTTATCAACAACACTTACATGTATGTTTTATGGTATCACGTTAATAACTATTCGTATTATTGCAGATCACACATCAAGGGTGATGTGAGAGGGGGGTGGTTGGGAGTAAAAATATATGTCAAACATAATTAGTTGTTTTAGATGCATTAAGCCTAGTTTACATGCACTGATTTGTCCCTGGGGCAATCTGCAACCGTTTTTGGCATCTATGTCAGCTTGATGAATCGTAATATGTTCATTTTTTCTTCTTTTTATTTCATAAAAAAAAATGTAACCCAAAAAGAGTAATGCTATATATTTGTTACATAACCATTCAATTTAGAAGAAGTGATGGTTGTTATATGCTTATGTTTAATTCAATAAAAATCAAGTGGAGTCCAGTATGTATTTGGTATTGAAATCAAGTTTTTATGTTCCTGACAATGTTTTTAAGTTTTCAGTTTAGATCCTTGCTAAATTGCAGAGTAAGTTGACATTGTTCTGTGCCAGTTGCTCCATTTTGGAGTTCAACACCAGGATCATCAGTGTCGACATTGAACAACTCTGGTTGAAATGCAACCTTTTGCATTTTCACAGATATTGTGCAGTGCCACTGCAGCTGCCACATTTACATCTATTCCTTTCAGAAATCGTCTCCAATGACCTTTGAAAAGCCCCAAAGTACTTTTGATATGTCATACGAGCCTATTGCTGAAGTAGGTCTGAGCAGGTGTGAGTCTTCCTGTGTTTCTGTAAGTTTTTTAACAACCAGGAACGCATAGGCTGGGTCCTCTATCAAAACTACTGGTATGTCAACATCATGGTTGCTATTGTCTACAGTTTGAATCCATTCTGATGTTGTTGAAAGGAGACGCTCGTGAACAGCTGCAGCCTTTAGATCCCAGTTCACGAACCCTCTGGCATTATGGATGCGCCCTGGCTATCCAATACAGACATCCGTAAACCTGTAGCGGTCATCACATACAGACTGCATTATGGTCAAGTACCAGCCTTTGCGATTGACGTAATCTGCATGAAACTACTTTGGATAAATGATTGGGGGGTGTGTGGCATCATTTGCACCGGCGCAGATTGGACACTTTCATTTGTTCTTGAAGCCTGTGACGACCTGCTTGAGGTCATGCCCTTCTGGAAATTTCACAACGTCAGGAACATCTCTTGGCATATGCAGTCACAAACCTCATGGATGATCAGAGACACAGTTTATGAAGAGATCCTCCACGGTACGATACTCTACAGAAGTGGCCAGGTAATACAAGGTGACAGCTATTCGGTGCTCTGTTGTCAAAGCTTGACTGACACAGGATTGCATCTCAATGTGGGGTTGAAGTTTCTCACAAATATCATGGAAGATAACTCTTGGTATTCTAAAGATCTATTTCAATTGTGCAAATGCTTTCAGGTTACATTTCACCAGTTTCTACTTCTTGGTCTTTCCCATATGGATCATTCTCTGAGAAAAGACGATAACAGCAGTTTGACAGAGTCAGTATTTCTGTTGGGATCGAAATTGATGTGTGTACACTTCCATGGATCAGTATGAACTGTGATTCATGAATTGTTGTTATTACTTTTATCATTATATTTCCGAGCTATCAGTGATCATGTAAAACGCACTTCACATTTTCCCTTTGCCACCCTGAGGGTAAATTTACCCCTGGGGGTATAATACCCACAGGGACAAATCAGTGAATGTACACAAGGCTTTAGACAGCTTTAACTGCATACTACTCTTCTACATACTTTTCACGTACCCGCTAAATGCAAACACCGGGTATCATCACCATTTGATAGTGAATAATAAACTCATGCTGATGATAGATTTCTTGTTAGATATCTGTGGAATGTGTTTTGTCGGTTCTTCTATGATTTGAGTGACTTGCTGCTTTATGATTGTATAGAAACCAACATACGAATACAAGAAGTTCGTAAAACAAATACCTTGAAAACATTATTTAGAAAGTGAAATCTTCAGGAAAGCAAATTTTATCATCGAATGATCAATCACTAATAGGTATGATTCCTTCTGCCTGTATTTCAGGAAACAGTGGTTGGTGCTATGCTGGTCTTACAGTAGGTGCAAGGATGTAAAATGATTATGGGAGGAGATTACAGCCACAATGGGTACTCCAGGTAACAGGTGTTCGTGTAGAAGAGATAATTGTACCACCTGAAGGTTGAAACGAGCTGTTTGTTCAGAGGAGAGAAAAACGACTGTGAAAGGAAGGACTTGTCAGAGCGATGAGACTGTGATGTGGTTATAGCGGTGATGAGAATATAGTCCTGTCGGAAGTTATTTGTTTGATGTTTAACGCCGCACCAAAAGCGATATTACAGATTCATGTTGGCGGTCTGTGATGAATCTATTTTGGACCAAACATTACAGTGATTGATGCCATGATAATCGACCTTCGCAAGTGAGGCATGGTGACATACATACATCAATCATATCAGCCAGGCTGACCACTTGATCACGTTTGTATCCTATCCGAAGGAGCTGGAGATGTCGGTGTGAGGTTATAGTTGTGGTAGTGGATAGGACTGTAGGTAAAAACTATGCATGAAGTTCCAGAAGGATTGAGGTGTACAGATACATGGGTACACTGATTGTATTTGCCACATTGAAAATGTAAATTGTACATTTTCCTTGAACAAATGATTGATATCAATATTCTAATCTCTGAAACCAAAGTGTTAAAGCTATGTATGTGATCAAATTTCTGGATCCTGGATCCTTGGAAATCTGTACAATTATGTACCGAATTTAGCTACAAATCTTGTGGATATCAGATTGGGTCAAGTACTGAAAGCATCTAAAATCAGCGATTGTTGTCGATATATTTTACGACAAACCGAGAACAAAATATACCAAAAGAATACGAAACATCTCCAATTTTCATTGTCACGTGATGTCGTTATTGGGCACAATATGAGTGTGCCGCATCTACCCTCATGTCAATGCAAGGTTGATGAAATAGTAAAAATATTAAATAATTCCTGTATGAATAGGCACAACACATGTGAAAACGCAACCATGTTGTACTCAGTACTAATACTTCGGTATGATACCTTCTCCAACGGAATGAAGTATTCATTATGTTGAAGTATTTTGTAGTGTTTCAATTAACCAACAAGGCTCTATTGCTATGGAATCGTTGTTGCTTATGTTCAAATGGAAAGAATCACCGCATCTACTTGTTTCCGCTTATGGTTATCTATTTAGAGGCCAGAGGCAACTGTGGTACTATGAAGGTTCACAGTCCATAGCTGCACTGTGTTAATACCCATACGTTCACGTTTGTCTGTCAAGTCAGACGCCTTTGAATTCAGTGAGGTGATAAATGATTCCACCAATTTATCTTCCACCTTACTCTTAATCACCACCTGTCAGTGATATATAGGAAACTATTTCCCTCACCACATACGTATAATTACATTCGTCAATAAACGTGAAGGATGTAATTATAGTGAATCTTCTAAGCTGATTCTGCTCAATGCGTAGGCACGTTTCGTGTAAATAAAAACCAAAACATTATTTCCATATCCACGATAAATATCTAGTAAAACCACAATCTTTAATACCATCCCACAACTGGTGGGTGTGATGGATAAAGGAATTTAATTTTGTTGCGAGGGACAGTGGTTTAAAGAGTTAAATCAAAATGTTTTCATTGATTTGGTTTGTTTCTGGGAGGGCACGAATTCAAGCAATGTTTTGAGGTCTTGCGTATCGTTAGCTTCTTAGATACTGTCTTAGATACTGAAAATACAAGTACAGTTTACGATTACATACGCCACTCACGGTAAAGACAGACATAATCTAAACAATCATAAGCATATAGTTATTTTAGTTTAGCATGCTGTCTTCACTGCAGAGTGTGTATCCATAGTTATACAGTGTGTGGATTCAGGACCAAGTTATTTACCTAACGTCTGTCGTATTAGCCAACATATGGCTATCAGGTAAACTAATATGTGACCTGGCTCCAGTGAGCTATAGTTGCTTAATATACAGTACCATGTATGTTGGGGGTATCACTTCCTTTTCACTAAGTCCACAAAAGCTGACGATCCATTTTTCTCAAATGATTTCTGTCAATACAAAGAACTGACTTTTAATTTTAAGCATCGTGGTTCATTTTTGACAAAGATTTGTTGTTATATTTATACCGATTGCATGGAAATTTGGAATCGGGCATACACGAGGAAATCACATATGTATATCTGCGGGTTTTAGATGTCTTCAGATGGGATCAACTCTTTAGGCCCAACTTTTGGGCAGCATTCATGCTGAGTTTATAGCTATGATCCAAACTATTGATATATGTTAACCTCTTATAGTCAACAGTAATAAAATGAACAATAATTGTGTGACCAACATTGCAGGAACAGCAGGAGCAGCCAGAAGTAGTGAAATTTACACGATGAGCTGTAAAGTCTCCATTCTGCAACATGTTCTAATAATTGAGTAATTTCAGTGAAATGGTGTCCGTTTAGAAGAATAACAATATGGCGGTTGCTGAAATTTGAAATATTTAAAGGAGACCGTTTTATTATCAGTAAAAGTTACTCAATTCAAAGCATCCATTCTCTTTATTGCAAATGTCAACTTATCAAATAAACTTTCTTCTTTCCTGAAACATGTATGGTTCTGTTTCTGGTTTGGCCAAATGCAAAGTCAAAACCTTCGCTCTAGTCCATTCTGCAGGATTTTATGTTAGTGAAAGCATCCATCAGCACAAGCTGAGTGGTGTGATTTCCTTCAAAGTCATACTTTCCACAAATATCGTCTTGTTCTTACTTAGTGCAGTCCCAATGGTACCTGATGTAGGGTCAGCAAACCTTACAGATCATTTGGCTGTCACCTGTTCTTGAGATTACGACACTGACGTCGGCAGTTCTTAAGTTAGAATTACTTTCAAGGCAATAATGCTTATTATTTATAGGGGCGATGGGGCAGCCTAGTGGTTAAAGCGTTCGCTCGTCACGCCGAAGACCCGGGTTCGATTCCCCAAATGGGTACATGGTGTGAAGCCCATTTCTGGTGTCCCCCGTCATGATATTGCAGGAATATTGCTAAAAGCGACGTAAAACAATACTCACTCACTCACTCACTATTTCATTTATATATTGATAAAAAGATGCTGAAGTGCACATGATAAACAATGGTACACTTCAGGAGCTGAACGTAGGCTTAATGCAAACGCTTCGCGTGCCAATGTTTCTAGACGTAATTTATCTTCCTGCAATACGGCCATAATTCAGACCAGCAACTGAACGGAGCAAATTAAGATCAACTTCCGTCGGAAGTTATTCAGAAAACCAATATGCGGTTTGGTAAGGTCAATATTTTGGATCAGTGAAATACTAAACCAAAGGACGATGCCCCTTTTCGAAACTGCATTATTTCACATAACTAAAGACTTCATGTTGGAACTGCGCTTAAGATGATCCCCCAAAACACCTTCGGAAGATTCTGAGTTTAATTAAATAACAAATTGACAAAAACATGCAAAAATTCTTTTCACAAGTTATGGTTAAGTGTCAGTCTACTTACTGCAGATAGTTTCAAATGGAAAATAATTGAGATTGTGATGTGTTTCATGTCGTATCGACACAGCTGTAGTTAGACGTCCTTGTCCTGCCTCAGATGTGGTTGCGTTAAGAACAGTGAGTTAAATCTATCGAGACTCATCGTCACTGTTGTTATAATCATATGCTGTCGCGTTTCAGTTATCGTTTAGATTATTATCACAGTTGCTTTGGGCTTTATATAAGACGAAAATTAATGCTGCTGATTGTGCTATTGGAGTTCAGGACATGCTGGCCCTTTCGCGAAGACTCCTGGATTTCATCGCTGATTTTCAGGGAACAATTAATTTTATTTCATCTACTCTTTGCCTTGCATACCCAATATCACCCACATAAGACATATAAGTTCAGACTGATTATTCTCTAGCGCTGATGTGTTATATTCAAGTCGATGGTAAACTGTCCCGATTAGTTATTCATGAATCATTCCAGTCATACAGTGTACGGGTGCTTTGAAACTGAGCAAATATCAATTGTATCTGTGGAGGTCGTGATACATGGCATGCGAATTCAGAAATGTGGATTCTGATTTAATTTACATGAATATGGAAGACAAGGGAAACAGATTACATCAAGTTGCTTCTTGCCAATGGTAATTTCGCAGTGATGTGTTAATCTGACGGACAACGACATCAGTGATAGCCGCGAGGTCAGGATGCCAAACCTGGCCATATTCGCCTTTTCAGTCCTGGCTTATAGCGTATGCTGATGTGAAAATTGGACATATCTACGCGACATAGGGAGAACCATAGGCATTGTGATTAGCTGAAGGTATAATCATCATGTTCACCTCAGCAGTGATGTAAGATATAGAATATCTTATCTTGAATAGGTAATTTGGTTTCATACAAAAGATATTTATATATTTATATAAACCACGGCCTTCTTCTCTTTGGGCAGGCGCTCCATTCACTAAACTGAAGAGGTGTTCATTGGGCGTTTGATATCCTGATACAATTCATCAAAACGAATGTATTTATCATGATAAAAAACACCAGTTACATTTTGACATCGTTTTCTGATCAAGCTCAGTTTAGCGAACTGCCAAATGCGATCAATTACTGTTACGTTACACTTGTATTATTCAAATAAAAATGGGAATGCCTAACCATAATTCTGAGTAGTATCAGTGTCACACAAATAAACACCCTCGTAAATGAAACTCGCTGACATATCGCCTTTGGTAATCAATAATGTTGACACTTTAAGGATTGCCCTCCAAGATTGTTTATAGGGAAAGTATAGCTTGTTCTTCCAAACCGCTTATTTAAATGATTAGCTGGCACAAATATCCTGAAGAAACATGACACGACATGCGTTTGATGGACAAAAAGGAAATGCCCGTTAGAAGTGTAAACATAACACTCAAGCTCAACAAAACAGACCACGATATTCGGTTGCAGAAGCAGAAAAGTGTGTGATTAATTTGTTATTCTTGCAATCCCATGAATTAATGTTGAAATTAACTCCAAAAAGTATGACTAGAGAGTTTACGAGTTTCCTCACATCGCAATTGAAACGACAGAATTTTCCCGAGTGGAATCCACCATTACAACACAAACAAAGTATCACATGCACATAAAGCGTTATTCTCAAGTTTTAGATGATAACTCACTGTAATATATTTTAACAGAGAGTAATAAAACAGCGTGCAAATAATCTCTTTTTTTCGATAATACATGTTATTAGCGGAGGACCGGAATAAATCAATAACAAATGTAATTTACTTTACACAATTGTGCCCGATTGTCTGCACTATACATTTCAACAAATTTCACACATTCAGTTTTGCAACTGGGTATAAATGAATTCAGATCGTAAATGGTGCATGTTTTAATCTGAGCCTTTAGTCACTAACAGTCACGCATACCTATTATTGAACAAAAGTTTATGTATTTGCTATGTCTACAATGCTGCCCTGTACGAGTTACGAGTCACATCTCAATATGTAGTAGTCATGAACATGTGCAGGATCAGAACATACAACAAACGGTTAACTCTTATGTCGTTGAAAACATCATAGATAGGTTCAGTGCCACAGCAAATGCATTACAGGTGCAAAACGTTCATATATCCTGAGAGCAATATTGTAATGCTTCTTCAGAAGAAGCACTAGCTACAATGCACCATCGACACAAAAAGAACCCCTTGGAGTGCAATTTGTTTAGACTGCTTATCTAACATCTACTGTGTCAGGAAAACTAGGTTGTACTAACACAATGAAATCCCAGGGGGGTATATGCTCTGAGGTAAACTGGTGTGCTAGACTGACGTAATGACCGCTGCTGTTTTGTGATAACACCTACTCGACAGGAACTTTATGGCTGGGCCACAACCGTTTCTGATTTCACCAGAAACTTTCATTTACAACGAAGCTATTCTTCTGCAATATATCTGCAGTCATTGACGAAACTGCTTTGAACCCTTATTGAAACACATTCCTGAAACTGATGATGAATGATTGGGTCATGTTCTGGTACTTTGGCAGGTGTAGGTGGTCGTGTCAATAATGCATGAATATACCTTTTCTCATTTCACAAGACACAGTCATTTACCACGCAGTGTACACACATGAAGTTGTTTGCGTGATTATTTTGCACAAGACATTGGTTGTAGAAATGTACGTGATACGATCACATTCGAACAAAACGTGGAATACGTGTTTCAGTATGTTTCAGTACGTTTCAGTAAACCATTCTTACAGATAGATAACGTGGAAAATAAATTGGTTTTGTTGTTGATAAGCTCCTTCTCAACTGACAACTGCTCAAAGATAGCAAGTTATTGGTATGCGAAATGCCAGCCTGTCATTGAGGGCTATGTTGTGAGATGCTGGTTGTCATCCTTCGACTGTCATCCGATTGGCCAGAACATCAGCAAAGTAATGACGTAAGGCCGTTAGCGTTCAGGTCATCAACGGGTGACAACTCCTTGGGAGGATACAGCCCTTCTCAGAATCATAAGACTTCATCCGTCCAATGTTAAGTGGCGAACTAAAACAGAGTGGCTTCTTCTTCGTCGTCTGTCTGACAGAACGATCCAAAATCACCTTAACATCGACCGGGTATAGAGCTTGGCGCATCAGACGTCCGTTGTTATCCCCAAAGCAAATGAGCACGACTAGCTTGGTGTCAAGCTCAACGTCACGGGAATAAGACGTCATGGGGAAGGGTCAACTGGTCGGACGAAAGTCGATATATTTTGTTTATGACTGATGGCCGCGCTCGTGTTTGGCGCCGCAAAACACTGCAGATGCACACCGGAATATCGTGAAGCCATTGGTACATGTCGGGGGGTGCATTGAAGATGATAGGGTGTCTCACTGTAAACGTGACCTTGTGATTCTGCTGATCAGACACAATCTGACTCAGAAACGGTTCATCTTGGTCAGGGTTGTTCTACCACAAGGCCTGTCTCATTGTCGACAAGAGACAGTAGAAACTCTACCTTAACCCTCCAGGGATCCAGATCTCAGTCCTATATAGCATATTTTGGACTTACCTGTCGCTGAATACGGCAGAGAGATCCTCCAGTACAAGATCCTGATGTACTGCAACAAGCCCTCCATCAAGAATGGAACGCAATATCTCTACGTCTGATACAGTCAATGGGGAGGGTAATCAGGGATGTTGTTGTAGTTGGTGGAAGTTACACCAGATATTGACATTGTGCTCGGTTATTGATACTAATGCAATTTTGTGAGCAATTTAAACGTGACTCTTGAAAATGTCCGTACTTGTTAGCATCATACGACCATAGTAATCGACATTAGAAAATGAGCCAGGTTTTGCCAGGTTTGCTTTTCTTAATAAACTACAGTTTTTCAGGGTTTTCTTTTGGCGTTTTGATTAGCCATTTAATTATTTCTTTGAGGATCAATGTATCCAGATAGTAAGTTGAATTGAGGTTTGGATAGACTCCTTTACTATGGTTAAAGGTAATATAATGATACTCTATGGGGCATTTCGATACTTTTTTCCATGTTTTTATCTACTGTCACTGACGAAACGGTTTAAGCCGCTGTTGAAATACACCCATTGGTAGGTGACTCAGAAATGAATGCGTTTCTAGGCTGCTGAAACAGTAGGGGGTAACTGAAGCCAATTGTTCACGTCACCGTCCATACACTAGCATCCCATCATCAAGATGGAACACGTAACTCGTCACTGACCAATTGTACCCTTGACCAATGACGCCGTGCTGTCCAAGATCATCGATGTTTATTTCGTAAAGGTTTGTAGGCTTGAATCCCCGTACCGCCTAATCATCTTCGTACTGTCTGCATCCACCGCGTCCAAGTCCCGATAGTCGATCTACATACATGCACCAATCAAGTCAGCCAGGATGATCCCGTTGGAAAAGTGCTCAAGGTGTCGTGTGAGAATATTGTAGTGGTAGAGGAATGTGCTAGGATCGTAGATGAAAACAAATATTATTAAGCAGTTGATGGTACATAATCTGGCACTGATGTTTTTGCAAATGTTTAACACGATCACATTAGAATACCATAACCGAAAGTTCTGGATCCTTGATGATCTGTTGCAGTTGTGCAATTACTGATGTCTTAAGGATAATATACTAGGCAGCAAAAGAAACGTCAGTTTGGAGTTTTCCTTCGCAAATACGGATAACTGTAAATTCATTTAATGATTTGATTGTATATTTTTGACAACATTTCCAACTTTACCTGAGCAAAGACATTCCTTCCCAAACTCAGAATTGAACCCAGGAAATGGTCTCA
Organism: Haliotis rubra; assembly: GCF_003918875.1. Lineage (NCBI taxonomy): Eukaryota > Metazoa > Mollusca > Gastropoda > Lepetellida > Haliotidae > Haliotis > Haliotis rubra. Next base: position 1,049,765 of record NW_025765214.1, on the reverse strand, counting down.
AAAACGCAACCTGACCTCGGAGATGGTACGGTGTTTTTATGCAACTGATGCTGCACGTGCTGTTCACAAGGACCAGCCATATAAAATGCACCCCCAAAACCTGGTTGAAACATTCACATTACAACGTCAGCAGGATGCCCCTTCTCACGATAACTCAGAGGAACCAGGCGCTAGGAAGACTTGAAGCTGGCCACACTGCACAAGCCGTTGCCAAACACTTCCAGGTCAACGTTCGGACCATCTACAGGCTGCAGGAACGTTTCCGGGCCACCAACACCACAAATTATCGCCCCCGTACTGGCAGACCAAGGGTCACCACAAGTCGACAAGACCGCCATGTTGTGCGACAGCATGTACAAAATCCCTTCATGCAGGCATCCGAAACAGCACGCCAGACAGATGGAACACACGGAAGACTAATCAGTACTGATACAGTACGCCGAAGTCTCAACAGCGGGAACCTCCATTGCCGTAGACCTTACCGTGGACCTATCCTCACCCCTCGTCATCGGCGTGAACGTCTACAGTTTGTCCTACAACACCAAAACTGGCGATACAGGCAATGAAGAACTGTGTTCTGTTCACAAATGAGAGTCGGTACTGCGTATCAACTGCAGATGGCAGAACAAGAATATGGCGACGACGTGGCCAACGGTATTCAGACCAATGGGTTATGGAAAGAGACTCATGTGGAGGTGCAAGCATCATGGTATGGGGTGGAATAGGCCTGAACCAAAGAGTGGGTCCTGTGGTGTTCCAGAACCTTGGTCCAGGGAGAGGAGGCGGAATCACAGCAGTGCGCTACATCGACCAAGCTCTCAGACCCCATGTCATACCACATTTGTACTGACGTTGTTTTGCTGCTGAGTCTATATTGGGTCAAGGACTTGCTGCGGGGGAAATGTTACATACACATTTTTCTTGAAACATAAGAGGTCAAGAACAAACCAAACCAATGACATTCTCCGATTTGGAGATACACATACTGTGTTTGGAAATTAGATGAATGTCAGACCGAATTGATAGTCTCTAAATTTCATTTGAAGCCGAACGCGTAACATTCATCTAATTTCCAAACACAGTATGTTTATCTCCATTCTACCATAACCGATTTAACATCGAACTTCCTGGTTCTGCGGAAGACACTGCGTAATCCGGCATGGGACGAGAGGCGAATTGAACTTGTCTGTGAAGGGAGTGGTAGGTTCCGTTCGTATTTTTTTAACATTGCAACATAAAAACTATTCTGTCCAAAGAAAACAAACTACTGTTTATTCAATGCAATAATGTAACACCTTGGTTTTTATAATCATAACTTCACACGACCAAAACCAGCCTATTGTTTTGTGTGCCGTGTCACTATCCACCCCTGGCCACACTATAATGGAATCGTCTGACCTACTTATTTTCTTGGAAGAAGACAGTTACGCAACAGTTTGAAATGGCGACGAGCCAGTGTTTACATTTTGCTAAAGGTTGAAATTCGAAGTGACAGTGGAAAATACTTGACTGACTGTCGAACCTGAACCCTGCAGAATCGAAGAATAGATCCTTGTCTGATCGACCTATGACCTGTAACTCATCAAAGACTGTTGATTTTTATGACCGGCGAGTGTCGATCATGATTTCACCTACGTGCCTCCACCCCGGCATGGGACGAAAGAGTGACAGTGCTGCTTTGTGTACATGCGACTAGCTTGGGATTCCTTGGAACATTGTTCTCATCATTTGGGACTGGACTGTGGCCAGGCTTTTCAAAGTGTACGAACATAGCAGTGACAGCCTTGCGGGGAAGGTGGCAGAGAGCGGAATTCTCATGGTTCAATATTTGACATTTTGATCGATGGAAGAGTTGATGGAGTATGAGTAGCAATTTTTGTGTTTCGCCTGACAGTTATCGTGCGAATTTCCCATTCTAAACGGAAACAAATATACCATTTACCAGGTAGGTAAATGTTTACGAACGTTTTGCCGCACAAATAGGGATAGATAGGGATGTATTTTTACAAGGTTTTCTGATTTATATGTTAGATATTGTTTGTTTATGTTTGGGGCTGTGTATTGTAATTGAGTTTGAATATTTTTATAATAGAAGGTAATAATTATGACAGTGAGGTTCCCTAATAATTGTGGAGGAGAAATCGTATAATTGTATTTTTCGAGTTTTAATAAATGTTTCATCAGCATTTCCATCACGTCTGTTGTGTTGATATCAGTCATGTTGGTGGCCAAGCTGAAGTAGTGCGGCATTGTTGTATACGTGCGCAGTGAAGCGCCGTGAAATCAGACGCATTTTCAATCCAAATTGATACCGTCTGATTTTATGGATTGACCAATCAAATTCTAGCATTTCACGTAGCCATGGTAGAATGTGACATGATGCCTCTTTAAAACATTTCACTATATATAGGTGTGCCCTATAAGCCCAAAGTGCCTTAAAGTGTTAATGTGTGTCCTCAGGCCAGCACAATACTGTGAAAGTTATCAAATTTTGCTTTTATGAATACGCACACTATAAAAATGCACCCATGTAGTCAGTACTAATACCTCGGTATGAGCCCTTCACCAAATGATTCAAGTATTGATCATATTGAAAATTATGTTTTCAATCAACTAACATGGTTGCATTGCTGTGAGATCATTGTTTGCTGATATTCAAATGATATGCATCCAGTTTAGACAATTCGAGTTGGAAACAAGTATATCGTTTATTTGTTGGCGAGAGGCAACTGCCGTACTATAAAAGTGAACAGTGTATATCATCCATACTGTCTCTATACCCATACGTTAACGTCTGCTTGTCAAGTCAGACGCCTTTGAATTCCCTGAGATGATAAATGATTCCACCAATTTATCTTCAACATTTCACTAAATCGCAAGCCCTCAAGGATATACGGGACACGATTCCCACACACAGATGTAGTTGCATTCATTAATAAATGTGAAGGATTAATATGAATCTGCTCAATACTAAGACTCTATTCATGTAAATAGAAGGCACACAATTCTTTACATAATCTCCAGATATATCTACTAAAAGCAGAGTCTTTAATACAATTCCACGAATGGATGGTGGAAGGGATGGCTAAAGTGTCCCTTTAATTGTGCTTGTGTGGGACATTTGACATTGACCAATTGACTTCGGTCGTCTCTGAGATTGCCAAAATTAAAGAAATGTTTTGAGGTTTGCATATCAATAGTTGTTATCTTAAATACTGAAAATTCAAATATGTTTTACGATTGCATCTGTAATGTCGTTGGACAAAGACAGACATAATCTAAACAATTACTATAGTTGTTTATATAATGCTGCCTTTATTACAGAACGTGTATCCACAAACTGTATCAATGTGTGTATTCCAGGGCAGGTTAGGTCCTATTACCTTATACTGAACCTATGACGATCAGGTAAATAAATACATGTATGTGGCCTGTCTGCATGGGATAGCGTTGCTAATGCACCATGTATCGTGAGGCTATGACGTCGTACCTGAAGTCCACAAAAGCTGACCATCCATTAAATCCAATTTACTCGAATGATTCCCGTAAAAATAGAGGAAATTCTTCCTTTATTTTACGAAGCAATGTAGTTCATCTGGGATTTGATGTTCTATTTGTACAGACCGGTATGGAGATTTGGAATTAAGAATAAACAAGGATAGGACATGTGTTCAGGCTTTAAACGCAAGATAGCGGTTCACAGCGCTGATGCGAGCTTTGCATACTGGTTTCATCTGTTATTGGCGTAATTGGACATGTCACGTATTCAACGTTTTTGATAAGACAAATAGTGTAGGGATGATCACGCTTACCCCATCACGCAACACGTTAAACAGTCTAAAGGATGGGTTCAGTTTGTCTTTTGCTCATAGTTTGGACAGCATCCATACTGATATTGTAGCTATGCTACAAATTGATATCACGCTGTTGGTAATCTCAACTGAGGAGTCAGCTGTGATAAACAACAATAGGAAAATACACCAGTGATTGCATGACCAACGCTACAGGAGCAGCATGATGTGTTGAGTCGGTCACAAGTGGTGACATTTACATGATGAGCTGCGAAATCTACATTCTGCAACATGTTCTATAATTGAGTAATCTCAATGAAACGGTGTATCTATTCAATTAAAACTGTTGGTGGTGACTGAAATTTGAATATTATTTGACATTTTAAGAAAACCGGTTTTGTATCGAAATCAAAGCTTCCATCCTCTTGTTTTTCAGGTTCAACTTTTAACATGAACAAGTGGGGTTGTTTCAGCTTTGGCCAAATATCAATAGTTAAGCCAAATACTCAATACTGTTTGTAAAGCCATCCATCAGCAAAAGTTGAGTCTTGTTATTTCTTTCAAAGTCACGGAGTATGGTCGTGGTCTTACTGAGTGTAGTCCCAATGGTATTTAATGTTGGGGCAGCAAATCTTACATTTCATTTGACCGTCAATCGTTCTTGAGATTATGACATTGACGTCGGCAGTTCGTAACTTAGAAAGAAGGCCATCGTCTTCTCAGGGGATAATGCTAAATTTCATTTATATATTGAGCCGCAGTGCACATCATAATGTGATTCCGCCTTCATGGTACACTTTAGGAGATGAAACTAGGTTTAATGCAAATGCTTCGTTTGCTCGGTTGCATGTTAAAGTTATAAGAAACACATAATATATAGCCCTGCTGGAACTATAACATGAAACCTTGTGCTATGTATTGGGAAACTAACCCTAGTCTCAAGCATTGAGCAGTTAAAATTAAAATCATCTCCCATCGCGTTGACTGAACAAGTAAAATAAATATTTTTAATTACTGGATACAAAACACAAGGTTGATGCTCCTATTCAAAACTGCAACATATTTCAGAATCGTGAGGACTGGATACAATTTGGTGAGCAATTCATCGAGGTAATTTGTGTATTTATATTATATCTGTGATATAATATATCCACCAAAGGCCACAGGGGGATAATGTTGTAGCGTAATATGCACGACTACCATTTATAGGAAGAGGTAAAAAGTTACATAACTTGCGACTTCGTGTTTGAACTGTGCTGAAGATTGATCCCCTAAAGGCCTTCAAGAGATTCTGATTTGATTAAACTTACTATTCCTGCAATTAATTCACAAGTTGCGGTTAAATATCACTCTACTTATTACGGATAGTTCAAAATGAAAAGAATTTGAGAGTAAGATTTAATATTTGTTATCTCTTTGCAAAGGGTATTTAGACCTTCTTGTCCTGCTTAAGATATGGCTGCTTTAAGTACACGGAAGAAATGAAATCTCTAAAGACAATCAATTCAAGTTTCAGTTATCAAGAAGTTTATTATGACAGTTCCTCTCGCCTCTACATAATGTTGCTGAATGAGATATTGTTATAGATTGTGCTGCTAGTAGGTAAGGACATAGTAGGTAAGGACATACGAGCCCTTTTCGCGAACACCCGTTGTCATCAGATTTTCAGTGGTCAATTCATATTATGTTCACCGCTCGTTTGCCCAGTATGCACAATATAATATCTGCTAGGCAGATAATTCAGATTCCCCGTTTTATGTTCACGGCGATGGTAAAATCAACTGTGCCGGTCAGATATTCGTGAAATATTTGTGAGGATGTTCTGCAGAGGTCATGTCTACCGTACGTCAATAAATATGCCGATTTTGTTCCGCTTGCATACTAGAGGCAAAGGGAAGCAGGTAACACCAAGAAGCTTGACGCAAATGGTATTATCGCAGTCTCCATGGCTTATTGTGAGTGAGTAAGTGAGTTAAAATTTAAAGTCACGTCGGAAGTATTTCAGCCATATCGTGACTAGATTTATTGTGCATATTGTTATTATATGGTTATTGCTTAGGATTAGTTGACGATAATACCGTTATGTTTAGGATAGCCGGGATGGAACACATGATGATCCTTTACATGGTACCTAGAGCTGATTTATTCTTTCATCATTCGCATTACAAAGCAAAGCATATGCCTGGGGTACATTCCAGTTTCGTACATTTCCAGTTTTGAACAGGCAACTTTATATTTTCTAGGAACAAAAAACAGTCCGTGCTATAACCATCCAGGTATTCCTCGTATTTCTCCTCACATAAAGACATCGGTAGATAATTGTAATGTTTCACTGTGACTGTCATCACTTTCAGTGATCCATTCGTATAAGTTTAGACACTTCTACGTCTTGGGCGCCAAAGAGAATCGGGACTGATAATTCTTTGGCGGTGTGCGGCGGTGGGGTGGCCCAGTGGTCAAAGCGTTTGCTCGTCACGCCGAAGACCCGGGTTCGATTCCCCGCATGAGTACATTGCGTGAAGCCCATTTCTGGTGATATTGTTGGAATATTGCTATAAGTGGTGTAAAACCCAAATCACTCACCCACTCACTCTTTGACGGTGACGTTTCATTTATACAAAACTCCCGTATCTATCAAGTACGAGATCCTTTTACGTATGTTTTGGTCAATATAGATATGAAAGTTTGAGAAACGAAACTCACCTATCAAAAGTGGTGGTGTTTGACAGGGTTTTCCAACACCTCCCAGATGAGTGTACGTTTGTGTGTGGCTGCATGTACTTATATTTAGTTATGTTGTTTTTACAGAGCTAGGCTACTGACATACCATGCATTGTTCCCAATCCCGACACAGTATACTGGGGCATTTTGTAGTGTCCAATTACTACTGAGCGCCAGGCAAGGAAACAACAATTACAATCATTTTACCCTATTTTGGTGTAACCAAGGCGAACAATAAGCCCCTCTTCCGGTAGACACTCCATCCACTACACTGCAAAGGCGGTCAGTGGGCGTTTGATACACTGATACAGTTCATAAAAACGAACGCATTCATGATATAAATTACAGTTACTTTTGGACATCTTTCTTAGCAAGCTCAGTTAAGCTGAGTACCAAATCACATTCAATTAGGTTACTCGTTTTCACTAACACGAATCGTTCACACATGTATTATTCAAATGAAATAAAAATGGAAATTCCGGAAAATAATTCGTAGTAGTGTTCCGACTCGTACTTTTTATCAACAAAAACCTCCTTTATCAATGAAACTCGTTGAAACATCTCCATGGGTAATAAATAATTCTGGTATTTTCAGCATTGCACTCCAAGATTATTTACGGGGAAAGTACAGCTTGTTCTTCGAAACCCACTGATTCAAATAATTCCTGAAATAAGCATAACATGACAGGCGTTAGATTGACACAAACAAAATGCCCGTAAGAAGTATAAACACTGAATATCATCAAATCAATTGATGCAGTATAGTGTGTGATAAATTTGTTATCGTTGATATCCCATGAATCGATGTTGAAATCAACACCACAAAGAGTTTATGAGCTTCCTCACATCGGCGTTTCCTCACACCGCAGTTTGGGCGGTGGGGTAGCCTAGTGGTTAAAGCGTTCGCTCGTCACGCCGAAGACCCGGGTTCGATTCCCCACATGGGGACAATGTGTGAAGTCCATTTCTTGTGTTTCCCGTCGTGATGTTGCTGGAATATTGCTAAACGCGGCGTAAAACCATATTAACTCACACACTCACTCACATCGCAGTTGGTCAGGGTTTTCAAGAAAGGAAACGATTGATCACATGTCCATAGAGTGTTATTATCAAGCATATGATGATAATTCAGGTCAATATTCTTTTATCAGTAATAAATTGATTTAAGGACAACGTGAAAAAATCTCTTTTTTCGATAACACGTGTTCTTAGCGAATGAAGGAACAACTTAATAATGTTTAAACGTAATTTGAAGCACATAAATGTCTTCTAAACAATCTACTTCAACAAACTGCAGACTTTGCAACGGAGTAGAATTTATTCAGTTCGTAGATATTGCATGCTTTACTCTCATTATTTGTCGTTTCACCTAAATCCCCCATGCATCCAATCACCGGTTCTGTTCAAAATAGAACATGATGAAACAGTCAAGTATACATTATACTGAACAATGATTATATTTCACTCTGTCAGTAACACTGTCCTACAATAATTAACGCGTAGAAATACATCGTGAACGTGCAATCACGAACATGTTCAGGGTAGAAACTTAACCCCAGCTTTTGCTCATATGCAAACATCAAAGACAGGTCAATACCACAGCAAATGCAGTACACGTGTACATTTTTAACTATAATCAGAACCGCATTATAAACATTCCTCGGATGAAGCACTAGTTACAATGTGCCTTAAACGCTGTTCATGCCAGTGATACACAAAGAACCTCGCGGAGACCAAATTATTTGTACTGCCTGTCTGACATCTACTCTGTTCATGTCCGCGACAAGTAGGCTGTACCAACACAATGAAATTACAGGGGGTATTTGGGTTGAGGTAAACTGGTGTGCTAGACTGACGTAATTACTCCTGCTGTTTTGTGATTACACCTACTCAACAGGAACTTTGTGGCTGAGCTACAACCTGTTCTGATTTCACCAGAAACATTCATATATAACGATGCTACTCTTCCGCAATATATCTGCCGTTTTTGACGAAAAAGCTTTGAACCCTTATTGAAACACATTCGCGAAACTGATCATGAATGATTGGGTCATGTTCTGGTACTTCGGCAGGTGTGGGTTGTCTTGTGATTAATCTATTTCTAGACTACTGAAATATAACATGTCATTGCAGCCAATAGTTCTTTGAGTCCGCAACCAAAGACCCGCATCATACCATAAGATGGAAACAGTGGGGACCCTGTTCTCTTCGTTGACCAATCACGCCGATGCCTGTGGTCTCAAAACCCTATGCCACATAATCATCTTTACAGTGTATATATGGATACGCTGATGGCAGTTTCAAGGCCTTTCAGTCGCTCATTCGCTTTCTTTTTATACCCTGTACGAATTCTCATCTGACGCTATCATGAGCTATACTTATATATAATGTGGAGAAACCAGACATATAAGGAAACGCCACCATAAGAATGGATATAAAGTTTCTGTAAAGCATTACATATAGTTTTCTGGAATGATGTGAACTGAGAGAACAATTGAAGCTATATTCCATTTTGTTCAGTACATCAACGCCGTACATGGTAAATGTTTGATTGAGTTTTCATCTTGCCTGGCAGATGGTGAACCTTAATACACAAAAGATATGCTATTTCAAGCTGCTGTTCGGACGTGCAACATCATGTGATTGTGAGTGTGAATCCCAGATACAGACGATTGCAAAACGTGGTTTGTCAGTGTGACAAAACATGGTATCGTGAACGTTCTTCGTTAACACTGATCTTTCAGCGTTGCAAATTGAAATGAATACAGTTGAATGCCACTTTAACGTAGTCTGTCCACAAAGACAGTGTTATGTGATAGTTCATGGGAAGCAGGTGTAGTATTGATCAGCTATTGATGCATAGTCTTGTGTTCAGAAATGTGTACTATATATGGTATTTGTACTATATTATTTGTACTATATGGGTAGAATACCCATCAAATGTTTAGACTCACTTAAAACACTCACTATATGTTGTGTATATATATACTCATGCCAATAATGGTTGTCACCCCCTTCAATTTTTTAATTGGAGAGAGGGTGTGGGGTGAGGGTGTGAGGTGTGTGTGGGGTTTGGGTGGGGAGGGGGGTGACAACCATTATTGGCATGAGTATATATGGTTACATCGAAGATGACATTCTCCCCTAACTTGGGGGAACCAAATGCAAACCTTATGCAGATGAATTGTATGAGGATCATGCATCAAATCGCTCAAAAGCATGTGCAAATATAATGCATGTGAACAGCTGCGTTTTGGTGTAAAGTGCTGTGAAGAATTCACCAATTTCACTGAGTTTCATCATTTATTGAACATCATTTTATGACAATAATCTTTTCAATGTTACGAATTTGTTTTACAATACATCACTTCATGTGTAAATAGTACCTTTAAACAGTATGGGATATTTTACAAAATCTAGTTTAGAACAGTTGCCTGAAGTAAGTGGCTACATTTACACCAGTGAGTCTGAACCTTTGATGGGTAGTATACATACAGCAATCATGCCGAGGTAACGTCTCGTCCTATGTTCCCATAAGATGATTTCGATAAAGGAATTTATAAATGATATATTGCAATTCTATTGAGTTTAATATATTAAAGAATACTAATCCTGCACACGATTTGCGTCACATGACCATTCAAATCAGTTTTACCACATGGAAGTAAAGGTATCATCGAAGCTAACCATGAAACGGTTCAAAAGCTATTCTATACTTGCGGTTCAACACTAATTTGACATTTGACCGGGGTTTCCATAGTCACATGTCATGATGGTTTCATAACGTGTAACAGAACAGTATGCGAAATTTACTCATCTATTAACTTACTGCTTTACTTGTAAAAAAGACAAAAACGACGGTGGTTACTGCTCTCAAACTGACATGCCTTGGAACGATGTTCTCTTGTCTCAAGAGAGTTCAAACAGTGAGAATCCGTCCTAATTGAAATGCATTTTTGTTGACTGGGCCTTTAAAAACTAACACCATGGTATTCTTTCCATTAACAGGATTTTTAAAAATGACAAAAGAGGAAGCAAACTGAACTTGTCTTTCCGCGTTCCTGAAGCATCAGCAAACTTTTTACATTGAATCTCAAACTTGACAAAGGATAAAACAGTTAAAGATACGCCATGTCTTGCAGGATGCGGACTTAAAAAAATTGGCTTTTTCAGCTTGAGAATATTTCCTGTTCGTGGTACAAGATTGACGTCAGACAACCTCACGTCGGCCAAAATTAGCTTCTTGGTGAAAATAACCTACACCAGTATTGACATTTGTTTGATCCATCACAATTCGCTGTTTCGAGTTGCCTCCCTTAGCGAGCCTGGACTCGTTGTTTCTACCTTCGATTAGGAATCTTGATTCATATTATATCATATTATCATATATCATATATCATATTAGCGCTCTTGCTTCACCTCTCACAATAACAGGTTCGTCACAAAGAAAAACAGATTCTGTGACAGCAGTACAACTGCTAAAGGCATTGTTGAACTAGTTGAACTACTTTGTACTTTTTGTCTTAATCCAGAATATTTTGATATTCACATTACATAGTTTGTGAAAACAAGATTTAACAAGTCGTGCACACAGCAAAAGAATGTACGTATCCAATTACAGTGAAATGAACATTAACACCTTATTGATTGACATAGACTGTAGAAAGAATGGTCGAGTAAAAGCTATGTATCCATTAGAGGCGACGTGTTTCTTCGTTCTGGTTAGCTGTTGTATAATGTGTTAATGCAACTGATCGGAGGATGTTACCGATAGAGCAAGATATGTGAACCTCTGGTACCATGACTGATTTTAAGTTTTCAGCGACTGTTTTGGGAGATATTGGCGTTGAATTATGCTAGGCACTGTCAATATAACTTGATTACGATTTATGCTTCCCGAAGACTGGATCGAGATTACTGTAGCTGCAAAGACTGGGAAACGCCGTAGAGGATGTTGTTCTATTCCATCCATACATGGCAACCTGTAGGTTTCATAATTATAGCAACAGTGTATTAAGGCCCAATGGCGAGGAAAGACTTGAAGATACATTTGAAAACATTGACTTGAAAACCATGAAAACTAAACGCAGTTAACAAGGATGGGCGAGGACAACACAGATATTACAAAAACTGTGCACTAAACTGCTGTACCGCCACATCCCTTGCTTATCATAAGCTGTCCTCATAATTCTAGGTGAGATGGGTTTGTGTTTTCTTTTGCAACATCTCACTAATGCTGACTTGTTCGAGTGTGAACATTTTTATGTCAACCATTATAGGTTGAGCAATGGTTTTGTGACATAACTATGGCGTATATGTTTTTATAAATAGGTTTTATGGGAAGTTTTATAAACAAGTCTGGCAAGATTGTCAAGTTTCCTGACAATTTGGTTAGGGCAAATACTTCAGCATTGACGTATGTAACGATGAACATGAAAAGCATTTTCAAAGTTAAGACGTGAACAAGAGTTGAACGCACAGGGTGAGAAGCTGCAGAATGATTAATTGAGCATAAAGTATACGTCGTCTGCATCTGGTTCAGTAGAAATGTTTGATGTCTGAGTGGTGTGTCGCCTGAACATAAAACACCTCTCAAGATATGTCTTCTTAAGTTGCCAACAGAGTAACATTTAGAATCCAAAGATGGATCATGCATTTCATTCTTACTTATGGAAGTTAAACATCTCGTGCTTAGTAGGGTTTCGTGTAGTGTAAGACGCGTCAATAAATACGCATTTCACATTAAAAATGTGTAAGAAAAAGGTACATGCATACACAGAGACCTTGACTTAATCTCCAGTGTATTACATGAGGTTGAATGTATGAAGTTAGAACCCGTCATGACTGAGGTCTTTTCACTTTTTGTTTTGTTCTTTATCTGTTGGAATATTGAAATCGTACATAATGTGCATATTGTTTTGGCATACCTTACAACTATGGGCTACGAATATTTGCAACGCTTCCGAGGTACATGTTTCGCAGTTTCCCCTCATACATGCATGGATGTATGTGTGTAAAACAGGTTACCAGTTTTAACACCCAGCCACATGCGATCCGGGTTACAGAAGGTTTGTCATCTTGTCATAAAACTCATTCGAAGACTAAATATATGAGCTTCGTGTCGATTTCCAAGTTGAAACAGGAACTGAGAAATCTGTACTCAAAATACGTTAGTGTAAACCCATCAAACAGTACAGAATATGGCAGCACAAATTAAGTTTGCAATATGATTACAAGAGTATTAATAACAAAATAACAAAAGGACAGTAGAAATATCAGTAATGTCAGTGATCATAATGTTTACCATTCAGGACCAGCGGTCAAGCGTTATTCGATTATATTGGCTGCTCAAGAAGCTTCCAGGATATTCTTGAGTCCTTGTCTCAATAATAACTAGCACACACCACTGCCTTCTACTGAATCGTATCAGAAACAATGTTGTACAAAATGACTTATTTAACATTATGAATATGTGGCAAATCTAAAGTCTCTGGGCTCCTTTTCATTATAGTTTATGATTATAACTTAGGAACCATTTTTCTGTAACATTCAATGTATGTTCAAGTGAACAATTGACTAGACTCTATTAATGACGGGTGCCACCAGTTGGGCAGGATACGCCAACCTTTTTAGCGAACACCTGGTATCATCGCTATGTCATAGTGTTACATAAACACATGTTCTGTCATCGTCATCTGTCCAGATTCCTTTTGTTTACAAAGAACATCGTACAGCTGGAATACTGCTGAAACAAACATATATACTCATGATATAGTCACAATATTATTGTACAATCCACTCTGCTTTTAGTAGAGATTTATAATGGATGTGGAAAGGGTTTTGTCTCTTCTATTCAAAGACTAGATGTTAGTCTATGACTGCAAGTACACACTCATTACAGATTAGTGATGCAAATGTATGTGCATCGTTTGTTTGTCAAAAACCTGTAAATAAGTGAGAGTAGACCAACTGAGGTAGAACCAATGAATCTTTATTAACAATCGGTGTGACACTGGACTGTATGAAGGGAGATGCCGTTCACTTATTTGAAGTAGGTGACTACTTGACATCCATATGACCTAAATGGTTAAATAAGCTTTGAAAAAAACAACATAATTGGAAATAGGTTACATGCATACTGGAAATGCGTTTAAGGCATGAATATATATTGCAAATGGGAGTCATACAGACTTGGATTTAGTATCGGTTCACATGTTCTCTTTTATCACCCCGATTGATATATCATCTCGACTGGAATCTATAGAATATACAGAATATATAAACATGCTGTTGCATCAGACAAAGCTGTTCCTGAAAACCAGATGCCTTAAGTAACTTCCTTGAATACAGACTTCAGAGAGACTCGAAACATCTCGGGAACAAGACAGTGCATTGGTCTTGACGACCACTCTGTTGCTAATACAGTTCTGTGACGAATATATATCGCTGTTATATGAAAAGAAGTATGTGTTTTCAAAGTGGGGATCAACGTAACGTGGAGAACATAGATGTATGTCTAGCTATCTGCAAGAACTGATAATGACATATTACAGTTGTCAACTGATTCTTATGAAGGCAGCAGCATCATGGAAAAAAGATATCTGCTCGTTTTCAAATTTTTCTGAGGGAATATTTAAAATATATGTCTCCTGCTGTAACACGTTTTTAGGCATGATTACATATAGCCGCATCTGTGTCTTTCTGGAAAGTTGACCTCCTGCGAAAAAAACATTCGTTTCTTAAAGAAGCGGACGCCTATGTGTTGTTGGTTTAACAAACGACCAGTTTATTTTGGAGCAGCTCTTAACAAAATGTCAGTAGAATTTAGAAAAGGTTATTCAGCCATTGAAAACTGTTTTGTTTTCATTCTAATGTTCAGTGTAACCTTTCATGTCAAGCGGATGGAATTTATGTTGCAGTTACTGACTTTTCAAAAGTACTAGACAACATTAAGCTTCATCGTCTTCCAAAGCTTTCGTAAAAACATGGCTTAGGTTCAAAAGTGGGTCATGTTATTTCATCAATATTTGATTATGCTTCGTCAACATGAATTCATCGCTATCTCTTTATGATGAGATTTCGGCATTCACAAAAGACAAACAGAACAGTACTAATAGTTCAAGATTTTACAATAACAGCCCTGTGGCGTCTCAATACAACAGTCTAAATACGTAAAGAACATATACAATACAGGTTAACAGAATCGGTTAACATTTGCATACCTTTTACACAACCCATGCATTATGTCTCTCACGAACACACAATTATGCTTATAAGTAATACGACTGGCAAAGAGGAGAGTACCTCTGTGCGGTGAGCGAACGGTCCGTGGCTAGTTGACCTATACTCGGGAGATATGACTCTTGGAATAAATCCCTTATTTTGATATTGCTAATCTCAGCATTCAAATTATGCAGTAACTGATCTGGCGAGAAGGTGCACAATTCCCTAAATGCCAAACAGTTCAGGCCAAATAGTTAAAAGTGCACGATTGAATCAGTGATAATGCGCCACTCACACAATAAGGTTTGAATTTGTTGGCTAATGCCGCACCCACCAAAACTCAGCAAGCGCACCCAGCAATTCAAAGAAGTATGCATAAATAGTCAGTATTCATTGAATATTTATTTGCGTTTTATACGTTCTAACTATCCAAAATTATAAAGATGATGTTCTGTGTATATGCCATGCACAAGTATATCCTTCGGAGCCACTTCTTATCGTTTATAATATGTATCAGTGTATCCAGTATATTCATATTCCTAAACTGTGATTCAGTTACACTGTGTACACTATGTCTAGCAGGCTACATGTACCTTATAAAACAGAAATGTCTGCAAATGAACGCATTTCTTTCATAAGCTGATGGCATGCTTCCTTCCGTCTGAATGTCTTCATTTAGGACAGAAATCAGCGCCATTGCACCCTATGGAGTCGCCTATTACATTTGCTGAACCCAGCGGTTAGGTGGTATTCATCATTTGAAAACTGGTAAATGTAACCTTTGTGCCACACTAAATATTGTTATCAGTCAGAAAGAAGAAGAAAATTAAATCACAAAACAAGCTTCAGGCCTAGACACGAAGATTAGCATGAATATACATTTTATTCCTTGAAACGGATTTGTAGATATCGTCAAGCACACTGACCAAAATTTTGTGACCGATACATTGTAGTGGTCATTCTAGGAAATCGATAAGCTAATTATGTTTACTTCAACAGACATAATGATGAAATTTACATTCTAACAAGTCTATATCATGTTGTTTCTGCGTAGATCTCTAAACGGTTTAGTTTCTGGTAATCAAGTTTTCTCCGCAAAATACGCCTTCAGAAACATAGAAAACGATCTCTTTGGACATGTACATATCGTCAAGCACATTGGCCAAACCTTTCTGACCGTAGTGCTCACTCTAAGAAATCGAGCATCTTTTCTTTAACCTGGCTCTTTAAAACAACTTAACTCACGTTGCATGTTGTTTTGTTTAATATGACGGCCGTATCAAATGGGATACGATGACATGCGCAACATCGGTGAAACCAATAATGCCTCTCGTAATTAACTTCCATTTTACTGATGAAAAGTTGTGTTTAAGAGATACAATTTATTTCCAAGATATTTTTATGGATTAAACTTCTTTTTAATTTCTCTCACGACGTTTCGAGACCATTCGAGATCAGTTCACTTGATGAAGGGACCTGGAATGGTCTCGAAACGTCGTGAGAGAAATTATAAAGACGTTTAATCCATAAAAATATCTTGGACATCAATGTACAACTTCTAAATGCCACTGAAAGACATCATACAATTATTTGTTTAAAAGAGATGATTGAATATTCCTTCTCCATAAAACATATTTCAAACTATTAATAAGTACATGTATCTGATAACTCTTAATAGTTTGAGTATAATTTGGCCATGCTGTGCTTCGATGTAAAAATGCATTACTGTCCTTAAATGGAACAGTAGCAACCAAACAGTCACGCTCAATTACAAAAGCAAACTGGAAACTGGACACTAGATACGACTTGTATCATACGAGTACGCACCTAATTGAAAGAAAATAAAAAAGTCAGATGTGACAGATGTTGAGAGTTTGGGCCAGAAAATTTCTTGATATTGTTATTATTCGAGGCAAAGCAGCAATCTTTTCACATAACGGTAGAAAGTTTATCCCATCGTTCCAGATGGACCAGGAAGCATTCTACTGTCGCCATCCTGTTATTTACCTTTCCGTAACATGGAATATATCCTTTTCTGTTTGTAGAAACTGTAAACAATGCAACAAATAATATCCTTTTTAAAAGGTGGTTTGACAAAACACAACATGCTACTGAACGTTTAACAGAGCTACTATTTCAAGCTTTTTGGGCCAGTATAGAAGGGTTATTTTTGATATTTCACAAACATCTGCAGATTATATTTGTGGGTGTCAAGTGTGTTATGATGGCAGATGCAGTGTCCTTGACCACTCCTTTCCTCTCCATATAATTACGCCGTCTTATCTGAGGATATCCCTTACGAGGAGGTCATGTGGAAATCTCAACAAACCCTTCAGGTGTTCTGAATTGATCACAATCTCATCCGTTGCATTCATTTGCAATGATGAGAATACACTTCTACATGAGTTCTTTCAGTTTGCCATTGGCATTTCCGACGTCGGTATTAGGGACTACTTATTACGCTAGGTTCAAGTAAACAATGATCCGGTTGTATCATTGCTTCATTAACTAATGTCAACATTAAACCCTAATGATACATTAAATCCTTAATGTATCATTAGTTAATGGCATCATTAAAAACGGTTGTATCAAACACTTATTAGCGTATCATTATCTAATCACGACCTAATGTAAATATTTTCATTAAATCCGGGAATTCCCCTAATATTTTCCCACAATTCCGCGCTGTAAACATGTAAGTGTTACTCTCCGTCGTCTGTCAAAATGGCATCTTTGGGGCTAAACCTCGGAACAAAAACAAACATTACGACTGCTGTGAAGAAACACGTCTAAATAATTCTGAAACGTCGCCGATAAACCTAGAATCGGTTGGGATGTTTTGGAATATACACGAACACGAACGCCGAAGTGAGCTTTCCGCCATATTGCATAGTGTTTACAAAATCAAGTTTCGCTAAGGCCAGTCATAGGACGCCTATTACATCATGTATATTTCATATTCAGTTGTGACAAATGCATCGCTGAATTCCTCATACATTTTAGAATCAAATTCCAAATGGTCTTTGTCACTATAACAAAGTGTCTAAGAAAAAACGAAACATATTGGGTGTGAAAACTGGACGTTGTGCTCATTACACAGCGCTTGCTAGAAATATAAACAAAGCAAAAATAAATACTGTGCAGCATTTTCTCAATTTTTTAGACATCAGTTCGTCTATTCGTAGCATGCATGAGCTCAATATTTTTAGAATATGCACGGAAAGAGTATCGTAGCAAGAACTAGAAAACTTAAAACAGATACAATGCTGAAATTTCAAATATTCACACGAAAGTTCTGTGCAGCATGTCGCCATGCGAGACGCAACATCATGGAGAACGACATAGGCAATTATCGGCCTTTCTGACGTTTTCAATGAAAACAATGAAAACAAACAACCATACGGAGATAGTCAGAATGTTTCCGATTACTTACATCATACATTTATGGACAAAGGTTCCCTCGCAAAATCGTGGGCACCCATATCCACGAAGTAGCCATTTCATGAGAAATCGGTCATCGGTAGCGATGTCATACATCAACATTGTTGGACGTATGTGGCAATTTCTTTGAGGTGAAGGTCGGTTGAATAAGAGTAAACACAATCACACTGCCCTGCGGATTACACTTGTATTATTAATGTATACTTTGCGTATCGTTCACATATGGTTTCATGAAACTAATTTCATTATCAACATTTAGTATTTTAAACCTAAGTAAAACTGACATAATAAATTAAAATGATTTATTTATTTCATGAAATATATATGCACACGTTTTTAAAGGATATGTCTTGTTCATTGAATTTGTTTATGTTGAGTTATAGACAAAACAAAGGCGTATAATCATTGGCCAGGTGCGCGTTTTGTCACAATTGTTTTGAGTATCATTGTTTTCGATAATTCTGTGAACAAAACATCACGAAAATATAGTGTCCTTATTCACAGCAAATTCTCGCCAAGTGATCTGAGTTACAATGACTTAGTATTAAGCATACCGGAGTGAGGCCCCCTTATCTTTATAAGCGTGTGACCTTTATGTAGCCATTTGACGTCATAGGGGAAAATCCATTTTCAACACATATTGCGAGTCACTTTTAAGATTGAGCGTATAACGTTATACATAAGCACACAAACTAATTTAATACATACCTATGTCATTCAGGTATCAGGTAGAATTTTGTTCGCTCACACTTTCCGTAAAGATGCCAAATTGAAAATAAAGTAGCACAGTACTTTTATCAGTGCACGATAAACAGGAGAGAAATTTACTGTTTTTAACGCAAAACAAAATTAGGCGTAACATTTAGCAATGTCTACTTTTCAAACTGAGTTTATACCATGAGATAGTACATTGAATACTCTACATTTCTGTGTAATTTTATAGCTGTAGGTAGATCCAGTGCGGCGCAAACAAAATTCTGGCGCAATGTTCACTTTTCCAGGACGTTTAATGATGCTCTAATGATACCCCAGGACCTTCATTAAGTTAATGACGCACTAATGACAGCAGAGCATCATTAAAACATTAGTACAACAGAATTTAATGATACATTAGTTAATGAACGTTTAATGGCACGTGAATGCTTCATTAAAGTTTGATACAACCGGGTCCTGCACCTTAACTTGCCACACTTGGCCCATCCAGTAAGCTTGTCACCCTTTGTCATATTTTACAGTTGCACGACTTTACCATCAACAAATGTTTAAGGACACAGTCATGTTCTAAAGGAAACAATAGCTGCACTCCGTGTTAAGTGGCGAAATCGTTTTGGTATGGGAACAAAGCATACTATTTGACTTTGACTACGTCCTTGCGTTTGAACAAAAGGTAGAACATGACATCGAACGAAGCCGTACCGGTAGCGTACGCAATTCTAATAACGATTAATAGTGACGAGTTGTATTTAAAACATTAGGTCAACCAGGTCAACATTGCATCCACACGGATGGCATTGCATGGCATTAATAAGACAATCACGATCTGGGTTCTTTCAATCTTCAGTATTTGTACAGGAATGATGAATTCTGGCATAGATCTAAGGCTCTCACCTGACTCCAAGCAATCGTCATTCTCTGCCGACGAAAACTTCAGGAGGCATATTAATAGTTGGTGAAGATAATTACCTTATGATAAAGTGACTTTTAATAAGAATAATTAATGCATACTGTGGGTGAACCTGCGCGTCACAGATTATGTGAATTCTGTACATAAAGGAGCAGTTATGTCCTTCCTGATGGTCCACCGTACTTCGAGACGGTACATTTAAATGTGTTCTTAACGATGTTGCTGAACATCAGTGTAACTCAGATTAATTGGGGATTTCAACGCCCGAAAAGATACTTAGTAAACTTGAAAAGATGAATACATTGGCGAAAGCATGTTTTATTCTGAACAGATAGTACCTCAACGAAAATATGGCTTTTCACATTTATTACGAAATTACTGATATCTTCAATTGTCTTAATGATATGAGTAAATAATTACTATATCTTTAATTAATTTCTGATATTCAAAGCAGAATTACCCATATCTTTAAATGTTACGGTGATATCAAGAAAATATTTCGTGATATCTCTAAATGTGCTTTAGATATCAATAACACAATGACTATTACGTTTTACATAATCATATTAAATTTTTTGCAAGATATCTGAAATTCAAATCCAATTGATTTAAGATATATTTAAAGATAAATGAGAAAACAGCTTGCCATGCTAGATGTTTATGTTACACGACGTAAAAGATGTGGTATGGATACAAGTAACTAAAAACCACGGATGTGAATTGAAAGATGTATTTAAGAACAATAACTTGTTCAATGTAGATGGAAGACTTTGATCAGATCAGAATGTTGGAAACGCCTATAGTAAAGATGTTAGCCGTATTGATTAGGCTCTTGTGAATGGAAAGGCACTAAATTTCATAAAAGCTTTTGAAGTACTGCCCTTTGAAACCCTCTTCACTGATATTCACAATTCAAATCTGCTGACCTTGCATAAACTCGGTCTTGCTGAAGTAGATGTGTTTGTCAAAAGCAGTGGATGTTCTCTCCCTGAAACATTAAGGACATGGAATAAATCAAAATTAGGCCTTTACATCGAACACATTACGGATGTAGAAAAGCGGGTATTAGTGTGGAAATTGATAATATTGTGGATTCACATTCGAATAGAATACACGATGGAATCAATGGAATCGGCGAATCTCACAATTCATCGAACCATAAAACATGAAGCATAAAACAACACGTTTCTCAAAAGAAAAGAACGGGTTCGAATCTTTATACAAAGTACAGAGGGGCCTATATTTCGAGGCTAAAGGAACAATTCAATGCTGAACAAAGTTTATCGAATGAAGCGAACAAGAAAATTATTCTGAAATATGCTGGAACTGATTATTTCAAAACATAAAATTACTACAGCAATTACGAAAAATAGACACCAAATCAACCACAACAATATTGAAAAAAGGAAAGAAACATACATTTCTTTTCAAACGAAGGGGTTTATTCACTGTCATTTCTATCGCGGGTGGACATATAATTACGACATGGGCTAAGTTGAATAATATAAAACCATGAACAGATTAGATGCTCACTTTAAGAAATGTTACGTTGTTCATACCGATGTTTAAACGAGTACTTGATAAAGGTATATTTCAAACAGAACGACGTAGTGGAATTAGGAAAATCAATGAAAACATGAACAAAGTATGTATGAGAAAAGGCGAACCAATGTTACCTAAACGCTATGGACCTTATCAGTTGTATTGGTGAATCTTTCACTTCCATGTTAAACTCATGATTCGCTGTACTCATTGAAGAAACTGAACTTCTCTGAAGTGCAGACTGGTTTTAGAAAATATTACTCAACAGCCTAATATTTGAAGTCACTGAATTGCTTTAAGTCCGTGTTTGTTTGGCACAGTGACAATGTTGGTGATATTACAATATATTTCTACGTTTAACAACAAACTAATGGATTCTGATAAGCAGCCACTTCTTGGAAACATCAGTCAATCATCATGTCTAAGAATATTAGATGCTGAATGTTATGCATGCTTCATCAAAAAGATGAATGTCAGACTGAATACATGTTTACTTGGATCACATCCTTTGAAACTGAAGTGTAACGTGAGAGGTAAACGTAAAATATTGTTTTCATCAGCTCCAAGAAGGTGTTCAAGTCATGACCACGGGGCGATCAGCAGACCAGACGGAAATTCGATGGTTTCTGCTCCTTTTAGACCAAGTCTCCGTGGAATCTGCATTAAGCGTACGCTTCAGGATATTCAGACGCTCCCGAACCAGAATATATTCGAAATGGACAAAAACATTCTTGGGTTAAAAGTATTGACTTAAACTTACCACACTGAATATGGAAACTGATGGGCAAATCATCAGTGGTGAGCTTCCTATAACCTTTATTTCACTTTCACAGTTTTTTCAGAGTGGCGACTATTATTATATCATAAAATATATAATGATGAGTGATATTGAAGTATATGCCAAAACGAGAGAATGAACGTATTTCCGAAATCAATTTGTAACGTGATTAATGGAAGAACTGAAAGTTTTCTAGCAATTACTAAGCTACAAGAGACCTTTGTTTTTACCAAATTCAGTTGTTAACAATCTTGAAATGCATGTGAAATTTGTCATGTTCCAAAGCCTAATAAAACTTAAACTGAACTTTACATTAAACATTATTGTGTGAACTGTCAACACTACAGAACTTAGCATTGGTGAGTTATCTATTCATCTAGTCTATAAAGCCAGTCCTTTGAAGGGAATATGTAGCAATAATGACATCGTTGGATTCCTGTAACATCTGAGAATAAATCGATCGAAGCTTTATGAGGATTTATTAGCTTCATTAGACCCAGCGATAAAGGCAAGATACTTTATGGAAGACCACTTCAACAGTGTCTTATACCATTGTCAAGCAAGAGTGAAGAACTACATCACAGAACAGACTCGTATACACCTGGTAGGGTTTAACAAAAATACCACGATGGTATCAAACGGATATAGAATGTCAGCGTGACCTCATATGCAAATAAAGAAGTTAACATCCATAAAATATCTTTCCCTTATTGTACTCATTAAGTTCTGAAAAGCCAAACAACAGTTCATTAAACCCCTATCAGGACAAAAGCGTGTATATTTTTGGGGTTCAGCTAATGTACAAACAAATCCAAGTTAAAACCATAAACAATAATTCCGACAAAGTCAAGAAATGTCCAATTAAAAATTGGATATTGGAGGTATATTGAGTTAATCAACATGGATCTGGAAGAGTTTTAAAGTTTTACTTGAAATGAAAGGTGTAAACATCTCTGGATAATTCCACATAATAGAAACTAATTTACAAGGGTTTTGGTATGTAAGCCCTTGGTGTTTTCTATTTATTTGCATAAGAATCTTATTGCTTTAGTTTAGTGATCCATTCATGTAACCTTCACAGCTATTTTGTGCCATTAGACCACGCAGAATTTGCTTCTGGAGATAGTCAAGACTGGGTATTAAATCAAAGAAAGGACATGTTGCTGAGACGGTCAATCTCAGTTCAAGATATTTAGGCGACCTTATCTCTTTCATGATGACGAAGATAAATTATATATCTCCAGTATATTTCACCTCATCTATCTACGAGAGCTGGGAATCAACGTAGCACGAAGACACATTCTGTATCATCCTGATCTATGTGTAGAAATACAAATGATGCCAAGCTGTGTGATACCAGGGGTGATGTCGATTTTCCCATAGGTTAAATCCCCTTTATAACGAAGCATACAGCTTTATTGCTTATTGCATATGCTACCCGTAAAGTACTATGCTTTGTTATCTATAAAGTTGTAGAATGCTTCTCGAACAATTTCCGTTTCACGTCGAACAATGCACTAGCAGCTCGAGCCAAAGGCACCAAATTTTCAGATTGCTTCAGTATGTGAGTGAGTTAGTTCAGTTTTACGCCGCTTTTAGCAATAATCCAGCAATATCACGGCGGGTGACACCAGAAATGGGCTTCACAGCTTCAGTATGTACAACCATGTACACATGTACTAAATTTCATGAAAAACGCCCCTTTCTTACAGTTAAGCTTTTCTAATCGGTCGAGAAATAATATGGTAAAGCTTAGCGGGTATTTGATAGTGAGTAAGATGGGCTTTACGCCACTGTTAGCAATATTCCAGAAATATCACGAGGGGGACACCAGAAATGGGCTTCACACGGGTCTTTAATAAATATAGCATAATTTATTTTGGCGACAATCTAGAGAGATCACGCATATATGATAGTAGTAAAACCGTTGTTTAAAGCCCAAATCCTTTTGTATCAGACAATGCAGTGATGTTTTTGAAACGCAATAAAACCATTCTTTCTCGGATGAGTATGGAGTTTAATGAAAAGGTGCCAGGTAAATAAAATTGACATCCTTACATATGAACACTTCTCCGTCAACTGCGGCTATGCGTATATCCATTATACATAGTACCACGTGTACATCGACGTTGGAACCAAAGATCAAAGTGAGCTCATGTCGTCCCTCTCCAGTAACCAGTTATGTTGTGACGTCTTCCCACACATCTGAGCCTGTGAAACCCAGTGTCATGTTAGATTCCAACGGTATTTCAGACGTATTCCGTTCCGATTTATTATATAAATGTAATCCCAACAACATTTTGACCATATATCATCCAGGAGGTAATGTTATTTTCTGTGAGTCCTTTATCACAGGATGCTGACAGATCAGCCAATTCCAAGACAGGGTAATTCTGAAACAATCGTGTAAACACACATAAAGGGCATTCTATCTTCATTTGAATTCTAGTGCATTTCTGTTTCACGAAATTACATTAGCTTGTTACAAAGGATTGTGGTAATGTTGTCCATACATCAGATATTTATGTACATGTTGGTTCCGATGAAATACGCCATAGAGCTGGCAGATTAAGTTATGACCTGTACAAGGTAGGACTAATCACAGATCCATCTTCAGCATGAGGTAACCCGTGCGATAATGCTCATTATTATTTCTCAGAATGTTTATAATACAATCAACATAAGAATATTCTGTTTAAAGCTATTCAAGATGTATGTGATTGTAATTTTGTGATTACTTTACCTGTCCTTTTAAACGACATTGGAGATATGACAAATCATATAAATGACATGATATTAAAAAATGTACATCCGTATATAAGCAAATCAAAATGATTCCAGTAGTTTTCTTTCTATACATCTTTTGTATTATAGTATTTCTCCTGAACTGTCAATCTTCCTCTGTGTCTGTTCCTAATGATGGCTTGCGCAGATAATTTTGTTGTTGTAAATATTCTTGGAGAGTCGTTTTATTTGTTGTAAGAACTTTCCCCCGATCCTTTTCACTTTGTGGATAAAGTATGTTTGAACTAAACGAACGAGTTCTCTATTGGGTACAGGCCTCCAATATATGCATGGCCGTACTACCTCATGCGTGTTGTAAGAGAGGACACAAATGTATGTGAGTGGGACAGACATCGTGCCCAAAGGCGTGGACTGTTAATTATGCAATCAACCACTGTTTGCCTGGTCCAGCGAAAACATCCGACCTATACTCGTACATTGGAATGTATGACATAACAGTCCCTGACACTGTATTGTAAAATGAACACATGATGCACACACAGGGGAAGATGATGCCTAATTAGGGAGAAAATTGACTGTTCTCTTAGTTAATAACATATAGAAGCTTATTGACCTTTTGAAGACTAATTTATTCTCTAAATCATCTACTATTGCATCAAGCACTGACGTACACCTGCTTCTACTTAATGCAGGACGATGCCGGAGCTGTTCAGAAACGGTAATCACTTGTGAGGACCATACTAACAGAGTCATGTGTCATTGTTACTGCATAGACGCAAATGAAGTGTTCAGTTGGTGGTGTGAGGGGTGCATTAAAGGCCCATTGCCAGAAACGTTATTTTGACATCAAATCATTCGTGTTTATCCTATTCAGGTTGGTGTGCTCTTCATTTATTGCCGGTTAACTTATCTGATTTGCTTATCGTAAATGGACGGTTCTCCTGGGAAACTCTGCCTTTTTCAGAAAGGAAACTGACCACGCACAAGATAGTTGACCTTTCTGCTCAAGTGTCTAACTGATTCTGTGTCTCAGATAATGCCGTTGTTTGTGGTGCATACTTGGGTACACCAAATCGGCTACACGTTGATTGTTAGTCTGGTGTTGATAACTGCATTTCAGTATCTATTCATGTATGTTACAAGTCTCATCTGGAGACCTTGACATTTCTGGCGTTAGATAGCTCAAGTGATCAAAAACCATCCTTTATGAACATACATTGACCTCAACACCACACAAAATGACTGTATTACCCAAATTTACTAACGTCAGGAAATACTCGTTTCATCCGGCGGCCATATGAACAACGTTTGAAATCTACGTATCATCTGGCCGTCAGATTTACACACGTTTAAAGGGGTGTTAAAATAAACGAACATTCGACTCTGCATTCACATATATTTCACAGGTGTGTAAATCTGGCCATTGTTTCCATGTGTTTCCTAACATGTGTAACATATGTAAATGCTGTGATTGTAGGACATGCATTTCAATACCCTTGAAATCTCGTATGACCAGGGTTAGGTTTGTCATATATTTTGTACATGCGTAAATGGTTGGAAATGAGTAAGTATAGTGTTACAAGATTAGCACTACTTTAACATGTATTTCAATGGTGCTGTAATGTAACTGTCACATAGGGTTCGTTAGCGCGTCCGACCACGCCATAATGTACTGAGATAATTAGAAACACATGGTGAAGTGATTCCCATGACTGAGCACCACTAATAACGTGCGTGTCTTTCTTGACATACACATGGTGTCTGTTTAAAAGGTTCAAATAACAGGTCTATGGGCCAGAGCGATATGTATGTTAGGGAGTGTGTGTGTGTGTGTGTGCGAGGGAGAGGATGTGGCATGGGGTAGGCCTAGGGTGGGGTGGTGGCGGTGGTCGGTGTTGGGGTACTGACCAATAGGTAATATCATTTATGCTTTTTGTAACTGACCTTAGGTACAATTCTTATATATGTTTTACAAGGAGACACTGCTAATTACAATAAAACACAGATCTAGACGAATGTGTTCACACAGACATGAACCGGTAGGCCCCTAATTTTAGTGCTCACTTGTATGAGTTATCCGACCCATCATAACTGAACAAATTTCATTATCTATACTTTCATAAAAGATTATTACAATGTATTAATGATTCCCGGTGTAAATTACTGTTTTAAATGTGTGAACATGCACATACTTGGTATGGCCTCTTTTTGATTCTTAATACAGGTATTATTCCATACGGACGTTTTCTCAAATTTCAGTTACTGAATATACTGTAGACATATTTTGTTTCCACCTCTTGGGTAGACTAAAGAAAATTGTAGTGATTGCGATTAGCTCATAATTTTCATATTAGACCTATTTTGTTTCCATCTGTTGGGCAGACTATAGGAAATTGTAGTGATTGCAATTAGCTCATAACTAAGCAGTTTCGATAATTGTTGAAAGCTTACTACCTGACAGCATTATGTTGCTCATGCGTTTTCTTTTTTGCTTTTGCTTTTTGCTGTCTAATTTGTTATACATTATATAATTATGTTAATCATTTTGGTATCTCAATATCATGGAATATAATATGTACTTATTAATCTATCAAAGTACCGAAACGTATTATCTGTATGCTTTACTGTTATTGGGTGAAACTGTTAAAAGTACCTTCGTACAGAATTTCGTGGAAATAGAAACTAAAAATTACTAGATCAATGGAAAACTAAATTGGATAAAGATCGCAACAATCATTATTTATATTCCACTTTTTAAATTATCAGTGTGCAGATCATGTCACTAACATAAAAACTGAAGGATATATGGTGACAAAACTGGGTTCAATCTTGAATGTATAATAAATGTACCAACAGTATCAAGGAATGATGGGGTACCTCGTGGCTAAAGCGTTCGCCTCTCAGGTCAAAACCGGTGTTTGATTCCCGACAAAGGCACATTAAGACTGAAAATATATTATTTTGATAAAAGGCAAAGGTCTTAATTTCAATTGAAAAAAAAGACGAAGTAATTTGGAAGATTCACAGACTAACAACATCTATATTGGGGCTACAGGTGCAGGAAGCATCTTCAATTATAAAATCACATTCCACAAACATCAGTTAAAGGTTTAAATGACAAGCATATTTATTGGTATCTTGCCAAGCTCTGTCCTCTCTCAATGCAGTATAACCAGAGTGCTGTGGTCACTACCTCAGGTGGCCAAATTCAGCAGTCCCATTACTTTACAGTATTTTCTTACAGGCATATATATGGAAAGTTAACTTTTACGGGTATGGAAAGAGAGGGGGAACACGTGCAAATTATTAGTACGCTGATATTATCCTTCAAAAACATCATATGTACAACAATCACTTAAAATTATGGCATTACAAAAAGGCCATATTTCCAGACAGCAGACCATAACCTTTGGCTGGAGTTCCAAATAATTTGACACCGAAAGCCTGTCAGTTAACGCAAAGGAAATAACCCTTGTGCTTTAAAGTGATAGTCACAATGAAGTGTAGGTTGCCATGCATTTTATAGTCTGTCTCACAGTCCCTGAACCACATTATTTTCCTTACTGTTTAGTCTGTCTCACAGTCCCTGAACCCAGTATTTTCCTTACTGCTTAGTCTGTCTCACAGTCCCTAAACCACATTATTTTCCTTACTGTTTAGTCTGTCTCACAGTCCCTGAACCACATTATTTCCCCTACTGCCAAGCCCTCTCTGCAATGCTAAAGCCTTAAATGAAGCAAGTCTAGATCTCCTCAGGTCCAGGGTCTGTTAACATCTGCAAGAAACCTAACTCACTATGGGGGTCGGGTTACAAAGTAAACATATCTATAGCTAACTGCCATGGCTCGCCGGACTGAATCTCGTGTCTCCCTCAATTTAAATGGGCTTGTTTGTTACTATCAAAATTATATATACATGTATTCAGACACTAAGCGTTAGTCTATGTATTTTCCGATATGATGGAAATACTAATATTGACCAGATAAAATTCTAAAGGAGCCCTTCTTCAAGCAGTGACTTAACGCCATCCATAGCTAGACTTGCTTAGATGATAGACTTCATATAAGGCATCACAGATATTTCACAAACATGGTACAGGACCCTTAGCCTCATTAGCTTATTGCCTCACCACTTGCGAATTAAGCGTTTGCAGATGTAAATGATACTGGAGATGTTGGTCCCGCCAGCTGTGGGTGTTTGGTATGGCTCTCCATAACCCGAACCCTGCAGTCAGTTTTCCTAGAGACGGAAGGGGAGAAAATATCGTTCTGTGACTATGGAAAACCAAAATTGTGGACAACACACCATTGTTTGGGTCTTTTAATTGCAAATATGATTCAAATAGCTTAACCTAGATTTCGATATCCTCCGAATGTACATTTGGTGGAAAATATACATTTATCCCGAGCTAAGGACGAATGTTTATATATAATTAAAAAATGTAACAGCACTAGTATCCATTTTGTCTTTTGTCTTCTACCCGTCAGAACTAGATTAACAACTAGACTCTGATATGAACATATTTTACAGAAAAAAAGTTGAGGAAAGAGGAAAAGGAACCCTGAGACTTTCTCCTGAAGCTGTGGAAATCTAGACTTGCCACATTTTGTAGACTTGCGTGGGCTTGGATATATTTGCTTCAGGGTCTGTATGACAGACGACGTCCCAACACACGCTCAATCACATGTGTCTCCAGGTCACGGAGAATCAGTGGTTAGAGGCCCGTATTGCAATTCTCGTGCGTTTGCCAGGCACGTAGCAAGCCAATTTTTTCGTGTAAGACCTATGGGCTGCAAAGCCTTATATTTAGGTGGTATTGAGCTCTTTCCCAACTTTCACTTTTTATGAGACCTGAAGAGTTATCGTTTGACGTTTGATGATTTCAATAGCTTCAAAATATTGTGGAAAGACTTCCGCCTGTATCCCCCCTTAAATTTCATTCTAGTCAAATCATATCACCTGAATATATATTCCTCATCCGATAAGGATGAGTTTTAACGTGTTTTGTTTTTTTAATCTGAACATACTGAAAGACATATAAATGCCACTCAAAGAAAGTTTTCCTCATCGTTACAATTTAAGGGTGGGTGGATGGGTGGGTGTGTCTTACCACCATGGAAATTCAAGTGTGATTTCCTCATAAACAAATATGTTTGGACATATTTTATACATGTCAGCTGCATTGATACAGTACCATACATCGAGTATTTGGTGTTTTTTCTAAAATAATTGATAAACAAATGATAAATAAACAACTGCATTTCAGTGATGGTTCACATATAATCATGACTGTAACAAAACATCCTCATACATGTCGATGGAAAAACAATCATCACTGAAAGCTATGATATGAAGAATAACCTGTTTACTGTACATGGTAATGCTTTAATCAAAGAACATTGTAGTCAGTATGATACATAGAGGGATTTCCACTTTTTAAATGGAACGTGTTTGTAGGTATTTTTGGCAAGAATTAGAAGAAAAATTATTTTTTAGCAAAGATCATGTGTATGCTCGAGCTGTTTTTTTATAATGGTAGCTACGCCCCTGTTTGCATGTGTTGTTGACGCGGCATGGACTCCATGTAACATCACTATTTGATTATGATTCACAAACACATGCCCATGATATGGTCGGAATCGTGCCACGGATTAGCAGATACTTATCATGAAAACAGGTTTTTATGTAGGTGGCTTGAAACTCGCTTTTACAAAGGCCTATAGGTTCGATCACAATACATTTCGTTTTACAGCTTTTCTTTTCTTAACATGCTCATGTCAAAACTGATTTAAATTCTAATCACAGATTAAAGAATAACACAATAAATAGTATGCCAAATTATCGTTACCATGACAACCCTGTGATATTTCAACTTATGTAAGAGAGTAATGCAGATGATACTGTCGGCTGTAAATTTTGATAAGTTGCTTCATCGCTATCAATAAACACTGGGTATCTATACAATTATATGTGTGATCAAAGGCCATATGATAGATTATGTGGTCCCTGGTGTGATGGAGGAGAACTTGCGTCGCTATTTTTCTCGATAATCTGAACACATGTATGTAGCGTGAAACCGGCAGATACTTTAGAAGAAAGTGTTTGCCCTACCTGTAACAACGATGTCCCGTGTCTATAAAAGGGATATAATATAACTTTTATCTTGGCCCGTTAATGATGATACATACTGCGATCTTTCACAATAATCCCTCTGGCTATCAGATTGAAGGTACGTTTTAAACATAGCCGGTATTTCTATTATTGTATTTATAAAGTTCTTCGAACGTTCTCCATAGACGTCCGTCATATACATCGCGCACTACCCTTTTCTCTTTTGATCTTCTCAAACGACTGTTACAAGTTCGAAGAATCCTGGTCAAAGTAGAAAAGTCTTAAGACTATTCCCTACAATTCTGTAACTCACACATTGTACCCTAAATGGGTAGAGCTTTCGTTCGGGGGAATATCAGGACAACGATACAGTTATTTCTAATGTTGTAGAAAGCTCTCCACTTACTTAGGAAAACATTGAGATATTGTATTCATGTCGGAATGATATTTTCAGCCCCTGTCAGATCAGAACTTGAACATGCGATGTCCGCGTCTGTGTCAGACTAAAGGCCTATAAGATGTTTAGCAACACTGGGGCGTAATAGCCATAGATCTTCTCCAAACAAGGGAATATACATCTTGTGAGAATGACTTCTTCGACAGGGAAATTTACAGCAATGCGACATCACAATTACTTACGTGATATTTACTCGCAATCTGAGTTATGGATCGTCAATTTAAACAGGACAATACAGACGAATTTCACAAAAGGCACGGAGATCCAACATGTCTATGATATACTCAGAGAACGCACCCGCCTGTGCTATCCGGTCATAATCGCTACTCGATAAAAACAATTTTTCATTTCATGTCTCACAGAATATATAATTTGATATGACATTGTTTCTTAGGGTATGCTTTTGCGTTAGTGAAACAAACTTTAAAGTTTATGTATGGCGTTATTACAGCAAAGGCTGAGCGAATGGAGAAATAACATGGTTCAGGCACTGTGAGACTATTAAGAAGGTCACATGCAGTGCAATAATATTCCAATTATGTACTGCCACAAAATATTTTACAGTAGATGCGCGAGCTGAACAGACTTAAGAAATTACGAGTTGGTTCGTGTAGCATATTTGACTGTGCTCCAAGAGAGACAAAGTGCTATTCTTTTTGGGCAGCTGGGGACGCTTGCGAGGACAAAGGGGCAACGCATCGCCCTTTGTTCACCACTGAACCTTTCAATCCCTCGAAACATGCACCTCACAAGATTTGCCAACACCACAGACAAGGCGTAACTGATACTGGTAGCAAGAGCGAGTCCAGATTAATAAGGCGTGTTAGCTTGCGTAATGCCGCTTTCTTTGTCAGGCTCTTTGGTGATAAGAATATTGAGGTCATGTGAACGTTGATTTCAAACGTACTAAAATGTGTAAAAGTGAAATTACATGAGCCGAGTAATTCACATGATGGAAACATATGATCATCTTGCTTGAGTACAGGTAACATGATTGTGTATGAACCGTTCATATACATACCCCTGAAATCCGGTATGATACATAAATATCTAAGGTGTGTCAACATTTGCAAATTTGAAAATTTACATGTCTTTCCCCACCTAAGTAAATTCACATGTTTCCAACCCGAGTAAACATAGAACGAAATCGGAAATTTCAGCACCCACTGAAATTCAAAGGAATGCATTGGAAATACTGCATGATCATGTATTTACCGGGGTATCTGTTTTGCAATTCATATTTGGAAATCCCTGACAATCCGGTCAGGGCATACATGAACGAGGTGCTTGTGCATACGAAAATGTACGATGAGCATATGTTTCAAAGGTATAGATTCATATGAAATATATGCCCGAAGTTAGGAAATATCTGAAAACATACGTAAACCCGGTCATGGCATGTATTTCCTACTGTATTTACGTTTATTTCAATGGTTTACTATCCGGTTTTTGGTGCTGTGCAATGCGTCGTAGAAGTGTATTAAAACCTCTGAAACTTTCACTTTCTTACAAAAACATAGCCCAGGAGTGTATACAGAAAAGAATTGCCAAACACATTGCAAAATACAGACTCGCAATTAAGATGATATGTCCTGTAATACTAGCAGTGGATGAAATGTCATTTGAAGCTAGTCTGAGTGGGTTGCCTCAATGGCATTGTGGATAAACTAACCTACACTGCACGTGTTAATGAATTCATTTGAATCTAGCTTAGTGTTGCTGTTTACGTTGCTGTGTACTTTCCACTCTGAGCGTATGGGGTGTTATTATATACACTTGTTACTTATATAGTTAAACATAACCAGTGTCATATATCATATGCGCACATATCACTTTTGCCTAGTAACCATGGTTTCTGTATTTCGTCGTCTGTGACTTCATTATAAACAATTGAACGTGACATCAATGTAGAGGGCCGTCACACTTGCTTACCATTTTTGCACAAATGTACATGAATAAAATGGATAATAAAGAAATTATTAGACTCGAGCAAGTCATATGACTTATACGAAACTCGGGCAATACATAATGTCACACTCGTTTCGTATAAGTCGTATGACACACTTGCTCGTGTAGTAATCTCTATATATTAACCTAAAGGGTCAGAAAGGTGAGATATGAAGCTATCAGTTGTTGGTTTAGTTCTATTCGCCGGTGTACCATTATCTATGCTGAATGATACTTTGATATCGTTAATACAGATTGACTGTGTTATTTTACTAGTGGTTACAAATAATTCAATTGGCTCACTACCAGTGATGTCCGACGACGGTGAGATATATACAGATGAAGCATGGAGATTGGGTAGGTTTCACGTAGTGATCATAGACATGAGCACGACAGAACACTTTCCATAATCATCTCTGCCCACTCTAGGCACGATTTCGACTATATCGTAAGCTTATAGTCGTGCGTTTATGAAGCATTATAACACAGTGATAATACAAGGTGTGGGCGTATCCCGTCCCAACGATGACCAAAACATGCGCAAAGGCTAAACAACTTTTCACCTGAGCACAAAAACATAAGGTTATATGAAATACTTCTGAACGCCAAACCCCCCACATTACACCTCTCATGTTAAGAGATCTCCGTTCAAAAGAGCTAACGTGTGCAACCCAGTTCCGTGCAGGGAACCAACATCAAATATCACCTTACTTCATATATATCGTTCTAGATTGTGTTAAATAACAGGTATACACTCATTATTACCCATACGGGTGAGGAGATCACGTGTAATATCTTTTTGATATTTGCACAGTGTGCAATTTAGTGATTCTCGACGTTGATTGGTTGATCGTATATTTTTACATTTTCATTGGATGCCGGAACTACTTTCACACACTACGTTCATTCATAAAGTTTCATCGATTCATTGATAAATTGACATTAAGTAATGTAATCACACATTCCGAGATCTAAAAAAGAAAACATTAAGGTTAAAGAATATCAATATTCTTTTTATTAGACGTTATTATTTTGGAATAAAACTGCGTTATAAATAGTAGTCATTTTAAATTATATAATCTTTAAAAAAACCACCAAACAATCGTTTGCATTGTTTGTAAACAAACATGGCCGCCGTTAGGCTAACCCCGATCAAGGTCACTTACCTAGTTAAAGTTGACGGTGACCAAATAGGAAGAGTGATAAGAATTTTACAGCCCTTGAATTCCCAAAACCAATTAGTTGTTGAAACTGAATTCGGGGAAATAGAAACAGCAAGATACCGACTAAAGATGTTATCTGAAAGTGTAACAAGTGAGTCGGACACGGCGTCCATGCCATCGAACCAGAAAACAGCTCCTTTCTTACCGGAATCAGTGCTAAATGTTCTTCTTCAAGATGACTTTTTATATCCATGCATTTCTAATCAATCTGAGAGGTTGGTCCCAGTAGCCGATGCAGAGATTGACACATTTCATAGACTCGGATTCCGACTAGAGTTATCCTTCTTGGAACTGCTGTACTCTACTAAGACGAGAGTGTAACACGCCTTCCACAGAACAAAATGTTGTTTAATCTTCAAACTTGTTGAGTTTCTTGACAGAAAACGTTTTCTAGATGTATTCGTGGGATGGTTGTCTTTTAGATTTCCCAACTTTTAACCGCTGACTTTTCCAAAAATTGACAGGTTTTTGCCAGAGTGTGTTTTAACACTACACCGTCACCCGTCACTAGAAAACACGTCAGTTGTGAATGAACGATGTTCCGTCGCACTGACTTGATCGAATAAATGTTTAGCTCTTATTAAGTTCAATGATATATTTAAAAGATCATTTTTATCATATTAACAAATGTTAATTAATTATTCCAGGCATAATAATTTTGTTGTATTTTAAAGCGACTTTATGATGGACTATTTCCATAGCGTAGTTATGTTATTACCGCTGGAGAAGTTAGGTTTAATACGCGCATGAACACGAATCAGCTGTTTAAGGTCACAGGTCCTGTCTCCGGGTAGTTTTTATTTCGTGGTTCTTCCTTTTAAATTACATTATGGGCAATAAATAGAATAACCAACGAGATACGAGTGATTACGGGAAATATGCCCTCGTTAAAATAATGTTCAGTGCCTCGCCAAGGCTCGGCACTGTGAACATTATTTCAACTCGGGCATATCTCCCGTAATCACTCGTACCTCGTTGGTTATTCTCTAATTATTATACGAAAAAAGTCAACGATTTCGACTTTCCTGCTTCATTAGCAATGCTCAAGTTATTGATACGTTTCTGATTAATCGAGCCAGGACTGCTCTGTATCCTAGGACGCTTATAAATAGTGGGGACGATTCTTACTGAGACACATAGAAGAAACTGGCAACTATTCAATGTTTGACCAGTTTGAAGCATGTCAATCGCCCTCAGGCGCTCGCCATTTTATTGCATTCCCGAACTGATCACAAATACTGCATTTAATGCAAGCGCAGAGAATTTACACGTCACGTCCATTCCCACCTGACAGTCATATTTTATTACTCCCTCCTTTTTTAAGAGTATAATTCTGCATGGACGTGACAAGGATTAATGCTACAACAGAACCCACAAACCAGTCAGAGGTGAAACGTCATTGGCTGACATTATCCAAACACCATGTCACAGCTCTAGTTGTTTTAAGGCCACAATCTGCACTTTTAAATCTATAAGGTGTCGACCTTTTATTACACGAGTCTGGACTAGACAACCGGTGACTATTTTATTAGTATCATTCGCGATAAAGTTATTAGCGTCTTACGATAAAGTGTCCACTGTAATCCTCACGTTTGAAAAGCTCATTAGGACACTAATTCAGTTATTGAAAAATCAGAAGGTACGCCTTGACGTTTGGCACTGGCGAACCCGAGCATTAATGGCCTGATGCGGGCAGTAAATTAAGAAACACAGTGTTTGATATGCTTGAAATACATACGTCGTAACAACAGGTTAACGTGCACTTAAACCTTTAACTGATGTAAAAAGGAAATTCATATTTCCTAAATGCCATTCTAATGTCACCGGAATCTTTTGTACAACTTTTATGTTCAAACAATGTAACTAATAATGTATAGAAATGATAATTTATACTCAATGCGATGAAATCACAGCTGTCGCATCTTCAAGAATGTTAGTTTAATCAACATATATTTGCATGAATCGACCGTCGTACGTCGTACTATGTTCTTTGGGTCAGTAACCTCTAGCATTATAGAGATGTATCTATCTTTAAAATTAAACTGATCTCCATGCACATTAAATACACCAAATATACACTGCAGAAATGATGACAATATATGGATGGACAACTTCTTTGTTACGGTGAGAGTGACGTTTCGGTGTAGGTTCTAACACCGTTATCAAACAAGTTATCAACAGAATTAGGATTTTTTTCATCACTTGCTTGATAACGGTGGTAGAACCTACACCGAAACGTCGCTGTCACTGTAATAAAGAAGTTGTTCATCCATATATTGTCATCCTTCCTTATTGATCCAACTTCGAAATGCCTCTCAAAGACGTTATACATTGCAGGAAATCTATATAGTCTAAGGACGTATGCACTTCGGAGAACGGGGATAAAACTTGTCATTTCAAGTTTAGTCAGCTACTTAACTCCACGAGATAGGAGAGGACATTGATGGCTACGACTTACATTAGTGGCAGACATCTAATTCAACTCGGAAACAGAAACCGTAAGCATTCATACAACCTGCTAAACATAGGATGACCACGTCGTCCACGATTGTATAGTGACACAGGAGCCTCAGAGGATGATATTTAGAACCGTGTTCTGTTCTCACAATGCAGACAGTTCACCGTGCAAAGTATTAAAATAGATACCAAAGCGATTAAAGCTCTTATAGCCTTCAACACAGAGAGCGGATTGGCATCGCGGAGAAACAAATCCCCCTATAAACTATGAGTGTTTGTTTCTTTCAGTTTCTCCGAAAGAAAAGCTGCCAAATCATGTGTATAATGTAGTATGACATAATATGATACACAGAATATATCACATGCATGCCCATACATCAGTTTAAAAGATCGCTAAAAGAAACACCGTCATTGCCAAAACAGGAGACGTTTGTAAACCGAACTTTACAGAGGATTTCAGCAGAGATTAGTTGTCGGGTTTACCAAACGAGATAATGGCATCATTCACTGATCACGCTACTGTGAAAGAACAACACGTATCTGTAAGATCTGTTCTCATTTAATATACAACTATACTGAATAAAATTATTTGAATAGATATAACCATTACAAGCATACCTTAAAGTAAACAATATTCTGTCAGGCAAACTGTTTGTGCAATAATATACCGACGGGGATCCTGCAGGAAGAAATCTAAGAGTTGCCATAACGACATGCATATTCATGATTATCTTAGCCCCGGAGAATAAAGAATAATTACAATTGAAAATATATTTCATTTCCTGCAGCTTTAACCGAGGTTAATTTGATATCTTCTTGGGGCAATGACATAACTCTTTTTGGATATTTCGTTCTCAAAGTGAAGGAATATAATAATTAAATTGTCCCCAAAATCTGTAAAATAGCATGTTATCCTTCCCCCCAAAATGTTTGGCTAATTATTACAGATGCAATTATTAATCCTTTAATGTCAGTTTGTACCAGTACAGCAAGCTGTAAATCCAGACTGTTGAAAGCTGTGTCGCAGTTGTATCTACCAATTGAAATAGGTGTGCTATAGTCTGTTCCTACTGTTGTCACCAGATACGAAGTAACAACACCAGTTTCCATAATCACAAGAAATACTTACTAAGAGAAGAGTCCACTGTTCGATTCCGACTATGTCATAAGTGCGTGTTTTCCAATCTCCTATAGAGTGGTGATATTACCAAGTTTTCGCGAAAAAGTGGGAGTATCCTGCTCCGCCGGTGGTACTCGTCACAAACACATGCAATGATTAATCAACTGTTCACCTGGAAACAACACGGTACCATGACTCTGAGAAGTAGGGAATTAATCAGACATAAACATTTCCACTAAAGAGTCAACATGTGTACATAAATAGCTTTGAAAGCCTTGTCGAAGCTCAAGTCCTCTTTCAGACTAATGTACTTAATAAAATGAAAATGGGATGTAAGTTTTGTGCCCTTACTAATGCTATCTTGAGACTGTACATATTATCACTACCTCTTTAAACAGCTTGAAAACTGGATTTGACTGACAAATTAAATATGTGGTGAAAACGTTAATGGACTGAACATATTCAAATCTATGAAAGCACTACAAACTTTAAAACTATGATAACTACATTAAAAAGAAATTACCGTAGAATATTCATTTCTCTTTTGTTTCATTTTAGCCACAATCAAACATAGATTAATGCGTTGTTTGCACATTTGAACTCCCACGGTCTGGTGTGTGATCTTAATGTGCGGCAGGACCGTGTCATTAGTATCTTTCCTGTTTGTGAGTGAATTAACACCTAGGGAAAGAAAGAAGTGTAGACCTGGTATACAGCTACGTCTGCGTGATTACTTTCTTCTGCAATTGCTATTTCTTTAACATACGGAAACAAAGTCTGAAATGTTGTCAGTTAAAAGATTGCTTGATAAGTATAATCCATACGCTTCTGTGTTCAAGAAAGTGGTTTATTGTTAAAAACTGAAAAAAAATTACATTGCATAAAGGTCAAAGAATTGGATCTGTGTCATGGTACAAGGATATTCTAATAAATTCAAGTAGAACGGTATGGTGATCATTGGATCAATAGACATTTTTTAATTTGTTATACTGCATGTAATAAGTGTCCTGAAGATATCATTAAGGCTTAACCTAATCCCCTTTGATGTATTTTTCCATGATAGTGTATAATAAAATAATGTCAATCATTTACACGGATCAGAGGTAAATAAGTATTAAATATTAAAACTACTTATATACTGACTGGTAATCACTGATATGAACTATAATCATGCCATGCCAAATTATTATGCAATAAATGCATTAAAATGCCATTTAAAATAAACAAATCAGGGTATATTTAACTGTCTCTCAAAAGTGTAACAATGTCTTCTCAAATTCATCTTTACATGTCTGTATGAACTATTTTGAGACTGAAATGTTCATTTGAGCAAGAACGGCACTTGTCTGTTTTAATGGCTAAATGATAAGAAATTGCACTTTTTACGTTGTTGCTAACCAACGCGCTCTACCAACTGTGCATAGGCAATGGCCGTCACGTCAATATTAGTCAGACAGCAAGGTTTAAACATGGCATTGTAATGAGCTGCATGATTCCTTCTTTTCTGCTTGGAAGATATATGACATACATCAATCTTGAGCATAAGTATTGATGGCAAAGGCAGTCAGCTGTCTTTCTGACAATGACCTGTCATAGTCAGATTGCTGTTTCGGTGATCCAGAGTTTTTTTCAAACACAATACCGTGTTATAGAAAGTAAAGAAGATGATTTAACACACATAATATATAGATGTATTGGTGAGCTAAATAGATATTTGCACACGCATTAATGAAGTGACTATTTACAATGCAATGATATCATGGCGTAGCTAATTGGCGTTTACATGCCTTGCCATGATCCTGGGTTCGATTCCAAACAATTTGAACAATATGATAAAGGAAATAGATGTGTATGTGTGTCATGACATAGATTCTTTACTATTATTCCTGTTCTTATCTCTGACGCACTATATGCGATCAAATGATACGTCCAAGTCATACCCAGCGTACAGACTGATACATACATCCACCAGTGATGATACAAGGTGTTCCCAAAGAGGTAAAATCACTCTGTGAGGTCTTTTACACACGTTATGGACAAACGCAAAGGCGTGTCAATAGTTCACCTGAAAAAGTACGGGGACATATGGTACACGTCACAATAGACAATTGTATCGGATCATGTTTGCCAGTGATGCGTCAGTTTTAAACATGTCCTCAAAATGTCTGACATAAATGCTTTACTTGAGGGTTGATAATGTTACACAACGAATTGTATGACGTTGTAGTTTAATATAGATGTCACGTTCTGTACTTAAACATTGATTGGGGCCCAGTGCAGGTTACACATGACACACGTCTAGGTGTATCGATCAATTGCAGATTGCCTTGACTTCAACTACCTACCAACCAATCAACAGGAGATAAGGACGTATAAGGCATTTTGCCTGTCGAAACAGTTTCTAGCGTTGGATATGTGCATGTAATTATCACACAAACAGATAACTAATAAACTTTCATTCTGAAGAGCTTCACATGCCAGGTCCGGAATATCCAACATATTTGTAAATGTTTTGAAAAATATTTTGAAAGAAATGATGACAATACTAAGTTAATGCGAGTTTGTGCATGACATAGTTACTTCGAAGAAATGTGTTTTTGTAAGTTTGTTTTGAGATACCGTACAACTATATAGCCTTCATAATATCTAATATGTTCCACCAACAGTCAAATGGAACCATTCCCTTGCTTGAAATCATCAAAGATAAATGGTGTTATCCGCTTCGTTGATAGCCATGCACATGAAGCAATTGTTTTCTAATACGACAAATACTTGAAGTAGACGAAACAACCATATAATGTTTAATTCATATTGCCATTTCCCATGCAATGGCCGCATTTTCTTTCTAAATGGCACAATTTGAGTAAAATAAGTGGGTCTGAATCTACTTTGAACTTTATCAACATAATTACGAATCTCGTTTCCGCAATTTGGACCATCAATGTGTTATTATTTATGCATGTTATGAAAGATAAATATTTCGAAAGAACTTTAGAGGTTGTTCGGCGACTGCAAATTGTGCTCATATCATGATTAAAATACTCAGTAAAGTTCCTTCATACAAACGTGTGGTCAAGTTTTCAAAATAGGTTGAATGGATTTGGGGTCGAAAATATCGTCATACAACCGCTGGTCTTGATGTAAAGTGAGACGAGAGATACAATGACATCATTGTTGGGCAATGAAACTACACTGCCATATAACAACAATGACATTCACATTTAAATCATAATACGTTTTGAAAGATTTGGTCAGGTAGACACCAAAGTCTGGACCTCCTGAAAGAACAGTTACTGTTTATTGGAGCAACTCTAAATATGCTTCGTCGCATCGCTTCACTCGCGACGATATGCCTGCGCATTTTGACCCATTTTGTTTACATTTTTTATTTTTATTTTCTTGAAGCAACACAGGCAAAATATACATTGAAATGTATACCTCTTTGCCATTTCCCTTGGTGTCTGACATACGAGGGGAAATTGATCGAGTCAAATATTGATTCTGGTCCTCACACGGAAAGACTTAACCTGAAGATATTACGTGACTTATGTTTCAAGATAATCTCTCTCCAGATTGTGCGAACATTATCGAGTGGAATTTATAACAGTTCTCTCACCAGCTGCTATGACGTCAAGATGGAATCGAAATGGATTTTGCCTGATGTTGGCCATAGATGAAAGTCTGGCAGAACAAGTGTTGAAAGACTTAGTGGATTGCAGCCATTGTCTACTAACATGGCAACATAGCAGTCCGTGATTCATCGGTCATCAGTTTTTAAAGTCTCTGGATTAGATTTCTGGTGTTGCTGACGTGACAGACTTTCCAGCACAAGGTGTCTTCAAATTTCACCCTGTCATGCTTAAAACTCTGCTGCCCATATCTACTCGGTCGCTCAAGGAGGGGCATCCTTATCTTGTGTAATGTCTCCACCTCAGTACTGCACGTTTGTCCATTTTCAAAAGTCACCGACCCTTGTTAATTTTAAGAACCTAGGTTTTTAGAGGACATACCTCAAAACATAACAGTCTCTAGTTATATGTGCTAAACATTTGATACAGCTTATGACAAAAAGGAAAGATCGCTTACGCGTTTCCTTCATTCCTATTTGGAAATCCATCTTCTTCTTACCACAACATGGGCTCACACT
Source organism: Haliotis rubra (assembly GCF_003918875.1). Lineage (NCBI taxonomy): Eukaryota > Metazoa > Mollusca > Gastropoda > Lepetellida > Haliotidae > Haliotis > Haliotis rubra. Next base: position 1,007,438 of record NW_025765214.1, on the reverse strand, counting down.
TATGACGATGGCCTGACCATGGGTCGTATCCGTAGGTTAATATGTATTGAAAAGCTTGACATGACTCAGGAGGTAGACGTTGACCACATAGGTTTAACCATCAAGAAAAGTCATGGTATTTGAAGAACTAATTAGTGTAACTGGATATAATTGGTATGTAATTATGAAGGAATTCACATGAGTGAAGCTAAGTGACAATTTGTTATTACCGAAAACTAAAATGGGAGTTACCTATTGATAATATAAAATATCCTGCTAAGAAACAGTTATTCGATGTATCCCTAATAACTAATATACACATTTTGAGATTAGTCAGTCAAAACATTATATCTTTGAATTAACAATTATTGAAAGTACTTCTCAATGTTATATATATTGTCACTGAATGTTAGAAGCTTCCACCTCTGCACTGCTGTAAAGAGCCCCTATCATGCATTGCTTTTGTATACTGTTTCAGTGAGAAGTTCAAATCACTGCTTTCAGCACTTGATTAGAGGCAAAGCCACCAAAAATTACTGCTGATTTAGGGTCATTTGGAAAGGCAAGGGGTGAGAAGCCTGGATCAAGCAGAGATCCTGGAATCCTACAGATATGTAGGTTAATCTGTAATGTCTACTATAGGTGTACCTCATGATATATATCAAGCTAAATGTGGTCTAAAACAAGCTCTCTCTCTCACTCTCTCTTTATGTTATTGATCATCACTTGATATATCATTATATACCCTCACGCAGATAATCTTCTTTCCTATAACGTACTTAACGACTGCTCCGAACCACGCACATTGAAACAAAGCACATTAGACCTTATACATAAAATGAAAAATTGCTGCAATGACTAGACAATACTTAATCAAGACGACAACCAACACACTTAAATGCACATTTTGAACCAGAAGAGTGAGTAACATTCTGTTTGAGGTGTTTAACTGAGATCTGGTCTTGACTTCTTCAGTAGACCTGGCTGAGTCGTTATACGACAAGGCCTTTGATCATGGGGCGACAGGATAAACAGATGGAATGTGTTGAACTATAAAGCCGCAGACAACCTGGACCGTCTCAAAAGCAATGCACACTTACAGAAGTCTACAGAGTGGGCGAGGAGGCATTAGCGACTTAATGTCGATCTGTTAATTTCCGAGGTATCGACAAAGGAGACCCATTATACTGACTCTGAAGCCATCAGGTAGGGTACATGATTGTGTTAACGTGTTGAGGTATGACGCAGCCAGGGGTTGGACCACCGACCTACCGTTCTGTGGTCTGACGCTGTATCCACTTTAGTGAGTGCGTGAGTTGGGTTTTACGCCGGTTGTGGTAATATTCCATCAAAATCACGACGGAGGACACCAGAAATTGGCTTCACATATTGTACCCAAAGGGAATCGAACCCGGGCTTTCAGCGTGATGAGCGGTATCCACTAGACCACTGGACCACCAGCAAGTCGGTATCGTTATCACACAATATTCGTTCACAGAAACTGATCAGTGGTTATTGTATGCGGCAGTTAAACACCCGGATATGATTCGGAATGGTCACAGTGATTCAAACACGACATGTTTGTTGTTGTATGGTTGGAATAATGCTTTAGACATATTCACTCCCGGAAGAAGCATCTATAATTGTTGTAAGAAAAGGGGGTGGGTGTCTGTCGTTGGTCTCTGCCAGGGATTAATGGGTGGGGTCAGAGAGGTTCAGTTTTGTTAAATTGAAACGGATGAAAAGTTTGTGGTCATGGACAGTTCGATCTAACATGGCCCATGGGGTGATGCTATGATGGTCATTAATCCCCACGGGAGACCAACGACAGACAGTTGCTCCATGACCCTGATTTCTTAGTCCGGGTCAGCTCAGTACAAGGTCATTGACACCCCTGTGAAATGAGGTCAGCCACGTGTTCGATGGCGTCATTTTGTTTTATACCCCCCAACCCCCACCCCCTCTACAAGATATAATATCATGACACCATTTTATTAATATTTAGAAATAGTAGTACACACCTTAAACCTATTTTTGATTTTTTCATCTTAATTGTCTGAGGCTACGTCATTACCCGAACTCTCCTATGATAAAGTATGTTATGACGTTTTCAGCAGTTCATTTAGGAGATAAACGTACAGTGTTTGGAAATTAGATGAATGTCAGACCGAATTGATAGTCTCTAAATTTCATTTGGAGCCGAACGCGTATGTATATTCTACCATAACCGATTTAAAATCGAACTTTGGTGCCGGAAGTACTGCGTAATCCGGCATGGGACAGCGAACTGAAAAGGGAGTTAGGTGTCGTTAGTATTTTTTTTAAGATTGCAACAGAAAAAATATTCTGTCCAAAGTAAACAAACTACTGTTTATTCAATGCAATAATATAACACCAAACAGCTTGGTTTTTATAATCATTACTCCACACGACCGAAACCAGCCGAGTTACTGTACCCCCCTGGCCACACTATAATGGAATCGTCTGACCTTATTTTCTTGGAAGTAGACAGTTACGCAACAGTTTGAAATGACGGACGAGCCAGTGTTTACATTTTGCGACAGGTTGAAATGCGAAGTGACAGTGAAAATACTTGGACCCAATACTTGACTGACTGTCGAATCTGAACCCTGCAGAATCGAAGAATAGATCCTTTTCTGATCGACCTACGACCTGTAACTCATCAAAGACTGTTGATTTTTATGACCGGCGAGTGCCGATCATGATTTCACGTACGTGCCTCACGAAAAAGTGACAGTGCTGTTTTGTGTACATGCGACTGACTTGGGATGCCTTGGAACATTGTTCTCATCATTTGGGACTGGATGATGGCCAAACTTTTTTCAAAGTGTACGAACATGACAGCCTTGTGGGGAAGGTGGCAGAGCGCGGAATTCTCGTGGTTCAGTTTTTGACATTTTGAACGATGCAACGGGACATGATGGAGAATGAGTGGCATAACTTTTGTGTTTCGCCTGACCGTTATCTTGCGAATTTCCATTCTAAACGGAAACAAATATACCATTTACCAGGTAGGTAAATGTTTACGAACGTTTTGCTGCACAAATAAGGGATTTGGGGCTGTGTATTGTAATTGAGTTTGAATATTTTTATAATAGAAGGTAATAATTTTGATAGTTCCCCAATAATTGTGGAGGAGAAATCGTATAATTGTATTTTTCGAGTTTTAATAAATGTTTTATCAGCATTTCCATCACGTCTGTTGTGTTGATGAATATTAGTCATGTTGGTGGCCAAGCTGAAGTAGTGCGGCAGTGATGTATACGTGCGCAGTGAAGCGCCGTGAAATCAGACGCATTGTCAATCCAAAATTGATACCGTCTGATTTTATTGATTGACTAATCAAATTTGAGCATTTCACGTAGCCATTGTAGAATTCGATATATATTGTGAAAATAATCGTCAATTCCTTTATTTGAATCCCGTTCATCATGTCGTGGTTGTTTTGTATTGCGCACAAACGCATAAAAAATGTGTTTGTGAACGTGTGTAATAAAAAATGAAAACGATACATGAAAAGAGCATGCAGAAAAAGGTTTCCACATAATGCACGTGCAATGTGTGGGACACATGAGTAGAGACATCGACTATAAAAGGCCGAACCAAATTCATCATTTCATTACGGAATTTACGACATAAACGAAGATAAAAAATGCCAAGATTGAATGCTACTGCCCGAAATATCGCCCTTGGACGTTTGAAAATTGGGGGGGTCCTAGTCTGCCGTTGCAAGAGATTTCAATCACCACCATATCACCCATATCTCGGTTATGACATCGACATAATATACCCGCTTCAATTCGACCAAAGGCCAAAAGGGCCGATTCATCTGGGGTGTTTCACCTATGTCACCGATTTGCTACAGTAAAGGTCACTGCAGGACAGGTGTCTGGTAATTCAAGAATTTCAACCACACCATCAGAAATCGTCTGAGAGAAGTGGGAATTCGAGCATATGGACCAAAGGTTGACCTTTCCTGACGACTGTCCAATGGTGCAACAGGGTACAGGCATGGAACCTGAGGAACGTATGGAACGCATTTGGTTCAGGAATGAATCACGTTTTCTCCTGCAAAGAAGGGATGAGAGACAACGTGTCTATCGACGTTAACACGAACGGTTTGCTCCGAACAGCATTCAACAGGTGGACAGATTTGGTGGAGAGGGCGTCATGGCATGGGGAGTCATGTCCTACACGGTTAGATCAGAGCTAGTGGTGGTTCAAGGCAATCAGCAATACAGCAAATCGCTACATCAACCAAATCCTGCGACCTCTCCTCCTCCCACATTTTAACCGTCAGAGGGAGCTGTTTCAATACAACAACGTTCGACCCCACACAGCTCGTGTAACATAAGACAATCTCGCCAATGCAAACCTCAGTGTCCTCCCACATTGCCTGATCTGAACCCGATCGAACATCTATGGGGTGCACTTCATCGACGTGTCCGTCAACGTCACCATCGTTTTCAGACATTGCAAAACTTGCCAATGCGGTGCTGGAGGAATGGCGAATAATTCCCCAAGCAAACATTCGACGACCTGTGCAGTCCGTTCCAAGGCGGTGTCACCAAGTACTGACCTGAACGCCCCCTTGTCTCCAGCGAGTGAACTGAATTAATGCTGACAATGACAACAGTACATACGTTCATCCGTGTGTCGAATTTCCTTCATCCATGCTCATGCTTAATCGACGTATGTACACTCAAATACGTTAAATGCATTTCATTATTTTTGGACCGTGCATCTCTTTTTTTTTTTTGAAGAGTGTTTATAACAAAATATCTCTGCCAAAACAGAGGAGCTATAGATGGGTTCATAAATCGCCACTAAATAATGATACCATGTGTTCAAATACACGAAGAGGAAAGACAATTGCCCATCCGAACAAACACACGTGAACATATAGCAAAACACTGTACAGGGAATTTTGGAAATGTCCACAACATGTCCAGAATATGACTTTTGTGAAGAATTGTGTTTGGCAGATGAAGTTAAGCGTGTACTTAATCAAACTTTCACCTTAACTTTCAGGTCACACTCAATATCACACGTCCTTATAGTAATTTACAAATTTTAAAAATTCAAACTGTGTTCGTGTTCGGTGACTTTTTGCAGTCACAGGTTGTATCAAATGTCGTTCACAGCTCGGTGGATCAACTGGCGTGATAAGGTATCAATAACTGACAGGATGTGTGACACTAACAACGCTGGTAATAACACATAACAACAGCAGTAACGGTACATGAGAAGGCGGGCGTCAAATAAATGGACAAACAACATACGTCAACAGAGCACATTTTAAAATTTGTTTGACCTTTGCAAACTACGCAATGATGAAAATGAGTTGAAATTTGTTTTGCTGAAACGAAAGAGAATGAAAACGTTTGGGGAGTTGTAATCACGCTCGTTGTCTTGTCAAACCATTAGTAACAAAATAGATTCACCAGGTCTTTTAATGAGGAAGTGTTGAAGTTATTTCTCACGAATCTGCGTATACTATGTCAATGCTTGGAAACCCACTTGTTAGATGTATCAGCTTTCCTCCAAGATGTGTGTAGAAATGCATTCATTACTCGCTTAAATAAGGTGTATTTGATTAAACGTCGAAAATCGTGCATTTTTTATTATGATTTCATACCGTTTGAATGATTCATTTGTTCGCCAGACAATTATTACCACAGAAACAATGCTGCAATCCATGAATGAATCGATGGTACAGATCACGCTGCTTCAATGACCATGCATGTACGTAGCACCAGCAGAACAAGCTAACAACAGAACAAAAAAACTGAATAAAGCAGCATCACCCGAGATCAAAATGAAAAGTTCCAAGCTGGGGAGAAGCTTATCAAGACTAAGAGAACCACTTGCTTCCACGCGCGCCCCAGACCGATGTTGATGGGACAATGATCAATGTCGAGAGTCATAAACTTGATGTAACAAAACACAAAGGATCGACAAGACAATGCGTCCAAAGACCTTATGAAACATAATTTCTTGCTCAAACGAGACAACAGCGCTCACCTTGGTCTAAGGAAGGCTACTCTCATTTGGAACACAAAAGGTGTCAAGGTCGTAAGTTTCATGGCTATCCACATTGTTGCGTACACGTAATATTTTGTGATGACTGTAGTACACGATAGGTACTGATAATTTGAACATATTGAACTAAGTAATTAGCATTATTCCACAAATGTAATAACATGAATAATTCTGCGTCATTTATGGATGGAGTGCAGTACACTTTAATTGTTTCATTCTATATCAAGAATTCGATCTTCAGCAAATGTTAGTGATGTTAAGCCAACTGTAACACTGATATGTTACTCTCCCTTTGAAATATATATATCTCGATACACAATTGGTGCCACATGTCAGATTGAGGTCACATGTGTATCGCGAAAACATGAAACACGACCATGAATGTCACTTGAAAGTTAAATTGAAGTTTGGATATGTTCATTCGCGATTGCTGATAGTAATATATTGATACTGTGTAGGGCGTTTCGATTTTCCATGTGTTCATATACTTTCACTGACGAAACGATTTTAAACCGCTGTTGATATATACCCCGTGGTAGGTAACTCAGAAATGAATTCGTTTCCAGGCTGCTGAAACAGTACTGTGTCACTGGAGCCAATTGTTAACGTCACCATCCACACACCAGCATCCTGAGTCGAACATGATAACTCGTCACTGAACAGTGCCCTTGGAGACTGACATCGTACAGTCAAAGATCGGCGATGTCTATTTCGTAAAGGTTTGTTGGCTTGAACCCCCGTACCACATAATCATCTTCGTACTTTCTGCATACACTGCGTCCAAGCCACGACCGCCGATCTAACCAAGTGGGACACAGTGACATACATGCACCAACCAAGTCAGCAAGGATGACATCCTGATCCGGTTGGAAAAGTGCTCTAGGTGTCGGTGTGAGGTTAGTATAGTGATAGTGGACAGGCAGTGCTAGGACTGTAGGTGAAAACTATAAAAGCAGTTCCGGAAGCGTTGACGATTACTGGTACATAATCGTGCACTTAAATACATGTATGTTGCAAATGTTTAACACGATCACAATAGAATACCATAACTGAAAGTCTGGATCATTGATAATCTGTTGCAACTATGTACCGACTGACGTCTTGAGGGTATCATATTGGGTCAAGGACATGATGTCAGTTAATTTTTCACAATTTTCTTGAAAAAGAAAGGTCAAGACCAAACCAACCAATGACAAAACAAACGTTTCCCATCTCTAGTGTGACATGATGCCTCTTTAGAACATTTCACTATATATAGGTGCGTCCTATAAGCCCAAAGTGTCCTCGTGCCAGCGCAATACTGTGAAAAATATCAAATTTTGTTTTTATGGACACGCACAATATGTAACGCACCCATGTTGTAGTCAGTCCTAATATCTCGGTATGGGCCCTTCACTGATTGAATTATTGATCATATATAAAATTATGTAATGTTTTCAATCGACCAACATGGCGGTATTGCTGTGAGATCATTGTTGCTCACATTCAAATGATAAACATCATCACAGTTCAGATAATTAAAGTTCGAAACAAATATATAGTTTATTTGTTGGCGAGAGGCAACTGTCGTACTATAAAAGTGAACAGTGTATATCATCCATACTGTGTCTATACCCATACGTTAACGTCTGCCTGTCAAGTAAGACGCCTTTGAATTCCCTGAGATGATAAATGATTCCACCAATTTATCTTCAACATTTCTCTTAATCGCAAGCCCGCAAGGATAAACATGAAACGATTCCCTTCACCACACACAGACGTAATGACATTCATTGATATATGTGAAGGATTAAAATGAATCTGCTCTATGCTATGACAATATTCTTGTCAGTGAAATCCACAAAATTCTTTACGTAATCTCCAGATATATCTACTAAAAGCAGAGTCTTTAATACCATTCCACGAATGGTGGAAGTGATGGCTAAAGTGTCCTTTTAATTGTGCTGTGTGGGACAGTGGTCATTGACCTATTGACTTAGATCGTGTCTGAGATTGCCAAAGTTAAAGAATGTTTTGAGGGTTTGCATAATATTATCATTAGTTGCTGTTTTAAATACTGAAAAGTCAAATATACTTCCCATCAAAAGTTTAAACTCACTGGTGTAAATATAGCCACTTACTTCAGGCAACTGTTAGATAAACTAGATGTTGAGTATTTCCATACTATTTAAAGTACTTTTTACACATGAACTGAAGTATTGTAAACCAAATTCGTAAAAAAAGATTGTTGTCATGATTTCAATAAATGATGAAACTCGAAAATTGGCGAATACTTTACACCAAAATGAAGCTGTACACATGCACGACATTTGCACATGCCTTTCAGCAATTTGATGCATGACCCTCGTGCAATTCATCTGCATAAGGTTTGCATAGTTTTTTTTATGCTGCCGTCATGACAGAAAGAGTATCCACAAAATCATACTTTGACAAACTGTATCCATGTGTGGATTCCAGAGCTGGTTAGGTCTTATTACCTAATACTGAACGTATGAGGATTAGGTAAAGAAATACATATATGTGGCATGTCTGCATGGGATAGCGTTGCTAATGCACCATGTATCGTGAAGCTATGACGACGTTCCTGAAGTCCACAAAAGCTGACCATACATTAAATCCAATTTTCTAGAATGATTTCCGTGAAAAAAGAGGAAATCCTTCCTTTATTTTACGAAGCACTGTGGTTCGATGTTCATTTGTACAGACGGGTATGGAGATTTGGAATTAAGAATACACGAGAATAGGACATGTGTTCTGGCTTTAAACTCAAGTCAGCGGTTCACAGCGCTTTTTGATAAGAGAATAAGTGTAGGGATGATCACGCTTACCCCATCACGCAACACGTTAAACAGTCTAAAGGATGGGTTCAGTTTCTCTTTTGCTCATAGTTTGGACAGCATCCATACTGATATTGTAGCTATGCTACAAATTGATATCACACTCTTGATAATCTCAACTGAGGAGTCAGCTGAGGAGTCGGTCGTGGTCTTACTTAGTGTAGTCTCAATGGTACCTGATGTTGGGACAGCAAATCTTACATTTCATTTGGCCTTCTATCGTTCTTGAGATTATGACATTGACGTCAGCAGTTCGTAACTTAGAAAGAAGACCAACGTCTTCTCAGGGGATAATGCTAAATTTCATTTATGTACTTCGCCGCAGTGCACATCATAATGTAATTCCGCCCTCATAGTACACAGGAGATGAAACTAGGTTTAGTGCAAACGCTTCGTTTGCCAGTGTCGCTCAGTTGCATGTTAGATTTATAAGAAACACATAATTTATAGCGCTGCTGGAACTATAACATTATAAGTTGTTCACTCGAGGGGGACATGGGCTGATGTACCCTCGATGTTTGTTTATGTCTCCTAAGCCCGAAGGGCAAGGGGAACATAAAGAAACATCGAGGATACAACAACCCATCGGCCCCGAGGGACCAGTGAACAACGTATTTATCTTACCGAATACCTCAATGGTAATTTTGAACTGTTTGAAGCACGGGTATCGGATCATAGTATGGAGTACCAGACGACAAGACAAGAAGAAAATCAAATTGAGAGTTATCTTCCTTCCATCGATTTGCATTCGCAAAACATCGGTAATTTCCGTACATCATACGTGATTCAATGTTAATCGAGATAAAAAACTACTACTACGAAGTACCAAATGAGTTTGACATTCCCAGCCGGGTACATAGAAAATCTTACTCCCTTGTTAGCAGGATACATTGACAATAACAGAAGAGCGCTCAGCCAATCAGAAAACCACATTTACGTGTGAGGCAAGATAAAACTTAAGACTTCGTGTTTGAACTGCGCTGAAGATGGATCCCCTAAAGGTCTTCAAGAGATTCTGATTTGATTAAATTTACAACTCCTGCAAGCTTTTTCACACGTCGCGGTTAAATATCACTCTACTTATTACGGATAGTTCAAAATGAAAAGAATTTGTGAGTAAGATTTAATATCTCTTATCTTTTCGCAAAGGGTATTTAGACCTTCTTGTCCTGCTTAAGATGTGGCTGCTTTAAAGTACACGGAAGAAGTGAAATCTCTAAAGACAATCAATTCAAGTTTCAGTCATCAAGAAGTTTATTATGACAGTTGCTGAATGAGATCAGTTATAAAATGTGCTACCAGTAGGGAAGGACATGCGTGCCCTTTTCACGAACACTCGGTGTCATCACAGATTTTCAGTGATCAATTCATATTATGTTCACCGCTCGTTTTCCCTGTATGCCCAATGTAATATATGCTAGGCATATAATTCAGACTGATCATTCTCCATTTTATATTCACGTAGATGGCAAAATCAACTGTGCCGGTCAGATATTCGTGAATTATTTGTAAGGTTGTTCTGTAGAGGTCATGATAAGAGTATGTCAATACAAATAGGGAGATATTGTTCTACATGCATACTAGAGGCTAAGGGAAGGAGATAACACCAAGAAGCTTGACGCAAATGGTATTATCGCTGTATTCGTGGTTGTTGTGCATAATGTTATTGCATGATTATTGCTGAGCATTAGGTGACCTTAAAACCGTCATGTTTAGGGTAGCCGTGATGGGAGACATGATGATCCTTTACATGGTACATGAAGCTGATTAGACATGACGATCCTTTACATGGTACACGAAGCTGATTATACACGATGATCCTTACATGGTACAAAAAGCTGATTATACATTCATCATTCGCATTACGAAGCATAACATATGCCTGGGGTACATTCCAGTTTCGTATTTTGTGCATGCAATTTGTTTTCTAGAAACAAAAATTTGTCCGTGCTATAACCATCATATTTCTCCTCACATAAAGACATCGGTAGATAATTGTAATATTTCACTGTGACTGAAGTTGATACCAACTCCCTGACCGAGGGTTAGTGGCTTGTGCCACCAGTAGGACAGGACCATTACACGGTGTCATCACTGCCTTTTTCGTATAAGCTTAGCCACTTCTATGTCTTGGACGCAGAATGGAATCGGGACTGACAATTCTTTGGCGGTGTGGGGCGGTGGGGTAGCCCAGTGGTTAAACCGTTCGCTCGTCACGCCGAAGATCCGGGTTCGATTCCCCACATGAGTACATTGTGTGAAGCCCATTTCTGGTGTCTCCACCGTGATATTGCTTGCATATTGCTAAAAGTGACGTAAAACCCAACTCATCACCCACTCACTTTTTGGCGGGGACGTTTCATATATACAATACTCGCGTATCTATAAAATACCAGATCCCTCTTCGTATATTTTGGTTAATAGAGATATCTGCATTGTGTCCAACCCGGACACAGTATACTGGAACATCTTTTTAATGTCCAATTACTACTGAGCGGCAGACGTAAAAGGCGACTAACGGGATCGGTGGTCAGGCTCGCTGACTTGGATGACACATGTCATCGTATCCCAATTGCGTAGATCGATGCTCATGCTGTTGATCACCGGATTGTCTGGTCCAGACTCGATTATTAACAGATAGCTGGAATATTGCTCAATGCGACGTAAAACTAAACTCACTCACTCACTGAGCGCCAGGCAAGGAATCAACAATTACAATAATTTTACCGTATTTCGGTGTAACCAAGCCACGGACCGAACCATAGGCTCTTCTTCCCGAAGACGCTCCTTCCACTACACTGCAGAGGCGGCCAGTGGGCGTTTGATACACTGATACAGTTCATGAAAACGAACGCATTCATGATGAAATTACAGTTATTTTTTGACATCTTACTTAGCAAGCTCAGTTAAGCTGAGTACCAAATCACATTCAATTAGGTTACTCGTTTTCACTAACACACGAATCGTTCACACATGTATTATTCAAATGAAATAAAAATGGAAATTCCGGAAAATAATTCGGAGTAGTGTTCCGTCTCGAACATTTTTAGTGTAACTAACAAAACCTCCTTTATCAATGAAACTCGTTGATGCATCTCCATGGGTAATCAATAATTCTGACATTTTCAGCATTGCACTCCAAGATTATTTACGGGGAAAGTACAGCTTGTTCTTCAAAACCCACTTATTTAAGTAATTCCCAAAATAAGCATAACATGGCAGGCGTTAGCGTAACACAAACGAAATGCCCGTTAGAAGTATAAACGCAACACTGAATATCATCAAATGAATTGATGCATTATAGTGATCAATTTGTTATCGTTGATATCCCATGAATCGATGTTGAAATTTACACCGCAAATTGTGACGAGACAGTTTATGAGTTTCCTCTCATCGCAGTTGATCAGGATTTTCAAGGAAGCCACCATTTATACAACATTAACGATTTATCACATGCCCATAAAGTGTTATTATCAAGTATATGATGATAATTCACGTCAATATTCTTTTATCAGTCATAAATTGATTTAAGGACAACGTGCAAAAATCTCTTTTTTCGATAACACGTGTTATTAGCGAATGGCGGAACAACTTCATAACGTTTAAACGTAATTTGAAGCACATAAATGTACCTGATTTTCTAAGTAATCTATTTCAACAAACTGCACACTTTGGAACGGAGTAGAATTGGATTCAGTTCATGGATGTTGCATGTTTTACTCTCATTATTTGTCATTTCACTTTAATCCCCCATGCATCCTATCATCGGTTCTGTTCAAAACAGAACATGAAACAGTAAAGTATACATAATACGGAACAATGGTTATATTATTCACTCTGTCAGTAACACAGTCCTACAAGAAATACATCGTGAACGTGCAATCATGAACATGTTCAGGACAGAAACAACTTTTGACTCATATGTTGTTGCAAACATCACAGACAGGTGACAGCAAATGCATTACACGTGTAAAATGCTTAACTATAATCAGAACCGTATTATAAACATTCCTTAGATGGAGCACTAGTTACAATGTGTCTTAAACTCTGTTCGCCAGCGATATACAATGAACCTGTTGGAGCGCAAATTATTTGGACTGCCTGTCTGACATCTACTCTGTTCCTGTCAGTGACAAGTAAGCTGTACCAACACAATTAAATTACAGGGGATATTTGGGTTGAGGTAAACTGGTGTGCTAGAGTGACGTAATTACTCCTGGTGTTTTGTGATTACACCTACTCGACATGAATTTTATGGCTGGGCCACATCCGTTCTGATTTCACCAGAAACATTCATTTACATCGAAGCTATTCTTCCGCAATATATCTGCCGTCATTTACGAAAAAGCTTTGAAACCTTATTGAAACACTTTTCCTGAAATTGATCAGGAATGATTGGGTCATGTTCTGGTTCTTTGGCAGGTGTGGGTGGTGGTATTGCAATTAATCTATTTCTATACTACTGAAACATAACACGTCTTTGGAGCCAGTAGTTGTGTGAGTCGCCAACCAAAGACCCGCATCATACCATAAGATGGAAACAGTGGGGACCCTGTTCTCTTCGTTGACCAATCACGCCGATGCCTGTGGGCTCAAAACCCTATACCGCATAACCATCTTTTCAGTGTATATATGGATACGCTGATGGCAGTAGGATGGTCACATGGTCGTGTCCGTTTCATGGCCTTTCAGTCGCTCATTCGCTTCCCTTTTATACCCTGTACGCATTTTCATCTGACACTGTCATGAACAATACTTATATATAATGTGGAGAAACCAGACATATAAGCAAACGCCACTATAAAAATGGATATGAAATTTTGTTTCTGTAAAGCCTTTGATATACGTTTCTGGCATGATGTGAACTGAGAGAACAATTGAAGCTATATTCCATTTTGTTTCAAATATTCAGTTTCTAAGTAAACTTCGGCTCAGTATTATTCGTTACACTGCTACACTGAGTCTAACAAACCCTAGTAAAAAGTCGCGTCAGCTAACCTTTGAGCGACCTATGACTGTCCAATCAAACACGGGATTGCCGAACGGAGACAATGACTACTTGTTAGGGTTTGGCGGGACTTACAAAATGGATTTGGATTTTCTCTTCCCTGGTCGCTGACACTGATCTATCAACAAACGAAAATCCGCAAAAAACCACAGATATTTGACCTGCAGTATATACGCTTAGGGGTTTCTAATAACATTGTTACTATAAGTTTATATCTCCGCAAGATGACATCCTTGAATATTGACAGAAACGCTATTTTCAGCGACTGTTTACTCATTGTGTATCACTCGGAAGCGATCGTGCTGAATAGCATTCGGAATCGTTCGAGTGTTTCAGGTAAATGTTCAAACGCGATGTGCGAATGTTAACTTTCGCGATTTGGTAAGCTATGTTCTGATTGGTCAGCCAAAAAGATTAGCTGACGCGACCTTCTACTAGGGTTTGTTAGACTCAGTATGTAAGTGTAACGAATACTACTAAGCCTAAGCTTACTTAGACTGTCAGTTTCAGTACATCCACGCTGTACATCGTAAATGTTTGACTGAGTTTTCATCTTGCATGGCAGAGGGTGAACTTTAATACTCTAAACATATGCTATTTCAAGCTGCTTTTCGGACGTAAAACAAGATCTGCTGATCGTGAGGTTGAATCACAGATACTGATGCGTTTGTCAGTGTAACAAAACATGCAATCGTCAAAGTTTTCTGCGTTAACACTGGTCTTGGAACGTGGTGAACAGAAATAAATACAGTTGAATGCAACGTTAACTAAATCACTCAACTCCGATCTGGGAGTCAGTAAAGACCTCCCCCTCTACAAATGCGTTTGTCAGTGTAACAAAACACTGGAACGTGGTGAATTGGAATAATCGTCAAAGTTTTCTGCGTTAACACTGGTCTTGGAACGTGGTGAATTGAAATAAATACAGTTGAATGCAACGTTAACTAAATCACCAACTCCGATCTGGGAGTCAGTAAAGACCTCTCCTCCTCTACAGATGCGTTTGTCAGTGTAACAAAACATGCAATCGTCAAAGTTCTGCGTTAACACTGGTCTTGGAACGTGGTGAATTGAAATGAATACAGTTGAATGCAACGTTAACTAAATCACCAACTCCGATCTGGGAGTCAGTAAAGACCTCTCCTCCTCTACATTGTATTATTGCCAACCATGTAGATCAACGCGTCACTCCATCACAGTGTTGTTGATGTTATGACCATTAGCTACGAATGTGTACACATCGATGTATTCTGTCCACAACGACAGTGTTAAATGATATTTCACAGGAAGCAGGTATACATGGTAGTATTGATAAGCTATGATTCATAGTCATTTGTTGTCAAACTCTTGTGTTCAGAGATTTGTATCCTATACATGCAGCAATTATGCTGAGGTAACGCCTAGTCCTATATTCCCCAAAAAGATGATTTTGACAACGGACTTTATAAATGAATATTGGAATACAATTGAGTTTGATATGTTCAAGAATACTTATCCTGCACACGATTTCGGTTACATGACCATTCAAATCATTTGGGACTCATGGCAGGAAAGGTATCATCGAAGCTAACCATGAAACGGTTCAAAAGCTATTCTATACTTGCGGTTCAACACTAATTTGACATTTGACTGGGGTTTCCATAATCACATGTCATGATGGTTTCATAACGTGTAACAGAACAATATGCGAAATTAACTAACCTATTAGCTTACTGCTTTTTCTAGTAAGAAGGACAAAAACGACGGTGGTTACTGCTCTCAAACTGACATGCCTAGGAACGATGTTCTCTTGTCTCAAGAGAGTTCAAATAGTAAGAATCCGTCCTAATTGAAATGTATTTTTTGTTGACTGTGCCCATAAAAACTAACACCATGGTATTCTTTCCATTAACAGGATTTAAAAAATGACAAAAGAGGAAGCAAACTGAACTTGTCTTTCCGCATTCCTGAAGCATCAGCGAACTTTATATATATTGATTCTCAAACTTGACAAAGAATAAAGCAGTTAAGGATGAACCATGTCTTGCAGGGTGCGGACATGGCTTTTTCAGCTAGAGTATATATCCTGTTCGTGGTATAAGACTGACGTCAGACAACCACACGTGGGCCAAAGTTAGCTTCTTACCTAAAATAACCTACACCAGTATTCCCATTTGTTTGGTTCATCACAATTCTCTGTTTCGAGTTGCCTCCCCTAGCGAGCCTGGACTCGTTGGTTCTACCTACGATTAGGAATCTTAATTTTCATCATCATATTCGCGCTCTTCACAATAACAGGTTCGTCATAAAAAATAAATCGAACTCGGTTTACTAATTTGTACATTTTGTTTTATTCCAGAATATTTTGATATTCACATCACATAGTTTGAAGAAAACAAGATTTAACAAGTCGTGCACACAACAAAACAACGTACGTGTCCAATTACACTGAAATGAACATTAACACCGTATTGATTGGCATGGCCGATTCAAAGAACGGCCGAGTAACAGCTATGTATCCATAAAAGGCGACGTGTTTCTTCTTTCAGGTTAACTTAAGTAATTAATACAACTGATCGGAGGATGTTACCGATAAAGCATGATATGTGAATCTCTGGTTCCATGAGTGATTTTAAGTTATCGATTTTCAGTGACTATTTTGCCTTTTACTCCGATGGAATCTGTTTTGGTAGATATTGGCGTTGAAATATGCTGGACACTATCCATATAACTTGAATACGATTTAAGCCTCTCCATCACAGGATGGAGATGACTTCAAGTGCAAAGCAAAGACATTTTCATGACTGGGAAACGCCGTAGAGGGTGTTGTTCTGTTCCATCTATATATGGCAACCTGTGAATAGCCTGTAGGTTTTTATGATTAGAGCAACAGTGTATTAAAGACCAATGGCGAGGAAAGACTTGAAGATACATTTGAAAACTTTGGCTTAAAAACCCTGAAAACTAAACGCAGTTAACAAGTATGGTCGAGGACAACACATATATCACAAAAATTGTATGCCACACTGTTGTACCGCCACATCCCTTGCTTTTCATAAGCTGTCTTCATAATCCTAGATGTAATGGGTTTGTGTTTTCTTTTGCAACTTCATTTCACTAATGCTGACATGTTCGAGTAAAAGACATTTTTATGTCAACCATGATAGTTTGAGCAAAGGGTTTGTGACATATGACGTATATGTTTTTATAAATAGGTTTTATGTAAAGTTTTATAAACAAGTCTGACAAGATTGTCAAGTTTCCTGACAATTTGGCAAGGGCAAATACTTCAGCATTAATGTATGTAACGATGGACATGAAAAGCATTTCCAAAGTAAAGACGTGACCAAGAGTTGAACACACATGGTGAGAAGCTGCTGAATGATTAATTGAGCATAAAGTGTACGTCGTCTGCATCTGGTTTGGTAGAAATGATTGATGTCTGAGTGGTGTGTCGCCTGAACATAAAACACCTCTCAAGATATGTCTTTTTTTAGTTGCCCACAGAGTAACATTTAGCATCCAAAAGTGTATCATGCATTTCATTCTTACTTATGGGAGTTAAACATCTCGTGCTTAGTAGGGTCTCGTGTAGTGTAAGACGCGTCAATGAATACGCATGTCACATTAAAAATGTGTAAGAAAAAGGTACTTGCATACACAGAGACCTTGACTTAATCTCCAGTGTATTACATGAGGTTGAATGTATGAAGTTAGAACCCTTCTTTAATTTTACGTCACGACTGAGGTCTTTTCACTTTTTGTTTTGTTCTTTATCTGTTGGAATATTGAAATCGTACAAAATGTGCATGTTGCTTTTGGCATACCTTACAGCTATGGGCTAAGAATATTTGCAACGCTTCCGAGGTACATGTTTCGCAGTTTCCCCTCATACATGCATGGATGTATGTGTGTAAAACAGGTTACCAGTTTTAACACCCAGCCACATGCGATCCCTGTTAGAGAAGTTTTGGCCATCTTGTCATAAAAGACATTCGAAGACTAAATATATGAGCTTCGTGTCGATTTCCAAGTTGAAACAGAAACTGAGAAATCTGTACTCAAAAGACGTAAGTGTGAACCCATCAAACAGTACAGAATATTGCAGCACAAATTCATTTTGCAATATGATTACAAGAGTAATAAATAACAAAATAACAAAAGGGCAGTGGAAATATCGGTAATGTCAGTGATCATAATGTTTACCATTCAGGACCAGCGGTGAGGCGTTATTCGATTATATTGGCTGCTCAAGAAGCTTCCAGAACATTCTTGAGTCCTTGTCTCAATAATAACTAGCACACCACTGCCTTCTATTGAATCGTTACAGAAACAATGTTGTACAATTACCCTTACGTGTTCTCGTCACATAATGACTTATTTAACATTATGAATATCTAGCAAATATAAAGTCTCTGGGCTCCTTTTCATTATAGTTAATGATTATAACTTAGGAACTGTTTTTCTGTAACATATAATGTAAGTTCAAGTGAACAGTTGACTAGACTATATTTATGACGAGTGCCTCCGGTGAGGCAGGATATGCTCACCTTTTCCCGAACACCTGTTATCATCATTATGTCATAGTGTTTCATAAACACATGCTCTGTCAGCGTCATCAATCTTTATTCACAATCGGAATGACACTGGACGTGTGAAGGGAGATGCCGTTCACCGTTTTGAAGTAGATGACTACTTGACATCCATGTGACTAAAATGATTAAATAAGTTTGGAAAAAAAATCGATTGGAAATAGGTTTCATGCATATTGGAAATGTGTTTCAGATATTGATATATATTGCAAATGGGAGTGATACAGACTAGGATTTAGTATTGGTTCACATGTTCTTTTATATCACCGAAATTGATATATCCTCTCGTCTGGAATCTATAGAATATATAAACATGTTGATGCATCAGACAAAGCTATTCCTGAAAGCCAGATGCTTTAAGTAACTACCTTGAATACAGACTTCAGAGAGACTCGAAACATCTCGGGAACAAGACAGAGCATTGGTCTTGACGACCACTCTGCTGCTAATACAGTTCTGTGACGAAGATTTATCGCTGTTGTATGAAAAGATGTATGCGTTTTCAAAGTGGGGATCATGATAATGTGGGGAACATAGATGTATGTCTAGCTTATCTGCAAGAACTGAAAAATGACATATTACAGCTGCCAACCACCGCAAGTGATACTTATGAAGGCAGCAGTATCACGGAAAAAGTTATCTGCTGGTTTTCAAGATTTTCAGAGGGAATATTTAAAATAATCATCTCCTGCTGTAACACGTTTCTAGACATGATAACATGTAGCCGCATCTGTGTCTTTCTGGAAAGTTGGCCTCCTGGAAAAACATTCCTTTCCAAAGGAAAGCGGACGCCTATGTGTTGTTGGTTTATACACGACCAGTTTATTTGGGAGCAGCCCTTAACAAAATGTCAGGAAGAACGTAGAAAAGGTTATTCAGCTTTGAAAACTGTGTTGTTTTCGTTCTAATGTTCAGTGTAACCTTTCATGTCAAGGGGATGGAATTTATGTTGCAGTTACTGACGTTTCAAAACTAATAAACAACATTACGCTTCATCGTCTTCAAAAACATGGCTTAGGTTCTAAAGTGGGTAAATGCTACAATATTTCTTGAAGAATTTTAAGAACTAGTTTTCGTTCAACGAACGGTGAATATTTTGGGCTTTCTATTAAACGACTTTATCGCTGAAATTGAAAAAAAATGTTAGATATCACTAATAATATGTATAGTTATAATGCACCAAATCCACGCTTCTAATGCTCAAAGAGCTGCATTATTATCCAACATCAGCGTGTACTCGATTTCATTTTCGTGGAATTATACAGCCGATGCTTCTCGCGAGGCGATATCCTAACGGGTACCCTTTTACTGCTGGGTGGACAGATGCGCTAATCCGAACAAAATCTCTTGCCTGCTTGTACTTCAGTTGTCTGGCTCTGCAACATTTTAGAGTCAATATGCTTAATGCCTTCAACTATCAAGCTCCTATACGAGACCAATTTGATTCGTGACTTGTTCACTTTAACTCAAGCTAAAACCTTTTTCTTACCATTTAATAGTATCATTCCATGTCTCGTCTCAGATACGTTTGGCATCAACTATATCACACGTGGTATACGCGTACTCACGTATGCGCTCCTTGATTACAATGTAGGCATATTTATTGCCAAAGTCGATCTTTGCTACAATCAAGAATCGTGTCGTTTATGGTCATGTTATTTTCAGCAATATTTGACATTGCTTCGATAACATGAATTCATCGCTATCTCTTTATGATGGTATTTTTGCATTCTCAAAAGACAAATATAACAGTGCTAATAGTTCAAGACTTTAGAATAACAGCCCCGTGTCGTCTCAATACAACAGTCTAAATACGTAAAGAGCACATAAAGTACAGATTAGCAGAATCGATTAATTTTACATTTGTATAGTTTTTACACAACCTGTCTCAAGAACACACAATTATGCTTATAAGTAATACGGCTGGCCCAGAGGACAGTACCTGTGTGCGGTGAGCGGACGGTGCATGGCTTGTTGACCTATGCCGAGCATACGCCGGGAGATATGACTCCCCTTGTTTTGATATTGCCAAGCTCAGCATTCAAATTATACATTAAGTGATCTGGCGAGTTGGGGCACAGTTTCCTAAATGCCAAACAGTTCAGGCGAGATTGTGAATAGTATACGGTTGGATCAGTGATAATGCGCCACACATACAAATAAGTCTGAGTTTGTTGGCTAATGCTGCACCGTGCAAAACTCGGCAATCGCACACAGCAATTCAAACATGTATACACAACTAGTCAGTATTCATTAAGAAATACTGAATATTTAAGTGCGTCTTATACGTTCTAACTATCTAAAAGTATATATATCCTAAATCTAAGATTTTGTACATGTACTGTGTATATGTCATGCACAAGTATATCCTTCTGAGCCACTTCTTATCGTTTATCATATAATTGTATCAGTGTATCCAGTATATTCATATTCCTCAACTGTGATTCAGTTACACTGTGTAGACTATGTCTAACAGGCTACGTTATAAAACACAAATGTCTGCAAATGAACGCATTTCTTTCATAAGCTGATGACATGCTACTTTCCGTCTGAATGTCTTCATTTGTAGACAGCAATCAGCGCCATTGCAATCCCATGGAGACGCCTATGACGTTTGCTGAACCCAGCGGTTAGGTAGTATTCATCATTTGAAAACTGATAAATGTAACCTTTGTGCCACACTAAATATTGTTATCAGTCAGAAAGAAGAAAGAAAATTAAATCACAAGACAAGCTTCAGGCCCAGAAACGAACAATAACATGAATATACATTTTATTTCTTGAAACGATGGTCACTAAAAAGCAAAATTAAGCCAAGACATTGATGGGACCCAAGGTTGGCTGTCATAAATCTCACTCAAGGCAGGATTTGCCACTGGCTATTTTCAGTCCTTTTTTTTCAAACAGCATTATGAACGGTGATCACTTGTTAAATGTGTTCGGTTAAGACTGAACACATTATGGAAGTTAGTTTTGTGTATTGTGGTATCAAATATTACTTCAAATGTTAGTAAAAAACAACTGTACAAATATGTGTATGCATTAATCAGCAATCTAAAGCATGTTATCTTTTCAAACACTGAGCACTGGCACTATATGTGTGTAAAAGCGTAGGCCCTTTAGATGTCTCAACGGTTTACATTTTCAAGTAATCAAATTTTCTCTGCAAAATACGTCTCCAGAAACACAGAAAACCATCTCTTTGAACATGTACATATCGTCAAGCACACTGACCGTAGTGCTCACTCTATGAAATCGTGCATCTCCTCTTTAATTTGGCTCTTTAAAGCAACTTAACTCACACGTTGCATGTTGTTTTGCTCAATATGTCAGGTAATAATAGTCTGTCAGTGTGTCAATAGTCTGGCAAGACACCATGAGCATCGAAGTGCTCCAATATGATACCATGAGATGCGCAACATCGGTGAAACCACTATTACCTCTCGTATTTACCAGTACAGTTAACTTATTAAAAGTCACATGTTGTATTTAAGACATACAATTTATCTGTTTAAAATACGACTTGTATCATACGTATACGCACTTAATTGAAAGAAAATAAAAAGTCAGATGTGACAAATGTTCAGAGATCGATCTAAAAGTTTCCTGATATGGTCATTCCGATTCAGAACCATTGATGAGAATGTCAGTAAAGTGTTTCTGCTAATAGCCAAGGAAATTATTGTTACATCCTTCTACTGATAAAACAGCGGTGGAAATCGTAATCGGTTTTCCCATACATTGACAAAAGAACTTCAGTGCAAAAGAAAAAACAGTCTTGACTATCTTCAGAGACAAATTCGGTTTGGTGTAAAGGAAAAAAACTATCATTGACGACACCACGTATTAGCGAAAATTCACAAGGGCCACGTCTTACTTGGCTACCGATTCGGAAGAAATGATTCATTAAATCCAATAATTATTCGAGGCAAAACAGTATTTTGTTCACGTAAAGGTAGAAAGTACATCCCATCGTTCCAGATGGATCAGCAAGTATTCTTCGAATTGTCGCCATCCTGTTATTTACCTTTCCGTAACATGGAATCTATCTTTTTTTTCTGTTTATAGAAACGGTAAACAATGAAACAAATAATAACCTTTTCACAATTCATCAGGTGGTTTGACTAATTACAACATGCTACTGAACGTTTAACATAGTTACTATTTCAAGCTATTTTTGGCAAGTATACCAGAGTAAATTTTGATGTTTCACAAACATCTGCAGATTTGAGTGTGCCAAGTGTGTTATGATGGCAGATGCAGTGCCCTTGACCAATTTTCGTTGTGGTGAGGACGTGTTTCTTTCCATTTAATTACGCCTTCTTATCTGAACATGTCCTTCAAGAGGAGGTCATGTGGAAATCTCAACAAGCTCTTCAGGTGTTCTGAATTGATCACAATTTCATCCGTTACATTCATTTGCAATGATAAGAATACACTTCTACATGAGTTCTTTCAGTTTGCCATTGGCATTTCCGACGTCGGTATTAGGGACTACTTATTACGCTAGGTTCAAGTAAACACCTGCTAACTTAATTTGCAGTAAGCTTGTCAACGTTTAGCATATTTTACAGTTCCACGGCTTTACCATCAACAAATGTTTCGTGCATCGACCATATATGGCCAAAACAACGTAAGGACACATGTTCTAATGGAATCAATAGCTGCACTCTTGTTAAGTGGCGGAATCGTTTTGGTATGGATAAAAATCATAATATTTGACTTTACGTCCTTGCATTTGAACGAAGGGTAGAACATGACATCGAACGAAGCAATTCTAATAAAGATTGACAGTGACGAGTTGTTGCCCCGTGAGTTCTGATGAAACTCACTAATACGTACACTGCACCTCCAAACTGGCGACGTTGATTAAAGCATGCATCGCTCAAACGGTCCCTTAAACGAATATTAACGTTGACTTTAAGCACGTTGTCCCAAATTTATTAGCAAGTGTTTTCGTAATTACCTGATAGTTAAGTAATCATTATATGGTGTTTACATTCATTTAACAAACATGTATCTTAGTATCATGTGCCCAATAAACATGCAAAAATCCAAATTCCTGCGCCGTGCATGAACTTGCACGTGCAAATGGTGAATAATGACATTGAATTCAAGGAGATGTCTACTTGAAGTTGTACTTAAAGATTCTTTATTGACATAAATGCACGTTATCAAACTTTATATGTAGCACAGTTAACGTTTCCCATAGTATACATACAAATTCCTTATATATCCATTTTCTGGCGACAGAACACACTAAATGATATCGTTGGTAGGCTCCATTCGGAAAATTGATTTATGCTTGTGAAATACAATGCATATTTGTTTAGTTATTAACCTTACCTGCCTCTACACTGCGATATGAGGTGAATGAAGCTTTTATTATGGAAAATCATATACGGCAGTTATGAATATTTGGGTTTGACAGGTCCGATATTAGCAGTCTGCAGTCTGGAGGCGGTAATGTAGGTATTCATGCCATGACACGTTTTCTTATTATTAGTTACAGTATTTCTCCAGGTCAACATTGCACCCACACGGATGTCATTGCATGGCATTAATAAGACAACCATGATCTGGGTACTTTCAATCGTTCAGTATTTGTACTGGAATGATGAATTCTCTTTGCACAGATTTGAGGCTGTGACCTGACTCCGAGCAATCTTCTGACGACGACGAAAACAGGAGTCATTTTAATAATTGGTGAAGATAATTTACCTTATGATAAAGTGACTTTTAACAAGAATAATTAATACATACTGTGGGTGAACCTGCACGCCACAGATTATGTGAATTCTGTACATTCTGATGGTTCACCGTACTTCGACACGGTACATTTAAATGTGTTCTTAATGATGTCGTTGAACATCAGTGTAACTCTGAAAGCCTCAGATTAATTGGGGATTTCAACGCCCGAAAAGATACTTAGTAAACTTGAAAAGATGAATACATTGGTGATAGCATATTTTATTCTGAGCAGATAGTGCCTCAACGAAAATCTGGCTTTTCACATTCATTACAAAATTACTGATATCTTCATTTGTCTTAATGATATCAGTAAATAAGTACTATATCTTTAATTAATTTCTGATATTCAAAGCAGAATTACCCATATCTTTAAATGTTACTGAGATATCAAGATATCTTTCGTGATATCTCTAAATGTGTTTCCAATTTGAATTAAGATATATTTAAAGATAAATGAGAAAACGGCTTGCCATGCTAGATGTTTATGTTATACGACGTAAAAGATGTGGTATGGATACGAGTAACTAAAAACCACGGATGTGAATTGAAAGATGTGTTTAAGAACAATAACTTGTTCATATTGGATGGAAGACTTTGATCAGATCAGATCAACATACAATTACGACATGTGCTAAGTTGAATAATATAAAACCATGAACAGATCAGATGCTCACTTTAAAAAAATGTTACGCTGTTCATACCGATGTTGAAACGAGTACTTGATAAAGGTATATTTCAAACAGTATGACTTAGTGGAATTAGGAAAGACAATTGAAAACAAAAACAAAATATGTGTGAGAAAAGGCGAACCAATGTTACCTGAACACTATGGACATTATCAGTTGTATTGGTGAATCTTTTCCATGTTAAACTCATGATTCGCTATACTCAGCAGACCAGACGGAAATTCGATGGTTTCTGCTCCTTTTAGACCAAGACTCCGTAGAGTGTGCATTAAGCGTACGCTTCAGGATATTAAGACGCTCCCGAACTAGAATATATTCGAAATGAACAAAAACATTCTTGGGTTAAAAGTATTGACTTACTACCTACCACAATGAATGTGGAAACTGATGGGCATATCATCAGTGGTGAACTTCCTATAACCTACACAGCAAAAATAACTTGGTTTCCGCAATGCGGAAACCTGATGGAAAGTGGACTGAAACTTGACGGAAACCTAGATTTGTTAGTTTCAGTTTTGTAAACTATGCGGAAACTCGCATTGTCTGTTGCCGGATACTGAAACCTAGCGGAAACCTACATTACCCAGTATCCATTAGGTTTCCACAAGAACGGAAACTAAGTTATTTTTGCTGTGCTATATTTCACTTTCACAGTTCTTTCAGAGTGGCAGCGGACACCATAATTGCGACTATTATTATAGCATAAAATATGTAATGATGGGCGATATTGAAGTGTATGCCAAAACGAGAGAATGAACGTATTTCCGAAATCAATTTGTAACGTGATTAATGGAAGAACTGAAAGTTTTCTAGCAATTACTATGCTACAAGAGACCTTTGTTATCACCAAATTCAGTTGTTAACAATCTTGAAATGCATGTGAAATTTGTCATGTTCCAAAGCGTAATAAAACTTAAACAGAACTTTCCATTAAACATTAATATTATTGTGTGAACTGTCAATACTAGAGAACTTAGCATTGGTGAGTTATCTTTTAATCCAGTCTATAAAGCCAGTCCTTTGAAGGGAATATGTGGCAATAATGACATATTTATATGACATCGTTGGATTCCTGTAACATCTGAGAATAAATCGATCGAAGCTTTATGAGGATTTATATGTTAGCTTCATTAGACCCAGCGATAAAGGCAAGATACTTTATGGAAGACCACTTCAACAGTGTCTTATACCATTGTCAAGCAAGAGTGAAGAACTACATCACAGAACAGACTCGTATACACCTGGTAGGGCTTAACAGAAATACCACGGTAGTATCAAACGGATATAGAATGTCAGCGTGACCTCATATACAAATAAACAAGTTGACATCAATAAAATATATTTCCTTTATTGTAATCATTAAGTCCTGAAAAGCCAAACAACAGTTCATTAAACCCCTATCAGGTCAAAAACATGTATAATTTTTGGGTTCAGCTAATGTACAAACAAATCCAAGTTAAAACTTTAAACAATAATTCTGACAAAGTCATGAAATGTCAAATTAAATATTATCAGATAATATTTGAACTATATTGAATTAATCAACATGGATCTGGAAGAGTTTTAAAGTTTTACTTGAAATGATAGGTGTACATCTCTGGATAATTCCACATAATAGAAACTAATTTACAAGGGTTTTGGTATGTAAGCCCTTGGTGTTTTCTATTTATTTGCATAAGAAACTTATTTTTTTAGTTTAGTGATCCATTCATGTAACCTTCACAGCTATTTTGTGCCATTAGACCACGCAGAATTTGCTTCTGGAGATAGTCAAGACTGGGTATTAAATCAAAGAAAGGACATGTTGCTGAGACGGTCAATCTTAGTTCAAGATATTTAGACGACCTTATCTCTTTCATGATGACCAAGATAAATTATATATCTCCAGTATATTTCACCTCATCTATCTACGAGAGCTGGGAATCAACGTAGCACGAAGACACATTCTGTGTCATCCTGATCTATGTGTAGAAATACAACTGATGCCAAGCTGTGTGATACCAGGGGTGATGTCGATCTTCCTATAGGTTAAATCCCCTTTATGACGAAGCATACCGCTTTATTGCTTATTCGTCGAACAATTCACTAGCAGCTCAAGCCAATGACACCACATTTTCAGATTGCTTTGAACAGTATGTACAACCATTTACACATGTATTAAACTTCATGAACAACGCCCCTTTCTTACAGGTAAGCTTTTCTAATCGGTCGAGAAATAATATGGTAAAGCTTAGCGGGTATTTGATAGTAAGTAAGATGGGTTTTACGCCACTGTTAGCAATATTCCAGAACTATAACGACGGGGACACCAGAAATTGGCTTCACACGGGTCTTTAATAAATATAGCATAATGTATATTGGCGACAATCTAGAGAGATCACGCAAATATCATAGTAGTAAAATCGTTGTTTAAAGCCCAAATCCTTTTATATCAGACAATCCAGTGATGTTATTGAAATGCAATAAAACCATCCTTTCTCGGATGAGGATGGCGTTTAATATAAAAGGTGCCAGGTAAATAATATTGACATCCTTGAACACTTCTCCGTCAACAGCGGCTATGCGTATATCCATTATGCATATAGTACCACGTGTACATCGACGTTGGAACCAAAGATCAAAGTGAGCTCATGTCGTCCCTCCCCAGTAACCAGTTATGTTGTGACGTCTTCCCACACATCTGATCCTGTGAAACCCAGTGTCATGTAAGATTCCAACGGTATTTCAGACGTATTCCGTTCCGATTTAATTTATAAATGTAATCCCAACAATACCTTTTACCATATATCATCCAGGAAGTAATGTGATTTTCTGTGAGTCCTTTATCACAGGATTCTGACAGATCAACCAATTCCAAGACAGGGTAATTCTGAAACAATCGTGTAAACACACATAAAGGGCATCTATCTTCATTTAATTCTAGTACATTCCTGTTTCACGAAATTACATTAACTAGTTACAAAGGACTGTGGAAACGTTTGTCCATACATCAGATATTTTTGCACAGATTGGTTCTGATAAAATAGCAAAGATGAACCTTTTTG
The DNA here is from genome assembly GCF_003918875.1 of Haliotis rubra. Classification (NCBI taxonomy): domain Eukaryota; kingdom Metazoa; phylum Mollusca; class Gastropoda; order Lepetellida; family Haliotidae; genus Haliotis; species Haliotis rubra. The sequence goes on along the minus strand of NW_025765214.1, from coordinate 979,499 downwards.
GTTTCCCTCATCCCTTTTGATGTCCTTCTTGTGATTTGTTTTGAATGTGGTACACGAAATACAAACCAATAAGTGATTGAGATTGGTAAACGCTGCCTTGGACAGTTTGATCATTCTCATTCATATTAGTCACGGCTAATTATCAGTTTACCATTAAACACCCTATAACTCAGCCCAACTGTACGTTTCTTACGGTATTAGAAAACTCAAGAAACAGTGTCATACGCAAGTACGCCATAGAGCTGACAGATTAAGTTACGACCTGTACAAGTAGGACTAATCACAGATCCATCTTCAGCATGAGGTAACCCGTGCGAAAATGCTCATTATTATTTCTCAGAATGTTTACAATACAATCAACATAGGAAGATCATGTGTATCGCTATTCAAGATGTCTGTGATTGTAATGTTGTGAGTACATTACATGTACCTGTCCATTTAAACGGCATTGCAGATCTGACAAATCATAAAAGTTAAATTAAAAAATGCACATCAGTATAAAAGCAAATCAAAATGATTCCAGTGGTTTTATTTCCATCCACCTTTTGTATTATAATATTTCCCCTGAACTGTCAATCTTTCTTTGTGTCTGTTGCTAATGATTGCTTGCGCAGGAATTTGTTGTAACATATGTTATATTTGGGATTACACTTTCTTAGTAAAGTACAAATGCTAGTAATTTTTAGTTGAGCCCCCATCCGGGATCCGAACCCACACCCTCAGAGTCAGGCACCTAGTCGCCAGCACAGAAAGTCAGCCGCCTAACCCGCTCAGCCACAGCGACTTCCAGAAAGTCGTTATTGTAAATATTCTTGGAGAGACATTTTATTAGTTGTAAGAACTTGTCTCCGATCGTTTTCACTTTGTAAATGGAATATGTTTAAACTAAACTAACGAATTCTCAATGGAGTACCGGGTTCAAATATATGTACGCCATTACTACCTCGTGCGTGTCGTAAGAGAGGACACAAATGTATACCGAGTGGGCAGGCTGACATCGTACCCAGCGGTGTGGTTCGTGAATTATGCAATCAACCACTGTTTGCCTGGTCCAGTTACACAGCGAAAACATTCGATCTATATTCGTACCTTGGAATGTAGGACATAAAAATCCCCTGGCACTGTATAGTAAAATTAGCATATTACGCACACACAGAGGAAAATTGACTGTTTTATTAGTTAATAACATCTAGAAGCTTATTGACCTTTTGAAGACTAATCAATTTTCTCAATCATCTACTATTACACCAAGCACTGCCGTACACCCGCTTGCTTCCACTTAATGCAGGACGATGCCGGGGCTGTTCCGAAACGGTAATCACTTCTGAGGACCATTCTAATACAGTCATGTGTCGGTGTTACTGCATAGACGCAAGTAAAGTATTCCTGGTGGCGTGAGGGGTGCATAAAAGACCCTTTGCTAGAAACGTTATTTTGACATAGAATTCGGGTTCGGTGTGTCCTTCATTTATTGCTGGTTAACTTATCTGATTTGCGTATCGTAAATGGACGGTTCTCTTGCGAAACTGTGCCTTTTTCAGAAAGGAAACGGAACGCGCACAAGATTGTTGACCTTTCTGCTCAAGTGTCTAACTGATTCTGTAAGTCTCTGATAATGCCGTTGTTTGTGGTGTACACGTGGGTACACCAAATCGGCTACACGTTGAGTGTTTTCTGGTGTTGATAACTGCATTTCAGTATCTATTCATCCATGTTACAAGTCTCATATGGAGACCTTGTATGACATTTCTTGCGTTAGATAGCTCAAGTGATCAAATAACCATCCTCTAAGAACATACATTGACCTCAATGTGTCGTAGAAGTGTATCAAAACCTTAAAGTTTTCACCTTCGTACAAAAACATATCTCATAAGTGTATACAGAAAGGAATAGCCAAAGACAAGGCAAAATACAGACGCACAAATGAGATATGTACTTTACTACTCGTAGTGGGTGAAATGTTATTTGAAGCTAGTCTGAGTGGTTTGCCTTCATGGCATTGAGTATAATCTACCTACACTGTATGTGTTAATGTAATTCATTTGAAACTAGGGTTGCTGATTACGTTGCCGTGTACTGTTCACTCTGATCGTATGGGGTGTTATTATTAGGGGTGGGTATTGCAGAGAATTTTCATAGTGCGATGCAAAAGCATATATTGCGATATGTATTGCAATATATTGCAAGAAGTAAATCTTTAACCAAAAACTCCTTATAATCGAGTAAATGCTTGATTTATAAAGCAAAAACACAACAAAATCACCATGCTTGATTAAGCTTTAATTAAAACTTTTAATCATGACAAAATAAAAATGTAAATAATATTTGGTACAAATGAAACTAGGAAAAGAACAATTTGATATCAACATAGTGGTTACTAGTTTGAACTAGTGTCTCCACTCTCAAAAATAGCCCTGAGATTTTAGACAGCAACTTGACCTGGTCAGGGCATATCAGAGTTCACTGGTCATTAATGAGTAAATATTTAAAACACTCAGATCGAAAAAAGTTGTGAAACACTTGAACAAAAAGTAAGAACTCAACTTCAAACCGAACTTAACTTGACTTCCGGTGAAATAAACGGAAATATCCGAAGATTTCCGGGTGTTACGAAGTTTTCCAAATGCATTTCGTTGTCTGTGACTTCATTATAAACAATTGAACCTAGACCGAAACGTCGCTCTCACTGTAATAGAGAAGTTGTTCATCAATATATTGTCATCCTTCCGTATTGATCCAACTTTGAAATGCCTCTCAAAGAAGTTATACACTGTAGGAAATCTGTATAGTCTAAGGACGTATGTACTTAGGAGAACGGGGATAAAACTTGTTATTTCAAGTTTAGTCAGCTACTTAACTCAACGAGGTAGGAGAGGACATTGCTGGCTACGACCTATATTAGTGGCGGTCACCTAATTCAACTCGGAAACAGAAACTATAAGCATTCATACAACCTGCTAAACAAAGGATGACCACTCCTTCCAATATTGTATAGTGACACAGGAGGCTCAGAGGATGACATTGAGGCTCAGAGGATGACATTTAGAACCGTGTTCTGTTCTCACAGTGCAGACAGTTCACCGTGCAAAGTATTAAAATAAATACCAAAAGCGACTAAAGCTCTTATAGCCTTCAACTCAGAGAGCGGATTGGCATCGCGGACATACAAATCCCCTTAGCAATTGTAATTATTTGTTTCTTTCTCTCTCTCCTAAAGAGAAGCTGACAAATCATGTGTACAATGTAGTATGACATAATATGATACACAGAATATAGCTCATGCGTGCCCATATATCAGTTTAAAAGATCGCTAAAAGAAACACCGTCATTGCCAAAAACAGGAGACGTTTGTAAACTGAACTTTACAGAGGATTTCAACAGAGATTAGTAGTCGGTTTTACCAAACGAAGTAATGGTATCATTCACTGATCACGCTTCTGTGAAAGAATAACATAGCCGTGTATCTGTAAGATCTGTTCTCATTTAATAAACAATTATACTGAATAAAATTATTTGAATAGATATAACCATTACAAGCATACCTTAAAGTAAACAATATTCTGTCAGGCAGACTGTTTGTGCAATAATATACCAACGGGGATCCTGCAGGAAGTAATCTAAGAGTTGCCATAACGACATGCATATTCATGATTATCTTACCCCCGGAGAATAAAGAATAATTACATTTGAAAACATATCTCATATTCTGCAGCTTTAACCGAGGTTAATTTGATATCTGTTTGGGGCAATGACATGACTCTTTTTGGATATTTTGTTCTAAAAAGTGAAGGAATATAATAATTAAAATGTCCCCAGAATCTGAAAAATAATATGTTATCCTTCCCCCCAAAATGTTTGGCTAATTAATACTGAAGCACTTATTAAACCTTTAATGTCAGTTTGTTCTGTTACAGCAGGCTGTAAATCCAGACTGTTGAAAGCCTTGTTGCTGTTGTGTCTACCATTTGAAATAGCTGTACTATAGTGTGTTCGCACCGTTGTCACCAGATACAAGTAACAACACCACTTTAACTAGAAATATTTACTAAAAGAAGAGTGCACTGTTCGATTCCGATTATGCCTTCCGAATCTCCTATAGAGTCGTGATAGTTTTCGCGAAAGAGAGAGCGTTTCCTGCTCCGCCGGTGGTATTCGTCACAAACACATGCGATGATTAATCAACTGTTCACCTGAAAACAACACGGTACCATGACTCTACAAAGAAGGGAATCAATCGGACATATAATTGTTCACTAATGAGTCAACATGCTACCATAAATAGTTTTGAAAGCCTTGTCGAACCTCAAGACCTGTTTCAAGAGACACGTGTACGTAATAAAATGAAATGGGATGTATGTTTTGTGCCCTTAGTAATGCTACCTTGAGACTGTACATATCTCACTACATCTATAAACAGCTTGAACACTTAAATTGACTGACAAATTAAATTTTCAATGAAAACATTTATGGACTGAAAATATTCAAATCTATGAAAGCACTACAAACTTTAAAACTATGATAACTACATTAAAAAGAAATTACCGTAGAATATTCATTTCTCTTTTGTTTCATTTTAGCCACAATCAAACATAGATTAATGCGTTGTTTGCACATTTGAACTCCCACGGTCTGGTGTGTGATCTTAATGTGCGGCAGGACCGTGTCATTAGTATATTTCCTGTTTGTGAGTGAATTAACACCTAGAGAAAGAAAGAACGTGTAGACCTGGTATACAGTTACGTCTGCATGATTAATTTCTTCTGCTATTGTATTTCATGATTGCTTGTAAAATATAGAAAAAAACGTCTGAAATGTTGTCAGGTAAATGATTGTTTGAGAAACCTTACGCTTGTGTTTTCAAGAAAGTAGTTTATTGTTAAAAACTGAAAACATGACATTGTATAAAGGTCAAAGAATTGAGTGTGTGTCATGGTACAAGAATATTCTAATAAATTCAAGTAGAACGGTATCGTGATCAATAAATCAATAGACTTTTTTAATTTGTTATACTGCATCTAATAGGTGTCTTGAAGGTATCATTAAGCTTAACCTAATCCCCTTTGATATACTTTTCCATGATCGTGTATAATAAAATAATGCCATTTACACAGATCAGAGGTAAAAAGCATCAAATATACTCATGCCAAAAATGGTTGTCACCCCCTTCAATTTTTTTAATTGGAGAGGGGGTGTGGGGTGGAGGTGTGAGGTGTGTGTGGGGTTGGGTGGGAAGGGGGGTGACAACCATTATTGGCATGAGTATATTAAAACAATTTATATGCTGACTTGTAATAACTGTTATGGAATGAACTATTATTATGTCATGCCAAATTATTATGCAACAAATGCATTAAAATGCTATTTACAAGAAACAAATCAAGGTATATTTAACCGTGTCTCCAAAGTGTAATAATGTCTTCTCAGATTCATCTTTTCATGTAAGTATGAACTATTTTGAAACTGATATGTCCATTTGAGCAAGAATGGCACTTGTCTGTTTTAATGGCTAAATAATAAGAAATTGCACTTTTTAAGTTGTTGCTACTCAACGCGCTCTACCAATTGTGCATGGACAATGGTCATCACGTCAATATTAGTCTGACAGCAAGGTTTATGCATGGCATTGTAATGAGGTACATGGTTCCTTCTTTTTTTCTGCCTGGACGATAATATATGAAATACATTTTTGCGTGCGCACATGTGTCAGAAGTTAATAAGTAGTCACGGCTTGGTATCAGTCTTGAGCATGAGCACTGAGCACTGATGAGCGTGAGCAATGGTTTTTCTGACTGGAGCCTGTCATAGTCAGATTGTTGTTTCGGCGATCCAGTGTTTTTTCCCCCAAAACAATGCCGTGTTATAGAAAGTAAATGCATAACATTTTGACGCTTAATATATAGAAATATTGGTGAGCTAAATAAATATTTCCACACGCATTAATAAAGTGAATATTTACAATGCAATGATATCAGGATGTAGCTACATGGCGTTTACATGCCTTACCGTGATCCTGGGTTCGATTCCAAACAATTTGAACAATATGATAAAGCCATTAGATGTGTGTATTGAGATATTCGCTTATACTTTAAAGCGTCATACGTCAACGCTGAGATTAATCTTTCTCGATCATCTGATTATCTCGAGAAACAGATTCCACCGGGCGTAAAGATTTAATAGTAGCCAAAATTATATGAATAGTGTTTGCACAGGGTAAGCATGGGTAAAACATACCGTGTCATGACATAGATTCTTTACTATCATTCCTGTTCTTATCTCTGACGCACTATATGCGATCAAATGATGCGTACAAGTCATACTCAGCTTAGAGACTGATACATACATCCTTGAGATACAATACTCCATAATTAGACTCAAAATCACAAGCAGTCGCGGACATTACTGTCATCACTTCTTGCCTTGAAGCGAACAGTAATGATTCTGATGGCATTTTAACCAGTGGGTTGGGACTGGACAGCCTTACATATTATACCCTGAGGAATTCGTCTTGGAATTCAGAGTGACAATATTATTATAGTTCAGCGACTTCAATCACTGCCATGTAGCTGCAAGGGATTTTGTCAATCACAGTGGCTACTCGATCTGATGTGTCCAATCAAGGGACCCACTGAAATGCTTCATATGCAATATGTACTTTTGCAGAATTATGTCGCCGCATGGAGAAGGACGTGTGTGGTTTGCACAAAATGAGCGCCCAAACCATTTTCATATCCTTACAAAGACTCTGCTAAACGCTAAGACGATTTACAATTTTGAATATATCATGAGTATGTGAAACAAACGCAGTATTTATACCAGGTGTTCGAAAAGAGGCAAAAGCACTTTGTGAGGTCTTTGACACACGTTATGGACAAACGCCAAGGTTAGTGAATTGTTTACCTGAAAAAGTACGGGAACATATGGAACAAGTCAAAATAGACAATTGTATCGGATCATGTTTGCCAGTGATGCGTCAAATATAAAGGTGATGCGTCAAATATAGACATGTCCTCAAAATGCCGCTTGTGAGGCATTGGACAGCTGGCTGGTAGCATAGTGTGTAAGCGAGCCCTCGTTCCTCGTTCTCGAAGCTCTCTGTACTTTGTGCCTGTAGTTTAATATAGATGTCACGTTCTGTACTTAAACATGGATTGGGGCCCAGTGCAGGTTACACATGACACATGCCTAGGTTTATCGATCAGTTCCAGACTGCCTTGAATTCAACTACCTACCAACCAATCCACAGGAGAGAAGAACACATAAGACATTTTGCATGTAATAATCACACAAACATATTCCTAATAAATTTTCATTCTGAAGAAATTCACATTAGAGGTCCGGAATATCCAACACTTTTCTACATGTTTTTGAAAATATTTTGAAACAAAAAATGAAAATACTAAGTTTGTGCATCAAATCGATGAAGTGTGTTTTTGTAAGTTTGTTTTGATACCGTACAAAAAATGAAAATACTAAGTGAGTGCGAGTTTGTGCATCAAGTAATTACTTTGTTAAGCCTTCAAAATATCTAATATGTTCCACCAACAGTCAAATCGAACCATTGCCTTGCTAGAAATCATCAACGACGGTGTTATGCGCTTGGCTGATAGCCATGAACATGAAACAATTGTTTTATTATACGACAAATATTGTAATTATGTAGACGAAACAACCATATAATATTTAATTCATATTGCCATTTCGCATGCAATGGTCGCAGTTTCCTTCTTAATGGCACAATTTAAGTAAAATAAGTGGGTCTAAATCTACTTTGAACTTTATCAACATAATTAGGAATCTCGTTTCTACAATTTGGAAAATCAAAGTGTCATTATTTATGCATGTTATGAAAGATAAATATTACGAATGAACTTTAGATGTTGTTTGGCAACTGCAAATTGTGCTCATTTCATGGTTAAAATACCCAGAAAACGGTGCTATGCCCAGTTAAGTGCGTTCATCCAAACGTGTGGTCAAGTTTTCAAAACAGGACTCGACTGGTTTTGGGGTCGAAAATATCGTCATACAACCGCTGGTCTTGATGTAAAGTGAGACGAGAGATACAATTCATTACATCATTGTTTAGCAATAAAACAGCACTGCTATATAACAACAATGACATTCACATTTAAATCATAAAACCTTTTGAAAGATTGGTCAGGTAGACACCAAAGTCTGGACCTGCTGAAAGAACAGTTATTGTTTATTGGAGCAACTCTAAATATGCTTCGTCGCATCGCTTCACTCGCGACGATATGGCTGCGCATTTTGACCCATTTTGTTTACATTTTTTAATTTTATTTTCTTGAAGCAGCACAGGCAACATATACATTGAAATGTATACCTCTTTGCCATTTCCCTTGGTGTCTGACATACGAGGAGAAATTGATCGAGTCAAATATTTATTCTGGTCCTCACACGGAAAGACTTAACCTGAAGATATTCTGTGACTTATGTTTCAAGATAATATCTCTCCAGGTTGTGCGAACATTATCGAGTGGAATTTATAACAGTTCTCTCATCAGCTGCTATGACGTCATGATCGAATCGAAATAGATTTTGCCTGATGTTTGGCATAGATGAAAGTCTGGCAGAACAAGTGTTGAAAGACTTAGTGGATTGCAGCCATTGTCTACTAACATGGCAACATAGCAGTCCGTGATTCATCGGTCATCAGCATGTAAAATCTTGGATTAGATTTCTGGTGTTGCTTACGTGACAGACTTTCCAGCACAAAGGTGTCATGCTTGAAACTCTGCTGCCCATCTCTACTCGGTCGCACAAGGAGGGGCATCCTTACCTTGAGTAATGTCTCCACCTTAGTACTGCACGTCTGTCCATTTTTCAAATCACTACTTACAGCACCTGATATATCAAAGGCAAAGCCACCAAACATTACTGCTGATTTAGGGTCATTTGGAAAGGCAAGGGATGAGAACCCTGGATCAAGCAGAGATCCGGGACTCCTACAGATATGTAGGTTAATCTGTAATGTCTACTCTAGGTGTACCTCATGATATATATCAAGCTAAATGTGGTCTAAAACAAACTTTCTCTCTCTCACTCTCTCTTTCTGTTATTGATTATCACTTGATATATCATTATATACCCTCACGCAGATAATCTTCTTTCCTTTACCGTACTTAACGACAGCTCCGAACCACGCACATTGAAACAAAGCACATTAGACCTTATACATAAAATGAAAGATTGCTGCAATGACCAGACAATACTTAATCAAGACGACAACCAACACACTTAAATACACATTTGAACCAGAAGAGTGAGTAACATTCTGTTTGAGGTGTTTAACTGAGATCTGGTCTTGACTTCTTCAGTAGACCTGGCTGAGTCGTTATACGACAAGGCCTTTGATCATGGGGCGACAGGATAAACAAATGGAATGTGTTGAACTATAAAGCCGCAGACAACCTGGACCGTCTCAAAAGCAATGCACACTTACAGAAGTCTACAGAGTGGGCGAGAAGGCATTAGCGACTTAATGTCGATCTGTTAATTTCCGAGGTATCGAAAAAGGAGACCCATTATACTGACTCTGAAGCCATCAGGTAGGGTAACAAATACATGTGTTTAACGTGTTGAGGTATGACGCAGCCAGGGGATGGACCACCGACCTTCCGTTCTGTGGTCTGACGCTGTATCCACTAGAGTGAGTGAGTGAGTAGGGTTTTACGCCGGTTGTAGCAATATTCCATTAAAAACACGACGGAGGACACCTGAAATGGGCTTCACATATTGTACCCAAAGAGATTCGAACCCGGGCCTTCGGTGTAACGAGCGGAATCCACTAGACCACAGAGGCGATCTTCGTAGTACACCAGCAAGTCGGTATCGTTATCACACAATATTCGTTCACAGAAACTGATCAGTGGTTATTGCTTCCGGCAGTTAAACACCCGGATATGATTCGGAATGGTCACAGTGATTCAAATTACGACATGTTTGTTGTGGTATGTTTGGAATAATGCTTAGATTAGCTTTAGACATATTCACTCCCGGGAGAAGCATCTATAATATCATGACACCATTTTATTAATATATAGAAATAGTAGTACACACCTTAAACCTATTTTTGATTTCTTCATCTTAATTGTCTGAGGCATGTCTTCCGAGGTTACGTCATTACCCGAACTCTCGTATGATAAAGTATGTTATGACGTTTTCAGCAGTTCATCTCGATATATACTGAACAGCAAAAGTAACGCAAGTCTGGCTTTTTGTCAAGTTTTTCCTTAGAAGACAACCAAAATCATGTCTAATCATTTATTCTATAGAAAACACTGTCAATTTAACAGTTGAAAGTTGCTGTTGACATTGAATTGCAATAAGTTCAAATTGATCACAGTCCGTCAAATGGAGATACCCTGAACGCGAAAAGTGACAGTCTCTTTAGTAGCGTGTGTAGCCACCTTGAGCTTGCACACAGGCCGTGCAACGTGGCCTCATTGAGTTCACTAGAGTCTGAAAGACTGCCTGAGGCAACTGGTTCCGCTCAAACAACAATCTGTATTCCAATTGTGCAAGTGTGATTGTGGATGTCTACCTGTCCCAATCCGTCGCAGAATGTTCAAAGGGAGCAATATCCGGGAAAGAGACGGCCATGGAAAAATGTTAACGTTGTTCTGAGCCAGATGATCCATCATCACCCTTGCTGTGTGAGGGCTGCTGGCGTTGTTGACGTGTCAAAACTGGCCCCACATATGGCCGTCGGCAGTGGATTCCAGCAGCCCGAAGAAGACGCCTAATCGTATCGCTGGACACTGCTCCACTTGACCCAAGAACTAAGGCTGTTGTTACTGTTTCTGCTTGAGTTCGGTACTTTAGATGAGTGACCCGGATGAACCGATCTTGCGTATGAGTTGTCACTCGTTGCCGTCCGGTACGGGGACGATCAGCAGCAACCCCGGTTTGCTGATGACGTTGAGCAAGTCGTGTAATGTGGTAAGATGACAGCCCAACTGCCTAGCTAAAGAGGTTGCAGAGCTACCTCCGTGCAACTTTCCAGTGACCACTCCCCTCTGCTCAGTCGTTAGTCTAGGAATCGTTTGTGTGGCGTGTACTCCTTTTAGCGTCAATACTGAACTGTTTTTTTACACAAACCGTCGACGCACGTGCTAAAAGTATGGTTTTGCTGCACTGTTGGTGTGTTTGTGCGAATGGTTCGTATGGACGTCAAATTGCATGACATCTTCTCATCTGGGATCATTACGTCACTTTACCATGAACGTTCCATTAACATGAACGCTTACCTTCATGGAATTTCATTTTTTCGAAACTTGCGTTTCTTTTGCTGTTCAGTATATTTTGAAAGCAATCGTCAATTCCTTTATTTCAATCCCGTTAATCATGTCGTGGTTGTTTTGTATTGCGCACAAACGCATAAAAAATGTGTTTGTAAAAGTTTGTAATAATAAATGAACAGGAAAGACAATTGTCAATCCGAACAAACACACGTGAACATATAGTAAAACACAGAACAGGGAATTTTGGAAATGTCCTCAACATGTCCACAATATTTCTTTTCTGAAGAATTGTGTTTGAAGTTAAGCGTGTACTTAATCAAACTTTCACCTTATCACTTTCAGGTCACATTCAATATCACACGTCTTTATAGTAATTTACAAATTTTAGAAATTCAAACTGTCTTCGTGCTGGGTGACGTTTTGTAGTTATAGATGGTATCAAATGTCGTACACAGCTCGGTGGATCAACTGGCGTGATAAGATATCAATAACTGACAAGATGTGTGACACTAACAACACTGGTAATGACACATAACAGCTGTAACGGTACATGACAAGGCGGGCGTCAAATAAATGGACAAACAACATACTTCAAGAGAACACATTTTAAAATTTGTTTGACTTTTGTGAACTAAATGATGATGAAAATGAGTTGAAATTTGTTTTGCTGAAACGAAAGAGAATGAAAACGTGTGGGTAGCTGTAATCACGCTCGTTGTCTTGCCAAACCATTAATAACAAAATAAATTCCCCAGGTCGTTTAATGAGGCAGTGTTGAATTTGTTTCTCACGAATCTGCGTATACTAAGTAAATGCTTGGAAACCCACTTGCTGGATGTATCAGCTTTCCTCCAAGATGTGTGTAGAAATGCATTCATTGCTCGCTTAAATAAGGGCACAAGTCCACATGCGTATTTGATTAACCGTCGAAAATGATGAATTTGATTGTGATGTCATGCCGTTTGAATAAAATAGTAGATTCATTTGTTCACCAGACGCTTATATACACCAGAGACAATGCTGCAATCCATTAATGAATGGATGGAACAGATCACGTTGCTTCCATGACCATCTACGTAGCACCAGCAGAACAAGCCAACAACAGCACAAAATAACTGAATGAAGCAGCATCAAAATGAAAGGGGAGAAGCTTATCAAGTCTAAGAGAACCATTTGCTTCCAAGCGCCCCAGACCGATTTTGATGGGACAATGATCAATGTCGAGAGCCATAAAATTGATGTAACAAAGCACAAAGGATCGACAAGATGATGCGTCAAATGACCTTAAGAAACGTAATTTCTTGCTCAAACGAGACAACAGCGGTCACCTTGATCTAAGGAAGGCTACTCTCATTTGGAACACAAAAGGTGTCAAGGTCGTAAGTTTCATGGCTATCCACATTGTTGCGTACACGTAATATTTTGTGATGACTGTAGCACACGATAGGTACTGATAATTTGAAGATATTGGATTATGTAATTAGCATTAGTTCAAAAATGAAATAACATGAATAATTCTGCGTTATTTATGGATGGAGTGCAGTATACTTTTATTGTTTCATCCTATATCAAGAATTCGATCTTCAGCAAACGTTAGTGATGTAAAGCCAACTATAACAATGATATACTATTCTGCCTTTGAAATATATATATATCTCGATACACCATTGGTGCTACTTGTCAGATTGAGATGTGTATCGCGAATACATGAAACACGACCATGACCATGAACATCACATGAAAGTTATGAATGCGTTAACATATGAGTTTAAAAACTGAGGAAAACCAGAAATAATGTGTCCGTTACGACAATGTTATGCAAAGAGTGACTGAGTCCGTGTGTCAGGATTTACGCCTTATTAGCAATATTCCAGCAATATCACGCTTAGGGACACAAATTGTACCCATATGTGAAATCGAACCCAGGTCTTCCCGTGACGCGCTAGGCCACCCCACTAGGGTTATTTGACTATGTTTTCTTGGTACCCCGTATCAGCAGAACCTTATACACTCAAGTAATTTCTGCTACACCCTAACACCCACTAATGATTTCCAGTAACCACTTTGTCTTTTATATTACGATTTATAAGGAAGATACGAGTACAAAAAGCATAAAAGTCTAATTTAATCTGTTCAATGTGTTTCCATGAGGTATTAGAATGAACTTATGCCCCGTAATTGATATAATAGGAATTTTTCCTCGGGTAAATACTGCCTAATGTCAACCTTTGTCATCAAGATTGGATGCAAAATCTCCTTATATTATTTCGTGTCGTTCCTTTAATGACATTCTGTCTCTATCTACCCATAAGTGCTCCAATGTAAATGTCAGTTATGTGATTAATACACGAACCTGGCCGCTTGCTCTTCGCTATGACATAAAGGTGGCTATCATTGGGCTATTGTAGCGTAGGTGTCTACCACATTTCGATAGAAGTGTACCAAGTAACTCTCATCTCATTGATCAGATAATGTCACATAACCTAACATCAAAGCCTTACTTGAATGGGATCACTTCAGCAACATCTGCTTTGGACCGATCACAAAAGTGTTCTATCGATCTCAGTGATGTATATCGGTAATATCTTTGAGGGGCCACAGGTTGCCTATTTGTCTAAGGCGCAGCAATTTGTTGTCCAGAGTTGCGTCCCTTGGGCTCGCCAGAAGCCTAAGATTGTGGTCTCGAATCCTGGTTCACCCCGATGATTTTTGTAAGTCAACATAGGGTGTGTTTCACCAAAGTGGTAAAAATCTAACACCTAGTATTCCTCCCATGACTGAAAACTGTAAAAAACGGCATTTAACCAAACTTACTCACTCACTTAAACTGACAGTAAACTTATCGTGCATAGCCTGATCTTCATCGTGTTTGAACAATTATTCACAGGCTGACAATACGAACGAAAATGTGAGACAAAAATGATTCAAATTTTGAACTTCAGAGAACATATGCTGATAACAAAAGATAACGGCAGGATGTCAACTAACAATCCATATATGGTCCAAGTACTAAGCAGTATCTGGCTGAATGTAAATATGACTGAAATTTTGTATTATGCTCAGTTTATGATCTGTTTGGGATTTCTATTTCATGGACTGAAGTAGATTGAACAAAATTAGAAACTTGACTCCCACATTATTCGTAAATATTTCGAGGGGTACATGTACGTGATGAATGGAAGTGGAATGCCAGCACTCATACACTGCTTAACAGGAAAACACCAAAATTGCAAAGGGGGGGGAGTGCCGTGTCTTACAAAGCTGCAACGTGAGAGAGCCATGGGTAGGCTAAATGCTGGAAACTCCTTTGCAGCAGTTGCACTAGGTTTGGGCTGTAGTCGTCAGACAACAGTCAGGGGACCCGTGAGCAACCTGGGACAATGCGTGTGATGTCACATCAAGATGACGTACACAACAGGTTACGTCATATCCGCAACAGAATTGTGACGGCAACCTCCACTAGCAGACATTTGCTTAGAGATTTCCGCTGGTATCCGATCTAGAAGACGCAGGACCTGTCCTGCCGCAATTTCATCGTGCTCAGCTTTTGTAAACGCGGCACCGCTGACATGCCAGATTCAACTGAGGTGCGGTACTTATATCCACGTACAATACATTATCAAAGGGGGATCATACTATTGCATATTTATTTTTTTATTAATTATGCTTTATAAAAATGTGTTTGGTTTGATGTAACTTGTTTTAGAAAGTTAGTTTGAATAGGCATCGGAAACTATGATGTCTGCAAAAAAAATAATCCGTCAGTCTCACTGCAAATGTTATATGTGCCTTATGAGATAATAAAACTTTCTTCCCTGAGTATACATTGATTGCGCACTCTATCGACATACAGATATTCACGAAGCCCTAGTCACATCTAGCTATTGCAAATGACATAAGATGTAAGTGTGTTTTTCATCATCCCTGATGAATGTAAGTACTTTATACATTGAACAAGTTTGTACAAATGCATTTTATTATATCAGAAATAGGTACGATTTCTAACAATTGAATACTGATGTTTCCCTTCTAATTCCCAACGAGGAGATATCGACTCAAGTGGTAACACCAAAGATTTAGAGCAGAACTGACAGGACATTTCTATTCAAATGAGCCAGGATATCCAACACGTGTTAGAATGGTCTCATAGGATTGATAAAATGTTTCTTCATGACTTTTACAACGAAGAGGAGGGTTAGCATCCTGATAAAACCAAACAATTGAATGCAAACAAAACATGCTTCGCATTACGTTACTAAAAGATATCGTGACTATGTCCATTTGCATTAGATTCAATATGAAGATCATATCAAATTCAATATCATCTTGTTCGTAAGGGTGTCTAAGTGACATGTGGCAGACAGTGCTAGAAATTCAATAAGGCTAAAGTTGCCTACAGATGTTAACGTAAATGGAATCATGTTTGTATGTGTAAAATGTAATTATATGTGTCTTAAATACAGGCGACAAACCTCTCACATCAACAAGCAGACCCTGTCTGGAGCAAAGTCGAATGCACGATGTCAACAAGATCATGAGCATTGTTAATGAACTACTATCATAATAGGATGATACCAGGTGATCGCGAACACATGACAGTATTCTGCTTCTTCAGTGACACTCGTCATATACACATACAAAGGGTAGTCTGTTGTACACCTGAAAAATCACAACAACACGGGAATTATGGTACAAGTCAAATGAAGGAACTGTAATGGACATTGTTGTAACTGATCCGTCATATATGGAGATGTACACTACATGTCTTCTACCAGACCTTTGAGGCCTTACATGTTGTAACCTTGATCGAAGAATTTTTAAGCATTAGGATTATGTTGATTTTAGGAATCATGTTAAAAGGAGCATGCTCGACTGTTCCTAAAATATTGTGAAATGGAAATACCAAAGGTGGGAGCTGTTGGAATGATGCTTAGCGAGTTTGGAAGGTTGACTGTTGTATACTGCTTTGCCGAGACCAAAAGTAAAAACTATTTACTAATTCTTACTAGATTCTGCTGGAACGAAATTTTAACTCTGCTAAATGTGTTCACAGATAACAAAGAGTACGTGCACATATTTTATAGAGAAGGACAACAACTTATGGTGATTATTGACTACATTTTAACCTGTACGTTGTTACTGCGAAAGTTCAAATCACTATTGCTATGCAAAAGTGCAATATTCAATTTCGATGGCGTGCGTTCTTCTAGCCGACATTTTTATGAGTATCGACCGCGGATGAAGGCCCTGTCCTAATATATTCATTTGGAAATAATGATGCTTCAGAGCCAATCATGGTCGGGGAATTATACATGTACGTGACTTATAGACGAAGTCCAAATTGCAAAATGTCAGCGATGTACTTAAGACACCGTCATGCCGGGTTCGCTGAGTGTGTGTTAATACATTACCCATAGAAGTTGGTCGTAACAGGATACTGCCACATGGGTGATATACATACATCGATTGACTAGTACGTATTGACCGTGACTAGTACGTAGTGACCGTGCTCTAATCTATTTATCAGATATTGTCACACTAGTTTCCAGCAAATTATGACGTACAGAAGATAATGTGAAACTATATTTGCTCAAGAACGATAACTTACATATTACATCAATATTTTTAGGTTTCCAACCTTTGACATTCGGTATGACGCGGCAATGTAATCAGAGATGGGAAGTAACCTCTTCTATTCTCGCTGCTTACACCTATGAACTTTTATGCACAAATGACAACAAACAATGTCAATAACTTTTTGCCATATATACATCATCAAACAACATTATATATAATTACATGTTCAAGGACCCGTGAAGGTCCGGGTTAGAATTGATCTTCAGTAACTCATGCTTGTCGTAAGGGGCGACTAACGGGTTTGGGTGGTTAGGCTCGCTGACTTGGCTGACACAGGTCATCGGTTCCCAATTGCGCAGATCGATGCTCATGCCCAGACTCGATTATTTACAGACCGCCGCCATATAGCTGGAATATTGCCGAGTGCGGCGTAAAACTGAACTCACTCACTCACACGTTCAAGCACATCACCTGACTATTTAAAAGTCAAGTTGTCGTATTGAAGTAATATTCTTTTTGACTGACAAAAAAGCAAAGAGATGCCCGATTATCAGTCAGTGTCTTTCTGGGTATAAAGGACAAGGTATATGATAAAGGCCCTTATGGGCCCACAAAATTTCATGATATTCAAAGTTCTACAACATGATAAATTTAGCATAAAAAATGATAAATGAATTGAAGTTACATCCATATGTTTTTTTTATGTTTTAGTGCTGTTTTGTCCTCTTGGTAGACCTCAAAGTTAACCTATTTTACAATATCTTCGAAAAACCTGCATTTTCATATTTTCAGTGTGATAAAAAAGTGTGAGCAAAAGCTTGACCCATCCCAATTTTTTCACCACACATGAAGAGAGTAAATTAGAATGCACTCCTAAAAAATTGTGGTGGGTCACGCTTTTGCTCATATCAAAATGTTTAAAAAAGTACATTTTTTCTGTTGTATGAAATTGCCCCATACAACATATCAAAAATAAACATTGGCGTAAAGTAATATATCTGAAAACTATCCGTCACATTTACACAACTATACCATGATTCATTACTATTTTGAATGTTTTAGAGCACTAAAATGAACTTATCAACCATGTTTATTAACAAATTTCAATATCGTAAGGGACTCTCAAGGCTGATTACTTTGAGGTAAACAAGGGTAGTTTTTTGGAGAACCTGTTGATCACTGCTGGAAAAATAAGAAGACATCAGAAGATTTTTCAAAATATGATCAGGCAGCATTCTAAAGGTGAGAATCTTTGTAATTATGCTAGAATTTTATCATATTTGTTCTATCATCTGTTTAGCAAACCCCTCTGTGTCACCTGTGACTGTCAAATAACACTGGCATTCCACTGGATGTAACAGTGTATAAACATACACATTTTAACAAAAATAAAGTACCTTGATGTTTTCTAGGATATATCAGGCTACATTTAATATTGTTAGAATAAGAACATTGTATCAAGGTCTAGCATATTATGAAAAGCAAGCAGACGTCAAGTGACACATTGTTGTAAAGTGTAATATATAAGCTTAAAGTGACAAATAATAACAGTAGGATCTGTAGCCTAGTGGTTACAGTGATGGCTTCTCAATTTTTTTCTGTTATCAGACATTCAGGTTCAAATCCTAATTGTTTTTTTCTTTTCTTCTTTTTTGTTCTTCAAAAGTTAAGTTAAACATTGTAAATTGGCTGACAAAACTTGTGCACATGAAATACAAATTTTGTAAAAAAAAATTGTTAAGTTTGGTAATGTAAGTTACACTGTTCAAACAAACTTGAATTAACATCATGTAAATCTTGTCTAAGCCTGAAGACACTGACTTTTTCACTTTGTTCCCACACAATAAAGAACCTGTAGAAGGTAAGCATTGTTTCAAAATGTTAGTATGGTAATTTCTTTAAGTAAATATTTACAAACTGTCCAGAGCTGTTTTAATTAGTGGTGCACTGATCAAACAAATAATTAGTTTATGGATATTTTGTGGGCTGCCAGTCAATTACCGATAACCAAATCACATAATCAATTAAAGCGTTCACTATTTCTTCTTAAAAATATGTTTACAGAATCAATGACCATTGGTTTCAATTGTCATATTAAAACTGAGGACTGATTACCTTTGTTTTCAAGTGCTCTAACAGTTGGTTTTATCTTATATCTATAATTGATCAAAAAAAGGCCTCAACAATTGATTATGCTTTTGGAGGTCAATTCCCTTCCCTATGTAACTATCCTATTGACATGTTTAGCATTAGAAAAATTACAAAGCACCAATTTCTTGAACATAATGATAATTCTTTTATGATTTCAAATATTTGTTCTCAGATAAGAGAAATTTGCTTGGACTGATTTCAGGAGTGTCATTTCATGAAGATGACAACTTAAAACTTGAGGTGGAAGGTAAGAATAATGTGAGTGCTAAAAAAATAACCAATATTTTTTTCTTCAATTTTCTTATTTAATGTGACAGAATTTAAGAAATACTGATGTCTCAGTGGTGATTAAATCTGCATAAGCCTTCAAGGCCAGACTACTGACATTTGAAAATAAATAAGTAATGTTACCCTTGAATAGATTTATAATATCAAAGTTTTAAAACAGGATTTTCTTTTGATATAAAGTCATCTGTTTTTCAGTTGAGAGAAGATCTGGGTCTGGCACCAAGACAATATGCCTGTTTCCAGCAACTCTAGTGATACACTGTTGAATGCTGCAGTTCTTGACAGTGATTCAGAAACTGAATCAGAGATTGATGACCATGTGGATGAAGAGTGAAAGTGGATGTTTTATATATATTTGCAGTGAATGAGTTGTGAATAATTACTTTTTGAAGATTTTTGAATACTGACTTTTAACACTTACTTGGTGTCAAAATCAAGCTGTGCCAAGAATGTAATTTCACCTGAAATAGGCCTCTTTGAGGTCAAAACCTGTGCTTTTTAGTGCAACATGATTGGTTATTATAACAACATGTTGAGAATGAGATGTTTACAGTATATATTTGCAAGAATGTTGTAAATACTGACTTTTAACACTTACATGGTGTTAAAATCAAGCTGTGCCAAAAATGTAATTTCACCCAAAATGGCCCCCTTTGAGGTCAAGACCTGTGATATTTAGGGAAGCATGGTTGGTTATTGTAATAACATGTTGTGAATGAGATGTTTACTGTATATTTGCTAAAACCGGTTGTGAATACTAACTTTTAACACTTACATGGTGTTAAATCAAGCTGTGCCAAGAATGTAATTTCACCTGAAATAGGCCCCTTTGAGGTCAAGACCTGTGCTTTTTCGTGCAACATGATTGGTTATTATAACAACATGTTGAGAATGAGATGTTTACGGTATATATTTGCAAGAATGTTGTAAATACTGACTTTTAACACTTACATGGTGTTAAATCAAGCTGTGCCAAGAATGTAATTTCACCTGTGATTTTTAGTGTAACATGATTGGTTATTGTAATAACATGTTGTGAATGAGATGTTTACTGTATATTTGCTAAAACCGGTTGTGAATACTGACTTTTAACACTTACTTGTTAAAATCAAGCTGTGCCCAAAATGTAATTAGACCTAAAATGGGCCCCCTGTGATTTTTCGTGGGACATGATTGGTTATCATAAGTACATGTTGTAAAATTGACCTATAGTTTATGTTTGCAAAGAAAGTTGTGAATCATGTGCTTTTTGTAATCAATTGGCAAGTAATTGAATTACTGTCCACAATGTATTGCAACCCTAATTGGGCCCCTTGAAGTTAAAACCTTGTGATTGATGTTGACATGTTTCTTCATCATGAATACCTGTTGCAAAACTGATACTGTTTGTATGTAAATAAACTGATAGTTGTATATAAGTCATTATGGCACACTGATATTTCAGATTTCTTGTTATTTTTTCATGGGAACTGATAAAACCCATTTTTGGCCCCTCTGCATTGAAATTATGGCCTAAGATCATTTAAAAAATAGCTTTTTTATGCAAAGCCATCTTGTCTCTAAACAAATAACATGTGTTCAGCCAATTCTGTTTGTGGGCCAAAAACCACCCTTATCATACCTTGTCCTTTCTGAAGAAACATATATGCAATCCGCTTGTCCCGTCTCAGGCTGAGTTTAACAGTATGAGCCATTAGTCGCGTCGCTAAAACAATGGCGCATTCAGCGAATTAAAGAATTGTGGTCTCGTTTGATTATATACTCATGCCAATAATAACACAAGTATGATGTGGTGATGATAAAGCATTCACCATGCGGGATGGTGTTCGAATCCATTGTTAAAGAAAATTATTGAAACTATTCGCAAAAACGCACCATTCACCTTCTTGTCAGGGAGAAACAAGCAAGGATGAAATGCATGACACACGTGCAAAATGTGGACGTAGGGCGATAAATGCAGGCAGTATCGTAAAGCTGTCATTGCACAGCAACATGCCACGTTTAAGTGAAATAGAGAGACACCAAGCAATAGGCATGCTGAATGTTGCAGCTGGAGTCCGACAAGTTTGTGTAGCCCGACAATTTCAGGTGCACCCCTCGACAATAACTCGTCTGCAGCAACAGTTAGTGGCAACTGGCAGCGTTTCTGATCGCCCCGTTCCGGTACACCCCGTGTGACGTCAAAAACAGGACCGGATCATCCGACTTCAGCACGCCCGGAACCGTCTGTAGACGGCAGTAAACACTGCTTATGCCGTTATTGGGTCTAGGGGGCGCCCTGTCAGCGAAAGGACTGTGCGTAGACGACTCCTAGCGGCAGGCTTACGTTGCCGTCGACCTTACCGTTGACCCATCCTCACCAACAGACATCGACTGGAACGGCGCCGTTAAGCGGCAAATCGAGGTCACCTTGGACAACGAAGGTGGGATGATGTCATCTTTTCAGACGAATCGAGATTCAATGAGTTTTGATTTCTTGAATTGCGTTTCCTTTGCTGGTGAGTATACCTCCTTCATCGGGGAAGGCTATTTGTGCGAATGATGGGTGCTACCGCTTGGGCAGGACATGGCTACCCCTTTCGCGAATACCTGTCTTTTTCCTATTTTTATTCCTTCACATAATTTGCAAGACTACACGTTGCCTTTGACACGGAATGGAAACTCGTTCTCAGGAAAGTCAAAACTAGGTATTCTTTTGAATGGCCGTTTTATGCTTGACATTTGTGGCAATCCCTTCACTGGAGGCATTGTACGATTACTCTAACGGTGGAGTAAAGAAGCAAAGATATGAAATGAATGACCAGACAATGTCCATCCATGAATGACATATACTATCCCCAAAAAAGAAACGCATAGGTGTTTTGTATTTTTGGAAAATCTATTAATTACCTATTGTGTTCAAACAATCGTCAAAATATGCAACAAACGTGTTGTTAACATGATTTTACACAATTGCACAAGTAGAAAAATCGACTTTACCTGAAAATGTTGATTTTGATGAAATTTCTTACAAGGATTAAAAACGCATCGCCACAACGCAACAACAATAACCTTCCAATTGAAATTGTTCAGCAAAGAGCATGCACTGTCTGGCTATAAAAATCCAGATTACTTTTGGAAATCGTCATCTGTTTTGAGTTTCAAGGTCAAATCACTACGCCACGTCTTGACGCTGCGACACGGAACATCGCTATTGAAAGAATGCACGCTGGAGATTACCAATCTTCTTTTGCCAGGCGTCTGAATGTTAGTCTGAGCACGATATCACGGCTTGCAGCTCGTTACAACCAAACAGGTATAACAAATGACCGTCCCCGTACAGGCAGACCTCGAGTCACCATTGTAGCCCAAGATCGGTACATCCGGGTACTACATTTGCGTGATCGTACTGCTACGGGTGAGAGCACAGCAGCCAGGGTGCCTGGACTTCGGAGGATATCCGATCAAACTGTACGGAACAGGTTGAGAGTGATTGGACTGAGAGCCAGGAGACCCGACGTCGAGACCTTGGTACGTCGTCACCATCGTCGTTATCTAAAATTATCCACTTGGTTGTATAGACATTTCCTTCTTCTAAACTGATGTAAAAATTCATGCACAAAAGTCTATTTGTGGACGACTTATACATATTAGAAAATACAACATTTTCGCCACAGATTTCTGGCCTATGCGTTTCTTTTTTTTTTGATAGTATATTTACAGAGGGATATGTTAATGTATTGAATAAAAGTGAATTTTCAACGATGCAAATTGTATGTATTTTTCTAAACCCAGTGGTATATGGGTATATATCTTCATTAAGACGAAAGTATTGATCCGTTATTGTTCATGCAATGCAATGTGATTTTACATTTTGCTACCATATCCGAAACCAGAAAACAACATTGAATGCTTATGTGATTTGACGTGTGAAATAATCTTGACTCATGAAAACAACTGTACACCCTATTTGGTCATCTATGGACTGGCTTTTGTCAAAATAACATTTCTTTGGCTTTGATTTCAGATGTGTGACTGACGTTTACGGGCACAAATCAAAACACCATAACACACAACGACACGTGAGGTGTAATCGTGTAATTGATTGTCATGAGCTCAACACACGGGTGTTGACACTGTAAACAGCTGATGCACTGACTACGTTTATTCAAAGCATATAATGTCATTTACCGCCCTCCTAGATCTCTGATGACTGACGTTAATTCACTGCTACAGTGAAATTCTTTTGGACCCTCAGTGATACATAAAATAACATTGACGCTAATGGATTCAGTGTTGCATTGACTACATTTCTGTCCAAAACTGTTAGAAGCTGTTGTTTCATTTTGAAAGATTGATAATTATTTTGTCAGGAAATTTCATCTGAACTGAATGTTGGATTGCAGAGACAAATCTCAATAACAAACCCACACTTTGTAAAACCTAGCTGACAAAATTCATTCCATCGTCTAATCAATCGAAGATTCTCTATGTTGATAATGACAACATCATCTATATATCTGCCACGATGAGAATCCTTTTGCCATGTGTTTTATTTTGTCACCATATACACTCACCAAGCGTACTTAAGGGATATATATATAATTATATTGGGCAACCGGTATTTCGGTTGGATTTCACTCCATGACAACAGGAATTAATACTGTATCATTTAAGACTACATATGAACTTTTAAATGAATGCTCAAGATAGTAGTATTGAGATGTCGATAATGGAAATTTGTGTTACACTGTGTTGAACTCAATTGTGCTGTCAAACGCCGATATATCTAACTTTCGTAAAGAACTGTTAGCATCACAGAACCACTCAAACAATGTGACTAAACAGTTACACCAACGAGCATCGTGGACCTACCATCTGCAACACTTCACTTTCATAGTTACTACTGTTTTTGTTAATGTTATCACGCACGCTGACACATGAGAGAGCCACTCCTTTAATTATTATTCTAAAGATGGATGCGACCACTCCAGGAGTAACTGGAATTCTCTTAACCGTTGTAAATCATGCAAATACATTTTATATTATCCAACTTGGACAATGGTTGTCGTTAATTCACCATATATCATTTTAGAGTGTTCAGTGCATGAAGACGAGCTCATGAACATCGGCCATGTAATACTTTTATTGGTCACACCATGTCCTTGAGCCACACACTGTAGTGTGTTAAGTTATGGTCCAGCTCTGAAGTATATATACATCTACAGGGTTTAGGGGACGTACAAATGTCAATCGAGTACACACAAATGTAGAGAATGGACGCAGAAAACACAAAATACGCCGTCCAGAGAAACAGAATTAAGGCAAGCGTACCTACAGCGCAAGAATAGTTTTTGTGCCTGTTATTTGACCCATCAGTCATGACCAATTAATCAATGTCCAAATGATCACCGATTCATTCAAGGCTCTGAAGGGATTATCTCAAGCTACATAACACTACACCAATACATCACTGAACCCTCATAGTACCAGCAAGAACCCGTAAGTCACAAATGTGGACAAAATATTATGTTTGCGTAGACTGGAGAACATAATTTACCATGCATTTTTGCTTCTAAGAGTATGTTTCAGTCAGAGAGTATTCTTACATAACATATGTTTATAAAAATAGGACGAAGCGGAAGTTGTGAGTCTGTTTCTAGTTTTACTACAAATCAACGTGAGGTGCCTCCGAATTGAGGTGTTGGAAATTCTAATGGTGTCGAACAGTAAATTATTGTGCAACGCCTAATCTATGGCTGTTTCTGAAGTAAGTGGATGGATGAGTAAAACAGGAACAAATTTACTTTTGAAGATGCTTTCATCTCCAAGCTTCGTGTTAAGTATTGGTATTTAGTGTATTTTCCATTACATTAACAGTGTACATGTGTTTCTAAGCCTTAGATCCACAGATTAGCCCTGTAATACTTCTGGCTCTGAGTAAGCTGACGTGATATTTATATAACATTTATGAAGTATTTGATCCATTAGATAGTCACCTTTGGAGGTTATTACCTGCCCACGTATTGGTCCTTTGAGACGATATCACTTTCAAATGAATAACAACGGGTGAAATAATGACAACTACATGTATGTAATAAGGAGATTGGTTAAATGTTAGGTTTTGTATGTGTCTTCAAGAAATGTCACGAAACGAGTGACATGGATTTGAAATTATTCAGTTTCCTGGGTAGAAAGACATGCATGAGTGATAATTACCACATACATTTTGTCACATGTACTACACATGTGTGTTGACCAATGCAGGTGGACTTACACTAGTTTGCTGAACTGTCTCTTTCTTCCATTGGTGATTGGAACTTTTGACTTGCCATCATATCTGTAACGCATGTGCAACTGGATTCCTGTTGACCTGAATATTTAACGTAGATTTAAGAAATCAGGGTCCCGATCATCAAAGCGTGCGTAGGGCTACGACATTCGTTAGATCGCCAGATCGTAACGTTACGAGCGCTACGTGGATCGGGACCCAGAACTGGTAATTTAATTACGCTTTACGTACACACGCGTTCCTTTACGCTTCAGATGTATCGTGTGGGGCGGTGGGGTAGCCTACTGGTTAAAGCGTTGGCTCGTCACGCCGAAGACCCGGGTTCGAATCCCCACATGGGCACAATGTGTGAAGCCCATTTCTGGTGTCCCCCGCCGTGACATTGCTGGAATATTGCTAAAAGCGGCGTAAAACCAAACTCACTCAGTCAGTCTGTCAGATGTATTGTGGTCGGTGGGGTAGCCTAATGGTTAAAGCGTTCGCTCGTCAGACCTAAGACCCGGGTTCGATACCCCACATGGATACAATGTGTGAAGCCCATTTCTGGTGCTTTCCGCCGTGATATTACTGGAATATTGCTAAAAGTGACATAAAGGCTTGCTAACTCGCTCACTCAGATGTACCGACTAAACAATTACTGGGTCATCACTATGAAAACAAATGTAAACGGTCGTTGAACATGATGTACAGATTTAATATACAATAACCTCTCCCTAGTTAGCAGAAAAGGCTCATTCAGTGTAAACGCATGTGGATATTGTATAGACACCATTCATCATCAAAGTAGCATTTATTCATTCCCCCAAAGAGAATGAGGTCAGACTCGTCTATCCAAGAAGAAACAGATCACGACATTAGCATCCATCTTAGTCTGACTGGCGCTTGTAACCCCCATCACTGGTTTAGTCGAGTCGAAGAAGGATGTCGCAGAAAAGCAAACGTACACCTTTCTTTGGCGATTTTTTTCTTTGGTAGATTATGTGAAAAAGTGTTAGACTCTCCAAAAGGATTTCACATGGTGTTAATGCACTTAGCTTCAATGAATGGAGGAAGTAAACAGACTAATTTGAATGAAGTAGATTTTAATGGGTGCATGTTATGTAATCTAAATTGAGACAGATTATCTACCAAACACTTCAAAAAGAACCATAATGGTTTTTGTAAAGTTATATTTCTGTTCGATCAAATCCAAAACGGTTTGGTGCAAGGGCGTGTGCGTGTAATCCATCAGCTACACAAGGTAGTTCTAAAAACACATAACGAATTGTGAATAATTACAGTTTAGATCAGTTCAGCATCCGTTTAACAAGATCTGACATCATTAGAAACATGAACGAATATAGACTTAAGTACACATTTGTCCTTCATGAAAAGAACATGATTCACAGCATAATTAAACTTTTCATCCCATATAAAATATTCAGTTTAATGAAGCCTTGTACTGGAAACTAAAACTGTGTATATATGTTCAAGAACCGGTATTCCTTCTAGACAGAAAAGAACAAGAAACAAGAACGACACACCTTTTCAATCCTTTTCCAGCCAGAAGAAACATATGAGAATCGGTATTACATACATGGAAACAGAAATATAGATCACTGTGATTTCATCGAGTGGGTTTGTGTCATGGATACTAATGAAAACGTCATAATATCTCTGTACAGCATTCATTTTGTTATCCAGAGAGCACTATGTCTGAAGGTTGAGGCTTGGGCGAAACTCCGGGACGTTATCTGCACCATATGGTAGTAATCGACCAGACAGTTATTCCAGCTCATCTCATTCAGTACTGGGTCAGGGTAATGAACCATTAGGGAAACCTTACTGCTTGGACTAGGTGTGTGCTAATGTGCTGCTAGCTTCTTCGACTGCGTCCAGGGTCATACTCTTGGAGCCTAATGCGCCACTGTAATGCAACATATTTAACACGGATGCCTCAACTATATCGTTCCCTTTTGAAGAAATACTTTACTGACCTTTGGTCTATAGATAACTCCTGTGTGTGTTTTGGGTTGAGGCAGTGAGCTAAATGTTAACCTCGCATTGATAATATCCCTGTCGTATATTTTGGTAGAATATTATTGATTTTGTGTATCAGAATAAATCCTAAATAGGTAATACTTGCATGAATGTCTTAAATATATCTGTGATATTCCTTTCGAATAAAGGTGATACCATCTGCTCGCGAAAAGGTGTGCGTATTTCTTGTCATTGATGGCACCAGTCACAAACACAAGCACAAGAAAGTCAATTATCTAAAACACGGTAACATATAACATATTCAGTCTAAATAGGGAATTGCATCGGACATCAATTTTGTCACTGATACGTCTAATTTAGAAATGTCCTACATATGTACACCAAAATTCTCTTTACAAGCTTTACTCAGGCATGGAGTGTGAGTAAGGTGGATTTAGTAATATTCCAAGTCATGTCACGTCGAGGGACACCATAAATAGGCTTCACGTCTTGTAGCCATGTGGGGAATCGGCGTGACGAGCAAACGCTTTAACCACTAGACTACCCCACCACCCCACTGATGCCTAGAATGTTGTAACCTTGATGAAATAAATTCAGAAATTTGAAGATCTTAAAAACACACGCCCCGTTATGTACCTCAAATGAAGTGAAATGAACACACCAATGACGTTAATATTACTCGACACAAAGGAAATGTCCTCTGTTGGGATGTGGAAGTCTTGCCTCTTCATGAAGTTTTATGGAGGACTTTTTGACACTTGTCTTGGCTTTTTGACACTTAATCTTTGTGCATTCAAGTAAACATCAATTAGACGAGACAGTGTCACTGGTCGTCTTCATTTCTAGTTTACGTGAGGACATCAATGGAGGGGAATCAGCTGTATACGGTTACTGCAAGATAGCGTATCATTACTATAGCTGATGCTGATGCTTAAGCTAAACGTCTCGACTTTGTCAATCCAAGCAGATATTTCAATTCAAATGTATAATGTAACATAGCAGCAAAACATGCAGTATGATTGGTTCCCGAAGGGATGGTGTAAGATGAACTAAATGTTTTACATAAAATTTCTAAATAGATGTTAATGAAGAAGTAAGTCAGTTCAAACTATCTCATATGTTCTTTGATTTTTGACATATTCTCCTCAGCGTATGGCAATAGATATGCAACGGTGTCTATGTCGACCTACACTGTATGATCAATAATCGATTCTGTCGAATTTCACTGTTTATTGACCAACCAATAAGCAATAGTTGCTGATGTCTTTCAAGAACACAGAGTTAGGAGTTGTTCTTACTTTGTGCAGCGTCAATAGTTTCTCGAGGGAAAAGAAACAAATCTTCCAAATGAACATTAACGTTCGAAATAGCATATATCTCTATGGCGACTTGACTAAGGTACGTGTTAAGCTCTTAAGCCGCGTTATTTATTGTTGCACCTTTCCTGGTCTTTCATGATCCACCGTTGGGGATTTTCAACGATAATTGATTGACAATATACATGAATGATTGCATATAAGGTAAGGATGTGGACAGTGGTTGAATAGTTTGTCGCTCATATTTTGCCCGGAGCGAAATCCATTTGTTAACATTTTTTGTATGAACCTGTCCTAAGATACTCATCAGTGATACAACTTTCATATATAACAGGAGGAAATCCGGGAACTCGGAAAATATCAAAGACTTCTAAATATTACTTGGGAATCGCATAATTTCACACCTGCAACATTCCAACATATCTACTGAGATATTATCATGGCCATCAATAATTACGTTTCGAACGATATACGTTTCTTCAACTGAAAAGGTTGTTTTGTGATGCGAAAAATACTGTTATTTTTAAATAGATTCTTAGCTTCAGAGGGGATCCCGGAGTTCTATGGATATAAAACTTCTTTATCATTAATATGAGCGACGTTTCGGCGTAGCTACTAATATTAACACCGTAATCAAGCAAGAGATGTACAGTACTGCAGGCAAGGTTATATATACATGGTAGAGTTAGAACAGTAAGTTGATTGATGTTGACACAATTAATATGGTTGATGCCCAAGGTTGGAGAATGTTTACATAAAAGGGAAATTGTTACACAAGCAGATTTAACTATGGAGGGATACATGTGGGGAAGCCAGTGATATGCTGGACATGAGAATAATAGGATTAAGAGTACTTGGTGATGAGTTGGTGGAAGGCAGTGGGTATGTAGACGTTTCGGTGTAGCTACTAACGCCGTTATCAAACAACTGATACAGTAGGCAGTATTACATACTTACTGTCTACACCAACCCATCACCAAGCAATCTTAATCCTATTACCCTCTGTCCATCAAGGATGGACTCAATTGGGA
This sequence comes from Haliotis rubra, assembly GCF_003918875.1. Taxonomy (NCBI): domain Eukaryota; kingdom Metazoa; phylum Mollusca; class Gastropoda; order Lepetellida; family Haliotidae; genus Haliotis; species Haliotis rubra. The sequence continues at coordinate 949,624 of NW_025765214.1, read as the reverse complement.
TACGATGACATGTGTCAACCAAGTCAGAGAGCCTGTCCACCTGATCCCGTTCGTCGCCTCTTACAAGTATGGGTTGCTAAAAATCAATTCAAACCAGGATCTTCACGGGTCCGATCCATTGAGCCGCTTCGGAAGACACGTTTAAGTCACCGGACACCTGTTATATCTCTAAATCTGTACGGTATGACGGATTGGGAAACGATGACTGTGTCAGGAAGCCTGACCACCCGATCCAGTCAGTCGCCTCTTACGATAAGTATGGGTTGCTGAAGACCAATTCTAACACGGATCTTCACGGGTATGAGAAATCGGGGACACCCTAAGGTGTGATTTAGTTTCATACGTGTAGCATTTAGAGATATACATGTTCTTGCATAAGATGTTTGTCTTCAACTCTTATCATTGCTCTTATACTTGGTGGGGCGGTGGGGTAGCCTAATGGTTAAAGCGTTGGCTCGCCACGACGAAGACCCGGGTTCGATTCCCCACATGGGCACAATGTGTGAAGCCCATTTCTGGTGTCCCCCGCCGTGATGTTGCTGGAATATTGCTAAAAGCGGCGTAAAACCAAACTCAGTCAGTCTTATACTTGATATTACATTCTATATTACCTGACCCCCTCCTTTTGGAATCAGTGTATTACTTCTGGAGTTCTTCACGCTGTGGACCACACTGTTTCCTCGGCAGTCAAGGTTAATTACTATCTTCGTTAGAAGCAGGATTTGTCGAGTATTTATCTCAGAATATGAATACTAATCCTATTTGTCGGGATTTCCATAACTATGCATGCGCTCCTTTGACCAAAAGCCTCTAAATCCAACCTTAATGCACAAATAATCTTCCATCTCTTCTTTGTAAACAAAATATTATTAAAGGCAATTGCTCGAGGCTGTGTGTTCAAAAAGACGAGTTTGAATTAAAGGCATTTTTCTTGCAAAGGCTAATGTCAGATCTCTCTTCTGCAAGAGTCTTTTTAAGATTGAATATAAGCATGGTGTTAATTTCACATTTCAAGTATTTCCTTCAGATAACACTTTTGAAGATACTTTGACACATTACATCCTATTGATTTCTGATTTGTGTTTTTCATTAAACCCTTTGTACATCAAAGGTTAACCTAATTCACTCTCGGGTAGAGAAAGTAATTATTAAGAAGAATACAGTATATGCATGTCTGTATACATTGATGGACCACTGCTTCTTTTGTCCTTAATGTTAAAGTTAGAAGTGAGAGGACATTACCTGTTTCAATACGATGTATTTTGCGCAATTGAATTCATTCTGCATGTAGAAACATTTCTTTGCATCAGGAACTGAAAAGCGATAAGATTAGATGAAGTCTTCCTGCTGTACATATAGCTCAATATACATGAGCATTTATGTTTTATCTGACATCGTGTTCTCTCGCTGCGAATATGTGTCACAGAAATTCAAAATTAGCTAAGACAAATGAATACAAAATGGGAATTGATCAAATGTAACATATCGTATATATGGGATTACACTTTCTTAGTAAAGTACTTTTGTTAGGTTGAGTCCCATTCTACACTCTCAGAGTCAGGCACAAAGTCAGCCACCTAACCCACTCAGCCAACGCTTCTACAAAAAGTGGAAGAAGGAAAACTGGTAGTCTAGATTACAATACTTCGTGGACCCCTATGATAAGAGCCGATATTTGCACGGTTCCCACTGCGGAAAGCTATGAATGCCGGATGTGACTCAGCCTAACAAATGTACTATCATCGGTACTTTACTGAAAAAGTGTAACCCACAGACGAAACCGACTATCCGTGCATATTACATGGACATCAGTTTGCCATGAATGACGACCTCGTGCAAAAATTGATCGTGACGTTTCGTACCACATCCAACACGTAAATTCTCATATTGTTGCAATAACCCATACATGTCGTAAGAGGCGACTAACAGGATCGGGTGGTCAAGCTCACTGACTTGGTTGACCATGTTATCGTGTTCCGGTTGCGTGGTGTTGATCACTGGATTGTCTGGTCCAGACTCCAGATTATTTACAGACCGCCGCCATAATGCTGAGAACCTGGTCCAGTTAGCCGCCTCTTACAACAATTAAGCATGGGTTACTGAAGATCAATTGTAACCCTGATCTTCACGGGTCCCATTGTAAGTGGAACTTAGCTGTCACCCTAGATAACAAAACCGAAAGACACTCAAAAAAGAAAGAAAATCAAATACCCTCACAGAAAAAAAGAAAAGGAAAAAAGAGTGAAACAAACCACCATTATATAAACAACACCACAATCGTTGAGGGCATAATTCATCGCAGCTTACTTCCGTCACGATAAAAATGTGTTCATTGAACATTATGATGTTACATGTACCAAGTCCGCTTTACCCTTACGTCTAGTGTGTCTTTCCTTTTGAGACTTCCAGAAAATGACACGTGAAGGTATCACAATTATGGAAATTCTCATGGGTTGAAGACATTGGTGTAAATGAAATTAATTGTCTTTGTTTTTGATAAAACAAAGACAATTAATTTACAGTTTACAACGACTATAAATTTACGGTATTAAACTGGTTTGACACGGAATCGTAATCTCTGGTTAATCCACACTAACAATGTGCACATACATAACGATGGACTAATAATTCACTACGATTTCTAAATTGATTTATTTACGTTTATAGACGACTATGGATTTCTATCAGTATTAATGAATGTGATATGTGAAGAATGATGGCAACATCTATTGTTTTCTCGGTACAAGATGTACCCAGTCGCAACGACAAGACGCAATGGTAGCTGGAGCATAATATTGCAAGCATTGAACATCGAAAAATGAAACTGATTCGGGCGAAGATGGGAAACACTCTTTCGTCTATTGCAGCATGAAGTTTACAAAATATCTCAACGAAAAGCCCATGAGAGGATGCAGTGTGAGATTGTGATGGAGTTGGTTGTCTGAATCTTAATGAGATTGCATAGACAGGAATGTATCTGTTTCATACATTCATTGATAACTGATAGCATCCTCATTACACTGAATCTCATTCCCGTGTGGGAAAAGGACGCTGTTTGGCACACTCATTGTGTGAAAGGGATTACGTATTGAGGTATAGCGCATATCACATGTCATTGAAGGAGGCTCACTTGTCGTTGGGATTGAATTCAATTTTGCGTGTGAGTGTTTGTTTGCTTGTGTGTGAGAGAGCTCTTTTGTGTGAGTATGTGTGTGTGTTTGTTTGATTGAATGTGCGTGAGTGTCTGCCCGCGTGCTTGTGTGTATGTGTGTGTGCGTGCGTGCGTGAGTGCGTGAGTGCGTGTAGTTATTTGACGAAATAAATTGCATATATCATCGGACACACTAACCATTTCATCGTTATTCTGTACATGTGGACGGTGGTTGTGTTGTCGCTGTGCTGTCGGTATATAATGATGTAATTCGCGGTTGGAGACATTCGCTGTGCAGACTTGCGACCTCTGCGCACGTCAATAACATATGATCGTATATTCGAATCTCCATTAATCCCTACTTCGTTTCAAGTTTCTTAGCATCATACCACCATATCTCATGGGGTTCACCGAAGTGGTAAACGTCTGAGAAAGGCATCAATTCAGGCTTTCCAACCACACATTATGCATACATGCCGTGGTATATCTGTACAGCACATAGTCGGCCTAACAGGTGGAAGGTGCGGTGGTTAACGCGTTTGCTCGTCACGCCGAAGGCACGGGTTCGTTCCTGCACCCCCATCACCCCCACCCCCATGGGTACAATGTGTGAAGCCCGTTTCTGGTGTCCCAAGCCGTGATATTGCTGGAATATTGCGAATCACCCAATTCACCCACTCACGCACCTGACTCAAGGGTTTAATTTTCATCATTGTCAGTTTACATGTTCCGTGTTTGTTATGTGGAGGGTGATTATTTTATGTTCTGATTACCAATCGATCGGCGACTTCTGGTACGTTCATGTTGTCTTAGGCTGTTCATTACTAAGCGCTCGCTGACTTGGTTGACACATGTCATCGGTTCCCAATTGCGCAGATCGATGTTCATGCTGTTGATCACTGGATTGTCTGGTCCAGACTCGATTATTTACAGACCGCCGCCATATAGCTGGACTATTGCTGAGTGCGGCGTCAAACTAAACTCACTAACTCATTGCTAAAGCTTGTTCACCCACATTCATGACGTAGATTCAAACAGGTTTTCGAAAAATTCCCACATGTATGTTTTTTTTCTGTTTGTGAAAACACGGTGATGTGTTGACACACTTGTTAAGAGGTGTAATAGCCACAAAGTTAATTCTCTGCTACAGTCATTTTCGTAATGAAACTCCGTTCACTCTGTTGAATATTACTATATGTATAGACTACTATGTATTTAGAGTGATTATTTCTAAATACTGTTACATATAAGTAGAGGGGCGGTAGGGAAGCCTAGTGGTTAAAGCGTTCGCTCATCACGCTGAAGACCCGAGGTTGATACCCCACATGGGTACAACGTGTGATATTGCTGGAATATTGCAAAACAAAACTGACTATCTGTTGTCTGAGACAGAAAATATCCAGTACCTATTTTTGTCAAACGGGCAAAATCGTGATGAAACTAATGACAGGGCTCTCTACTGTGATGATACAAAGTGTTCTGGAAAAGTGTCCAGCTCCAAGATCTTACGTCAATATTAGTTTGCGTTTCCGTATTTCATTTCTCAAGTTGTTAAATTAGTCAGACACTAGCTTACCATTGCGTGCTGAGGTTCATTCCAATGACCACTGGATGCCTGCCACAATGGGTTCCTGTAGGCGGCACATCATTACGCTTATGGTGAGGACAGAGGTATATTTCACAGAGTGCCAGAATCATAACGTCGCCCCCTCCCCCAAGTATACATATACATTTGTATCTGTATTTTGAGTGGGATTCCTTTCACCAGGATGCATATCCAGTCGTTTCCTGTTGAATATTGTCTTTTCAGATCACTACAAAAACGATGAGGCAATGAGTGAGTGAGTATAGGTTTACGCCGCACTCTGTCTCGGTCTGTAAATAATCGAGTCTGGACCAGGCAATCCAGTGATCAACAGCATGCGCATCAATCTCCGCAATTGGGAGACGATGACAAATCAATCAAATGTTTATTAACGTCTCACTTGTGTACATAAAAACATATTCATGAAACATCGTAAATAATACAAAAGTTAAAATAGAGGTACAACCAATCGCCCAGCGATTTATGAAAGATGAAAGACAAGTATAATAATCCATAATGATATAATTAATGTACTTTTATTAAGGTAATAGATATATACACACACAAAAACAACAACAACAACAAAAACAACTATATAAGAGCTCTCTCCGTTTGTCTAAGTGACTAAAATAGAGTGACAGGTGCTGGCAGTATAAGAAACAATATTTGATGTGCTTGAAATGCGAATAAACCTATCACGATCCGGTAAAACACTAAAATCATTCCACAAATCTTGACAAATGTTTAAAAGGCTTTCACGTTCTGCAGCAAATACGGGGCAAATTAAAAGTGCGTGTAGTTCATCTTCAAGCTGGTTTGTACAATTAAAACAGTTCCGATTTTCCAGGGGCACGTTTACATATCGTCCAGTTTCAATACGTAAAGGTGCAATTCCACATCTAAACTTTGCAAGTGCACTTCGGTCTTGTATCAGAATGGGGCGTTTTAGATATGGTTCAGTGGAGTGGGTAGACTTGAAAGATCTACGTGTACGTAGTTTGTTTCTGCCGTTTCGTCCAGTGTCTGATTGGATCTGTATCTCCCAAGAAGTACCATATTCATCCGAAGTAACTGTCTTAACTACATTAACAAGTAGGCGCCTTTCCACATGATTAAAAGTTGATATATTTTCCAAATGATTCTTCTGCACAAACTATAACTTTCCATTGTTCCAGTTCTTTCTTGTTGAGGTATCGGCCCTATCATTTTTTTTTTCTATTTAATCGCTATCGTCTCATGTTTTTTAATCTTGCCCACAGTCCATTGTCCATTGGGGCTGTCCATCCAGATTCATCATTAACAGCCAAGTAAGTCAAGATACAAGCGTATAACCCGGTGGAGAATAGCGTTGATACATGACTATTGACTTGTTACCCATATTGGCCATCCACTTTCCATCACAGGCCAGACCACTGAATCATACAGTTTTGTGAACACATTAAAGGGGAGACCACCCAAACTTTTAGATTTTGCAATAAGCAGTCCAAGCACTCTGCTCTCAGATTTGGATGCGGCTTTTTCCATGTCGTTGTAGCTGAGGTGCTCGTTTAAAAGTACTCCTGGATATTGATAATTCTTCACCACACATAACGCTTTGTCTCTGCATTTAAATGGTACAGCTGTTCTGTCAACAGACTGACCTCTGAAGTGGAGACCGCCTCCGTGGTGTAGTGGTTAGAGCGTCCGCCCGGAGAGCGGAAGGTCGCGGGTTCGATCCCCGACCGCGTCATACCAAAAAGACGTTAAAATATGGTACTTGTTGTTCCCTGCCTGGCGCTCGGCATTAATGGGTACAACAAGGACTGGTCGTCTCGGAGTCAGTATAATGTGTCTGAGTTGGGTATTCATGCTTCACTGCGGCATGGTATCTCAGTGGGCTAGCACTATAAAACCAGCTTAAATCTGGGCTAGTACAATCAGCAACACATACACGCGCATGCACGTCGTCATATGCGTAAGTACGACGTTAAACCCCATTTAACATCACCTCACCCGTTAGTCGCCTCTTACGACAAGCATGGGTTACAGAAGATCAACTCTAACCCGCATCTTCATGGGTTATGAGGTAATGAACACACATTTGGATTGTACGGACATTATTGCTATCTGGCTTTGGAACTATACGCCTGTGGCCTCTGGAATAAAAAAGATTTGATTTGATTTAGATTTCTTTGATGGGCATTTTAGAAGTTGAGTTGATGAAGATTTAGATTTGACTGGTGGGTTCCCATAACGCGCATGTCCTGCTCAGCCTCGTTAAGCTGCAAAATACATAATGATTGCCAGTGGTCAACATGGTTAATCATCAATAGTATGACATCTGAATGTGGTTATTAGTACAATTGGTGCTTCCTCAAGATTGCTGGAGCTGACAAACATATCCGAATGACTGAGTGTATATTTTGTTCCAGGGATAATAAATGTTGCACTCAATATACTTTTCTATTTTACCTTTCCATACTAATGAGGTATCCCATTCCAGTGTTCTTGAGAGTACTCTTCACTCGATTTAATTTAATTTACAATTTAGGAATCGATCCCTTATCTATTTCAAAAGGCCCGATTGAAAGACTATGGCTACTGACTAACATTAAACGATAATATAATGTTATTAGGTCCAAGGAATGTGTTACTTCTTACACATATCCTGATACAAACATCAAAAGTTGATTCAAGATTCATTTTGAAGTTCATACATTTCTGTAAGGCTTCTAAGTGCTGGTGGTGTTTGGGTTTTGTACAGTCTACAAGCCTTTCTATGAATCAGCTCAGTTCAGATGCAATCCTCAGAGAGCACTGTTAGCTTTCTGAACATTGTCCCCTTACAACCGTTCATGTGCGCATGCAGGTTGGACAATGTGAAGGTACCGAGCCCGAGAAAATTAAATCTTTAAATATTTGTTAGAATTCACTATACTTGAGCTGTCTCAAAATGCCGAGATGATAAGGGTAAGTTTTGGTTCTGATAAGGAGATACGTTTTTTGTGTCGTACAAAAATTTATAGTGGAATCGTGAATTGTAAACACGGCCTTTATAAAAAGGATATAATCGGTTTCTACGTATAGGAACATGATACATTTCAATATTACCGACGTCATTAACCCTAAGTAAAAAGGACTCATTGCCGAACGCTGACTGGTTCCAATAGTTCTGCTCTCTTTGGGCAATGAATGGTTCCTTTGGTTGCGTTGTGCTTCCCGGACAATCAATCCCGGACAATCGTGTAAACACACGGCTCGAGCAATGGGAACTTGGCGGTTAATATGTCGTATTGTTACATACATGTACGTGGTTACATATATAATACATAATGCATTAATTTTGTAGATCGCCTAATGTCAACCTCAAATATGCTTAATTGCGCTAAGTATAAATTATGCTCAAAACGCAGACATCATTACCCTGGTTAACCCAAGCTCCATGTAAGACGCTAAAAGGATAACAGTCATAATACCATCTTATCCCACCGGGTACCCATTCACTGCTGGGTGAACAGAGGCAGTTTGGAACAATCTCACTTGCCTGAGGTTAAACCACATGTTTCACGTGTATTCGTTGTGGCACAGGACTGAAGACCTAGAAACTCTCAGGGGTGAAGCTGTCAAACATGGTAACCAATCCAACGTTGCTTAATTTCACATGATTTGCGACCTGGACCTACACAAGACCACACACCATCACATCGGGGAACTATATGCTAGTGAATATCAGGGTATGTGAAAAGAGAAATTAATCTGGCAAGAAAACCAGACGTAGAATCGCGTGGTGATACATTTCAGAACAACGAAGTTACGTTGAATGGCTATAAAGTTTCAGTTTGAATACGGCTAGTGTTGCTCTTGACAATATGAGGTTCATACGAACGTTGTTTTCACAAGTGATGCATATGATATGTTGTATGCCCGAATTATCTGCAGCACATATCATGATTTGGCATTTTGTTTTAATTGGTAGTGTAAGTAGAGCATTATGATCTCTAATCCACAACACGCTCACTCAACTATCTTGACACAAAGTTTAAAGGCGCCTGGTGTTACAAGTGCTGACAATAGGCTTTAAACCCCATCCCGGGACAATGGTATCTCAGGACTGATTGTCCGAAGACAATGACCAACACTTCTCACTGCCAAGTTACATTATCTTGAAAAGTAGGATGTACTGTTTGGGCCAGAGAGTCCCGGGCAACATGGTGCCCCTGACGTTATGCCAAGGGGAAGGCAACAACAACGATCCCAGCACTGAAACATAAGACACAAACAGAGGCATGGGATTCCCTGAGCATGTTGATCACGGTATTTTGCAGTTGACTGCAGACATAATCAAACTATGTTCAGGCTAAGTGGGTCCATGTACAGGGACTCACACGAGAATGTCGTATCACTGTACCAGGAGGAATTGGCTGTTTGGCTGAGTAATATGGATTGAAACTGAATTCATGGAATCTGTCGACCATTTTAAGATAACATACGATTAACATGTTTCTTTGTAAACAGGAACGGGATGCTTACAATGGATAGTGATAGTGATAAAGATAAGAATCATTTGGAGATGTGCTGGTAACATGGGATCAGCTGGACACCTGATATAATCTTAAATGCAGTATTAAGACACGAGAAGCTAGTTTACTCTGAAGTTGGTACATCCTACACACAAACATAAATAGAATGAAACCTTTGCTGGAGGTGGGGTGTGTGATATTCGGTTGTGGTTGATAAGGTGGTATATATTTAGATTATGTAGTTCACGTTTATTACGTTTATCGTGTTTGTTTGTTGTTCAAAGGCGGACTCGGCAGTATTCCAGCTCTCTGGCGGCGGACTGTAAATAATCGAGTCTGGACCAGACAATCCAGCGGCCAAAAGCATGAGCATCGATCTACGCAATTGGGATACGATTACATGTGTCAACCAAGTCTGCGTGCCTGACCACCCGATCCCGTAAGTCGCCTCTTACGACAAGCACGGGTTACTGAAGACCAGTTCTAACCCGGATCTTAACGGGTCTATTACGTTATCTACATTGGTGAAAGAGGATATATATTCCAGATCGCCAAACCATTGATAAGTAATGGATGTGTACAAAATTACACCAATGTTAGCATTAACGTGAACGCTACACTGAACTGTTTCTAAGGACTTCGGGATAACTCATGCAAGTCCAAAACAATTCAAAATTCATTTATTACAAATCATCTCCCTAGACCAACATTGCCTTTTCTAGTAATCATAATGTGTGTGGGAGGATCACAGGATATAATGCCGACGCTATCAGGTTGTATGGATGTGCTTAAAGGAAATCAAATGTACAAATGTGCTTAACATTACCGCCATTTCGATTTTATCACGTTGGATTTATATTGGAGAGACATTTAATAAGGTTATTGATTAAGAACAAAATCTAATACTTTTACCACCAGAACCCATGTATATTGTGCTTACACATTTGTGATAAAGATTCGTCATTTTCAGTGGTGGATCCTGGAGCGAGTTGCAAGATCACTTGCCTTCTCATGCCCCCTCAAGCACCTGGACTGTATCACATTATTTTATCTGCTGGTACGTCCAGCGACGAAAGTCTAAAATACTTTCTGCTAGAGACCAAATGAAAAATATAAATCCCCTAGTCAGCCACCCCACCTCAAAAAGAAAAACCAAAGTATGATGTTTTGCCAAGTACATGCATTATTATGAAAGACGCATTGTACCTTGCATAGAATCAGTCATTTAAAGTGGATGTTTTTTAGATTGAGTCTCATTCCTTAAAAATTACCGTAAGTTAAATGTGTGTAAGGGCTTCATTAATCCTATGGAATCCAGGAAATATGTTTTGAGACCAGTGAAAAGTTCATTTTCGTCTCAAACGAAATGGGAAACGTGTTAATCACTGTTAGAAAAGAGTGTTGTTTTCAAGATGGTGACGAAAGTACTTCTGTTTCTTCGTGAAATGACAACCTCAGCAAAGGACTGACAACCGACACAAGTCTGAGTGTGTTCAGTAAGATGTGCTATTATTTGCAATTCAAATGAAATGTCTTCGAATTCCAATAACGGGCATTGAAGCTTGGATGCTGGGTCAGGAAAGATGTGAATGGTCCCTGTTGGACGTAATCCAACACTGAAAACTATATGATTTGACGTGAACTAGGCTTAACGATATGAACGAGAACATCAATGCCATTGCAATGTCTGTAACAGAATACGTAGCTCTTATACGCCATTAATAGTTCCCCGATGTATCAGAATATCTTGTTAAAAACATGTCATAAGGATAAAGGTAAAGTGTACACATCTTTGAATAGCTATATGGAAATGATGTTGCACATGTTTTAAAAGACACTTATTTAGGAAACTACCAGCTTCTATCGTTGTTAATATCGAACGTTCATCTTCTGACATTTCGGAACCAATAATTCGATAATAATTTTGCGGAAACCTTCTTTACTCATTGGCTTATTCAATAACATTTTGATAACGAGGTTCAGTGTCTTCATTTCTTCATTTTATTAACGAGCCGCATCGTAAAAATAAAAGAATTATTGATGAGCTTTGAGGAACTGTTCGCTCGCTCCACTTCATCTCGCTCTAGAATGAGATCTGTTTGGATTCAATTAATCTTAAGCACAGCTAGGGTTTAAACATAGGGGATCTTTAAAATAGCCATGAAACATTTGAAGTTTACCCGATCATATTAAGTAGCAGATTCTAAACTAGATTGGGTAAGATTTTACATATGGTCAGGCAAAAATAACATGTTTTCTTTTGTGTTTCCCTTAGTTCCATACGGGCAGGATAAACATGTCTTCTGGTTTAATTTTCCCCCTGCGAGGATGATCTTTCGCCTCATAACAGGCATATACACTCATCAATATTATTCATTTTGCATGTGTAAGGACGAAAGTAACAGCCTTCCACTCATCTGGGGCGATTCCCGGATTCGTCTCGATTACGATTGTTAGTCTGTTAATACCACTAAGCGGTAAATATCTATGACATGCATGACAAATGCCTGAACAGCTTGAATTTGATATTGTTCGAAGAAATCATTAACATTGAACAACTGACATACAAACTCATACGAGGCTTGCAATTGCCTTCATAACAAAACAAATTATGGGTATGATTTGTGACGGGTACCACCAGTGAGGCAGGATACGCCCACCTATTTGCGAACGCCTGTTGTAATTACTATTGTTAGTAATTAATTTAACACATGCTTATGTCGATAATCAAAATCTCTCAGTCTATTCTGTTGCCGCATTGATGTTTTGTTTCGTGAATGAAGACTTTGTCGCTTTTATTTAAATGTCAAACTATGACACGGTAGCTGCTGTGATTTTGAGATCTCGTGTACATTGGAGTTTGGTTTTGTTCGAGACTATTTATGCAATGTGCATAAGATATATGGCCACGCGACCGACCCGATGTACACGCCTGCCTTGAAATGCATCCGCTCATTTGAACGTAGCATTGCACTGTCATTTGAAACATGCAATGAGCAAGACAATACCTTACTTTCGTTCAGTTCGTGGTAATTATGCATACCATATGACCAACTAAATGCATTTAGACACTGCTAGTATTCAGTTGGTAATTAATCACCTCATGAGAAGGTTTGTCCAGGTTACTATGTCAAACCCTGAACATGCAATTTAATATCGTGTTCCGTTGGTGTCTGACGATTGGTAACAGTAGAGATATTCAATTAAAAAAGTACCATTCATTTCTGATCCAATCAGGAAGATTCCTTTCATTAATCACTTGCATGTACCTCGGCATGATAAAGACTGACGTGGGATTGTCGAATAGATCCATGGACCACTACTCTCAGATCGGTGAGGATGATTTGATCAACTATTTATATCTATTTAGATATCTATTTAATTCTTGTAATCCAAAAACATGTGATAAGTATAAGATTATTGGGAATCTACATAATTTCATTTTAGGGAGAAATGCCCCCACACCAATATGTTGTCAAGGAAGATTGTTGGAAAGGTCAACGATTCTATTCTTATACTTGTAACTATCCATGTCATTCACTCTCGCCTCTTCGTTAGTAATTAAGAGTAACAGCCATAACTCTTGTTCATTACTGTCGCTTGTTTACTCGGCTAATAGCTTACTTGATGTCATGAAAAGTCTAAAACGTTTACAGTTGATGTAAATGGACAATACTATTTTATTAAATCTTACTTGAATGAGTTTGTCAGTTGTCAAGAAAAAGTAATTCAATATGATGTTATTTTCGGGATGGTAATTGTTTACAGAACCCGTCGTAAAGCAATAATGCAGACATGTTTCTTGAACATACATTTTGACAGACATTGCTGTTCACGAAAGACATCGTCAAAGATGTGCACACAGACACGGTTGATGGCACATCAGAGAAGAGTAGAAATAACAACATTCACCCCTTCAAGTAGAATTTTTTTCCAAAACACATAATGACATAATGGTCATTTTTCTGATATGATATTGTACTGCAGAGAAAAAGGAGATTTATCGTGTAACACACATCAGTGAGTGAGTTTAGTTTTACGCCGCACTCAGCAATATGCCAGCTATATGGCGGCGGTCTGTAAATAATCGAGTCTGGACCAGACAATCCAGTGATCAACAGCATGATCATCGATCTGCGCAATTGGGAGCCGATGACATGTGTCAATCAAATGTAACACACATCATTGCATTGTTCTTAATGTATAGGGGCGGTGGGCCTAGTGGTTAAAGCGTTCGCTCGGCACGCCGGAGACCCGGGTTCGATTCCCCTCATGGACACAATGTCCATTTCTGGTGGTCTCCGCCTCGATATTGCTGGAATATTGCTAAAAGCGGCGTAAAACCAAACTCACTCACTTTTAATGTATATTGCCTTCACACATTCGTGTATGTTATTATACAACTATTTTTTAAAGCTTTTCAAATGTTCAAGTATGGTTTCTGCCCTTAGTTGTTTCAGTAGTTTTGTGCATATTATATTATGTGACGCAATCATCTGAAATCTGCATTATGGTCTATCTATGTAAAGTAATCAGCGAGGTTAACGCTGCTTTTAACAATCGTATTACTGTTTTAGCATTATTACGGGTGGTGCTTTACATAACATTCATATTGACTTAACGCGTTTTCACCTCAATGGGGTACACTTGAACGAATCGTTCCACTACAATATATGAATTCCATAAGAGGCGAATAGATGGGCTGGCCGATCACGGTTGGTTTCGTGGCTGTTGGTCATCATATCCTTGCAGCTTGGGTCACTGCGCATAATAATAATGTCGACCAACTTACTGCTGAAGCAAGGTGTAGCAAAAGTACTGTAAATCCCCATGGTCCCTAGCATGGTGATCTACCATCAGTTGCTGGCGATCTGTAGCCCAATTTTATACTGAACTCAAACTAGTTTGATTTAATTTGGGATATTCTAGTTGTTGTATTGTCCTTTGCTGGCAGCTTTTTATAAAATTACAAATATGAATATTTTCAATAAAGGACTTCTTGTCGTCACGGTATGGCTGAAATAATGACGATGTCGCGCAAAATTTTTACACTCACTCACTCATTCACTAAAGCAAGGAAAACATATAAACAGAAAACATCCAACACTTCAAAATACAGATGCGTATGAGAATTGTGTTAACACAAACAAGTTTAAACTCAGACAAATAACTACCTTAAGGCCGGGGATGTACACATGTGATCAAAGGTGAAAGCAACTTGTAAGAAAACCGAGGATGAAACCGCATAAATGAAGAAACGCGTCTTGAATGTCCTGGGGAAACTCATCATATCCATTAGTAACGGTGAAACCTTCAAAGCGAGTGAGTAGCAGTCCATCTCATTATCTCGCAAGTATACTCAGTAACCCCGGCTTCATTGAGAGTTGCAGTTACCGTAACTATCCACATCAATCTCCGTGCTCTTTACTGTGCCTTATCCATGCATGTATATCGTAGTGACACTGAATATGAGTTGTACACCGCGGTGAACAATATTTCATCAGTTACGGTAAGACACATCAGTGATTGTTGGCATACGTAAGCACCGATCCAGAGTGAGAGGACATATCATCATCATCATCATCATCATCATCATCAGAGAGAGAGTATGTTAGCTGTGAAAGCCAAACGGTTTAAAGGTAGTCATATATGTATAACACGGTTCAAAATTGGCATATTTTACTTCTAGTTTGTACTAAATTCGAAAATACTCTTCAATGTATATTTGACTTTATTTTACTCTAACTAACTCTGCTTGCGTGCCTGGCAGCTTGCATAATATCACTTATCGCCTCAGGATGCAAACAGCCACAACTGGTTAAGCGACGCTACATGCATCACCATCACCATCACCATCACCATCACCATCATCATCATCACCATCACCATCACCATCACCATCACCATCACCATCACCATCACCATCACCATCACCTCATCATCCTCATCATAGTGACCCCCGATCACTCCCACCACAACTGGTCAAGCGATGCTACATGCAATTAAATGTTAGGGCTTTGTCGATGTTGGAAGCCTGATAGTGTAGTCACAGCGGTGTCCTGCCAAAACTTCTACAAGACAATCCTTCTACAGACTAAAACAACAAAATACATGGTCCAGTGCACAGCTAATCCCCTGTTCCTAACCTCAGGTGCACTGGATGGACTAGTCCGACTAGTTAGGCTTAATTAGGCTCAAGATCAAGTTGAATAATAGTACAAGAGGTCATGATGAACCGTTTATTGACATATAAATATCATAACATGTAATATATCAATATTTTATAACATTTTTCAACAATACATTGTATGTGTCTTACAACAACGTCAGCAATTTGAAATGTCACAACATAATGTCTGATAGTTGTAATATCATTAGGCAAGTTTTAGGAGGTGTCCGACAGCATCTAGGAATTCCAGTGGTGTTTTCTGCCTGGTGAGCCGCTGGTCCTTCAGTCGCATCAGTCGATTCTCTGTCTCCCTGTAGACACGTTTTCTTGTGGGTGGGGCTGCTCCAAATTCAATTTGAGCAATCTTTGCCTTGTCTGCAGTCTCAATCTTCTTAATTACTTCAGTGAATCTGAAGATATTTGGATGGCGATGGGACAAGGTCTGGTTGAGTCTGCTGTGGAATCCCTCCAAGTTGTTGTTGGTGCGGGGTCCAATTGTCAGGTGATGATTCCAAAATTGGATGGGGAATCTGGCGTCATCGTCGACCCACGTGGAGACAATGTAGTCGTTGATGGTAGGTACGTGCATAATTCTGCGTTGACTTTTTGTAGAAGTTTTGGCATGTAGAAGTTTTGGGAGATAACCGTCACAGCTGACCAAGTCAAGTATAATCTATCAAAGGAACCAGCACAAACTGTGACATTCTAACGGCATTCATAATCTTTGATTATCTAACTTTCATGACTTCGGCATTCAGCGTTAGCGTCTGACATCCAAAACTTGCGTAACGTAACCAGCATGTGATATGTTCTATTATCGAAATTGCTAATTGAACATGCGCGTATGGACTTGCTTTCAAATTCAGACAGGAGATCTCGGGTATATATACAGGATGGTTGCACACTAGAATCATTCCTGCTTTGCCTGAGATCCCTCTCTGTTTGTTTTTGAAGGTAAGTCACTTTTACTTTGCCATTTTTATGTCAAACTTTGCTTAAGACTCTGGTACTCTCCTTGAACAATGAATTTAAGTTACATTTAGTCTAATTCCTAAAATGCCGTTCGAACTCACTAGAGTCGCTATATTTCATTTATGTAAATTTAATTGTGTCGTCAAATACAGTACTAAATGTAATACAGTTTGGTATAAAAGGTAGGCGTATTTTAGAGGTAATCACGTTAAAATATAGCTTATTCTTGTACGGGGTCGCGGATGCTAAAATAGTTTGTGTACAACACATACAACGTGTACAACGTTCTTGAAGTGTTCAATTGATACAGCTATATCTTTTTCATGTACATTACTTGCCGGGTATGCTATATGTACGATTTTTATATGTCATGTTAGCACCGGAAGCTGATATATATTTACGTTCAAGATATACAGGTTGTGACTGCATACGTTCTAGAATACAATACTTCATGTAAACTTATCTAGCTAAACGAGCACATTCTGGCAATGTCTTATAAATATATGTTCATGTAATGTACACGCATTATCGTGACCCTACGGAGATGTCGTACTGTTCTAGAATAGTTAAAGATAAACAGGCATTCTCTTTAATATCAGTATCACTATGAAATAATCAGAAAGTATCAGCTTTCTTTATAAGACAAAATGTCTTTTATTATAAGTTGTGTTTATAAAGATTGATAATTTAAATGCTGATAATAAGGTTAAAAGTAAGCCATCTCAATCGTGTCTCTTCATAATCACTAAGCCGTTACGGTCAAGCGCACACACGAACGCCGGGGCAGAGCCTGATCGTCACCATGGCAACTGTAAACTTACGTGGATCGCTTAGTCAGCTATGGCCATGTATATCAGCTATTGTTTTCATTTGGAAATCAAATTATGAAGTATGTGAATGTTTCAAATAAATTAACACGTTGAAGTGTTTACATACATGTTTTAGCACTGATCTCCCTTTACCGCATTTATCCGAATATTCTGCAATGTTAAAATTGTAATAGTAGTTTTCATTATTCAAGCAAGTATTCGAGCTACCCTTACTAGGAATGTTTATGAATAATGTGAGTTAAGAATGTTATGTTATGTATTTGTATTATATCGTTAAGGTAAAAGTTAATTACTAGTCTTCAGTGGGATGCATAATGTTCGTTCACTGAATTGATTGATTGACTGATTGAGAATAAAGAATTCCTGCTTTGCCTGAGATCCTCTCTGTTTGTATTTGAAGGCGTGGAGATCCCGGAGCTAATTCCCCGAAGTAATTCTAGGTTTGAACCGTCACACAACAAGACGGTTTCAATTGGTGGAGAATCAGGGTAACTGTAAAGAGGGCGGTCACTCATATCTATGGCCAACGCAACATACATCGTGAAAGGCTGTTTGATGTCACCTGTGCTCTTACTCAATGAAAGTGCTTGTGCCTGTGTTGAGGACTTCTACCAGCAATGGCGTTAGATATCCAGGAACGTACAAGTAGATACAGATATCGAACTGTCAACATCGGTGCAGCAAAATATAACAATAACAAGTTCAATGGGGGGTTCTGACTTGTGAATACCTGGCTGATAAGTACATACATGACATACAGGAACAAAAACATAATGTGCGTAATGCGTCGTCGTTTGCATATGAATGTAATATTTTCATGACAACAGTAAGATATTTGAAATTGGGACTCTTATATCACTAAAAGTAGAATTGGCATGAGAAAAAACCACAAACCTAACCAACTTCAAAAGTCTAAACCGAAAGTTTATGAAAAATTAATTCAGGTGAACTTCGCTCGAAGATATGTTAGCGAATTGCATATTGCGTGCCAGTTACCATAAAAGGGTTTTGTTTTGCACGAAGATACTAAATATTCGCCGGTATCATAATTAAGCATAAGATCACGTTGCCAAAACGAAGAAGTAGGATATAGACTGTATATACAGTCTCCTCTAAATAAGCTTGGCGAGCCATAACTTATTATACTTCTACGAATGCTATTACCACATGTAAAGATTTAGTCGTTTTTCACAAAGAGTAATTATGGTATTGAAAAACTCGTTAGAAGCTGTTGTCTATAATAAAGTTATAAAGGCACAAATTGTTAGAAAAAGCCTTGAAACCGGGCGTCTGATTTGAATGGGACGACTTGGAACCCGCAGATAGCTTTGATCTGCATTAAATGCGTAAATGCATAGGATATGTAGTCGAGTAAGGCCTAACCGATTTAGAAAAACGTAATCTTATGAAGATGCACGTCTCATAATATCACATACAGATTGTAATACATACTCAATAGATGAAAAATATGACAAATACAAACACACATGAAACAATCGGTGAGAATATACTACATACCTGATACAAACAAGAATGGCTGCGAGAATATGTATATGTTACAGTCAATGTCTACAATCAGGCAATGTGTACAATGACTGAAATAACAAGTCAATGTGTACATTGCCTGATTAATTAGCCCAATTATTGTACAGATTGAACAGGGATTATTGAAAAGACAAGATTAGCATGGGTTTCTTTCTGTGATCACTGAGGCTTCTTTTAATAAAGTAATGTTTATAGTTTAGATTAATCCAATTTTCCTTAAAGCAGCGGCTTCCCTAGAAATGATTAAGCACAGGTTTCGTTCTGTAATCACTGATGTTACGAGAGTGTGTGACAGATGCTACTATTTCATGTCTGTCATTTACTTCAATATTGATTTGTATTTTTGTGTTACGTAGCTGATACTATTTCTTTTACACCAGAACATCATATGTTTTTATTACTGTTTGTGCTTCAATTAATGAATTTAAGATAGGATTAGATAATTCTTAATTATCCCAATAAAGGGAAATTTGTTTTGCATCATATGCAGTTCTCCAGTTTTTCTTTCATAAAGCAGCCATACATAACATTGCAAATGGTAATCATAAAACTATTGTTTAAAATAATCAGGATATAAATACATCAATTTAGTAGACAAACATAGATATTGACTAGAATTTGGACAATTTGAAGACAAGTCATTCACTGAATTTGTTGTTAATACATCTAATACTAGCTGGAACAAATAAGTGACGAACCCTGTTTGTTCTCAAAGTCGGCATACGCAGCCTGCGTCCAGAAGGTAATGATGAATATTCCGAAAAGAGTATGTGAGTAGGATCACTTACAATTTTGTTTGCCTTTTTTAAAATTTGCTGCTCATAACAACTGCCGATACTTTCGATAGGAAGCCCAATAATTTTAGACGCAGTGCTTACGATTTTTGAGAGTTTGTTTTTATTCTGGACAGACCAACTTCAGAAATTAAAGGTTATCACACTTTTGAATAAAGGTTTTGTAAAATAGCATCATGATAGTTTTTGTTAGATATTCGCCACTTATTCATTCAAACAGAACGAAACCCATGCTAGTCTTGTCTTCTCAATAATCCCTGTTCAACAATCAGTCAATCTGTACAATAATTGGGCTAATTAATCAGGCAATGTACACATGGACTGGTTATTTCAGTCATCGTACACATTGCCTGATTGTAGACATTGACTGTAACATATGCACACGGAAAACGTTGAGAGACCTCGAACAAAAGTTCACATATATTGTCACGTACACATAACAGGAAATACTTGCTGAAGAATCTTGAAGGTTGTTGACTTCATCTTGAAGGATGATGTTGACGTTGTTGTGGAAGCTGTCCTGTGGCTCGTGTAGCGGCAGCCTGTACTGATGGAGTCTCAGTCGTTGTGATCAGGGTGGCCACTAGTTCTGACAGCTGGTCTACCTTCATGGCTATATTGATGTCCTGGGATTTCACGGCCTGTTGAACATGATGCAGGCTCTTTGTTGATGATGTTGCCGAGGAGGATGTTGGCATTGTTGATGTTGAAGTTGCTGAGGACGAGCTTGAAGTTGATGCTGTGGGAATGGTCAGGCAGGGGGAAGCTGGGTTGGGAGAATCATGTGTCTTAGTCCTGATTTTGATGGTCTCTCTATATTCTCTATATTTGGGCGAGGAGTAGTCCGGAGCAAACTGGTTTCAACCTAGGCTCGGGCCGTCGATCATCTGTTTGTATTTGATAGGCGTGGAACCGGTCATCTAAGATTTTCTCCAAATTATGAAGTATGTGAATGTTTCAAATAAATT
The DNA here is from genome assembly GCF_003918875.1 of Haliotis rubra. NCBI lineage: Eukaryota > Metazoa > Mollusca > Gastropoda > Lepetellida > Haliotidae > Haliotis > Haliotis rubra. Next base: position 929,111 of record NW_025765214.1, on the reverse strand, counting down.
AACACGTTGAAGTGTTTACATACATGTTTAAGCGTTGATCTCCCTTTACCGCATTTACCCGAATATTCTACAATGTTAAAATTGTAATAGTAGTTTTCATTATTCAAGCAAGTATTCGAGCTACCCTTACTAGGAATGTTTCAGTGGGATGCATAATGTTCGTTCACTGAATTATGTCATTTATAGATATTGCTTAATAAGACATATGATGTACGTCATCAACTATCATGTCAGAATGATCAATTGTCTTACTTAATTCATTACTTGAATGTTACATGTCTGTAACTGATCATGATTCACTTCTTTTATTTATTTATTGATTGATTGATTCATTCATTCCTTGATTCATTGATTATCCAAAGAATAAAGAATTCCTGCTTTACTTGAGATCCTCTCTGTATTTGAAGGCGTGGAGATCCCGGAGCTAATTCCCCAAAATAATTCTAGATTTGAACCGTCACACAACAAGACTGTTTTAGTTGCAAAATGTATGCAGCTGTCATCTGTTTTCTTTGCCAAGGCATATAATGTGTGAACGCGCAAAATATAATGATCAAAAGAACAAAACGATATGTTAGAAAGAATAAATAGCTTTCACAACCTACATAAAGCAATAACTTCAAAAGACGTATAATTTCAACTTGCAGTAAACATGATTTGTATTTATTTGCCAACTGAGTACAACTTGCAAGTCACATTAGGGGAAACAAAAGTTGATAAACCCACAAACATGGAACTCCATTTGGTAAACTAGAGGCAGTGGGGTAGCCCAGTGGTCAAAGGTTCGATATCTACGTCGCCGACCCGGGTTCGATTCCCCAAATAGGTTCAATGTGTGAAGCCCATTTCGGTTGTTCCCCAAAATTGATATAGTTAAATCATATTGCTTGAATGCAATAGTTCAAATATGTCTGTTGCCCCCTAATCAGAAGATCGTAAAACCTCCAGGCCTCGCTGACTTGTTTAAACTTATAGAACAAAGCTCATGTTTTCTAAACGCCCCCGCAAATGGTGTAAGCAGCAGCAATGCTGAGAAACCTTCTACAAATGCTGCATTATGTAAGGTGTATCGACAGGGATTAACATCTTGACGACGTTAAATGCCAACACTCATCCCATAAATAACATATCCTTGCAGGAAAACTACGAAAAAAGATTGTCATCGATTCGGATTGTTCACACTGCTGATGTCGTTTTCTGATCCTTTCTGTGTAATGTAACAAACAATGACCGGCTGATGTTATAGACACACCATGTACAACCTCTTGTCCCTTTGGTCAAGGAACATGATGGACGTCCTGTCTGATATATGAGAAGAATAAAATAACGAGAACTAATTGTGAATTATGCAGGCTAGTTTTCATAAACATGTTGGCCTACAAAGTGTGTAAAAAGTGACGTTATATAAAAGGAAATATTATTGTGGCTGTCTGACCGTTTTCATAATTATGAAGTACAAATCACAACTGGGTATTGAAGAAGATAATTGGACGAAATACTCTTTTAGTCATCAATATTGCTGAACCACACACTTTTCCAATGGGAATATATAACGAAAAACACTGCACATGTAAGGAACATGACAAGAAACAAATCCCAACAACTAAATGTATTAATGAAATGAGGGAATTAATCTAATGAGTCGGCAAACATTTACACAGATTGTACTTGATGGGAAGGGCGAAAATAATCTTCAACCATGACTCACCGAGCCAAGTTGTTGCTTGCAAAGACACAAGAGTACACGAGGCCTTGAACTATCGGAAGGTTCATAAGTATTGGTTCCCTGAGAAAGACGTAGCATTACAGAATTACGTTGTGTTGCAGGCCGCAGCTGTGGAACATATAGCTCGTGTCATGGTTTGTGTCGTGGCGACCTAGTCGAGACTCTAACCAGCAGTATTATATATTACCCCGCTGACATGTGCCACATTAACAAAGAGGTTGCAAGGCTTTGGGAATTCGCGACCTCATCAACCCTTATTGATATGTGAGACGTTTTAGATCAGTAGAAACCCTTGTTGCGAATAAAGGAGGCCTCCATATATGCACCTGTACATGTTGTGCTGATGTAAATTAATATATGAAACTTGAGTAAAAATATGAAGATAACTTCTGAAACAGTTGAAAAAAAGTTACATCCAATTCCTTCAACACATTTCCATCATATCCAGACTCGTACTTTTACGTTTCAAAACGTCTATGTCAAAGGGCATAAATCTATAAAACATGATGAAGATAACGAGCTTAGGTGTCACATCAATGGTAATGAAAGTTTTCTCTAATTCCAAACATCAGTATCATAGTTTCCAACCCTGTAACCTTTAAAGAACCATATAAAAAGATGTATCTGGAAGGCTTGTGGATGTTTTTGTCACTATGAATAAATGTCTTTGGCTGCATATTTGAAATTATGCACACATAACATGAAACGTCTCAGCCTTGCTTCTGATATTTTTTTATGTAAATGTAATTAAGAAATATATGATATCCCGGGAGAAATTATCTGAATTAGTTTTGAAAGAAATGCTTCGGGAAGAATTTTTTCCAAATCCAAGAACCATATAATTTCATGAATATGATTTTGAGCAGATTTAACCGCTGTAGGTTTGTGTTGTTTCTTATGCACAAACCATTGTTATTTACACACAGAGATACTAAACGTTGCTAATCGAACGTGGTCACCAAGAATTTCGTCACGCAAATCTGAACGACTCTTGTTTGTTACGAGCAAAGTACATTGCTATTCAACGTTACTGTCATAAATGTATTGATTGATTAACGTACATCTTGAAGAGGCAAGGCAGAATAGATCGATACGCATAGATCAGTCATTCACAGAAATATCCCATTTTGTTATTTTATTCTTGGGAGGTGGTGGTTGTGGTGGTGGTGTGTGTGTGTGACACACACACGCCTTAGATTATGAACGCTCCTGGACATAATAGTAGCAGACTCATCTAAATTGTCAAGTAAGTGCATTTATGGTTTAAAATAACCACAGTTTCATTTAAATGAATGATTTCATTTCGTTCAACAATCCAAAAGGGACGGTGGGTAGTCTAGTGGTTAAAGCGTTCGCCACGTCGAAGATCCGGGTTCGATTACCTAGATGGGTAGAATGTATGAAACCCATTGCTGGGTGTACCCCGTCGTGATAGTGTTGGAATATTGCTAAAAGCGGCGTAAAACTATAATCACTCACTCACTCAACAATCCAAGATAATGAATGACCTCTTCTTTCTTGTCCATTAGTGTAAGAAACAACCGAACATCGAGATCGGTATTAAAGATTATTTCGAATTTCCATTCGCAAGTACTGCTCCATGTCATACAACATGCCATCAGCTCTAGGTTATGGTGTCTATATTTCCCAGCTGCTAACGTACTTTAGAGCATGCATGTTTTGTTCACACTGAGCGGAGTACAAGTTTGCTTTTCAAAGTGTTTATGCCACCCTACCTACCGGCATATTTCTTGTTTTAATGACTTTTTGTGTGAGTGGTAGATGCTGCTTCGTCGTATCACATACACCTGATGTGTGTTCTCGGATTTTCAACTAAACATTCTTGTAATGTTCGTCATTATTTTCCAGTTTTCTGAATACTGATTACACTGATTTACACTGGTGTACAGTTAAATGAACCGGTTATTATGAATAGCTAGGAGTCATTTTCCAAGCTGAAACAATAATTTAACTTGTAGAAATCTGGACATAGACGATTGTAGGGTAAAACAAATAGACCATGAATGTTATACAGTTAACAACGGTGTTCTAAACTTAGCTTACAAATTACTGCAAAGGAATTACGATGGCAGTATAAATACAATTGAGTGAGTGAGTATTTTTTACGTCGCTTTTTGCAATATTCCAGCAATGTTACGGCGAAGGACACTAGAAACGGGCCTTAGACCTTGTACCCATGAGGGGAATCGAACCCGAATGCCCTAACCACTAGCTAGGCTACCCCATCGCCCCAAATACAATGGAAGTAATGGCTTTAAAGTCAGTGATTATAATATTCGGCTAGCAGCAACAGTGGTCAAGCTTCCGAAACAGGCCCTCTTGTTATTCATAGTAGGACATAACGACTTTCCCCCACTGCTGGTCTTTAAGTCATTTGAGAGGGTATATGCATGTGCTTGCCTCACGTATAGTCTTAATACCTTCTGGGACGTGCTATCCCATACTATACTAAGCAGCAAACAAAAAAAACGTCAGTTTGGAATTTTCCTTTGCAGAAACGGATAACTGTAAACTCATTTAATGTTTTGATTGTATATTTTTGACATCTCCAAATTTACCTGAGCAAAGACATTCCTTTCGAAACTCTGAATGGAACCCAGGAAATGGTCTCAAAAGCGCAACCTGATCTCGGAGATGGTACGGTGTTCTCCATGTTTTTTATGTAACTCATGCTGCACGTGCTGTTCACAAGGACCAGCCCTTTTAAAATGCAAACCTGGTTGAAACATTCACATTACAACGTCAGCAGGATGCCGCGACTCACGACAGCTCAGAGGAACCAGTTTGCCCTAAAACACCAAAACTGGCAATACAGGAAATGGAGAACTGTTCTGTTCACAGATGAGAGTCGGTACTGCGTATCAACTGCAGATGGCAGAACAAGAATATGGCGACGACGTGGCAAGCGTTACTCAGACCAATGTGTTATGGAAAGAGACTCATGGGGAGGTGCAAGCATCATGGTATGGGGTGGAATAGGCCTGAACCAGAGAGTGGGTCCTGTGGTGTTCCAGAACCTTGGTCCAGGGAGAGGAGGCGGCATCACAGCGGTGCGCTATATCGACCAAGCTCTCAAACCACACGTCATACCACATTTCGCACGTCACCGGAACAACATTTTCCGGCATGATAACGCCCGGGCCCATAGTACCAGAGCTACACGGGACTTCCTACAGCAGAACGGTGTCAACATTATGCAGTGGCCAGCCCTTAGTCCTGATTAAAGGATCTGAATGGACTGCAAACGTTCACGTAATATCTTGAAATTGTGCTGAGTTATTCATTGATGTGTCAAAATATTGTACACAAAAAATATGTTTGATCCGCTTATTATGTCCATTTCTGTAATGATTTCATTACAGTGCCTATCCAATTGTGAATTCCTACTGACGTTTTCTTTGCTGCTGAGTATATATCAGTCTAGTTCTACAGTTCTAGAGCTATCAGCTGGAACGTCATTTTCTTTATTGATTTTTAAATTATGTAATGCAGTTAAAACATTTTTGTAAAATTAAACATTAAAGCAGTGATGAAACAGTGATACATCAGGTGATAGTTGCTTGACATTTATGCTTGACACATATTTTCGTGTTAAAACCCAAAAAGTGATCATGACTCATGTACGTTCAGAACCAGCAAACGTTTATAATGATTATAGGCACCGGCGATCTGCGCCCTAATGAGTTATGCAAAATTCATTTCTTTTTAAGAGGAAATAATTACTGCATCTTGTTCAGACACATGTTTCCATTAGTGTGCAGAATTACAGCAGATCTATCTCATAACCCCCACCCCCACCCCCACCCCACACACTCCCCACTTAATGCATAAAACATTGTAAATAGTGAAAATAAATTCAGAGAACAGTACAGTACAGTACATTTTATTACTTGTTTCAATTTTTATTAAAAATTGTCATCTGTTTCAACTCATTTTTTGTTAAGTGTTCATTTCGGCAGGGATCATTGTAGTTAATAAAGTTGATAATTCTAAAAGATTTTCTTCGATCAGGAAACCTTGTTAAGTTTGAAAGATAAAAAACATACATGTTCGTGTGAAGGTGGCCACAAAAAGTTCATTAATAGCCAGAGTTGACATGGGTTGAACACTAATGTGTCAGTTACACTAAGCTTGAAGTCTTTACTTATTAGTCAAATCCATGGCAAACCTGGAACAAAATTCATCGAAAAAATGGAACTGTCAACGATAGATAGCAGGTGCATGGTACGGATAAGGTGAATGGTGCCCCCGTAGCCCTTTCCCATCCTAATCATTAGCCAGCCGACAGCCAGAAGCATACTTATATACATCTTGTCATAGTGGGAATACACGACTGTATGTCAATCAGTAAGATACTTATATACAGCTGGATCCAGCCACAAGGATTGTAATCGTTGCAATTATTGTATCAGGTCACACGTACAGAATAGTGGCTGCCTCACTAAGGATGGAACGAGTTGTAATGTCAGTGTCCGATTGAGGTCATGACCAGTCGGCCATGGAAACTTTCTACATCAGTTCAAGATACAGTTGTTATTTGGGCTTCCAATTACATTCTCATTGTCATACGTTCCAGTTTTGTTTTCTGGTAAGTAAACCGTCAAAATACATTGAGTTCAGTGATACTTGGCAACTGTATTTTGAAAATTAAAGGGTTCCTTAAAATACTCAAGGGTAATTGTCGTTTTATCTGCCTAAAACATCTAACTGATGTACGCTGAATGAGTGCTCCGAGAACAAACAGGTCAGGTTAGCCTTTTATATCAGCATAATTCTTCCACTATTTCAACATGAAAAACCAAGACAGGCTATATAGTTAATAAGGCGTAGCTTTAAGGTTCATGTTCATATTGTTGTGTTTGGTACTGAGGAAATAATGATGGAACACAACGTTTCCTCGGGATACCCTGATGAATACCCTCATGTCTTAGCCAACGCCTCTTCACGAACATCACCTTCAGCTCTTTTTACACAATATTTCAGATGTATCACAACGTAATTAGAACGTGTCTAAAGTGATGCCGGTCATCTGGTGCACAGACATATCACATTCTGCTGTCTGTGTACGAGTGTATACTGAATATGATGTTCATCCATATATTGTCATCCTTCCTGAGTGTATGCTGATTTACAAAATAACATATACAAAGTATAGTATCTGAATTTGTTGAATGCTTCAAGTAGCATACTTACATCTTAAAATCAGTGATCGTGGATGAAAATGTCGGCATTCGGTGTTGACAATGACACGAATCTGTTCACTGTCAACGTTATATCAGAAGGCTTTCTTTAACTCTATTCATTCCCTGTATTAACAACTGTGTAGAGCGCAAACGAATGTATAATTTGACCATTCATTCACATGATGGGGATAAGAACGCGTCTCTGTTGTTTTGGGGGGACTGAGCCATGTGGTCAATTAATCACCTTGAAGATGCTTTTTCAGATTGATCTTCATTTGACATAAATATATTACGCAGGACAAACTTGAGCTGGAATCAGTTAGATAAATCGATATTGTTTTTTTTCACACATACATTAGTTGGTATTTTATCGTCTATCATTTTCATTACACTTTTTATGAACATTCTGCCATCTACCATCTGCAAGTTTAATCAAATGCATCTGGTTTGTTTTAGTCAAAGTTTTATGGGAGTCGAAGCCCATGCCAGGTAGTATGTGGACGGTCGCAGCACCAAAATGCTTTTGCTTCGACAGACATCAATATATTTTCCAGTCCAAAACTAAAGAATTCTGAAAAACCATCTCCAAACAGCTTGCAAATCTGAAAACTCCTAATACTAATCTCTAAATTTAATCCACAGAAAATCTTGATTATCCGACGAAGCTGATTTCATTGAGAATAAAGTCAAAATTGTGGTGTAAACTATGAGCACTGATCTTCGCAATTGGGTTACGATGACATGTGTCAACCAAGTCAGCGAGCCTGACCACACGATCTCGTTAGTCGCCTCTTACGACAACCATGAGTTGCTGAAGATCAATTCTTACCCGGATCTGAAGCCGAACGACGTCTGAAGGAAGTAAAAACAATCAAGTATGGAAGTACAAACAATCAAATATGCAACTGTAGTTGGGAAAACAAGTTTCACTAATGGGTAAAATGATACACACAAAACTGACAGTTATGTAGTTGCATGTGTATAGAAGTTTGGTGGAGAAAAACGATAAGTTGGAAATGAAAGGCTTGTGAGAAAGCCATGCTCGAAGCCATGCTCGAAGCAATGAGATTGTAATAGCCCTTTTTCGATGTATGGGGAATGGCAATGTTCACATCAAAGGAGTTTTGAATTTATATTCTTTGATAAACACACTACTGCTAGTCTTGTTTGAAGGAAACAACATGTAACATGTCCAGTACATGTCTACAGGTTATACTCAGCAGGTGCATTTAAGAATAAAGTTCCAATGTTGGTGCCTTATGGGGACATGGTTATAGCACATCAGCAGTTGTGATAATAACATTGCCAGAGTAGCTACCATTGTGCAGTCTAAGTAAACCTAGGCTCAGTATTATTCGTTACACAGCTATACTGAGTCTAACAAACCCAAGTCAAAGGTCGCGTCAGCTAACCTTTTGAATTGACCAATCAAGTCACAGTTTACCGATCGCGAAAGTTAACATTGGCACATACCGTTTGAACATTTACCTCGAAAGCGTTTGTACTCGAACGATTCCAAACGTTATTTTCCGCGCGATCGCTTCCGAGTGATTCACATGGAGGACGCCATTATTCACAACATTGAGTAAACAGTGGCTGGAAATAGAACACAGAAACTCAAACCGAATTCTGAAAGAATTGAAAATATTAAACCAGTCATTGGTGATTTTGAAACGGAACCGTCGTGTAAAGATTCCGATGGCGTGTGCGTAAAATGCCTCATACGCGTCCCGCCGAACCCTAAATAGTAGCCGTTGTCTGATTTGTTAAATAGGTTCGGCCGTCTCGCATTTGATTGGACGGTCATAGGTCGTTCAAGGACCAGGAATGTGGGCTGGGGAAAGTACACTCTTAAAAAAAGACGCACGGTTATTTTGAGAATATTGGACTCATACAGCTGCGGCAAAATCAATACAAATATACTATTTGTTTCCAAAACGTCATCTTTGTGTGACTGTTACTGTTTCCCTTGTTTGAGGCGTTTGAAAAAATATTCGCCAAAACGTCACCAAGAAAACATGCAAAGCAAAATGCATGTGCAAGTAAACGGAAAAGCATGCGGTATCGAACACTATAAAAAGGCAAACGTTTGCTTTTGTCATTCGTTTTTGCCTTGAAAAGTGGAAACCATCATGCTACGCCTGAATGTCGCCAATCGAACCATCGCCATAGACCAGTGATGAACCACAATTTCGTTCTTCACCGCCGAGATGGAAGACAGCGTGTTTACCGTCGGAGAAATTAACGTTTTGGCCCAAATTGGCTGTTTCCATACTTATATATATTCTCAACAACAAAGTAGGACCACCGCAATATTCAATACTGAAGTATTATATGGATCACAATGTGAAGTAAATGTATTAAGTACTTTAATATTGATGATTGTGGTCCTGAAGTTTTGTTGTTGAGTATTTGTGAAAAATAAAAAAATCCACAATAAATAAATTAATTTCTTTTTACTTTAACGATTGAAGGTACCAAAATTAACCTTCAATCGTTAAAGTAAAAAGAAATTTATTTAATATGCCTTAAATACTAATTGTTTAGCTTATGGTTGGGTTACTAACAAACTCCTATATTTTTATTGAAGCCTAACAACGTAGTGACTTAATAACAAATCTGCACACACTCACAATGGTATCTGCATTGCATGGTCTGGAGCCGTCGATCATTCAGTCAGTCTGTCATTTACACAATATTGATATATACCACTTGGGCAATATGCCTCGGAAAAGCAGACGCAGATGTATGGGCTAATGTTTTGTCAAACAATGTATGTGCATAAAGAACTGTTGGTTTTGTTTGTCAGTGGCTTAAATTTGTTTCAATTCTGCTTTGAACGATTATGATATGATAGGGTGACACAAGATGACGGCACATAGCCAAACAGCCAGCTGAGGGAAGGTCCTGCTATGTTTAAAGTAATCAACGCAGTAATTAGCTGTGACATGCCAGCTTCATAGCAATCACTTTGGCCAAGTGGACCGAAAAGATCAAAGCAATAGCTTGCAACGCAGCCGGTCAGTCGCTGATAAGCACAGCTAACTATCTTCCTTCCCTGGGGGTACAGCATGGTTTACGTTTAAGCTTCCCGATTCCCAAAGGCAGGGCATGTTGTGGATCTATTCTCCACTTGTCCTTGATGCCTTAAGCAAACATTTTCTTCATTATTCAAAGTTATTCAATTGTCCCTTGATAATCTTGTTACTGTTATTTTATCCCATGCATCTCTACACGTAGGCCACTTACATTTGGGCCGCACCACCACCATGTGAGACATGTTTGATTCGTTTGTAATTGGGGAGTGTGCTTTCTGAAGAATAATGGCAAGGCTTATGGCAGAATCTATTAACGCTCCAGAATGAATCCCATTTGGCTAAATCTACTCAATCAAGACATGACATGACTGTAAAGTGAGGATAGTGTCCCTGTATCTATGTGTGATACTTGTGAGAAACTGCAGATGTTTTTGCTATATAGCTATATTGGTAGACATTGCTATGATAGTAAGATATTGCTTTTGTCACACCAGGACACGTTGCATTTATAGGCCTGATAACACAATAAGACATTTGTCTCCAGCTCCTCTGTTCACGTTGAAGCTAGTTAACAGTTAACAATTTATCACAAATTTCTCTAATTTTCTGTTATCTCTTCTAAACGAATTTCTTATACAGATTTGATTTGTCATCACGTTCGAGATATATGTAAGAACTGGACAAGCCTCTTCTTGATCTTACGCAACAACCCATGAAGGTCCGGGTTAGAATGTGCCTTCAGTAACCCATGCTTGTCGTAAGAGGCGACTAACGGGATTGGGTGGTCAGGCTCGCTGACTATGTTGACACATGTCATTGGTTCCCAATTGCGCAGATCGATGCTCATGCTGTTTATCACTTGGTTGTCTGGCCCAGACTCGTATATTTACAGACCACCGCCATATAGCTGGAATATTACTGAGTGCGGCGTAAAACTAAACTAACTCACTCACTCACCTTACGCAACCGTCGTCGTAGCTGTGGGTACAGCTGTTAGCAGTTGCCAAATACGCCGCAGTCCGATGTGTGAACTTCACGGCGAACCTTAGCTGTAAGGATCCGTAAGCCTCCCCCACCCCTCACCCCCGATATTGATGCTTTGTGTGTCAGTCCAACTACGATGTACCAAAGATTTGCCAACGTCTATGACGTACTCCACATCGGAATTCTAGCGACATCAAACTATCTTGCCTTGACACATATGAATATTCACATTCACGTTTGTAACTCCATCAGTCTACTTATTAATAACTAACTTGTGTGTATTCAGCACGTCAGAAACTTCTCCAAGGACCTGCAGTTGGGTATTCGTACATTTTATGCCCTAATTCAATTAGTGCGCACACACGCACGTACGCACCCACACACACTTATATTATAAACTTGGATTTTATACATGTCTACATCGTAGCACGATTATGAAGACAATGTGCCCGTGTTTTTCGTCTTGGTGATAAATATGCAAGTTGAATGTGTGTGTGTGCGTGTGCGTGTGCGTGTACGCGTACGTTGTTAAACGTCGCACTCTGGAATTTTTCGGATGTATGAAAATAGCCGCGTCTAGACCAGACAAACCTGTGACGGTTATTGTGAGCAACGATCCACGCTATCTACCATGTCGCAGTGCCTGACCACACAACCAGTCAAGTCGCCTTTCACGACCACGATATTAGGGTTCCTACTTACATGTAACAGATGTGTTAACGTCGGCATTTGGAACAGTACCTTAGTTTCACCATGGCTAATAGGTGACTGTGGGAGTATATATTGATAATCACTGAAATTATCCTTTCGTAAAACACAACAGAATGTCATTGGCAGAGATACATCTGTTTACCGGAAAATCTCCATCGCTCTTACGACGTTTAATTGTCTTCTCGTTCACAAGAGGCAGATCCCAAGTGATACGTACGACCCTTCGACGCCAGTGTTAACTCACAAATAGTAAGTGACATATTGTTCAAACACCTTCTAATCCATCTTCTTATCTAAACTCATCTCTAACTACAACATACACCGGATTCGGATACAGATATACTGTTGTGAAAGAAACAGTATTTCAGTTACCACTGCCCATGCATGTGATTTACATTTGACATTGCATGATGTTAATGTACACATTTTCTTCTTTTAATTTTCTTTACTCTCATTGTACCCATATTGGACATGGTCACTGGATTGTCTGGTCCAGATTATTTACAAACCGCCGCCATATACCTTGAACATTGCTGAGTGCGGCGTAAAACTAAACTCACTCACTCATTCATATTGGTCATAGTTCCCATCCAGCGATTTATGCACAAGGCTAACCAATCGCTCATAGCTAAGTAATACACGTTTGTATCAATGTTAACTGGATGTTAACAATAGCCGCGGTTGTAAATGCACCGTCTGAGCATATTTCAGACCATTGTGTGGACTGTGTAACATATAACGTGCGCAAGACAGCATTTTGTAAGCTATTTGTTATATTAATCGATAAACCAGTATGGTACAGATAAGAATGAAATAAGTCCCACAAAAATAGATATAGTTTTTCTTCAGTACACATCACCTTTTTAAGAAACATGACGTCAACAGCGCTGTTATATTGTGACTCCAGCATCTTCCATGACGTAACAAGGTGAGTGTGATTGAGTGAATGAGTGAGTATGGTTTTAAGCCACCTTTAGCAAATTCCTGCAATATCACTACCTAGACATCGGCATCACATGGTGCACCCATTTACGGAGTCGAACCCGGGCCTTCGGCGTGTCGAGCGAACGCTTTAACCACTAGGCTGCCTCACCGCCCCCATAACTAAGTATCACGTCAACAATGGTTCTGTATTACTTATATCTGTCCGCCATATAGCTGGAATATTGCTAAGTGCTGCGTAAGACTAAATTCACACACTTATATCTGTCTGGGTCAGGTTGAAACTAAAAAATAAATTAGAATATGTTTTTATTAATAACTTCGAACCATTTCATTAGTAAGGATAAATATTACTGCTCGGCTATTAATCAAGAAAATAAGGTTGACACTCATTGGTTGTAATATATCCTGTTGACTTCAGGCATGTATTGGTGAAGAACTCAGTCTCCAACTTGACATTAGGAACCGCAAACAAATATGACATATTAGTGTACGCGATAAGGACATAACACATCCACATGTCTGTAAATTCCGACATGGATTACATGCACTAATGTGTTTGCAGATCATGTTGTCTCAGGTTTTCCACTACACGAAACCATTGAAGTTGATAAAGCCATAAATGTCACAGTCTGCAGATGGACATGAAGTGGCAGATAAACAGCTTAGAAAACACTTTTCATATTGGGCTTGTTGTGCCACGGGCATCCTTTTCGAGAACCACTTAACGAAATTCGTTCTCCTTTGGGTTTATTATCAACTGACGAATGCAAATGTGGATGTTTTTAAGGTTCATAAGTGATTCATATGATTGTAATGCCTATTTCATGTATATAGGTTCCATATAATCATGTAAAACAATACGCCTCATGAGACCACGCTTTACATTTATAAATATATATATATAAATATATTGGTCATCTTCATCAGACATCTCAGACTTTATAGACCCTTCCGCATCATAGACTTTACAGGATCATACTTGGTGTTCCATTCCATATTATGGGATTCCGAACAATTAAGCTTGGTGCGAAATGGAGTCAGAAAACTGTGTGTAGGCTTGTTGCCCAAAGGACTCTACTACATGATATTTCAGTGGGGTGGCACTACAACTTCTGCAGTAGTCCGGGCTGGTACAAACATACCCCACAAACATGGCTGTTGCGATTGGTTTACCACAATTGTTTTAATCTATCATTAATGAAGGTTCGTGCAATGTACTCACCAAACATCTAAGGTTGAAAAGTAAAATATGATTTGCCATTTCAGCTACCTTTTGTGAAGTTACGTCACCATCACAACACATCCAATGTCCAGTACTTTAACTCGCGCATGAGTTAACCGATGGTAACAAAGTTTAATCATACAGCCACCTTCGACCGATAGTTCGGCCAAGATTCGCTCTTTATGAAAAGGAGTGACGAGAGAGTTAAAGTGCCAGTGACAAATACCGTTAATTAGATCGGATGATATTTTGTGACATTCCATTCGAATTGGACTCAAAAGTTAAGAACAGACCCAAAACAACGTTTTATCTATCTGAGCAGAGTACATCGTGTTCAAGGGCACTAAAAATGCACCTTCAGGTGTATAACAGCCTCCATAAAATAGATTTAATTTCGCCCTAATAATATAAACACATTGTTCTTGCAGCAATGCTAACATCAAATGTTCAGTTACCTTACTTTTCCATTCTTCATGTCATTTTGTCACACTGACGTATGTTAGGTTCTGTGCGTAAACAGCGATCAGCTGGTGAAAACTTTGGAAAAGACAAGGCCATAGACCTAATCAGTGGGCATTCAAAACAGAATATCAATGTGCTGTTTGACGCGTGTCACTGATATTACTAGTCTGTAATTGTTTCTCAGCAAACAGAAAATAAGTGTGTCTTCTCTGTTCACTGTCAGTTCGTTCATACGGATAACTGTACGTATAGATCTCTCCACAAAAGAGAAATTTATGAATTTCTCTCCATTGTATCACCCACAAAAGCTGACACATATAAACTAAACTTACGACATTCGGGAGCTTTATGGCTATGTGGAACAATTTCTGTTGACAAACTTTCACATGGATTCTAGTCGTTACTTCTAATATTTCACAGATGAAAAAACATCTTTCACAGACAGGACATGTTATGATCAATTAAGTTAAATGTTACTGCCGATAGCTGTTAGAACTGAAATAATATGCGCAAGACACTTTACTAGTTTCCCTTCGAATGATCCTTCGCGGACGTGCCTTTGAAAATAAAATAAAAAGTCAAGGACTAATGTCATTAATATTAATAATGACAAGGATAATACCTCTGATCGAACAGCAGAAGTTCAAGATTCAAGACACACATTCCAGTCTATTATGTTGTGGGTCAGTTTGACAAAAATGCCTTTTCTGTTTATGTCAAAAGTTAAGTTACTTGTGGTGAAAACAATCTCGTTAGACCTGTAAATGCGAAAAGACTAAAATTTGATAATTTAAATTATATGCAGTTCTATTCTTGTCAAAAACATTTAAAGAGACATTCTGGTTTTCGTTCAAAAAAGGAGTTAATTTAGAAATTGTCACGATATGTTTTCCATCATCTCACAACATCCATAAACGTGAACATATAGATAACTATTACTTTAAAATAATTGAGCTTTTATATCGACAACCTCATGAATAATAATAGTTACGGACTCCTATCTGATCTGGTTCTCATTGCATACAAATCGATTGTTTGGATTGCCTTAGTGTAATCAAAGAAAGGACACATTGCCATGGGGTTCAACCCCGGTTTGGAATGTATGGAAGACTTAATTTCTTTCAAATGAGGCCATAACATATGAGGCTCTTCACACCCCAATCCTCCAGAGATTGTAATCAAAGAAACAACAGAGAAAACCTATTCAGTATCATATGTATTGACAATAAAGATGATGGCAATCTCTGTACCAAACTATGTGACAAGGGAATGATTTCACCTTCATGTCGAGCTATATACCAGACTGAGTATAGGTTGAGCTTGTGGTGTCTTTATTTCGAATTCCCAGTTGCTTAGTGGTATATTTAGATATCCTAAGTCCACTACAAAGGAAATGTATAGTCCGAGGTTAATACTGACCCCACTGTTTTGTAAAACAAATATGTTTCCAAAATGTTTATAAGCATCGGAATGTCTCTAAGTTTACACAACAGCCGTAATTTGAAATCATCTAACAGAATATCCCCGTCCATCGATGACTGTATTGCCTGGTTTGTTTACACAGCCCTCTGCTAGAGTACGTTTGTGTCACAAAAGATACTCCCATTTCAAAAATGGAAATGTAAAGATTGGCTGTGCAACCAAGTGAAGGACATGCTTACCCTTTTAGCAAACACATGGTGTCATCATTGATATATAGTGATCCCTTCACGTAACTTTCACAGCTATTCATATCTTGACACCTAACAGAATTTGGTTTCGGGGATAGTTTAGACAGGGCATTTTCTGGGTATTTATGACGGTTTGCAACTTAACACATACTGAAGGGTATTGTACCATTTACATTTCATAGAAGGACAAATGTTACAATCAAAGTTTTGAATATCAAAGATATTGAGCAGTCAGTTCAACCATTGTATGGTATGAACTTGACACGAAGCTTCTCAACATTATGAGTAATGTTGCACATTCTAGTATCCCATACTATTTACCGGGATATCCTCCAAGAGCACTGGTACTTACTTGTGAATAAATCGAATGGTCAGGTGACTTGGTTGACAGGTGGCGTTTTACCTCGGCGACGTGGATCATTACTGTTGATACTAATCACTGGGTAGTCTGGTTCTGGCACAGCATACTCTACAAACCAATCGAAACATTGGACATAAAATGTCATAAAGAGAGCAGTGACTATAAAGATGACATCAACATTACAAATGTCCACGTTGTAACTGGGTGGCAATTAGAGATAATTACGCAGCACCAAGACCTCTACATAATCTTTATCTTTGAAAACGAACAATAATAATCAAAGAACATTGCACAAGAAACGCAGTACATGCTCTGTACCGACGACACAGAAATTCATTAGCAATAATGACAAGGAATGAAAACAGGAACGAATGGAGCTCGAACTAATTATCGACTATAAACCCTATCTTAGTAGCGACTTTGCTGTTATCTCCAATATTCCACCGTGGAAAGTAGAATACCAAAATAGTATTGACTACAGGAGAACTTTCTGTAAATAACCATTCCTTTTTCTGCTATCGATTTGAACCTAGGCAGAATTTTTTTTGTGTGGTCGAGAGCACAAAATTTAGTCCCGATTATTAGATACAACCAATCAAACCAAACACATTACAATCATAAAAAATAACAGGGTTTAATGTTTAATATATAAATGTCATCAACAAACGCTAATGTGCTTTTGAACTTTTTGATGTACATTGATTGGTTAAGTAAAATGCCATCATGTTCCTCATGTGTAACCATTATTGCAATCATGCGTCGAGGCAATACATTACATTACGAATAAAGGGTTTGTGTTGTATCCAGCTGAGTAATATCGGCAACATGAGATTTAATAATTGAAATACAATACTTACTCCATATCAAATCCTAGCTTTTAACGTAGTGTTATGTATTTGTTCATTCAACGAGTGAATAGTACTCTTTTATTAATATATACTTAGGCACAGTGTTCAGACCTCCTTACTCTGACGTTCGTTAGGTACGCATACAGAACATCAATGTCTATCTGACATATTGCATGTGACAATCTGCAATTGCCCGTTGGCATGTTGCTAGAATGTGTTTTTAAGGTTTTGACGAGCGAACACTTTAACCACTAGGCTACCCCCACCGCCCTGGTTAGTACAACTTGAACTCCGGAGGTTCGGAGCAGGTGAATAGCAATTTGACTGGCTTCCCGGGGTTGTTATTTATCGATAATAGGCGATCATGTAGCGCCATATGCGGGTCCGATCATTTACATTTTATGATTGCAGAAAACCTGTTTCAAAGTCCACAATTCACAGACAGGAACATGGGACATATTCACTTCCTTTCAGTCTGTTTGCAAGTTGGAAGCAATTTGGCCTTCGTCTCGTTGTTGACGACAATGTGATCTGGGCCTTCATCACGTTGTTGACGACAATGTGATCTGGGCCTTCATCACGTTGTTGACGACAATGTGATCTGGGCCTTCATCACGTTGTTGACGACAATGTGATCTGGGCCATCATCACGTTGTTGACGACAATGTGATCTGGGCCTTCATCACGTTGTTGACGACAATGTGATGTGAAATGCAGTATTACAGCAATGATAGAAAGTTGAGGATAATGAGAATATAAAATACTAATGCCTCAGATATTGATTTAATGATGCGTCAGTAAAGTGTAAAAAACAAGACTGTCCGATACCCAAGTGCACCGAGCTCGAGGTACTGCATGGTCCGCGTGTTTTAGGTATGTTTGGGCGTTAGGTTTTGGTTAAAAAACTGTTCTATATCTGTCAGTAATTGATAAAGCTCAAAGAGTATTTGGTACAACCACACTACAGTCTAACGTGCTAGAAGTGTGTTAAAAGTATTGGAAATACAAGAAAACAAAATTACAGTGTACATGTTTGACATTTACTTCGGCGTGGTAGGTATACTTCAGGTGCAGGAATTAGAACAGCAGCCATTACAATGAAGCTGATCAGCTGCTGGTAAATATTCAGCAAGTGCAATCGATAGAGAATGAATAATCGATAGAGGATAAGCAAACAATTAACCTGTCAGAAAATTGTCAATTATTTTGTGTCAAGGTATTAAGTGTGTCTTCAGGCCATGATGTTGTAGTGTCTCTCTGACGATCCTGACTTTGAGTTCTAAGAAGTGACCTTGAACTGTGATGAGTGTAGTACTCTCATGAGTGATAGTAAATGCCCCAGTTTGTAATAAATCGGCAGGTATGGTGAAACCCGTCAGTGCAAAATGCATTAAAAGTCGCTACAAATTATGTAATAGATGACAACACTGCAAACAATACCTAAACAGAAATAAAACGTAAGAAACATGGTTCTACGCTTCTACTCATGGAGGTTTCGGAAGATGTTGCCAGGAAAGCTGAATATTCCACTGTTTGTATTTTTCGTAAAAAGGTGAAAAACGTTTATGTATGTTGATTACTGAAAATATATTTCGTTTTTGTTCAGACAGACATTCTGACAAGTGTAAATGTTACAATGTGGTTCAAATATAGCAAAATGGTTCATGAAATGTTATTTTTTAAGGTTCTGGTGAACATCATGGTTAGTGCTTGTTTGGTTGCTTGTGGGAACTTGTCATGTGTGTGTGATCCGTCTTCAAGTCTTATTGTCCTTACTGGTCACTGCTAGTCAACTTGCAAAATTAAAAAAAATAGGAAAATATTTGATTTATTTAGATGTGTGGACATGACTATATATACACCGAGTGGAAACATAGCATGGGAAAGTGTCCTTGACAAAAGCAGTATGAAAATTTGTACATAATTATTATTTGAAGTTATTCGGCCCTAAACTGACACGATGTTTACAGGACATGTCTATGTTTGTAAGAAATATTTATTTTCTCGTTCATGCAAGTCCATGTATATAATCATTTAAAGCATGTACTGCTTTACACTAATGTCTCTAAATTGTAAAATATTTCACACTAATGCTCTTTATTGTTACCATGCCATGCTCATTTCAAAACACAGCAGCTTCGTAAATTAAAAAAATATGATGACATAACGTTATTTTCATTCTTTCATCTTTCCCCACAACAGGATTTAAAACGACTCAACACGTTTTATAATGTGTTGTTATGTGCACATTCCTTCTACAATTAATAAAATACTTCAACTTCGGCTGCCTCATATAACTTCACAGAAATTTCGGTTAATGGCAAAAGGAGACACCGAAACAAAGTCTGATAGTAATCAGCTGTACATCAACAAAAGGATGGGCCTCCGTGAAAGGAAATTAGTTTACAGTGACCTACGATGACGGTTTTGTACACCAGTGTGTTTCTGTTTTTTAAATGGCATGTTAGAATTTCCCTTGAGAGGTTTACGAGATTTATTATCAGTTTAGAAAAAATGAGAAAGAAGAATGCAATGTGGCTTCATTAGCGCTTATCAGTCACAAAATCATGCTCATTACTGTGATATGCATACCACCTATATCCCCTGGGTGATACGAGATCTCCATTAGATGTAATATCGTCTTCTAATTTTTCCTTTAAAGTAGATGTTATTCCTAATGTCCCGTCCCAAGTGTGCGATTTGGGCATGCAGGGCTATTTGAAATTTGAAATAGGAAATTCCTCATTACGCTGACTTGAATGCAATGTCATATCCTTGTAGATTTACACTGAAGTTAAAAACCGTCATGACTATCAGTCTACGATTTGGGGACCTCTGAGGCTTTACCTTATTTCAATCGTTGAAATCGAAATTGCTGAAATATTCAGTCGGTTGCACAATAGCTCAGTAAGGATCGTCATCTCTTCCAGGTACTTACCTTGAACAACATATAGCCAACCACACCGTGCCAGTGGCAATTCCCATAATTTGTTGCGGCCAAGGAATGTGGATATGCAATTGAAATATTTGATAATTCATTCAAGAGACACGTTCATACTTTTTCAACGCTCTGTCCGAAGTTGGAACTACTCTGTAGGTATTGAAGATAGACATAACGATAATTTCATATTTTATCGCAGATGGACATTGTAGACGAGACAAGACAATGGTAAAATTGACGCTTTGTTACTGATCTTTCTTTCTTATGACATCAAACGTCACATCTCAGATCCTTGTATTATTTCTTAATTATCAATTACAATAGAAACATTTGTCTATTTGACGCTTATTATATTTGTCGGTGGCGCGGAACATGCTGTCTCTTTTGGGTAGCAACTGTCGCCATGAATGATTTTTAGTCTCTCAATCTATTCTTAAAGTTGGCATGTTTATAATGCACTACTTTACGCATATTTACGTTAGTGACCAGACGCAGTATGTAATATTCTTGAAGTATAACAGAGACCTTGAACTAGACTGTAATTTAAATACATTTGTATAATTATCTATCCTCATCCTGCTTACTGGCGTACAGTTCTCCCAGGACATTGAAAACATTGAGCACCTTCAACTACGATTGTTAAAGACGATACATCCAATCTCAGATACACCTCAAAACGATGTGATTTTACAGTAGTTCGATTTAGTGCAGTAGATTGTTATGTGTTTGAATGTTGCAGTACGTGTTTTTCTTTTCAAGCGAGAGACGTGAAAAAATCTATTACCTCTAAGCTCTTGATATATCAATAACCAATTCCATCTCGCTCTGAACACGAACAATTCACAAGAAACATAACGTTCATCGCTTCTTGCTCAGTACGATTTCATTTCCCACTGGTGGTTTTGTTGTAGCATCAGTCCCCAGTATTCATTGGGTGCTGTAGCATCACTTTGAAAGTGTATGTGGTAGTTTAGCAGAGGGGTCTAGCTTATCTGTGTGTCATCATACTCGGCTGATACATCATTGTTGTCTTATCCAGTTATGATACAGATCATTGTTAGCGCCAATACTGTAGTCAACGCTATAACCGACGATCATTCACAGATTTGTCCCAAGGAAACAACACGTCTAGAAAACTGGATCTGCTGGATGTGTCAGCATGCAATGTACGTGACGTCACCATTATTTAGAAATGAAACCAAATCTATATTTTTGAATATTTTCCAGACAATCATGATCAATGATCGCGGGATCAAATCTCGGTTTCTGCTGATTTGCTTGTGCGTTTAGCCAGGTAGTAAAAGTAAAAGATCTGCATAGTTCAGGATTTCAGCCCAAATCGAGCAGACACGACTTAACACAACGACGATTCAGCCAGTGGATCAATGAAGCTAAACAACACACACTTACTCAGACTGTAAAGATCGTAGCAGGACACGCCATGACATGGGAGGTTGTATCGTTGACACAAGTCCTTGTAGCGTTATCCGTCGAGATGTTTGGACCTACTGACTGAGTTTGGTTTTACGCCGCTTTTAGCAATATTCCAGCAACATCACGGCGGGGGACACCAGAAATGGGCTTCACACATTATACCCATGTGGGGATTAGAACGTGGGTCTTCGGCGTGACGAGCCAACGCTTTAACCACTAGGCTACCCCACCGCCCTCGAGATGTTTGGATGTGATACTTGTGCTGAAGTGCTGTGCAATAACTCATTAGCTATTTCAAACCGTTTAAGATTAATTGAGGGAACACGTGTAATGACACGTGCATATATCCCACTATCTGGTTTGCCATCCAGTATTTACATTAACATGTTGATTAGAAGGGCAAGTAGATTGGCAGACACTGTTCATCCAGCATAGGAAACTGTCACGGCGACAAAATGTCATCATCTTCGTCGTTGATAGTTGAAGTTGTGATGATATTTGTGATGATTGAATCAGATGTTGCATCTGGTGTTGAATCTGAAGTTGGATCTGGTGTTGAATCTGGTGTTGGTCTCAATATGAATCACACGTTGGAACTGGCACAAATACAGCTGCACTCATGGTGCAGAATTCTCGTTGGATGTAAGCATGTAATTTGGTAAACGTTCCTAATGGCTGATCATTGCTGAATGAATACTTGTATAAAACATTCATGAGTAATTTACAAATGCTTTAAGGTTAATTGAGGAAGCACGTGTAATGACACGTGCATATATCCCACCAAATGGTATGTCATCCAGTATGCGCATTAATACGTTGATGAGAAAGACAAGAAGCGAGCTCGCTTATTGTCAGACATTATGTTCCACTAGCATAGGAAACTGTCATGGGATAAAATGTGATCGCCTTTCAAGACACATAAGCTGTTTGGTGGTATAACAATGGCTTCTCTAGGAGACAATGTTTCCGCATGCCTTGAAGGCACATTGTCTTACTTCCATCTATGATCAGAAAATGGTCAAGTATCAGGGTTTCTAATAACGAGATATTCCAACAACACCATGTTGCTCATCAGCGTGGCAAGCGAGCGAGTTAATCACATGGATACTTCTCCGTCCTCGTAATTATCATGTATCTGCGGTGTTACTGTTTGAGGATGAGGACGTTAACCCCTAATTGATGTGTCTCGAGGACAAAGATCGCGAGTTTGGTTTTGGCAATGAGTACAAAAAAGGGATGGTTGATGCGAGGATCCTGGCTTGCAACGGAAGAAACCCTGGCATGGGTTATGGTATCCTATTTCACTTGGCCACAAACAATCTTACAGTACATTTATAAGCTGAGATATGTCGTTGTATTGTTATTTCTTAGTGTGTAGTTTATACGAGATCCAACCTTTTCTGTAGATTGATGTTCATAAGCATATGAATGGTGAAACCTGACATTCACGGTATAATACAGATTTGTCACGAAACTTTTTTTTTAAATATTGAAACTTGCATGTTTTACTGTAGAAACCCGTGAAAGCAGTACACACGAAACGTAGTTAAGGATATTTCGGACACTTGAACTCAGGCTTTTGCAATATGCTTGAATGCATGGGTGCTGCATACGTGTTAAACGTCAGTGCTTGACTGATGTCACATGATCGAATATTCGGGCTACGACCCGTCCTGCACTGTGCATGTAGTGAGCAAAACTAGGAAGTGAGTGTGAGCTCTCAATTGGTTGATCGGTTAGTTTATCAACAATAAACGTGCAGGTGTACAGTTTACGCAGTTGGACTCCAACTCTCTGAAGGTATTCATTCATTTATTTAAATATGTTCACACAAAGTGCAAGTGAATTCTGATTTAAATGTGGTAATTATGATAAGAATGACTGTACCTCCACACGATATTCAGATTGAAACTCTTTTTTTTGTATCGCTGTAAGTGAAACACGAGCGTGGCGGGCGACACGCAATACGCCCCTCTATTAAAAATTGCAGCGATGAAAGGCTTTCCATATTCATAAGAAAATACAACTTAAAGCAGAGTCGTTTGCGCGATTTCAGCTATATGATAAACTTGAGGATTTGTTTGTTTTTAGTTGTTTGGTGTTAGACGCCGTACCCAGCACAATTCCAGCTATATAACATCGGCCTGCAAAATTCGAGTATGGACCAGAAAATCAAGTGACCAATAGCATGAGCATCGATCTACGCAAATGGAATACGGTGATATGTGTCAACTATGTCAGCGATCCTGACCACATGGTTCCGTTAGTCGCCTCTTACGACAAGCACGGGTTGCTGAAGACCAGGTCGAAACCGGATCTTCACCGGGAGTTAAGGAAGCACTATCAAATAAATATTAACCTGAACTATACGCATACGAAAGCAAACCGCTCCACATGTGTCATGATCATGCCATGGAGACACTCATATCAGATGTTATAATGTTTCGAAAAGTTTATAATGTTTAGTAGTCATATGAATATACAAACGCTACAATCTGTCTTTGTTTCCAGGTGTTCGCAACAAGTGAATGTTCTGCCCAACCTGTGGCACTCTTCACAAACACATGCAAAACCTAGTAATGATACATGCAGAAATATGGAATTGCGTCTGATATAGGCTTGGTCACCGATTCGACAAAACTTGAAATCTCATCCATTTGTCTTCCATACTCTTTAAAAGATGTACAGTTGCATTGCATGTTGTAATTTTAACCCTGATCAGAAAGTAAGTGAGTAAGTGAGTTTAGTTTTACGCCGCACTCAACAATATTCCAGCTATATGGCATCGTTCTGCGCAATTGGGAACCGATGACATATGTTAACCAAGTCAGCGAGCCTGACCACCCGATCCCGTTAGTCGCCTCGTACAACAAGCATGATCAGAAAGCTTTTAAGCAGGAGTTGTATGACTATCTTTGGATAGAGCCTCCTTGATTGCCCCGCGTTCAAAGCATGTGAAATGTAGACACAAATCGCTAGATTTTCATCAATATTCCTCAACATGAAGTTGACTGTTAGAATGTTGAAGTCACCCTTCGTGTCATCCAACCTTGTGGCCAGTGACCCTCAATCATTATGCATAGGTCTATGGAAAGATAAGAATGTAACTATATTCATATCTGCCACGTGAAGTGACCAATTAACCACAGGAGTGGTGCATTTTACCAATGACAACAACACACTCTGACTAAGCCCAGTCTCAAAGACATTCAACAAGTTCACCTTTTCTTTTGACCCATTTTGGGCATATACTTCGACAGTATCTATAATGATCTGGTAGTTGTAATCCCTATTAGTTGCAGGATCTTCAAAATATTTTTGGCTGTATTTGCAAATGTGAGTCAGATTTAGACCGACAAAATATAAAGATTGGCTGACTTGGAAGATCGTGTGTCACCGACGGCTTGTAACTTCTGTCTGGTCCAGATGCCGATAACTACCGGTCGTCATATAGCTCTAATAACGGTGACAGAGGTGTTCAAAATGACACAAAAGCCTAAAAATATATTAAACAAACATGTAAAATAACCCAACATCTTACTTTAATTTTAATGTTTAAGTTTATTAGGTACACATATAGAAACAAAAAACTTCCATAGTTCTGATTCCTGACATTAATCTCAGAAGCGTTTAGGAACGGTTAGAGATTCATAAGAATCCAAAGTCTAATAGATGTTATTAACTTGTCAAATAAGAATAAACAGGGCCCTGATAGATTTATCCGACGGAAGCGTTGATGCTAAATATGGCTATTAATGTCATGTTCCTGGAGCTTGAGTTCCGGTACATAAGAACGGATGGATGTATTGCTCTTGTGCTTTGCATTGGAAGCACCAAGGTCTTTCACAGGTCTTTAGAATAATCGACTCGTGGGCTGTTATGAAATACGAGATAATTCGGTATATCCATCAAATGATAATTGAAACAAAATTATCTTTTTTGAAAGTATGAGAGAGATGAACTCTGTATTTTGAGTAACGTTAATACAAACTTAATAGTAACTATTAGGCTTATCACACTATTAGAATAGAGTATGGCAAAACAAGTTAAAGTAATGGTCCAGCTTTACTTGATATATTTCGAAATTGCAATACAGTAACAGCTGTGAAACATGACGTTAGTCTTTGGAACCTTCGTGACCATCGTGTAGAACAGTGTAACCGGGAACGTCAGAGCAATAACTAACAACGTAGAACGGTTATTAGTTGATTGGTCCAGTTAACCATAGCCTATCCCATGGGTAAAGCATGTTCCGCGGTTAAGAGTCCCCATTCCCAATAGGAGGGCATGTAAAGGGTCCAAACCACACTTGTCCTTTCCCCCGTCAGCTAATATATTGATTCATTATGCAAATGTTATTCAATTGTCCATTGATAACCATGTTACTCTAACGTTATTGGTATATCCAGCACGGGGCAGCCTTGCAAGGGGAAACACATTTGACTTGTCCGTAATAGCCAAAGGGATTTGATTTGGGGAACATAGTAGCTTTGGTTAATGTGTGGTGCGTACATGGAGGCCCACAGAGAATTAGCAATGCATGACATACACATGACAATGTGAGGAATCATCAATAACATGAAATGGAAGACAGGATAGTATATATTGATGCTATACGACGGTGGTGCACTGCAGAACTTACAGAAACCCACGTAATGTCATAAAAATTATGCCTGTACCATTTGGTACGAAAAAATATTCAAACCAGTGTGTGAAATACAATGTCGATGCCACTTGATAGATAGCAAGGAGAGGCATTAATTTTCACTCTCCCTTTTCATAGTCATAAACAGAAACGACAACCCTCTTTCAGCCTTTTTAAGAAATCTCTGCTAAAGGCAGAGTCGATTGTACAATTCTGACTATATCATGAGCATGTGTTTGTTTGACGCCGCGCATTACAGTTATACGACGTGGTCTGTAAATAATCGAGTCTTCCCTTATCATAGTCATAACACATATTTGCGAAAACCAGAGAGGATTGCACGATTCCGTTTGTTATCATATTCGTGTGCTTTTGAAGCAATATCAATCTTTTCACAAACAAATTCAAAGCAAATCATTTGTTCATTTGGCAAAACTGTGATGAAAATCAACACAGGCAAATGTCATCCGTTTACTATTTCAGGTTAAGGTGGGGAAATCAGTGAAAAGGATTTGATGGTTAAACGATATCAGATCATCGATATATCTGAAACTTAAGTTAAGCCCATCCGCCAAATCGCATTGTTTTGTCTTAACACAACTAGCAGAAATTCCGATTTATGTTCATAAAGAAACAGATCAGCAAGAAGGAGAGCACAACTGGTGCCTAAAGGGGTAACTGCGTTCACATGGATTTTATCGATTGATTTTACATATTGTTGTCGTAGTAACCTCAGATGGCATTCACCTTCACTACTGATTATTTGGTTTGGTGTGTTGTCTTACGCCAATATTCCAGCTGTAAGGACAAATTGTCACTGATGTGTAGCTAAAGGTACAATATAATGTTTGTTTAAGCTGATCATGGTGTTTAAAGATGAAAAATGAAATGTACTGACAGAAATGTTTTTGTTCTTTACTGAGATTGCAAAAAATAAATCGAACAGTCTTTGTAGTTTGATAATTCACTTGGTATTATTGCTTCACTTGTCACTTAATTTACTACAAAACTACAGTAACCTTTTGTCAATGTATAGCGGGTGAGTTTAGTTTCACGCCGCACTCGGCAGTATTCCAGCTGTATGGCGGCGGTCTGTAAATAATCGAGCCTGGACCAGACAATCCAGTGATCAACAGCATGATCATCGATCTACGCAATTTTTGATACGATGACATGTAGCGAGCCTGACCACCCAATCCCTTTACTCGCCTCTTAGAAGGCTTATTGCTAATCCTTGATACGGGGATATGGTGGTACATTTGATGGACCCCACAATATATCCCTCTTTGTACGGATTTTTATAGAATGTAAGAATCCAGTTCAAAAGAGGAATGGCTTCAGGTTGTGATGTGAAGCCAAAAGCCAAGTTATTAATGCAAGGATTTGGTAAATTTCTTCCTCCGGTAACATACTGACCATACATAGTGATACTTACATATACTGATATTGTTCATGTAAATGGGAACAGCTACCTTTCATGTTAAGCAGTTAGACCTTGATATACAGGTGACTGGGGCAGGATGGGTTTATATATGCTTTAATAGTTCAGTTGGGGCATTTCACTAATAAAATATATATCATCTTACATCTGCAATGTAGTTTTAATGAGAAGATAAATCCTATTCTTTTCTGATTTATCATCAAAGGCAATGGATCCACATCCATCTCTATCTTCAAAAAACTTTGATCTTTTCAAGCTGAATATAACTGGGCATAATATGTAGTCAACCGATTTGTGCGCTTTGTATAAAAATAGATGACACATATGAAGGGTTACGTTTGACTGTTACAGTAAGAGCCGAGGGTGTTCAATTTGGTATTTTCGAATGGTTAACAATATCACTCTTTTAAGTCTGTTGGATGCAACTAATGCATGAACTGAATTCAGTATGATTTCAATGCCTGTATTATAAAAGGAAAATCTCAGATGAGACAATGAACCCAGCATAAAACTGAACAAACGTCATGCATACATATTAAATAAAGCAAAGATCATTTATATTTCATGACGTACCTTAAAACTACTGCTTAAATGTGTCTAGATATCAGTTTGTTTAAATTACGCTTCTAACACATGTACATTCGTTTCTTTATTGTTTCTACATGCATGTAAGACGGAGAGACAATACAAACTTATAGGAACATTAAGTGGGATATTATCACTTTTCAATACTGTGATTGTTGAATAATGAATGGAAATTATCACAATAGATATGAGAACAGAATGCTTTCCCTGTGCACATAAATGCTTTTCTATGAGCAGATAGTGTTGCCTGCTATCAATGCGCAGTACGCTTGGCTTGTTCATGCCATGCAATAAGGATTCTGGGCGAATATTTAAAAATAATAAAAGACGAGTGACCAGACACTCATCACGGTATCACAGGTTTGGGCCCAGTAGAGATTTAACGTTTACTCAAGGGCTCATTAATCAATATTCTAGTCACATATTATACGTTTTGCCAGCTTCATGTAATAAACGAAACCCCAATCAAATAGAATAATGCATGCCAATTTCAGATGATTCTAGTTTCATGCGACCAATTCGTTGTATCATATTAAAGGAAGATCAGCACTCAGTGTGTTTTCTGTTTTGTGTATTTCCACTAATTTATCATGACACACACACAGTGATTTGTTAAACTGGCTCTATGTTCTCATTAGAAGCTGCCACCCAGACATGTGTTAAGGTCCATATTGAAAAAATATGATTAGGAAAATATGCTCAAAGACGTGAATAGTCGGCACTCTGAATAGAACTAATTCATTTTTGTCACTGAAATTCACAACTCGATAACAAAAGCGTTTAATAAATTTAGAAGACCACATTCTACCAGAAATGCGTTTCTAATCAGCACAATATGACAGACCTCTTTACCAGTACTATTGTATCCTGTTCAAATATATGAATGAAATGAGAAGATTTTCTGATAACCAATTATGGTTACGTCTTCAGATGCGATTTGGGTCACTTTTGCGTGATCTACCGTATGATACGATTTCACCAGTGAATTAGAAAGAGAAAACCTTTCCAATTTCCATACATAGAATGATCAGGGAAATGATGAAATATGTTTTAATACAATCTCCAGAATATTTCACTTTGAACATGATTTCAGTAGACTTTGCAACATAATTTCATCTGAATACAAGTTAATCTGTGATGCTCTGTATTTGTTAAACACCGTTTTTATTATTAACAAATAAGCAGTGAGAACATGTTTATATCGGCAACAACCTTCTACGTGTTTAATCTTGAAGATATTTTTACACCGTACTATGATGTCTCATTCCGAACAGGAACCATCTTGAAGTAAATTTATTGGAAGAAATCTGCAATATTTCTTATAACTAGTTGTAAGATTACGTGTATTTACCATTCTGAGATTCCTTGAATAATGTCTTTACAGCACAGTTTGCATTAGCATTCACATCAAGTTTTATTGTTTTTTGTAGAAGGTTTCTTTTGATAGAAAAATTGAGTGGAATCTTAACCAGACAAGGCCTTTGATACAGTATGGATTACTGCCTGTTAACTATCTGAGAAAGAATGGAAAAGTCAGGTTACTATATTTGCTGCAGCTTAAATGCGGGATGAAATGCAAACATTTATTTCTCAGCTAATGTATCTATCGATCTATTCGCATTCGTGTTTTAATTTGTGATGCGATCACACCTAATGCATGCTTTCGCACATTTATGCGTGTTGGTGAACGTTCGTAGTAGGGACATTACATCAGCACAAAACGAAAACCATCATCGGCGCCAGACCATACGGTGTGCTAGGTGTCAAAGGCCAGAAAAACGAATTATAAAGGCATAACATATGTGTAGGAGTTCTTAGTAGTCCTTGGGTCCTTGACATTCCTGGAACAGTTTAGTGTAGATCCATGAAACGTTGATAAGATGCTAGTATGCATTGAAACCTTTGAGTTCATATAATCGTGAACATATACCCAACAATACTGATCAGTGCGTTGCTCTTTATTGTCATCGTTTTATGATAATACACAATTACAATGGCACATCTTGTCCTTGACCTCTCATATTCTCTAGTGATTGCCTCGCAGGCTGAGAATGCTTGATCAAGCCTTCAACATTCTCCATTTATATATTTGGACGCACTAATGCGTTGTTGTCAACATGTCAATGATTTCCTTGGCCGAGGCATCTGGAGATCTCATGAATAAACCTGTTTCATTTTGACCGATTCATCGGATAACATAAGATAAACACCAAATATCCTTTAAGTAGTTAGGTTATAATCAACACTGCAAACATTAAAAAGTCCTGTGAAAATCTGGGTTAGAATAAAAGCGATAAAACCCTTTACACACTCATAAGAAATCTGTGCTAAAAGAGAAGTCGATTTAACAATTGTGATAATATCATGAGCAGATATTTGTTTCATCAGTATTACAGCCGTATGATGTTGTTTGTAAACATATCGAATGAGGACCAGACAATCCAGTGAGTGTCACCATGCTATACGACGGCAGAGAATGTGTTTATGAATCACTATGAAATAGTGATGAAACCAGATGTTCGCGAAAAGGTGAGCGTAGCCTGCCCCACCTGCCATAGAAATGCTCGTCTCAAGAGGCGAGTCAAGGTATAGGGTGGTTGATACATGGTTATCCCCATTGCGTAGATTCATACGCATGGTGTCAAATAGTATGTACCGGTGACCAACGAACAATGAGCTTATGAACTATAAAATATATGTTGTACTTATTACACCTATCCGTGAGATTGTGAGAGCAAGGCTAATACATAAAGATTGATCCTTATTTTATGTCCTTGTATGTCATCTGAAATCGTAAACTCTCAGTCTTGACTACCCTGAAACAGCAAATTCCGTTTGGTGCTGAGGGGAAATAGCTGTGAAAAATATATGAATGAATCGCCGAAAGTCAGTGATTACGCTAGGTGTTCGCGAAAAGGGTAAAGCATGTAAAAATTGTTTGGAAGGCAGATGGATAACTAATTGACTGGTGATTAATGAGCTGATTAACAGGACGTCGAATGAGCTGAGGGGGTCATTCCACTAACCAGTACAGTAACTACAGTACATGACGGTGGGGGTGCTACTGGCACTCTATTATCTCTTGCCGGGGGTAGAGGGACGGGGGCAGTGTAACCGTACCCCCATACACCGGTCCGAATGGTCCGTCGTTTAGGTCTCCGTTTCACCAATTGATCTTAGCTCTAAGGTGACCGTAACTCTCAAAATGTAACATTGGGTTACGATAGTCGTTAGCGCTAAGATCGCTTTGTGGAAAGGGACCTTGCTGATAAAGTGATTCCACTGATGAAAGAGTTTAGGACAGATGTTAAATGTTCCATCACAGAAATTTCTTTTGTAATGGAATGGAACAGGAAGTTCTCGCTGTTGGATGTATGGGTGTTGAACTGTAAGAGGTCATTATCGTCCCCGCTGCCGTGGCAGTTCCTTGCCTCCAGACATGATGGGCTTGAGGCTGTAAAATAGAGGTCCTGCTGGTGCTTCTTCTTCTTCTGTTGATCGTAAGCCTGACAAAGAATGATATACATGATGCAATGGAACGTCAGTCAGATGTAATAATAAGTTATACTAGATTTGCCCAGATGATACAGACTAGTTTAATAATATCTTCAACATCACAGCAAAACATACTGAAAAACAATTTGATAGTTATAACCTGTTTCAATAATATTTCAAACGCATGCACTATTAACGTAATTCAATAATAACTTACCAGTTACACGTGACAGATCTGTGGAATGGGTCAAATGTTCTTTCTAACCAAGTCCTTCCCTGCCTCTGTAATGTTAGGGGGTGGTAAAGCGCAAGGTTCTGGATCGTGAAAAGTCTTTCTAATTTGACAGTAGCTGGAGATGCATCAGTTTAATAGACTAAGACCTACATTGACAAATAGCTACAGTGTTAAATAAACACATCAGAGCAACAGTGGTTTTCTCAATAACTACATTCAACAGTGAAATATAGTGGTATACCCGTCACTATTACTACATTACAACGGTTTAAAATGTTCTTTGATATGTTTAATTCATGTGTTATCTTCAGAGATACAACGACACAGTCCCGGTCATTAAGAAAACTAGTCCGTCTTGACTAAGTGTCCGGTAGGAGAAAGGAAGCAGAGGAGTGTTAAATTCTTCTCTGAAAGGGTCATTTAGTGTTGATAGCCTCTGGACAATATCACTGTAAGTTCTGTAAGTGCAGGGTGTGGCGCGGACACAATGGATCAGCAAGGACAACATGTTTTTCATGGTCCTTAATTTCCATCCTCTGCTGCACTGGAACATGTTTCATGAAGGGCAATTAGAATTTAAATGAAAGCTGGCTAGGACAGAAATGGGTTATTGTAATCCTGTTTCCTTTTCTTTTAGTGTTTGCTTTCATTGGACCAAAGACAACATTATAAGACATTCATTGTATACACATTTTCTCTTTTAGCACGTTGTTTGGCATCTCTTTCGACAGCACCACAATGTTTGTAACAGATATGATCACTTGTATTTGCAGTTGATGTAGATTTTTAAAGTGTTTATAGGGTCTCCGTTTGCCAAAGTAATTTTAGCTGACCTGCCCCTATGTGGAATGCATGTGTGAGTAGGAAACATATAGCTTTTCAGAGTTTAAATATTCACCAGGTTTTATCAAGTTCTGAATAAATGTACGTGTATGTGAAGGCCAAACAGCAATCACTATGTCAGTCTGAAACCGTCTTCACACTGATAAGAAGTTCGGCCATGGCCGAAACTTTTATTATGTGTATCAATACATCAAAGCATGAAATCAGCTTACACCTTTTAAGGGATGTGGGCTGGATCAATATTCCCATTAAGAAGTTCTTATCTGTTGTTATCTCATGAGCACTAGAGGCTCTTGAAGCATATAATGAGGACTTGAAAGACGAAATATTTAACCCTTCACCTACCGTCGCTTTTCATCTGTCATGTAACACTAAACGAAGATCCACATGTATCTCAATGCAAACAATGCATATTGAAATGTAATCATAAATACAAATGCCCGGAAATTATTAATAGCTAAACCATGAAAGTATAGATAATAAGGTACAAAAGGAAAGAGTTTATGAGAAACATTTCGACAGATAACTGCATCGTTAAACACATTCTTAAAGATAGCAAGTGGTTCAGTTAAAATATTTATGGAATCTAAAGAGACTCCAGACCCATATACAGTATATTTCAGGAAAGAGCTGGATGCCATGACATCAACGTAAGTATCGAACTTCAGTATTGGACTTAAAAATACATCCTTGGCGTAAGCCAATTAGGCTACAAATATCACCTATAGTGTCACCACACTCTACACATGATTGTACATTTGCATAGTGATTTATCAATGGCACACGTTCTGCTAGTTTTAAAATACTACACGACTATGTTTGCAGATTCATCAGATGCATGTACGAGTGAACAAGGCGACCTGACTCTAATTCACGTCACACAAAGTGAATATGTGGCCAAAAGTAGAAAAAGAATCCGTTCATACGTGTTCATAATCGTTAAATGTGTCCTACGAAATCGCCTTTTTTCATTCCATGTGATAGCCAAACACCAGTACTTGTGAAACATCAATATCCTTAGTTGATCCTTTTTATATTTATATTTACATATTATAATAATAATTAAATTTCATATATTTAGAAAATAGTGTGATGATCGACGGTTTTGTAGTTACTGATGCGAAGCAGTAATTCGGCTGACACAACAGCTGTAAATCGGTTTTTGCATGTTAATGGTTCAAGCATCAATCATTGGCTGACTTAGTAAGTATCTTGTCTGTTTAGGTAATGTCGCTGCAAACTCGTGGTTTAATTCAACAAGAGATTCCTATCTCCCGTGTAAGGTACAGACACTTGTCCATATCACCCGGGAAGATCCGGGTTAGAATTTGCCTTCAGCAGCCCGTGCTTGTAAGAGGCGACTAACGGGTTCGGGTGGTGAGGCTCGCTGAATTGGATGACACATGTCATCGCATCCCAATTGCGTAGATGAATGATTTTGCTGTTGATCACTGGTTTGTCTGGTCCAGACTCGATTTTATTACAGATTGACGCCATGTAGCTGGAATACTGCTGAGTGCGGGGTTAGATAATAACTACCAACCAATTTTCGACATTATACATGCTGACATTTCCACATTGTAACTCAAGGGTGTGCATAACATGCAGATGTGTAAGCATATTAGAATAATTTCCATTGACATATATATGAAGCAGCGTATTTACTGTATAACTGTCGTTCATTATACCGTTGTGTTCAAGGTGTTTGTTGTAAAACGTTCCCTAAATGTCATACTTTCTCAAGAACGTACATTACCATGATTAATCCGGAAGAGGTAAAGGCTACCAGGAATAATTGCTTCTGCTGTAATAAATAAATTAAACAAATTAGCAACAACATCGTTTCTAATCTTCACACATTGTACGTATATGGGGAATCGAACACCGGGCTTCGGCGTGACGAGCGAACGTTTTAACCATTAGGCTGCCCCACCGCCCCTTTCTTATCAGAGAACGTTTAACGAAGTGTGAATAATGTGTGATCACCTTCATATCCACAAAGAAAGAATGTTGTACATTTGCCTCAAGACAGGACAAATATGTTGATGACTGACAAAAAGACGCTTTCACCACACTCTGTGTATCTGCAAAATCAGTTGTACAGCTCAGCGTATTACTGACCAAACCAAATAAACGGACTTGAACAATTATGAAGAAATTTGTTAGCTCCAAACTGCCACGCATCTCATCAGCCGACCCAGCAACCAATCAATCGGGTAAGCGCTATTCCGCCTGCACTTTCCAGGTAATTATGTGAATATTTATCATAGCGCGTTGTTCCTAGCACGCGCTGCGAACTCGAGGCAGTTCCACGGACGGAGAGTCACAGACCGCTGCTAACGGGCGAACTGTATGGACCAGTCTAAACTATAGGGAGTTATTTGCTTCAAGCTTCCGATCTAACCGCTGACAGAAGCGAGCGTTCGATCAGGCTACGGAAACAAGCCTCTGTGATTAAGCCATCAGCTGCGGTTTCTGGAAATATTTGATCATTTGAAATTAGTGACATAATTATTTTCTTTCAATTTGCGCCTTGAAAAACAAGCTCTCATCTTTTTTCCTGAAGACGTGACCTGTTTGATAATGAATAGTACAAATATATCTACGAATGGTACAGTACCGGAATGCTATGAGCTGAGTAGTGCTCTTCACTGCATGAGCAAAGATGATTTTATCAATTCGATTCTGAAGAAACACATTTTTCCTACAACGACTGAATGGGTGTTTGTTATCCTCCACATCATAGTGTTTTTGGTGGGTGTTCTTGGTAACTTCTTGGTGTGTTTCGTTGTATGCAGGAGCAAACACATGCAAACAGTGACTAACTTGTTCATAGTGAATCTGGCTGTTGCAGACTTCCTTGTGTTTATTACGTGTGAACCTCCAACTGTGCTACAGAATATAACAGAGACATGGTTTCTTGGGAGGACACTCTGCAAGATCGTCTTATTCGCACAGGTATGGAATCAATGATGTGTATGTTATTGCGAAATGTTTTACTTGACGACACCGAGACGACTGTAGATAATGACGTATGCTATTTGTGCCACCAATATCTATTTCTGCACCTGCAAACTTACTTTCTTCTTAACCTCAATAATCAAATAAATGGTCGTTCGCATGTGATTGAAATTGGTCATTCGGAAGGTTCATGTTGCCAGTTAAAGGTGAAACATAGACAATGTTCAGGTACATGTTCCCTGAATGGAGAACATACTAATCATACTGTATACTTATCATATATACACACCTTGTAAAAAGGTGAGGTGAAATTGGGTTTAACGTCGTGCTTGAGAATATTTCGCTCATATGACGACGTGCATGCGTGTGTATGTGTATGTGCGGCTGCTTGTATTTAGCCCAGACTGAAGCTGGTTTTATAGTGCTAGCCCACTGTGATACCATGCCGCAGTGAAGCATGAATATCCCACTCAGACACATTATACTGACTCCGAGCCGACAAGTCCTTGTTGTACCCATTAATGCCGATCGCCAGGCAAGGACCAACAAGTACCATATTTTAACGTCTTTTGGTATGACGCGGTCGGGGATCGAACCCGCGACCTTCCGCTTTCCGGGCGGACGCTCTAACCACTACACCACGGAGGCGGTTACCTTGTAAAAAGCTTGGCATCCCGTCTTTTCTTTGAACTTCCATGCCTCTTTAGGAAACATTCAATGACGCTCCGGTTTTATGGTTAAAACTTCGGTTGATAAAAACTGTTGAACACTAGTATTCGCGTCAAAAGACGCCGATGGAGTAATGTAATAAGGCGATTGTAAATCTTTCATTATCAGCATATCACTTTGTGAACAGTCATTCCGTGTTTTTAACATTGCTTTGAATGCGGAAACACATTTAGCGGCGCTTACCACATATCATTGTAATTTCCAAATTTCGCTTTTACTCGACACATAAACTTTAAGAAGCGTAATCGTGAAGTACTGACACGAACACGTTGCTTTTTTGTTTTAACAAAAGCTGTTTCTGCTCTTCAAAATGAAAAGGTGTATTTTTAGGCAGGTATTAAACAATGGAAACAGAGTTGTTCTCACGCTATTTGTGATCGGTTATCGTCTTTATCACTCACGACTACAAATACGGTTTGTATTGGAATCCTTCTTGCTGAAGACGTAGACGTCGGACTTTCCATTAGCGCCCGTTCCTGTCATATACATAATAGGATTATACTTTTAAACAACCGCTATCATTAACAGCTTGCCATTTTCTGTCTCTATGACACAACTGTTCATGAAATATACATTTATGATATTTTGCTGACTGATACATACCATTAAAACTGTGATTCGTTTAAACGATGAGCTGAGGTTGTTCTGATGGCTGTTTCACTAACATAGCGACGGGCGCGTAAGTGTGCAAGTGTGGCGGCTTGGATTAATAGAGACATATCCTGGTTATATAATATACATTCACTGAGATCTTTAACGTGGATAACGGTAAGACACAGAAACAGCCGTCCATTCATTGTTGTATCCCCTTAACGGCAAACACCGGGCAGGGTACCATCGGTAAAATCTTTTAACATGACGCGGCAAGAGGATCGACCGGTTGACATTCCACTCTCCAGTCACATGCTCTATCCACGAGAGCAGTTCCATGATCTGGTACAACCTGGTGAAGAAAGTGCGACAATGATAAGCGCGTATTTTAATGCCAATTGCTAAGGTTAAGTAATATTCTAGCAATACCCTTGGTGGGTACACCCTTGTGAAAAAATCAAACCCGGATCTTTGGCGCGACGAACGAATGCTTTAACCATTAGGCTACCCCGCCGCCCCTTCTGAGGTTAGACACTGGGATAGACATCCAGCGTTAATGTATGTCATTCTAGTTTTACATTCACAGGGTCCAAATGTATGGGCATGCAGCTCAGTCAGATTGCAGTATGCCATGTAGATAACTATTAGAGTGGGAAATTGTATTATAGATCAAGATGATTCTAATCTGCATGTTTTATTCTGACGTTTAACCACAATACAAATGGTTTTACATGACAACATTTGGTTAAAAACGCGTCTGTTATGTAAATCTAAACAAGGTTGGAATAAAAGTATAATTATCAACTCGATGGGGGGAAACACATTCCATGAGAGCGTGCTGTCCTCATTTTAATGTCAGGTCTGAAATATTGCGTATCTAACACATATCTATGACAGGCGACAGAGGCAATCTCATTTCGCAGAATGTATTTCCTCCGGGCTTATCAACATGTTTATAAAAACTTCAATTTGTCTTATGTAAAATGTAATATTTAGCACAAGGAACAACGGATTATGTCTCATGCTTATCGCGCTTACATGAATATCTTAAATGGACCATCAATGCAATGTACTTGAGAAATACGTCGATACATCACATGGTGTCTACGTAATGTATGCGGAAACCACTACTGACGGGTTCTAAAGACGTTAACTGGTGAAGCTCGGGAGCATGATGAGCTTGCTGAGAGACAAAATTATGCACATATACGTCAGAGTTTACGCAATGCGTAATAATATGTGTATGCAATAATATATCTGGCAAAAAAGGGGGCCGTGGGGTAGTCGTGAGGTTAAAGCGTTTGCTCGTCACGCCGAAGACCCGGGTTCGATTCCCCACATGGGTACAATGTGTGAAACCCATTTCTGGTGTCCCCCGCCGTGATATTGCTGGAATATTGCTAAAAGCGGCGTAAAACTAAACTCACTCACTCACTCTGGCAATAACTGGGTTTTGTGTACTTCCTCAAGTGTGATGATATGCAAAACACTTAATCATAACTCCGAGTTAGTAAATTACGGAATGGCGACATCGATGGTTGTATAAAATACAAAACGTAAACAGTAGAACTTTTGTCTTGATGGAGGCATATCAACCTATGGATTGGTAGTTCGTGGTACTGTGTACAGTGTTGTTCCCAAGTGAGGCGTAGTAGCCAAGTAAAGCAAGGTTGGTAGCGCAGAAATGGATGCCTGGATGGGCGACGGAGTTCGGATGAGCTTGTCAGGTTCCAGGGCACAAGCTCTGTACCATATGCAACAGCCAGATGCATCTTAGAGGCAAGTGAGTTGGTTGCAAAAATACCCTAAGCAGAGAATTGTGACGTTTAGACTTCTTGTGATTCAAAAAGCAGCTTATGCTGTATACATGTACTCCCCAGGGTGCCGAGAACGAAAGTTGTGGAGAAGAGTAATCCAATAACCGGGCTAATAATTCAACGCTTAAAAGGAATGATTTGGCCCACATCATTTTCATTGGGGAAAATGCAGCATATACCGTTATTCGGGTTATAGCCAGCGTATATGCCTAACACACCCGTGTTGGCAAACAGGATTCAGGGCCTAGTATAGAATATAATGGATGCAAAAATGATTGCATTTAAATATAAAAAGTGGTATTTACAAGTTGTATGAAGAACCCCGATTGTTTCAAATAAATCCCAGGCCTACTATCGCAAACATGTCTACATACGCATTGATTTGGGTTATAATGGGCAGGGTGTGAGTGAATGATTTTACACAAAAGCCGCTATCTAGCAATATTCCAGCAATAACACGATGGAAGACGCCAGAAATTGGCATCACATATTGCACCATGTTGGAAATCGAACCCGGTCTTCGGCGTGACGAGCGAACACTCTAACCACTAGGCTATCGCACTGGCCTGATGTGCATAATAAAGGTACTCTTAAGCTATACGTGGTGACAAGATTTGAAGTTTAATATTTGGGCAAATTGACCCCGCGGTGAAGTGGAAAGCAGTTTTCCGGTGAGGGGATGGTCGGTGGTTCGATTCGAAGTCATGCCATTGAAAACGACGCCAACAGATGGTAGCCTGGTGAGTGGGATTGATAGGACAGAATAACCACTTGCAAGCCCGGAGTCAATTAAATGTAGTTCAGTGTGGACCCATGTCAAACAGTTAAATGTGTGGATCCATGGCAAACATAAATGCAATTAGTGGAGATCCATGCGAAACAGTTAAATGTATTTGGGTGGGATCCATGTGTATGTATTGGGTGGGATCCATGTCAGTTAAATAAAAGTTAAATGTATCTGAGTGGGGATCCATGTCATCCAGCAGTTAAATATATTTGAAAACAGGGGATCCATGTCAAACAGTTAAATGTATCTGAGTGGGGATCCATGTCAAACAGATAAATGTATTTGAGTGGGGATCCATGTCAAACAGTTAATGTATTTGAGCGGGGATCCATGTAACAGTCAAACATTTGATTGGGGATCCATGTCAAGCAGTTAAATATATTTGAGTGGGGATCCATGTCAGTTAAACAGATAAATGTATTTGAGTGGGGATCCATGTGGGGATCCACAAAATGCATGTATTGAGTGGGGATCCATGTCAAACAGTTAAATGTATCTGAGTGGGGATCCATGTCAAACAGAGTGGGATCCATGTCAAAAACTTAAATGTGGGGATCCATGTCAAACAGATGAAATCCATGTATTTGAGTGGGGATCCATGTCAAACAGTTAAATGATATTTGAGCGGGCATCCATGTCTATCTAACAGTCAAACATTTGATTTGAGTGGGGATCCATGTCAAGCAGTTAAATAAATGTATTTGAGTGGGGATCCATGTCAAACAGTTGGGGATCCATGTCAAGCATGTATATTTGAGTGGGGATCCATGTCAAACAGATAAATGTATTTGAGTGGGGATCCATGTGGGGATCCATGTCAAGCAGTTAAATATATTTGAGTGGGGATCCATGTCAAACAGTTATATGTATCTGAGTGGGGATCCATGTGAAACAGTTAAATGTATTTGGGTGGGATCCATGTCAAAAACTTAAATGTATCTGAGTGGGGATCCATGTCAAGCAGTTAAATATATTTGAATGGGGATCCATGTCAAACAGTTAAATGTATCTGAGTGGGGATCCATGTCAAACAGATAAATGTATTTGAGTGGGGATCCATGTCAAACAGTTAAATGTCTCTGAGTGGGGATCCATGTCAAACAGATAAATGTATTTGAGTGGGGATCCATGTCAAACAGTTAAATGTATTTGAGCGGGCATCCATGTCTATCTAACAGTCAAACATTTGAGTGGGGATCCATGTCAAACAGATAAATCTATTTGAGAGGAGATCCATGTCAAATAGTTAAATGTCTCTGAGTGGGAATCAAAGTCAAAATGCACAGAATCTCATTTGTATGGTTGTATTAGTCGTCACACAACCTCGTCCGGAGGTTAGTGAAATATTTTTTAACCTTCCGTCATAGCCCACTATTCATACTGAATAGCACGAAGCTGAAAGAGGGCTTGCTGCCATACAAATGGGATGCAACAGGTAACTACAGCCTGTGTGGGATACATATCAGCAGACCCGTGATGATCCGGGTTAGAATTGATCTTCAACAGCCCGTGGTCAGGCTCGCTGACTAATTGGTTGATGCATGTCATCGTATCCCAGTTGTGTAGGTCGATGCTCTTGCTGTCGATCACTAGATAGTCTGTCCAGACTCGATTAAACAATAAACATAAATTAAAACAAAAATAGCAAAAGATAGGATGATGTTTCAGGATAGGATGGCGTTGTAGTACGATACAGAGGGAGGGTAGTGTTCCTCATAACCTACGGCGTTTTTTTATGGTTTGACATCAAATTTTGTGGACTTTCCTTGGCCCCCGTTGAGAGAAGAGGGATATATCAAATGATCTCTATTAGCAGCGCCACATACTGATGGAAGAAGAATCTGGAAAACTAATCAGTTCTCTATTAGAAAGCGTGGTCACCAACTGTTAGTCTCGGGGAAGATTGGGGAATGATTGGTAACCATCCTATTCCATCATCTGTTAATGAACCCGTGGAAGTCCGTCTTACAGGATGATTGATGACTTATTTGTTTTCAAGAACACTACATTATATTTAGCTACGACAATGGGAGATGTTCAGAGTTTTAGATGGCAAGTCATCCCGCAAGGCTTTAAAGCAAATTGAGTGCCGTTATCATGGCGTTATGTTGACGACTCCTTCAGTGCCTCAATGACGAGTATTTACTTGGGAGTACAGTTAAAGCTTTCTGACTCCGTCTCATGTCTGAACATTTGCAGTTGACGAGTCTGATAATACCATTTTTAACAACAATGACGATGTTCAGAGTTTTAGGTGACCAGCCATCCCAGATGGCTTTAAAAGAAATTGAGTGTCTTTCATTACCAAGGTGTTACGTTGAAGACTTTCGGTGCCTTACTGCCATGTATTTACCAGGAAGTAGAGTTAAAGCCTTCTGACTCCATCTCATGTCTGAACAGAGGCTGAGGCTGATATTACCATTTTTAACATTTGAAAAGTAGGTCTTCATACCGTAAGCGTTAGCACTTATCAGCCGTCATAACCGTTACTGACTGATATCTTTGCTGAGGTATTCTCCTGCTCCAGGAAGGCTACGGAGATCATTCGTCTAAGGCGCCGGAATTCGCTGTGCAGAGCTCCTTGTCGTCATCGTACCCATATTCATTGGTTTCACCAAAGTGGTAAACCAACGTCTGAGACCTGATTCATTTCGGGATTTCATCCTGCATTAAAGCGACACGCCATAATATAACTTGATCACTGCGTTAAACATTGCTAGTATATCTCAAGTATTGCAATTCAGTTGAAACAAGGGTACATTTTCCTTTGGCACGTAATTCAGTGAAATATAAATGGCTGTAATATTGCTGACGGCGAACAAAAATACGGTGTTATACATTGCTCGTATATCACAAGTATTTCAATTCAGTTGAAACAAGGGTACATTTTATCTTTGGCACGTAATTCAGCGAAACAGGCTAGGAATGACTGACTGTAATATTGCTGACGGCGAACTGACATACAGGCGTCTAAGGGTATCCTGAAGTAGTTTAGCGCATCCATCTGTATCCAATATGGAACAAACCCCCGATTTATTAGTCTTGTAATAGTTTGTAATAGTACTCTTAAGTTACTCATGTATGCAATATGCAGAACCACCGTGCATACTTTCATCAACTGTAGACAGTTCTCGTTCGTGTAGCAATTATAGGTAAATTACAAATGCGAGAGACAGCGTGTATATGACCTCTCAGCACGAAACGACAGAACTATATTGCCAGCTTAACTGGAACAGTGCATTGCGTCCTAAGTTGGAAACAGTACTGTTAGAAAAGTTCTAGCACTGGTCATTTATGCCCTCCCGTGAGCAACACTCATTTAAATCATGAGTATTAATATTGGCAGTTTTTTCGCCATTCGTCTATACCCAACGACACAATATACATTCACTGGCTTGACATCCCCATAGTCACTGAAAACTGTACAACGTTGAGGCGGGACCATTGTGAGAATGCAAGCCGAATATGTATTACTCGTTTCCCGGTGTAATTTTGGTATGTAAATTTCTTCGAAGAGTAAATGTTTCATGGTGACAATCATTGGATTGTCTGGTCCAGACTCGAATTGTTTACAAACAACATCGTACAGCTCTAATACTGCTGAAACAAATATGTACCCGTGACATGGTCACAATTGTACCATCGACTGTAATGGATTTCTTATGGATGTGGAAAGGGTTTTGACGCTTCTATTTATATAAAGTTATTTT
Source organism: Haliotis rubra (assembly GCF_003918875.1). NCBI lineage: Eukaryota > Metazoa > Mollusca > Gastropoda > Lepetellida > Haliotidae > Haliotis > Haliotis rubra. Next base: position 885,726 of record NW_025765214.1, on the reverse strand, counting down.
CTCGTTATTTTGCTAGATAAATGTATGTTTATGTTCATGATTTACGTATCATATGGAAATATATGAAGAGACTGTTTTAGTGTCCAGATTATAATATTGTACTTGTCGATGAGTATATAACGTCAGAGGATCATTACGATTATCCTGAAAATCCCACAGCTTTCTTTGAACGCACAAAGACGTGTTCAATCTTTGAAAAAAAATAAAACCAAATGGTCATCTTGTTTATTGAGCTGAAAAAGAACCTCGTTGTTTAACAGATCCAACTAAAGTTTGACATTCACTATGGTCCGATACATATTGTTACAATACTACCATGCTCCACAAATCAAGGATACAACAAACATTATCAAGAGCTTGGTACCGACATGCCAAGTTGGGTGACTGAAAGGGACAACTTATTTGAGTTCATTTTAACCTTACTTCGTTATCTACATTTCGACTAAGATATGCAGCAAGTGGGTGAGACAAAACCAGTTCGATGTATCTGTCAGTTCGTTATAAGCGTGTTCGTTGTAAACGTAGTTTATTGTATATCCATCTGGGCTCAGCTGGAAGTCGAACCTACGTGTTTAGGACCCTGCATGCGCCAGGCTAGCTATTCTCGAAACTTCTTAAGTCCTACGAACTTCTTAAGCCCATTCTTAACACATTGGCTACGATCAAAGTTAAGAATTCTTAGGGCTACGAACGTTTCGAGAATAAGGGCCCAGGTATTCTCGAAACGTTCGTAGCCCTACGAACTTCTTAAGCCCATTCTTAACACATTGAATTCTTCAAAGTAAAGAATTCTTAAGGCTACGAACGTTTCGAAAATAAGGGCTCAGAACCGTAACTCCGTAACTCTACACAGTAACGTAAAGCCAATAAAGGCTTTAGAATAAAATAATTTAGATGCATTAGAGAGCTTAATTCCGTTAATGGTATATTTGCAATCCTACTGCGATTACCACAATTACCACCCTGATAAAAGTTATAAGGGTGGACATTTCTAGACAGTCAACATGTCCCGTTACCTTCTCCTGGATGCGGTGCGCTGTGTATATTATACGTATCTAAGGCTACGTAGATAGGCCTAAGTTCAATGAAGGCATAAAATGGGAGAAGACGTAAACAAAGTGAACGATATATAATAAATTCACGGAACATTACCATTGTATTCAAGTGAAACATACATGTATATGTCAGAATTTGTGGTAGCAGTTCACGAGCGGTATATGAGGTTTTACGGGTCAGGCGTTCGGTTTTATGTCTCGAGCCGGTGGTATATGTGGTTTTATGCGTCTCAAGTTAGGTTTTTATATCACCCGCCTCGGACTCGTGGTATAAAAGCTAACACGAGGCACATAAAACCGCACACATCCCAAGGGATACTGATAGAATGAATGAATTGATCTCGCCGTCATGTTTCAATCTGCCATTCTAAAAGAATTAAAACAAATTGAAAATTGATAGAAAGCAGCTGTTCGATTGAGCTAAGGATAACTTGTGCAGTGTCACGTGACTATCATTGACTTTGTTTTGTGCTACGAAGCAGGGAATGAAGGATTTTGTCATTCCATGGTCACGTCTTATTTTATCGAGATCACATGAACCAGTCAGATCTCAACATTGTGACATGAAGGTCAATATTAACGACAAAAACGCCTTTCCACATTCCTCGGGAAGACGATTGTGCGATTCCGAATAAATCATTAGCATGAGCTAAATAGCGATGATATCAATTGTTCTCGAAAATATGAGCGTATCTTGTCCCATGGTTATTCTGCTGAATTCTTCATCCAAAAAATAGGGTAACTTATGGTACAAGTTAAAATAATTTTTCCACGGATGAGACAAATTTGGAAATGGCCTCCACAAGCTAACCATTAAATATTTGAAAGCACTTCTGAGTCCTTAAATGATCAAACAGCATCTAAACAACCCATGTGATGTTATTTGAAATCATTGTAAAATGAGCAGTCGCGGGTGCATCATAAAAGTTCTGAAACGTAAACACCTACATGTAGTGCTATAGCTTCAGGAATAACATATTTTGTAATGCTGTCTGCGGGACCGAGCTTAATGACAAACTAATGTCTATTGTAGTTATTACCAGCAAATGTCAGGGACACTTATATCACACAAGGTAATCAGGATTACGTTAGGTTGGACGTGAATGTTATTACAAGCGTGTATCTCATGGGGATTTAATATTGTATGTATATACCTGTAAGACGTTCCATAACTACACCTTGACATAAACATAATATACAATCACTCTCCTTCACCCAAAACAGAAGTTAATCAAGTATCTAAATACGAAATTACATCCTGGTAATTACTTTTGGAAGGGCATGGACTACAGCTCCATACACATTAACCAGCTGGCTACATGTGCATGCATGTCAGATCATGTCACCTTATTGTCGTGTTACAAAATAAAAGAGTACAAAAAATAATACAAAATTCACTTTCCTGGCAAACTCAAGGTAAAATTTACATTTTGATTTTCGAATTTGTTTGAAACTAAGTGAAACAGAATCAGCAAGATGTTTATGTCGACCATTGCCATACCAGTAAAACACCAAAACACTCACATGCAACATGTGTTTAGGAAGGACCATGCCTCAGAAAAGAATGCTTGGGTAGGGTTAAGGCGATCAATGACAATCCTAACCTATGAACCTATGATGAAACATGCATCACATTCCATCTCCGGCCAAGAAGAGCCGTTTGTCTCACTCGGGTTTAACGTTAATGCGTGTCACTTACAGCAGGGATAAACTAAGATTACAGCTACAGGAATACCTTCAGGAATAGCAAGGATATTCGTCCTAATGCTTGTCAGAACCACAAGATGTTTGAGAGCTGTTGTTGTGAATGCACCCTGGTCGGGGTCCTTAATAACAGTTATGCCACGCCTGATAAGTAATCAAGAAATGCAATTATACTGCTTCATTTGCAGTGAACAGTCACTGTAACACAGCCTGTAACATCATGCATATTACATGTACATGTAATTGCTTCAGGAATAGCAAGGATATTCGTCCTAATACTTGTCAGAACCACAAGATGTTTGAGAGATGTTGTGTTTTCTCTTTGGTCGGCGTCCTTAATAAAAGTTATGCCACGCCTGATAAGTAATCAAGAAATGCAATTATACTGCTTCATTTGCAGTGAACAGTCACTTTTACACAGCCTGTAACATGCTGTGTATTACAAGATGATCAAAGTCATTACAATAACAACGGGATGTCAGTGGAAGACGCACCGGTCGTATTTGAACTCATTCTGTTCCAATAGTAAAGACTGACTGACTGAGTTTGGTTTTACGCCGCTTTTAGCAATATTCCAGCAACATCACGGCGGGGGACTCCAGAAATGGGCTTCACACATTGTACCCATGTGGGGATTCGAACCCGGGTCTTCGTCGTGACGATCCAACGCTTTAACCATTCGGCTACCCCACCGCCCCCAATAGTAAAGAGATGAATTCGATTCAAACTACTTGTATTCTTGAGATTCGATAAGTTTTGAAATGTTTGCTTCATTTAAAATCGAGTATTAAGGAGGTCAGTACAACATAATATATTTACGATTTCTACATAGCTTAGCAATAACAGTTTGCTTTCATTGTTATGCATCGCAGTGCTGCTTCCTGTGCGACTACACAGGGCACGCTTTGTCTGAAGTGTTCGTGTGAGATAGGACTTCTTCACAGGAAGACGTGCCTTCAACAGCTGTCCTTTGTGGTGGCGTTTCTGATGCATTAGGTGATTGTCGGTTCGCGTCAGGGAACGTCAGGCTGTACATATACCATCAACCATACAGACGTTTTTAATCATCTCCCGACTCATGCGTCGCTCGGACACAATTACCCTGAACATATGACACAAAAGAATGTGGTCATTATACATTAGTTAATAGTTCGTTCATTTCATATCGTGGTAGGAGGTGTAGCAAGCGTAATGTAATTACTTTGAGAAAGGTGTATGTGCCTGGCATCAACAGCGCAGAATAACGAGAGAGTCATTAGCAAACTAAATGCATTCTTGTGTGGGTGTTGTAGTTAAAAATCGTATTTGCTTACAAGCAGAGTTGGTCTATCCACAGTGTCATCGCACGTTGTTTTATAAATGCGTGTCGGTTTAGTATGTGAAAGAAACACACAAGCACGCTCTAATTTTTCAGGACCGATACATTCTCATTAATCTTGTATCCATAAATCATCACAAAAGATGGTGTCTTAATGTGAGTAAAAATAGGTTCCCAAAAACTCGATAGCTAAATTAAAAGAAATGGCTAAAAAAGACCCCATATTAACGTCACTCACTATACGGACCGCTTACTATTGATTCGAACAAACATACTGTCATGTTAGAGGAACGATAAACAACACGCTATAGAACATTGACGGGCAATGACGTTAGGAAATCGAAACAATAAAGAGTATTGTAAGATCAAGACCGAAAGATGTTCTTCTTTATGGCTCTGGTTTACTCTAACTAGACCTTGGTCAATAGCATAATAATAATCAAGAGTTCTTTTGAAGAGCGGAAATTATCTTAAAAAACCTCTTGGGATAATGTGCACTCGAAAAGTGGCATGTGTGCTTTTTTAGTACTACAGAGTGTGAAGCAATCAGTATGAGGCTTTGATATTATATCACCAGGTGTTTTGTTCATCTACTGGGTCATCTATGTGTGTGATAAATACGTACACAGGCCATTACACTTTGCATCTACTAACTAATCAAGTTTATCAGTGCCCACAATTTTGCGATGAAAGGACGTGAGAGAGTGCTGTAATGAGACTAGTGAGAACGTTTCTTGCAGAAAAACCATCAACTTGAGATACAGATGCTGGCAATTCGCATATCGAAGAGACAGACTATTTTCCATTATAAATCTGTTGTACGTTTCCGCCTGTATCATAAGCATGTAGAAGTACTCTTAGTAGCGGTGCCATGTGTTCGCAGAAAAGTGAGGGTATCTTGCTCCAGCTGTGACTCCCTTGGGGGTAGCCCAGCAAAATTGTCACAGTTCGTTGTGCCCCGAGCTACGTCCCTTAGTGTACCGGAAACTGATGATGGTTGTTGCGAATGTTGTTTCGTTTTGCTTGCTTTTAGGTCTGTCAGCACCATTAATGGTGTGTTTCACCTAACTGATATGACTTGTATCGCTTCTGAATCTCTGAAATATTGCAAAATCATGTTTCTAAAACTCTTAAAGGTCACATAAACCCTAGGGGGTAAAAATACATAAATCACTAACTGGCATCGTTATAAATGAAACCCCGTCATTAAAACTACTCATTTCGACCTTTAATTGACTTAAATCGACCTTTTTGACAACAGTGCACAATTCTCACCCGCGAACGAAATTTCAACCAATCAGAGCGGCGCGACTCTGTGACGTCATATGAGGAATAGCTTTGAGGGCCGATGCAGAATTCATCTACATTTTAGGGGGTAAATTATCTTGTTTACAGGCTTGTATAAACCTGAAATCGTGACAATTGTTGTGGAAAATGAAAGCTATATGTTCTCACAATCTACTGGCATTTAATTTTGTCTCCTGCTTTGCCTAGTTTCCGAGTTACAACTTGTTTTCATAGACGCTTCTGTCACAATTGATTGGTGTCGTTAGGCCCTATTTGTATAATGACTGATCCAAATTGATCCCATTTCTGTGTTTTTTCACCTCGATATTTAATCATGTCATGTAAAAATCTGTTTGTATTCTCAAAACAGTGTCGGCCCATAAGTTTTCACATGCAATACAGCAATTAATACTCCCTTGTTGTAACCCGTGTTAGGTGGTATAAACCTACACATGTTATTTGTCATCATTCACTTGATGGTCAGTTAATGAATTTATAACAGGTATAATTAGTGGTAACACACTTAGATTACCCGACAAAGGTTCCCATTTGGCATTTCTTGTGTCTGGAGTAAATATTCAACATTATAAACATCGATCAAAGGATTAACCGATAACACGCTGATTGATTAATTACTTTTATCTTACACAGCGGAATTGTCAAAAGGTAGTATTTATGTATGTAGATTTACTAATCTATACTGAATACACCCTGCCGTGTCGGTGTCTGCGTAAAACAACGTCCTTCTTTCAAAGGATTAACCGGCAATACATTGATTGATTGCCCATTATTGGCTAACTAAATTACTGTTTTAATGAAAGGCGGACATTATGCAATTAGTTGCCAGGTGTGCTATCTTGGGTGACCAATGAGACTATACACCAATACCTGAAAAGATTTATCACTTTTTCGTATATTAAACTGTTAAAAGACACATCATTTGGAACAGTTTTGTGGATATTGATGGATACATTCCTCAAACAAGGTAATGGCCTGATATTGTTCCTATAACTTTAATCTGTTTTAATTTTAATATTTGCATTTTGTTTTTTATTCATTTGTCGTAGCATTCAACAGAATCATTGTTTTCGCCGTGAAGTGTAATGAGACAGACAACATACACTAGGGTGTGTGTGCGAATTATGATTCACATTGGCAAACTATAAAATGTCTAGATATTACAGTTCTGTTATAAATTCACTATAAGTATCAGCAGATCGTCAGCTTTTTATTTAGTTTCAAAATGCATAAAAGTATGATAATAAACTAATTAGGATTATAAGACCAAATATAAAGACGCACATTGACTAGTATCTACATACTGGTGAGTGGACATTAACCATGTGAATGTAGCAAGAAATTTATCGCGCAGTATTGTGACTTCGACCCCCACCTCGCTTCCGTGGAAGAAATCGTTATGTTATAAGTTGTGTCATGCAAAATCCTTTGGTTATGATTCCAATACATATTTAACTACGAGTAGAAAGTAGTTTTGATTTTCTAACTTGATGAAAACAAACTATAATCTCATTAATTCTAAACAGACTTTACGATTTTCAAAATGGCGGCGCACTCTGTCGGGAACATCCGCCAGTCTGTGGATAAATGCTATTTAGGTTTGTTTTCACCGAGTTACAAAATCAAAACTACTTTCTACTGGTAGTAAAATATGTATTTTATTGATGGCCAATAGGATTTTGCATGACATAGCGTATAACATAACAATTCTCTCCTGGCAGCGAGGTGGGTGTCAATATAATACTACTTACAATATTATTGTTACTTCGACCACAACCTCACTTCCGAGGAAGAAATCGTTATGTTACAAGTTGTGTTATGGAAAATCTTTATGGTCATCAATCATATACATATTTTACTATAACTAGTAAGTAGTTTTGATTCTTTAACTTCCGTGAAGCGATCTGAACACAAGTAAGATATCGTTTCAGGCTTCCACAACGCTCGCTTCGCACTCACAAACATAACCCATTTAGCACGAACTGGGGGTCCTGTGGAAATCTGTGCATGGTGACACCATCACCCGACCCCTAGGAGCAATTGACGACAAAGCAACGATTCGGCATGTCGTCGTTCATGTCGAGAAATCATCAAATGATGAGCGTGCTACACACTTTCTATACAACTAACTGAAAATCGTTCCTCATATGACGTCACTGCAGTGCTCTGGCGACAGAGTTACGTAACCTGTCTGTGGTTTCGTTGGCGGGCGAGAGGGAAGCAGGCGACTTTTGGCCACTTTTAATCGCTCGGTATTAATTAACCACAAGTTTTAAAGAATAAATTTGGTGTTCCGCATAAGACTAACCACAAATCTTTCATATGTAATGGTTAAAAGAGTAACAAAAACAAAGTTTAGTGGTTCTTTAACATTTTTTTGTATTGCTTTAAAGAAAACGAAACGTTTAGAATTAGCTAATAATAGTGCGTAAAAATATTTAATCATTTTCCCCACACTAACAATAGGAAGGGCAACATTAGTGTTAAAATATGCCATTTTCAGGCTTTCGTTTTCCCCCCGAAACATGCCAGAGTTACATGTACCTTCGCCTCTTTAGATGATGACGTAATTAGCGCTAATTTCCAGTCTCGCCCAAGCGCAGGTGAAACCTAATTAACTGCGTGCAAACTCGGTAAAAAGTAAAAACAAATACGCAAAATCTGCATAACGACTAAAACTGAGAGCAGCAGAATACAGTCATTTACGTCTAAAAATGCATGGGTGAAAAAGACTGTGTCATTTGATCGTAAAATGTAAGAGGCATTGAGAGATGTCGTCTCACAACACAATGATTTTGTGAAAACTATTTAATACTGAGAAAATTTCATATCGGGTTTCGTGTCAGTGTATTTTTCAAAATACACTTACCCCTTGTACCAACTGGCTATAGACTGAATAATAGTGATTTGATTCAAATTAACTAATAGTGGTTGGATACCTCCCCACCCCGTCGCCCCTAATCACCCCCCAAAAAACCCAAAACAAAAACAAAACAACAACCAAAACCAAAACCAAAAACAAAAACAGAAAATATACAGAAACAAACAACATCCATCACCACCCAAACCCCACCCCCTCAAATAAACCAACAAAAAACAACAACAAAAACAACAACAAAACAGAAAATTAACCCGTACATGTACGTAAGTAATGTTTATGTTGAAAAAGTGCAAGACCATTTTTGACAATCTTATTGAACGTTTGTGGTGGTTATGTATGCGATATCGGTAAGTAACAAAACAAACTGCCTACTTATAAGTGAAAGTTTTTTACATGTCACGGAGAAATAGTCCCAAGTGACAATTAGAACAGGGTTAGTGTGTCATGTAAAAGAGGCACGTTCGTTTATTACAATTAGTCGAGTTGAGAAAATTGTCTCTGCACGCCAGATGAACACGGATTGATATTGTAAGTGCCAAATTACTCGCGCGTCTAACGCATAGCAATTTGTGGACGAATGTATATTCAGTGAAACGTAATGGACGTGCGCACCACGGGGCACTGTCTTAGTTCGTTTGTTTAACTGGGTTAAGCATTCTGGGGTTTCTTTCAATCATCATAATGACAGTCCCTGCTATCATATTCCTGTATGACTTAAACCGTTTACAGAGAACCGGTTGGTTGGAGTTTAAAGACCACTGACCTTGATCAGCAAGCATTCCACCGTACCCCGATGCCATGGACATATTTTATAGCAGCAGCGTTTCTATTCCGATCATTCCATATACATTAAGGTTGCTATTAAATCTTGGATTACCGTTTCACTGAATTACACCACAAACAAAATTTGATCACTGAAACTGTAAAGGTGGCTAAGCATTAAGGACAAAATGGCAAGTTTTGGGTCATGATCATCATGTTGGGTAATATTAAGTTGTGTTGTCGGGACAACCGTGTATGTGTGTGTGTACATATTTGTTTTTCTGAAGGAAAGAGACGAATATTTCACTGTCTGGGAATCCACCATGTCTGGTGAAAATACTATTGCCCCAGTAATTTCTTGGCCACAAATGATTTAATTAAAATCCAATTTTCTTAAATGAACACATCTAAGTGTTCTGACACAGTCCATGTAACTTGCACATCACTGACATCTGCTGGTTCTTAACGGTAACAACATAATAAAGTTACAACAATGTTTTACAATGAATAACACTGCCTCACATACACAACAACATGTTATTCATGTGCGGTTGACATCGGGCATGAGTAATTTGTGCAGCGTCCATTTGAACGACATATGCACTGTTTAACATTGCTTTGATTTTCCTCTTTTGAATGTCAAATCGATTAATTGCACTTAAGTTCAGATACAAGTATCCCTTTTAGATCCCACACTTCTATTACGAGCAGGTAATTATGTATTGTAAGAACACAAGTCAGATGAGAGATAAGTGCATAGCGCTTTGAGCTCACATTAGCAGTTAACCCTTTTCTGTACATTCGACTGTGTTACATGTTATCAGATGTGTATTAATTTTGGTGTATGTGAACATGACATGACGTTGGTTTATAAGTACAACCCTTTTGTGAATGTGTGCGCGCATTTGTATCTTTGTGTGTTCATGTGAGTGTGTGTACATTCCTTTACGTTTATTCCGCCTTAAATTAAATTCTAGTGGCCTTAGCTTTGACATTTGCGAAACATAAGAGTTTTGATGATAAAGCTCGCGGTATTAATAATTCACAACCACTAAATGAAAACAATGACTAATTGAATTACAACAAGAAAGACTGATGTTCACGTTTACAACATGATTCATTTTGAATTAGGAAACCCTGAGTGACCTTCATATTTGGCGAAGTGCCTGGAAACTCGATCAAGAGCGGAATCATCTCTTAGAAGTCAATTATATAATGCATTTGACCGCAAAAAGAAATTGTGGTCAATGTCAACTTAGCAGAATGGGATTGCGATGAATCATTTTGTAAGCTAATGAAACCGATGGGCCACCAACCCATTAAACACCACCGCTTTAGGTTGTTTCATCGATGTATTACTTCAGCGAAACAATTACCATGCATTTGCACGTATTTGTGACAAATACCACCCTTGAGTGTAGGATGCACTCAACATTTTGTGAACTCCTGGTATCAACACTTTTGAAAATGATTCATAACACAATTTTTATTTATATAGTCGGAACTCTACTTTTATACCAGATTCCTTACAGGTGTAACAAAAACATACTTGTTAAATAAAGCTTATTTCATGCTTACCTTTTTGTCACAGATTTTTCGCTCAAATCATTTGGAATCATTTCCTTAAAGGATCGAGACTAAATATTCTCAGGAGTTAATATTCTATATTTATGATTGTGGAAAAGGTTTTGTCGTATTTTGAAAGACATAGTAGTATCGATTATGATATAAACTAATTTCTCTGCAAATCTGAAGACATATAGTAATCCCAGAAATTACTGAGAAAGTTCTTTCGGCAAATACCTAACATGTGTATAGAAACTATAGAAGTTTGACTTAAATGAATGTGTTGAGATATGATTCTCTTACAGTCTAAGTGTCTTTTCAGTACTTTGCGAGACCTCTTGCCTTGCAATACACGGCTGAATGCGCCTAGGTACACTACCGATCAAAATTTGTAGGAAATCGTGTGACAACGTATCCAAATATTTGACCACCTCTTTCTTCATATCCTCAATATGTCTAAGTCCTTTTTGGTTTATTCTGTCATTAGTCCCCACATATTCTCAATAGGGTTCAGATCTGGGCTGTAGCTGGGCCAGTCTAAATGATATTCGTCCGACAACGACTGTTTTGTGCAGCCAGCAGCATCCAAATATCTTCAGACAGTGTTCGGGCCGTTAAAATTCTATTAGCAGTATTAGGAAACACAGATTTTCTCAATGATTTCTGGAAATTTTTTATTTGAGCTACGCAAACTATGTCTTATAAGCATTTGTGCTGGGAACCGTTTTTTGTACACAATAATGAGACAATTCGTGCTTGTAGAATATTATATAAGACCTGTATTATTCAGCTCGTCACACAGAACATAGTAATTTAAGAATATATCATCGTTGCCAATCTTCATAATTGAAAGAAATGAATTGAAAGACTGATATTATCGTGAACGTAATTGTGCGTCCTTGAACTTATGATTTGAAAAGTGAGTTGGATGTAGCGCCCCCTTAAACACTACATGCATTTAATTTATATTAAAGTGCATCAGCACATGCCTTCAGGTGATATATCTGGGTGAAAACCACAAAAGCATAATCAGCACAAACCGGGATTCAGATCCACGATAACAAGTTCCTGGTACGCCTAAGGGAGGTAACACAACACGGTAAACTCAACCATTTTAAAGGTGGCTGGTTGCAAGCTACAATTAACCATTTTTGTTGCTATTAAAAGAGTGAGTTAGCTGATTTGGACACACTTGCAAGGCTTTTCGTTAAATCACGACGTCATGTGAATACGCTTTCGTAGATCCGTCGTCCAATGGTTTGGCTATCATAGATTGTTTTCACTAAATATAGACTTTTGCTTTTTGTTAGGAAACCCATCAAACCAAAACAGTAATGAGAACCTTCTTTCAGTTTCATTTTATCTTTAGCTTCTGGAAACGAAATCAGAAATCCATATTATTTGCTTCATTTAATATTTATGGAAATCAATGACTACGTTAAGATGTTCAATTATCTGGAATCAAACGGGCCCAAATGTCCCGGGCATCAGGGAAGATGATGTTTTCATCTTTGTCTCTAGTTTCGGAAGCAGAAATCGATGGCGTATGTACCTGATGTCTTTGAAGAATGAACCATCGTTTTCTATAGACAGCACTATTCATACAAACCACTCTCCCATGTGAAATATTAGCAACAATTCCATGTATATGATTTTGAATTATGTTGCATAATTTTCCTTGAATTTGATACAAATTAAGTTAGCTGCCCATAACTTAAGTTCAATGGGATTAGAAGATTTGATTTATTAGATCCTAATTGCTCTTTTTAAGTGGTTCAATTTAGTTCATTGTAAGCTTTTCGTTAGTTTTGTTGGGAAATATGACTATCTGTAGAAGTACGTTACTCCTTCGGCATGTCTTCATAAGAATAAAATCAGTTGACATATCGGTGATTTGACAGAATTCCCCATGTGTATATAAGGATCACTCTTTTCATTCTATTTGCTGGACTTATATCCCTACATTCATGTACATTTTTAACAAAAGAAAAATATGTCATGGTCATCGCATGACGTATTCAGATGCATGTTTAAATCAGTTTTAACCTTATGAATTCCAGATCTAATTTCACTTTGTTTTAGAAATATCCATCTTTCTTAAATTTTGATTTTCCAATTACATTTATCTCAATGTAATTCATTTTTGTTCAGCGAGGTGAGGTACAGGGACAACTACATTTTCGCAAGCATTCTTCATTTGCTTAAATAGTAATATGGAGGACAGCAAAAGAAAAAAGCAGGGTGTCGCATTTCACCCCTCCGGTTCAGGCACCTAGGTGGTTTGCAATATACGTTTGCAACACGCTATGTCTTTACACCTATGGACATTGGGGTTCTCTCAAGCCATGGTTTTAACTGCGATGGTCCTAGTTAAGACAATTGTTTTGAAAAAAACTATGACGTTGTGCGCAAGGTTGTTTAATCCATTTTACTTTCCCTTATTTCAGACCCTGACTGTCTGCGTGTCAGTCCTAACTCTTTGCTGTATTGCTGTGGAGAGGTACTACGCTATCTGCCAACCACTCAGTTCGGACATAACCTTCAGGAAAGTGTCTATAACAATGGTGGCCATCTGGATCGCGGGATCTCTGGTAGCACTGCCCAATCTGATTTTCATGGAGATCACGAAGACGTATGAAGACATAGACAATTATCTGGTGTACAATCGCATGAGTTGGTCGTACACGACCGATGTGGCCTACCAAGTATTCTTGGCACTGGCGTTGTACGTGGTGCCATTAATCCTCATGACCATTGTGTATTCTGTCGTGTCCTATACTCTTTGGAGTGCCAAGGCTCCTGGTGCTGAAAACCTAGGTAAGTCTGCTATTGAGGCTGTTCAATCATGCATGAATTCATCTTTTATATCACCGTTTATATTACTGAAAAGCTTTGAACTGTATGCCACGTTTGTGAGAAAAAAATATTTAACGTCGCCGAATAGAGATGGAATATTAGTCAGAGAAAACATATGTACAAGAAGTTTTCACGTCTTTTGACGTTTGGGGATTAGATGTTAATGATCCAGACATGGATACAAAATGGAAAACGAGCACAGTTGAAACAGCAAACTCTCTCTTGTGTTTTCATATTAAAACTTCTTAAAGAGTCAGCACTCATGACTAGGAAATTGCCCTTATCAAGAGGGCCCGTAAACACTTTTAGCACGTATATACCTACCTACCTTACCATCGTCGTGAAGGGGCGATGACAAACAGACAGCAAGTACAACCGAGGGACCATGCTGCCACGGACCCTGCCGATTCCTGCTGTCACGGATCAGTCCTGAAGCAGTAGCACCCCGAAACACCACAGGAACTAACCCATCATTTAAGGAACATGTAACATATTTTTGAAGACATTTTTCGGCAATAAATGTTAGCAACAAGAATAATTAAACCCTAGATAGACAGATACATGGAACAAACTCAATATGACGATACCTAACATATGTCCGTATGGAATGACATTAATGAAGTTAGGATTATGATTACAGTTTTTTAAACGTATTTTCCGTTCTGTCCCCCTTGCAGCCAAGCTTGTACTACGACAAACCTACTCATTGGTATGTTATAGGCAACAGGCAACTAGGCAACCTAACGCTCAGGCAAAACGTATGTAACTCTATAAAGCTCGTCTCCTTCAGTTTCACGCTTTACTGCCAATTATATGGTACATATTTCCGTCCCGCATGTTTCCATTGCTGGAAGCGCTTCTACAAGGTGAACAAAAGATGCCAATAAGGCAGCAGACCTTTCGTCCTTTTAATCAAATATGTTTTCTTGCCTGCAGATCCAATAACATGACATGACAACTGCAGATATCTAGAGTGTTAGAGTTAATTACGTTTGACATTCTTTTTAAAGTGTCATGACGCGGATTCTTAATTTGGCATCTTGAAAGCCCAGAAGGTGTGATGGGCGAGATTAGACAATGTTTTCTTCGGGCCCGAAGGTTGGTGTTTAATGAACAACTTGAAATAGCTTTATCATTCATTCTATAATCACCTGGGAGAATATTATCAGAAAAGAAGATACAAGTGAAGCTAAATGGATAGAACTGATTTCAGATGATATTACAATTTCATTCCAAGTTGAACAGAGTCTGTTCTTTGATCAGCAGACCCGTGAAGGTCCGGGTTAGAATGAACCTGACTAACGGGATCGGGTGGTCAGGCTCGCTGGCTTGGTTGACACATGTCATCGGTTCCCAATTGCACAGATCGATGCTAATACTGTTGATCACTGGATCGTCTGGTCTAGACTCGATTGTGTACAGACCGCCGCCATATAGCTGGAATATTGCTGAGTGCGGCGTAAAAATAAAGTCACTCACTTACTTTTGGAACGGCAAAAGATAAGTTGCATAATACAGACTCTGTCAGGTTATATTATACATAACACAGGGTGGCAGAAAATATCACACAGTAGCAAGCAGAGAGAGAGAGAGAGAGAGAGAGAGAGAGAGAGAGAGAGAGAGAGAGAGAGAGAGAGAGAGAGAGAGAGAGAGAGAGAGAGAGAGAGAGAGAGAGAGAGAGAGAGAGAGAGAGAGAGAGAGAGAGAGAGAGAGAGAGAGAGAGATTCCGGAATGTCAGCCGCTAAGCACCGACAAGTAATTCAGTTGTCAGTTAGTTGTAAGCCGACTTACGTATAATACCTAAATGATAGTGATATACACTGTATTTCCCGATATCTGGTAACCGAAATATTTTGTACAAATCGGAAAAAGAAAGTAAATGAAATCAGCAATCAATCCACATGTTTCCATATGGCTTATGGTGCCAACATGGCCAACATAACACTAGTTGTACGGATCACATACAATTAAACCCGTTTGCCTTTTCTTACGGTTTTTTTTTGTGACACTATTTGGTGGTCAAAGGATGTGATCACAGGCGGGCTTGATTTTCAAACGAAATAGATTTTGTCAATCTGCTGGAGGTCATTAAGAGGCAAGAATTAACACAACTAGTTAACAAACGAATGTGAAATATCGTTATCTATGACTTCATCTCTCTTGTTACCTGGCTGTACAAACTTCGCCTCGGCTGTACACAAACTGCCCATTTACCTATGGAGCAGATGACCGGTCAAATCAGTCAGCTATTACAAATGTTTAATGTAACTCAAATGGGAATGAGTGCCAGTGCGTTTAAAGGATAAAGATGGAAGTTTGGGATGAATAGCTAGGCGATTTAAAGAAACTGCAGAGAGGCACAGACCTGGGGCTCCTTTCACGAAGCAACCTTTACTAAGGTTAACCTTAACTCCCATTCTTTAATATTGCACTAAGGTTACCTCAGTAAACTTATAATCACCTTAGTGCTTCGTGAAAGGAGGTCCAGGACAAGACCAACCGAGCAGTCTAGAAGAGCAGCCTGAGAAGATCAACATCGAATATCTAACAACCCACATAACTGTGGGAAGGCCAACCCATTAGGACGAGCTCCGGTCATACCTGATTAACACCTAAAACAGCCCATAGCCTCTCTCATATCCTGCGCAACGCCCTTTGATCCCTGTTAATAGGAGCGTAATAAAAGAACTAAATACAAACTCGAACGTTTCAGTCGCTGTGCTACATTTGCATGGTGTTACCTGTTAGCTCGTCAACACCAGAACACAGTGTCTAAATGTCATGACCTTAAATGCTACGCATCCACGACATCCAGTAAGAAGGTCAATCCTGACGGCACATCAACAAGGACGTCTCCGCTGGCAAAGACAACACGTGACAGCACGTCAGTGGCTCTCTCTACAGATAAGACACGTGTCCCCAGTCTTCAAGGTGAAGGTGTCATCAAACCATACTCCTTCAAGTGAATTGGTTGGGGGAAGGTAAATAACGACTTGGAAAGGACCGAACCGAGTTTGGTTTCATCGCCAAGAGTAAAGTGATAATGATCAAGCTTAGTGATTACATGTTTTTGAGACTAAACGTTGAACATAGCTCTGGTGTAGGCACAGCTGTTCGACGTTCACAAAGAGTCGTGGCCGCGAATCGCGTTGAATTCCCACAAGACTATCTCGTGTCTTAAAGAGATGGGATATACAGCTCCCGTTATATCCAATACGTCTATGCATAGATAAAATGTCCATGAAGCCTTCTCCTTACAGTCCAGGGGCTTGATAGATGTCCGAAGTGGATCACTAAGGGCCGTTATCGCCCGTTAATGTACAACTTCTGTTTGTGGAGTGCTTGTCATCCAGCAGGTCGTAAAGCGCGTATGAATCTCAACGTACTCTGCTTCAGCCGCCTGATTCAGTCAAAGTTATAAACACATTTTCAGTTACAGTCTGAATCTGGACTCTTAACATACAGTATTAGGTGGACACTTGTCCGGTTGTGTCGCATTTTATATGGCAGTAACTGGCTTATGATCGGGATATATATAGCTGGTGTGGTGGATGTCTGATCGTCAAGCAAGATCCCTGACACATCGTTAACACATATCATACATTTGTATAGTTTTGTGGAATATAATGTTTGCTGTGATGGAAATGGTCCTTTATGCAATAATTATTGTTAGCATTTGATAGATATGTTTGTATTATCGTTTACAGGATGATTTGTACACGTATTTGATGCAAGATCTGAAACTTGTAGTCATCCTCCTCTTTCAGTGACCAAAGTATTGTGATATTGAGCAATATTGTTTCACCTGGCGCTTCGCTATTCTTTCATTGTGATATGGGAATGCATGTATTTCAATTCGTCGCTATAGCTTGTGGAATGTTTTTTTTTCTTTCTGTAATTGTGTGAATATGCGCTTTATTTTGGGTCATTGCGACCTGAACCTAAAGATTTATAGGAACACGTGTGCATCTTCATATCACATCTTGAACACATGGGCCTATTTGCACGGATGAGTCTCACGAGGCTCGAGTTCATTGTTAGACAGGGCATAAATGTATCACAGAATGGATATTTACGAGAAGAAGGACAATTACAGCATTCAATCAAGGACCCTGGGTTGATTGTGTCCCGTCACTTATCATGTGAGGATGTTGGAAACGATCTACAAGATACTTCTTGTTAATGTAGTTTTTGTACATTGGAGAAATGTTCGACTATGTTTTGCAGTATATACCTAAAGTTGTATGTGTGTATATTTGAAAATGTTAAATGCACTTCCCTTACTATTGATACGATTAATATTGAATGTATGTGTGTGTGTGTGTGTGTGTTTGTGAGTGAGTGAGTGGGTGTGTGCGTGTGTGCGTGTGTGTGTGTTTTATGTATGCATTGTTACGAGGCTAAACGCTGTCATATTGCATCCTTTGGGAATTCTGCGCAAGACATGATAAATTATCAGAATCTCCTTTCTTACAAAAATTATTTATATGGTATTTCATCCTTCATTTAAATTCCCACAGTATATGAATAATGTTTCATTTACTGGATCGTTATGCTTCGAGTGTAAACCCTTGACTGATGGTCCAAATAGCCTGCAGAATCAAGGCGGATTATTCCAGGTTAATATGCTTGGAGCAGATCGCCAATGTATTTAATCACATCTGTATGCATTGTGATCGAAGTATAAATTACATAAAGAGTCTGTGTTGTTATTGAAATGTCATCGAACATGGTAAATACGAGTTTTACCTTTAAGACCAATTTTATGGGCAAACGCGTTTTATGCAACAACCAAGAAATCCATAAAAGAATGAATGTTTGTCTTGTCGCTTTCGTATTTTCTCCTGTATACAATTAATCTGATTTGTGAACCATTAACCGGAAGTGACTATTATGGAGTCTTTATCATAGAAGTAAATTAGTGGGAATAAGAGCCAGTGTTCTGTTGGAAAGTTTGATATCAGGCACATATTAAAATATCGTGAAGTTGCTGTGCCAAAGGTTCATCTCACCCAACATGCTCTCTAACTACGTTCATGTTCAACTTTGTTGGTCATAAAAAGAACAGAAAAAGTGGCTCATGATTGTCATCAAGTCCTGCGAGGTCATTTACAACATCATCACTTTTGTCATGTTAACCTGAATAATGAATACATGGAAGATCATGGAATGTCTTGGTGCCAATTATGCTTCTACTCAAACTTAAGAAACAACCAACAAGCATATCGATTTTCCTTAAGTGTCTGTAATGAAGTAAATAGGACATGCCTGGTCCAAAGAGGTCCATTACTTCCAGCTTGGCGGAAATAAGTTGTGGGTGTTGGACATTTCTAATCGTTTATAATTCTCCATTCACGAAATTATTTCTTATCAAGGGTCGATTACTGAAAATATGCATGTTTCTCCATGTGGTGCTGAAATAATCTCTCAATCAACAACAGACTGAGAAAGCTACTTACCTTTTCTTTATTCACGAGATTCTATTGTATGATTCTGACTGTTTGTAAACTATCAACAAAGTGATTACACTAGGCAGTACACTAGTCAGTTAATGAATGGGTCAATGTTTGTCATTCGCATTTTTTGTAGCAGGTGAGGAAAGGCAGCCTAGTTTTACATACATTCGCTCGCCACGCCGAAGACCCGTTTTCGAATCCACTTATATTTAAATTATACGAAGACGTTTTCTGTTGTCCTCCGCCGTGATATTTCTAAATGCGACGTAAATATTATACTAACCCATTCACTCTAACGGTCATGAAAACATGTATTATTAACCCTTTGGTTTTGATTTCATCACGAATGGATGGTTTCCTTTCACGGCCTTTGAAGAGATACTGGCTTTAATGTGAGAAAAGGTTAGGAAGTGCATGTTCTTCCGCTGAAGAATATTGTGTGTTTCTGGGACAGAAGACGGAAATGTTTTCGATAATACAAACAATATATTCCATCTTATGCTATGTTCAGGCTACATCAATGGGTATTTGAAATGAAATGTTCTACATCTAAGATAATTTCTTTGAGTGGCATTAAGACGTTGCCGTGATTAACAATGTTCTATGGATACACAACTTCATTGTTATTAATGTAAGCGACGTTTCGGTGTTAGCATCTACACTGAAACGTTGCTTACATTAATAATATATAAGTTGTATATCCATAGAATTTCACCCGCTATTCAGCTAAGATACTGAGTGCTTTCACAAACCAACTATACAATAATTGATTGATAATTAACTTTTCACTTAAAGAGGTTAGCATGTGAAGACATTTGACTTTGGTCGATGGTAAAGAAAATTGATGACAGTTATATGTTACTTTTTTTGTTGCAAATGGCGGGTTAAGTATAACGAAACGGTCTTTGGGGAGACATCTAAGATGGACTTGAGTGCAAGCACAAAGCAATGTTTATAATATTAGCGGGGCCACGTCCAAAAAAAGTTGACTTTTCACCACCACACTTACAATAACATCCTGTATACTACGTGCATGTTCTCCGGCTTGCATGGATCCACGAATCACAGAAGGGACCCATTTCGGTGACACATAAATTGAAAGAGTGTGTTATGTTTTTTAGGATTATGGGTCGAGCCTATTCATACGGGATTTTATTGACACATTGACGAATCTAAAGTAACAAATCGTTGTGCTACGTATTAAGACGAAGCCCTTAAAGATGATCTTAAGCTTTAAGGCAAACACATTGAAAGGCATAGCTCAGCACCACGCCGAGGCGGTATAAAGCAATATTTTTCAAAGTGACATTCACCCCGATCACTACGTAAATAAGAGCAACAACACCATTTCTATGATCATAAGAAATATATATTAAATGTAGACTATTCCGACTATAACATAAACACGTTTATGACTCACTATTCTATAGGGATAATGTCAGATGTTCGCGATATAGTAAGCGTGTCCTGCCTAACCGGTGGCACCTGTTACAAATACATGCAAAAACAAATAAGTTGTTGACCCGAGAAAGCACGCGAACTTATGGCTATGGCAATACATTTGGTTACTGGTGCGTACGCTTCTTTCATCATGTCCACCACAAAGTTTTAAAAGCTTTACAAAGCATTGTATTGTGTAAACATGGTTAAACATGCTTTGAGCAGGATTCAGCCATACGATACTCTGTGTAATCTTCATAGAAATGTGATGTTATATTGGACGTTAAAAGTGGCGAAATGTAAACACCAAAGGGAAGACAATAGTACAACAGACATTAGCCGGATCAGCAGGATAGGCTTACTCGTTAAGCCAGTACCTGATTTGTCGAGAGAGCATAACAATGGAAGGAGTTGCGAAATGTGGTTACAAGTACATAGTTCTTCTCAAACCTTGAAACAGGTTCATATAGTCAGACATTAGTTCAGAGCACAGAACCACAAGCTCTTGGGGCCGTTACAACTTGGAAATGTTGCTGATTTTGTCGATTGCCTCCCGGTCAGCATAAAGTTTAGTTGTGGTGTTAATGGCATCACATTTTGAACTCAAATATTTCATTCTTTAGGGGTATTGCAATTAATTATTCTCTGGCCATCCAACGATGAGAAAAGTACCTTTCAGCATCTTCGTTAGTCGAGGTTAGATACTAAAAAAAGCCATATACTGCCACCAGTGTGGATGAATTTGAATCTTGAAGCTAAATCAATAACAGATAATTTCAGCTTGGATTTAATTTCACTTAAGGATGTCATTTATTTGGCTCGATATGTTTTTCACATGATCTGCAGACGTTTATAACTTAAAGCCCTTTATAAAATGTCAATGGTGGGACAAAGTCTTATACACAAACTTATAAATCAGTTGAGATTGCCCAAATAAGTTACTAACCAATAAGCTGATACTGGCTTCAGAACTCTGTATTCTCATCACCTTACTGGCATTAGCTGCTAACATTGGAACCGCATTCATCACACCGTATTTGCTTCCTTCCATAGCGAAATCGATGCGGCCTGACATGGCCTTGTCCAATAGACATAACCTTCTGAAAAAATGACCATATAACAAGGCGTCAAACACAGCGAGTCTCAGCTTGAATAAGAAGTGTATCTATAGGCGACATTAAGCAAAGCTCAATCACCGGTCTACTCGAATTGATCAGCGTAGTGAATTATTCTTGTGAGACTGTGCTGAGCCGTAATCCTATTTGCCTAATATCATTTTGTATAAATATCTTAAAGGGGTCCACAGTCTGCAGGAATAAGAGTCAAGGATGGATGTGCGGCCAATGCCATCATAGCGTCCTTCTTCAAGACTGTCTGTATACTGTATACTGTTGTGCTGGTCATGTTTTTCACATAGTACCACAGTCTCACCAAAAAACAGAAATGCAACCTTAATCCACAATTGCCTCTGGTACCAACGTTATAAAAATATGCACCTCGGGGATGCGCGATATTGCAATATATATGAGTGTAAGTGTCATTATTGCAACAATGGACGGTAATGAATGACACATTCAGTCACAGTGCTCATTGTCCGTAAAATTGGCATATGGTCATATTCAGGGCTTACACATGAATTACCTCTCCAACAATGAAGCCGTATTTGAAATGCCTGGGACATTCTCCACGGATGTCTGCAATCGGTGCCTCCGGAGCCTTACTATGAATAGGCAGCCGTATTCAATAAATCGTACACTTGTTTTCTTGTCTATTACTTTCTGAAAGAAAAGGGGTCATGTTTGATATATTACTAGTATGGCTCTGATTGACGTACCGTAAGAATTATTTTGTTTATAAATCACAACGTACATTATATACAGATTGGTAATGGTATGACCTAGAAATAACGTATTTCATGCTTGTTCTTGCAAGGCCATTATTGTTACCACATTGTGCAGTAGAAAGGACTTGATTTCATATAAAGTATTGGTAAATTTCATTGTACTAAGAGTTATTTCGAATCTTTTCGGATTCATTTTTCAAAAGCCTTCTTTGCGATAGTTTCACAAAGCACGAAGGAGATAATGTTACAAGAACAAAACAAGACAACATAAAGGTGGTAATCGTAATGAGTCATTAAAGAACGTCTGTAGTGTTGTTGTGTCAGTTATAGAGAGCCCCGACTACGAATGTAAGACTATATTCCTGTAGTGATGTGTCTTGTTTACAGAGACTGACCATAATGACGGGTTTTATTTATTTATTTATTCGGATAATCCACTCAGACTGATCAATATCCAATTGTATGACGCGGTGTATTATCTAACAGATGATTCCGAGTAATAAGTCAATGGTTGTAAATAAATTATACAATGTGATAACATTGGCGCCAGCTACTGAGGGTAGTGTTACCGGCATCAATAAATCATAGCAATTTGCAAAATAACCTCTGTTTGATGTTGGCATGTTATGGTAATCACACCAGCATGAAGTATTTGGTATTAGATAGATGCACAATACCATACGGAAGCCCCTGTTCCTGTAGAAACTGACTCAGTTGACCTGCTTTCACAAAGAAGGCATCGGTCAAAGAAAGGATTTCATCATTGTCGAAACCAGTGACGTCTAGTCACATGGAAGGTTTATGTAAAATCGATAAAATGTTAAGTTTTGATACATAAGAGCTTAAAAAGGTCTATATTTTCAAGTTTTAAAGTCATGGTTTTCTTTTACATTTAAAAACTTTCTCTAAACTTAACTATATATTTGCAGCAATCTCCTAAAGCCTAAATGTCAAGATTTAAAAGAATTATTGTGGCGATAATCTTAACTCCTTCATATATATTATTGATCAGTGTCTCATATCAAACATTGAACTGTTTGAATTTGGTTTGGATTATATATTCCGTTTCTAATGTCAGCCATAACGACATTGCTAGAATGTGGTACTCAACGGGAAGTACATTCGAGTAAACACTATCGGAAAGATTGATGTATTTCCATAAAGAACGTTTATCGAAAACAAACACTACTAATGTGGAGGCTTTAATTTGCTTGGCAAATAAACCTGTGATCAAAGGTAACTGATGTTTGCCAGACTTAACACGTTTCATGTACGGAGAGCGTGTCATTTCTGGTTTGATAGCAAGAAGGAATTATTCCCAAGAAGTATCGTCACGTATTACGTTCCTGTTACGTTTACTCAAGTTGTTTATTGGTAAAAGGTTTTCCTCAATTACACACAGCACCGGAGCCAACATCTGATGTGCCTGATCCATCGGGTCTTTATGATTTACGTTAATACAAGTTATGGTAAAGGAAAAGCTGGAGCAAAAAAAATTGTAAGTGCTTCCTTAAACACTTGTGATAATGCGATTGCTGTTCGTGTCTCTGTCCGCAACATCAGCAACAGCAAACACACCTCGTTTTATGTCAGTTTGTATTAGCAGAGGCTTTGATGGTATTTCAGTTATGTCATGGCGTGTCAACTTTGTTTAAAGAACGCCCTAAGTGGCGCAGTTCTTATACGTTTCTTAATTGCGTGAAAACAATTAGTACGGGCACATGTACGATGCCGACAAACCTGATAATGTTATCAAGACGAACCATTGATTCGATTAAAGGTGTTACCAGATGTGCAAGACATGCGTGCCCTTTTAGCAAACACCTGGTGTCATCACGGATTTTCAGTGGTCAATTCACAGCTGTTTTGCCCTTTACACAAAATTAAATCTAATTTTGAGGATTATCAAGACTGCGTATTCTGTTGCGCTGATGTAAATCTGTATGTCCTTTCGAAAGACCTCCGACGACTCGGCCGCATATGCTCCATGCCCCGCTTAGTTGTATGTCAAAAAGCACTTCGTAAGTCAAGGGCGGTGGGGGTAGCCTCGTTGTTAAAACGTTGACTCGTCACAACGAAGACCCGAGTTCGATTTCCCACAAGGGTAAATTGTGTGAAGCCCATTTCTGGTGTCCCCCGCTTTAATATTGCTGGAATATTGCTAAACGCGGCGTAAAACTAAACTCACTCACTCACTTCCGGTGAGTCTAGGCAACTAGCTCAATAACACGATACAGTGATACGTACTGTGTCACTTGATTAATACAACCTGTAGCACTACTACAACGGTGGAAGGTAATAATCGAATATAAACCTGGGAAACTAGTGAAGGAAGTCTTGAGCAAAGATTCCCTGACCCAATCGATCCGTTGTCTACGACGCTTACCACAAATAAGGTTACTTGGAAAGTTTCATCCTGGAATTACAATGAGCATCAGTAAAATGGAGCATCACAGAGTGAGTGAGTGAGTATGGTTTTACGCCGCTTTTAGCAATATTCAAGCAATTCCACGTCGGATACACCAGAAAAGGGCTTCACACATTGTACCCAAGTGGGGAATCGAACCCCGGTCTTCGGCGTGACGACGAACGCGATAACCACTTGGCTACCCCACCGCCCAGCATCACAGAGAAAATACTTTTACTGTAGACATAGATATGCACTTAAAACCTACTTTGAAATTGCAAAATGAAATGTATGGTCCATATTAACATTGCAAATATTACCTTTACAACACGAACTTGAATTCTCCTTGGGCAAATGTTCTTTATTGATTATGACCATAATTTAAATGCAAAAGGTTTAATGCAATTCCGAGGAGAGTGTAAGAAAATGAAGACCCGGATGTCTTGAGATTCCATGTTTGGTTCTTCATCATTGCGTTTCCGCCAGATGACATTATTATATTTGTTGTTTTGGAGAAAAACAGCCACAGGAATTTCAAACTCGCGCATTTCGTGATAATAACTCAATTTCGATAAACCGCGGGTTCCTGTGTCTGCAGTGTTGCACATTTCGTAATAACACATCAAGTCAATGACAATGTGAAGTATTCTTGGGTTTCCTAATAATGATGAAAATACTGATAATTTTGTATGCTACTCCGCCATTTAATGACTCTTAAATGCTTACGCAGCTGCACAACGCCCTCGTTGAATTCAATTGAAGAAGTGAAAAAGGTACTCATTTCAATAGATGAGATTACTTTCAGAGGACATACGGTACAGACAATACGTCCGTTTGAACAATGAATATCCACGCCATACTGTCGGTGCAAAAAACCAAAACCTTGACCAAATTTACCCAAGGTCATTGTTCCAGAACGAAACGATAATGGCCATGCCCGACAAGATGCATCTCTACGCGCACGTACACAAATGGTGGCCCTATAGAAGTATAAGCCCAAGTATACGCCCAATAATGTTTCAATATCTGTAAGATGATCTAGGTTAGTATGTGTATACTCTATATGCTGGCAGAACACTTTTATCTAACGTACACACATTGTATAAAGAAGTATAAGAACAAGAATGTTTCAATGTCTATAAGGCTGGTATAGGTTTGTATGTGATGGCCTCACTCCATACATGGTCACAACACTCACATTTAATGGAGAAAAATATTTAGTGCCAATGACCATTCTCTACGCACGTAAGAATGTCACTGACGTTTACGGCATCGCACGGCATCAAAATGTTAATACCTTACTGCATGCACTGTGTTTTATGATAAAAAGGAGTGGTGGCACGTGGTGAGTGAGTTTAGTTTTACGCCGCTTTCAGTAATATTCCAGCAATATCACGGCAGGGGACACCAAAATGGGCTTCGCACATTGTACCCATGTAAGGAATCAAACCCAGGTTTTCGGTGTGACGAGCGAACGCTTTAACCACTAGGCTACCCCATCGCCCTTAATAAAAAGGAACAAATACTAGTCGGTAATACCATGCCATGAACTTGCTACAGACTAGTTCTTGAAGATCCAGTGTCCAGTTGTATTAATTAAGGCAACCGTAAATCAATCATGTGACCATATTCAGTTGTTATCATATAAACCCAACATAAATCACGTGAACATATTCTTGTGTTATCATAGAAACAGTACCTGGCATCATTAACACAACCAAGGTATGATAGTATCGTCTACTGGCCCACGGATGTATTAAGGTGCATTTCTCTGGAGAAGGCATTCCTTTGATCCTGCTCTCATATGGAGTCTGTCACGCACGAGGAAGACGTCGAATTACACGCTGAATGATTGGGTACCGGGCTCTGCTGAGTATCGGTGTTACTTAGGCACGGCACAGACACTGATCACGAATTACAAACAATACCAACATTCACTTACGTTTTCCTTGATCATTGACGCCAAAACCAACCAGAGACTTCACAATGGCGTTCTTCGACGGGCATCTACCCTAACTGGCTGTGAGTAATCGATGAAGTATTATCATTTTATCCCCGCAGGTGATACAAGAGAGATGAGTTTCATTACATTTTACCACTGTTGAGAAATAAACTCAGACTTACGTAGTGACCAGCAAATGAGTCAACTAGAACTGTACCCCACCCACCCCACCCCCGATTCATGTCAAGAAAGACTTAAAACATAATGTGTCGTGTACAAAAATCAATGAAAAAAATGTTAATTTTCATATTTGTAGTAGGTATGGGAAATTGCTTACAAGACATAAATGTATTCACAATTTCTGATCATCGAATATGTCTATAAGTTGAATACATATTGTTCCTGTTCGGAAGCACGTACATGTCTGGTAGGGAAACATCTTCTCATTTCTAATAAATGTAACGTCCCGTTTGTGAACCAACTTCACTTCACTTCAATCTCAGGACAGCTTTTTCAAACGAAAGCAACCCCTATCTACCTGATTCCATCCATAACTTAAACAATCGTCGGAGTTATCGAAATGTTCTATGTCAGACACATAGTTATCAGCAATAGTACAGCATACCACAATCAGTAAGTTGTTGGTATTGTTCGCCCCGAGCCACTCATTCATGTCATTGTCTTTGAAGAACAAACCTTGGCTATGTGTACTGTGTGTAAGCGCTGGCCTCGCTATGCATGCTATTGTCCTAGCATCATGATAAGCATACACAGGAATGTTCTTCATTTACTTCAAAACAGATAAACAACGCATCTGACGCTGATGCAGACATATGTGCATATGATGAGGGTAGACAAGGACTACAATTGTCAGCCATCATTTTTTCTCTCGGTTGTTTAAGGCCACACTCAGCAACATTCCAGCTATGTGGCGGCGGTCTGTAAATAATTGCGTCTTGACCAGACAGTTTAGTGATCAATAGCATAATCATCGATCTACGCAACTGGGATACGATGACATGTGTCAACCAAGTCAGCGAGTCTGACTACACGATCCCGTTAGTCGCCTCTTACGACAAGTATGGGTTGCTGAAGACTAATTCTAACCTGGATCTTCACGGGTTGTCAGTCATCAGAACAGTTCAAATGGCAGGGCTGATTTGGGACACGACCTACCAACATGTTTCCAAACATAAGTATTGAAGTTTGATTAATAAGAAATCATGTGTAACATGACTGATTATATATTCATATTTCTGTATAACACACACACACACACACACACACACACACACCACCTTTCAAATAGACTTGTTGAAACGCACTGCCATACACACAACGGCAATAAAATACTCAGTCTATTTATAAGACATTTCTGCATGTAACAACATTGATCAACCACTGTTCCGTATTATGTCCCAATTCCAAGGGTCTTTGAACACCTTCATTACAGTCTTGTTTTCAGAGTGACATATACAAGAACACTCCCTGACACGTAATAATCCTATGTAAAGAACGTGGGCTCACCGCCTACGGTATTGCTGTATAATGCACTTGGCATACTGTTTTGTATGGATGGTTTTCATCTTGACTCTTGCTTGCGGTAACACCAAGCATTTCCAGGAGTATCTAGATCTCCTGCTAATTTTCATTTCCGCTCCCATTTTACAGAATTGAGAATGGTCCGTTTCGTAGCTCTGATACTGAAGGAAAATACGTGTAATCTGTGACATAGTTAGAATAATACCTACTACTTTGGTTATAGATTTCGGGTATCATCTGTATTCCGATGTCATCACGTAACTTTGGAAAATGTATCACTTTACATCTATTACTGAACTTTGTCTTTTGCTCGGGGTCTGTGTTCATGTGTACACTGTAAGTTAAATGTGGTCTGTGACTTAAAGAATCCAATATCCGGTATTTTGCCATGTTCCAGATATAACGTTGGTGTTTTATAGTTCTTAACAGAAATGAATTCATCGACGCAGACTGGGAGTAATGACGCCTGAGTTTAGATGTGTGTTTAACATATTTATCTTCATGCACGTAATCGTGTATAATTTATCACCATGCCCTGTTATCATATGTTTGCCACCACATGATCAAACTGGTATATACGTTGAAATATCTATATCAGGCAAATATTACTTCGGAAAATCTATCGTTGACAATAAGTCTACAATTATGGAAGTGGTTTTAGATGTTTTTGTTAGCTCACTCATGTACTATGAAATGGAAAATTTCATTAAACAATATCAGATTTAATCAGATACACTAATCCTATTATCAAGTTAATGTACAATGATTTCGAGATCATTAACAGGATTACGTACACGTGGTTATAGAACGGGTTTTAGATCTCCTGTCATGTTATAGAATCTTAAAAGGATAATTTCCATAAAATGCGGAATGAGGCTAAATTTGGAAGTAATAAAAAATAACATGATTGACAACATAATTTTGTTTGAAATTAGGAGTTCAGCATTTGCTGTGGATCTGTCGACGATTGTGAGATTATTGGCGTCTTATGGAGATTTTAACGCGATTTTTCGCCCAAACACTAATGAAAAAGCCTCTTGTGTACAAAACATAACAGATAGTATTGAAAATGAAACGTCTTTGAAAGAAGTACATGGACATGGAAAGAACAAATGTGTAAATTCTGTATACTCTGAGGTCATAGTTTGCTAAGATTCTTATATTTTATACATCATAACATGACGTATATGATGAAGAGTGAGCGAGTGAGTAAGTGAGTTTAGTTTTACGCCGCTTTTAGCAATATTTCAGCAATATCACGGCGGGGGACACCAGACATGGGCTTCAAACATTGTACCCATGTGGGCAATCGACCCCTGGTCTTTAACCACTGAGCTACCCCATAGCCCCTCGAAACATGACGAAAACTAGCAATGCATTACTAACATGACAACGTCAGTCTGTCAAAGACGACACGGATGCCATTGTGTTCTTATATACCCTTTTCATTATTCTGTAGCCACATTATGCAAAGGACGCTTTCTGTATGGTAAGTATACCAGTTTGACATATCGATGTACGTAAGTATATATACAGATACGTATTAATATACTGTCTACACTATACTATACGTGTGACATTCCATCTGCCTAAAACAACTTTTGCTGTTGTTGGTGAATTCAGTCCTTCTGTTTTCTTGGCGGTCTATTTGGCCAGGATAGGTTGCATCCTCTGGGAGTGTAAGTGTACATGTGAATACATCATCCATTAGATAACAATGAATGTACACAATTATGTCACTGCGTTCTTAATAGTACATGTATATACATAGATTTTCAAAATTATCCTTCAAAGAGACACGTTAGTAATGCGATTATATGTAATAGAAGAATAGGAGAGAAATTGTCTGAAAGCTAGCGTTTGCTTTTAAAGACTGCTGTTGTAGCATTTCAAATAAGAAAGATGCGTTTGTCTTGTAAATTCCCTGATGACCAGGGCCCCGTTTCACAAAGCGATCGTAGCGCTAAGATGATCGTAACTCCCATACTTTAACATAGACTTACGACAGTCGTAGCGCTACGATCGCTTTGAGGAACAGGGCCCTGGTGTCAGCCTTTGAGTCACAGCATGTTATAATTGTATTGGATGATTGCATTAAGCCTGGTTTCGGTAACACCACTTCAGCTTTACCTTGGCAGTAATTCGAAATAAATTATTTTTCAAAACGTTTGTAGTTTGGACATAACACTGAGACAATCTATGATGCGTGCCTGAGTTAGTTATTTACACGTGTGCAGTGTGTTGGTATTTTGGTAGATAATGTCTTTTTTAGTTGTGTTTTCTTAAATTGCAATACTTCCATTTTCTGTGCATGTAGTAATAGTGAGTGAGTGAGTGTGTGTGTGTGTGTGTGTGAGTGAGACTCTTACAAGTCTGAGTGAACACAGATTTTGAGTTGGTATACCAGTAACGAATTTTGTGTGTATGTGTGTGTGTGTGCGTGTGTGTGTGTGTGTGTATTCTGCTCCTATTAGTCTATCTGATCAGTTTTCTGGTCATCATGGTGTCAGAGTCACAGCACTGCTGACTGCGGCAGGAAACAACCATCACTAATAATTGACTGACTGAATATGGTTTTACACCGCTTTCAGCAATATTCCAGCAATATCACAGCGAGGGACACCAGAAATGGGCTTCACGAATTGTACCCATGTGGGGACTAATAATTGAAAAAATACATAATTCAACCGTGGCTTTACAGAGAGTCGGGTCTTCAGGGAAACGTCACATTCATTACAAAGACAATGAAACTGTTTGGTTCCTGATGTGTCCTCGAACATCTCAGCGCTATGATTATCGAAATTCACATTCTTCATAAGAACAGGAGAAAGTTTGATTATGTCAAGTCATAAGATTGTTCAACTGCTCAGAGGGGCTTTGTTTTTTCCCTCGATCACTGGATGCCAGTCTCAACAGCACATCGTATTATCACTCTCACCTCTTGCAGCCACTAGGCGCACCGAGTTAATGTGGCTTTCCCATCCTTACGAGATACCCATTCACAGCTGGGTGGACTGGGACACATAGTCACAGTAATTTGTCCAAGTGTACTGCACGTTGCTGTACCCGCAACTAGGTGTTTGCATGTATTCATGTGGCCACCATCTGGTCATATACCAACTGATTCGTGGGTTCTTTTATGGTTGTGACAACACTGAAAGAGTCTACACACAAAGTTGACTCCAAGGGTTTTACACCCGGTCACAGGTGTGGGACCACTAGCCTGGCATCTTAGCCAGCTCGCCCACCGTGCCCCCTACTTTCCGACTATAAACGGGATTAACAGTTGTCACTAAAACGCGATGACCATGTAGACAGGTTCAGGGAGCTGTTTTACAAGTTGGTGCCAAGGTCGTTCAAGATGTGTGCAATGTTGGGCTTCCTCGTGGATGACAAATATGTGGGACCTGGGGTATGAGGAAAGGGTTAGATGTCCCTATGGACACCGGGCGGCCTCAAGTACTTCCTGTTCTGTTTCCCTGTCATACGTGTCGGAATGATCCGGTATGGTTCGTTATTTGCCAAATAGCGTAAGCCCCTTTCAGTGACTTACCCATCTGGGCTGGAGGGAGCAGTTGGTCAATGTTTCGTGTTTGGATTTGTACATAGGGATGAGGAAAAACAAATTGTCCTAATGGGCTATTTGACAGGAGTGATGACTTCGGCTTTCCATTTGTCTCAAGAGAGGTTCCATCAGTCTATGTGAGCATGCTATTTCTGCAGTTATTTCCAAGAGCGCCGTACGACGTAGTTGCTTATTGAACATTTTATACCTTAGTAAACATTTTAAAACGTTTTATGGTTTATGTCTGTTGAACATTTCAAAATTTGACGCATTAATGACACTTGTTGTTTGGTGCGGTTACCTGTTTTTACTTGCGCCGTATGTGTCGACTGGCTTGGCCGTCTATGTGTTTGGAACACTTGCTGCATTCTCGGAGGCCCTTCCGACGATTGACTGGTTTCGTTCCTGATGATTTATGGATGCATGCTTATGGTATGGGCAGAATGGTACTGGTGCAGTTACTGCTTTTGGCGGCGAGTTCTTGTGGGGCTTGACATGGAAATTCCTATGGTGGTAGCGCCGTGAGCCACTTCTGGAATGGGACCTTAGTCTTATTAGGTATCGGCTCCATAGGAATCAACTATAGTGCAATTATTTGCTTTCATTTTCACAATGATTCCCAGGAGAAATACTTGTCAACAGCTCAAGCACATTCAGTAACTTGTTGTCCCTATACGACTGCAGGGAAGTTGAAACCGCATCCTTGTTTGCCTCAGACTAAAGATATTAGTTGACAGTTCCTATGGGGCAGTCGTTTGAATATTCATACTTTAAATTGCTCAGAAGGGGAAGTACAAGAGACCAGTGTACTGGTATGGGACGATTAGTGCTTGGTAATCCCTTAAGTGCGCACACGTCAAGTTTAAATATCGATACGAAATTACCAACAATATTTATGCTTGGGAATTCATTAAACATTTACAATGAAGCATTAATTCTAATTTATGACATGCATCAAAATATTATCCTGATTATCCTACATACAATGCACGAGCACAAACGTTAGCGATCTGACCCACTCAGCCATCGCTACCTCTTGTCGAAGGAGGTGACAAGAGGTGCCGTTGGAAGCCGCTGTAGCTGCTTTGAAATCGCAGTGACTGAGTGGGTCTGAGTTTGGGTTTGAATCCTGGATGGGTCTCAACCCCCAAATAGTACTACAGCCTCTATTTTACTGCTCAAGTGTAATCCCAAATATAGCATTCATATACTTTCAACCACTTTCGAAAAGGTATTACCCGTGAAGGTCCGGGTTGGAATATTGATCTTCAGTAACCCATGCTTGTCGTAAGATGCGACTAACGGGATCGGGTGGTCAGGATCGGTGGCTTGGTTGACAAATGTCATCGGTTCCCAATTGATGCTCATGATGTTGATCACTGGATTGTCTAGTCCAGACTTGATTATTTACAGACCGCCGCCATATAGCTGGAATATTGCTAAGTGTGGCGTAAAACAAAACTCACTCACTCACTAAAAGGTATTGTGCATTCACTCAGTTCTCTATGACTTCGTATCTGCGATTTCATCTCCACTTATGGGTATGAGTAAAGTTTGGGTTTGAGAGTTGTGGCTATGGGTGGTACTGAAAGACTATTCCTGTTAGAAGAAGACATCATCAGTTAATCTTTGATAATACCAGTGGGGATAGTTTAACGATGTGATCACAGTTCTCGTGACGATCAGAGTCTTAAAGGCACTTCCGTGTATGCTCACAGTGGCCTCCCTTGACAGATCACATGGCCAGTGTCATTACTCAATGTCAGTGAAACTATTGATCAAATCCATGCATGGCAGAGTGCATCGCAGCATTGGTGTCTTTCAACTGGCAGATGTAATTCTGTGCATAGTTCCATATGGGTGCGCTGTTTATGAGCAGCTATCTTACATAAATAGTACAATCTGACACATAGCGCTGTATTAAGTTAATTAAGTTCATTCATGATTAGTTGTGCAGAAAATATGTTGTTGTTTCCTCAGTGACGTACCAAACAATGTTCAATTAAGTTACTTGGTGTTTCCCTGCCTTTCGCTCAGTATTCAGGGGAATGACACAAACACTGGTCCGCTTGGAGTCAGTACACTGGATCCATCCATCTTGAACTGTGGCGAGGGATGCTGGTGTTTATGTGATTTGTGTCTGTGTGTGTGTTTTGCTCTTGCGGGCTGATGAGGATGTACAGTGAGAGCTCACTGTGATCCGTCGCCACAGTTCAAGATGGATGGATCCAGTCATACACATAAAGGTGGAGACTGAGTAAGAATATACTCCGAAAGGTCATGTCCATCAAAATATAGAAGTTGACATCCATAAATTCTGTTGCCCAAATACATGTATATTACATTGTCGTACTTGCATAGTCAACACAGTCTTACAAGATAAATGTCAGTTTTGGTCTGTAAGACAAATGACGTGGTCTAGATTGGGGCAAAAACAATGACATAAACACCAGCATGCAGAGGTAAGTATAACTTTGGGATCAATGATGTTAACTTACGTTATTTCTTCTATTTTCAGGTCGTTCAAACTCTAAATCTATACACAATTCCGCTGACTCACAGCTCATAGCAAGAAGAAAAGTTGCGAAGATGTTAATGGCAATAGTTGGGATCTTCTTCGTGTGCTATCTTCCTCTTAATTTGTTGTTCGTTGCCAGGTAAGATCATTAATGTGCAGAGATATGTGTATGTGCGTGTGCGTGTGTATGTGCGTGTGCGTGTGCGTGTGCGTGTATATGTATGTTTAGGTTTCTATGTGTGTTTTACGCCTCACACAGCGATCTTGAAGGGTTTAAACTGTATCTCGGCGAACTTATTCCTTGGCCAAATGCTAAAAAAGTCCCTATCATTAAGGATCTCTCAGCAGCAGTAAAGGTGTTATCCAGTAATTAGTACGACACCTCCTACTCTTTAAAAGTCCTTGTCGATATGGAACTAGCCACAGAATGTATCAGGTTACTAAAAGCAAACAAGGTTTACCCCACTGTTGAAACAGTGTCCACGTGTTCATAGGCCATCCGCAGTATTTACCACATGGCTTAATGGACGGTGACAAGCACTGGTGTTCAACATGGTCAAGATATACATATGGGTGATAAAGCCGGGTGTATCATATTACCTGATTTTGACAATCTCTGCATTTGGCCAAAGAGTAAACTAACATTATAACCTAATAGCCACGCAGTCGGAGGACAATGAAACGTCATCTACTCATCAATACCATCCACACCAATACGTTACGACCAGCATATCTTCCTGGGGTCCAATTCTAACCAAAGTCATGGAAATTGGGCTTGGTGCCTAGAACTATAACATGATGTATCGTTTCAAAGAGGGAACGTTCATTGTGAACCAGGTGCAGATGAAGACGCTATTGGGTGAACCATTTTTTAAATGAAAATATAAGCAGGAAAAGATATTCATCTTTGAGCATAATTTCACCATATATATACCTTCAGGTATATTACGTATCTTCAAAAAAATTAATTAGGACATATTAATTATTAGGTTGGTATTACATACATCTGGGTTTATAGTAACGAACGCGTGTTATAAGAATGTGTCTTTTAAGCTTGGAAAAGGCTGCACAATCCTTTATACAATCCTGCAAGAAATAACCAGGTTTTCATGAGCAAAATATGTTCTACGCTAAGTATCCACTGACTATGTAACTATAGAAAAGCTTCATTATTCCCTTTATGTCGCGCAATATCCCTGCTGACCCAGCATTCGGGATATGAATTTCACTTTGAGTAACAAGCTACCATGCTCTGACTTCGAAGATGTCAGGAGAACGTTGCTAGACACTTCCTCAAAGGTTGTTTGACCAGGGTTAAACATTCATGAAAGTATGAAGCTATCATTTCTTTACATTAGAAAATATATGGTACAGTATGGTAGTACAGGTAGATGTATCAGTAACAACGATGATGTCCGATGCAATGCTGTCTTAAGACTTGTAACATGTTACCTTGTTTTTTCTGGTAAAAGGTGAGTCGTATTTGCATGTGTTTGTGATAGATGCAGCCGAGTGTGCGGGATACGCTCCCCTTTCATAAACATCTAGCATCAATACAGTTTAATAGCGAATAATTTGCATATGCTCATGATATAATGAAACGGACACTGCCTTTAACATGTATTTCGTGTGATAATGCGGAATCATTTTCGTTTTTTTCACTTTTCGTAAATTGCATTATCATTTTAATGTCCCAGTTCTTCAATATCAGAATATGTTCTGTCAAATGTAAAAGTTAAGCATCTTATATGCACGCTCATGTGTATGGGCAAGCTGATGGACCGCCTCATCGCGCTATTGAGCTCGTATCTCTATTGACTGTTTCAGAACTTGTCCAGTGAAGGATATTGATTTCAATCAAGAACGTAATATTTGTCAAGCGTTTGCGTCAACAGTAAAACTATCGTGCTAAATCGTCTTTTGAACCTCGTCAAATTTCAAAAGTATCTCCTCGAAAAGGAAATCTTGTTATCACAATTTAAATCAATATAATCGTTATAAACCGTACAGAGAAACTTGTCAAAATTCAAAAGTATCTTCTTGAAAAGGAAATCTTGTTATCACACTTTTAATCGATTCTATCCGTCTTTTTCAGATTTACTAATCTGCTTGGGAAGGCAGGAGAAGACTCGAACCTTCTCCCCGGCATCTTTCTCTTCTCTCATTGGTTGTGTTACTTCAACAGTGCCATCAACCCGGTTATTTACAATTTCATGAGTGGTAAGGATACAATTCATCATCATTCATCCTATGAACACTTATGGAGTAATTAAGTTTGGTTTTACAACGTGTTTAGGAATATTCCAGCAATATCACGGCGAGGGACACCAACATGGGCTGCACACATTGTACCATGTGGGGAATCGAACCCGGTTCTTCGGCGAATGTTTTAACCACTAGGCCAACCGCCGCCCTAAACATAATCAATTGCAAGTTCAAACAAAATAATCGAAAACGTGTACAATTTACCAATAGGAAATAGACAGTCTGTACAATGAAGTATACTGGTGGAAGGTATCGGCACATCCCTAAACAAAACCATCGACTCTGTTATATCATTCTTCATGTGCAATGATAATGGAAAAAAACTGCAGATTTTCCCAATAGTAAATAAACAATCTGTAACATGAATTATACCTGTGACATGTACAGGCATGTATGCCAATCTTTTGAAGCGCTAAGAACATCATAAGGCAGTCACCGACCTTGCACCGGTTACCGTAAAATATACATGAGGACAATACAAAGGAAAGTCACATTTACCGCGCCACATTTAAGCGTCTATACTCGCCTCACGGCGGCTAGTAAACCTCAGACACGAAATAAAAAACTGTAGACAACTTGGCAAAGCCACGAGAAGCATACCCGGACTCTCTTAATATTGAATACGGTTTGTGTTAAAAGACAGTTTCCGATGACATTTTACAAAAACAACCATTTTGGGACAGGATTTAGAAAATACATTGACCATGAACACCGATATGTCTAATATTTTCATTAACATGATCTTGGTTGAGGGAATAATGCTCATTTTCTGTTTGGATTAACGTAAAGATAGCCTAAATATCATTCCCCAATGCGTTTCATCCCGTGATACAACTGTCAATCAAATGCAAGTGGATTAAGAATAACTCGTTTACTGCTTTGCTGAATCCTCGGGATGTTCATATTGAATTGATGTCAGCCAGTAGTTCAGCAGACTGTCCCTGACTAATGCATCGATCAATGTTCCAATTAAAGTTCACCTTTAAGTCACGAGAAACCATTTCTTCAGTACAGACCTATTTCAAACATAAACAAATCTCAATTTGGTAATTTCAGCAACATGGCTAACCGTTAATTAGTTTGCTCTCAAATCCTATCAATTGTAACTGTTTGGGATTGTTAATTCTCTCAAACTGGTTCGAAAATTAGGCCAATTAGAGACGTTAGTGGCACCTAAACGTCTTGTCGAAAGCTACGGACTCTACCGTGGGTTGCTGGGAGTCTACGGTTCTAATATGCCGTTAATTGCACATTTGAACACAATTTTAGACCAACAAGCCCAAGAAAGTGGTTATACAGTACACGACCCCTATAAATGGCAAGGAAATATGTTGATATCAAACAGCTTTTATACATGTCCGATCCATCTCGAGTAATGATATTGATTATTGACGTATACTTCTTATATTGAATAGACGTATGCAATCATCTGGGTTCATGCATTAAATTATTTATGTAACCTATGGTATATTCAATTCGCAATCTTTAAAGACGAATTCAGATGGGACATAGGACTTAAATATTGACCAAAATGTGTCGGATGAGGGATATTTTGGTCAAATTTTCCCAATGTGTTAATGGCTGAACTCACTTCTGCACAGTGGCCTTTATGACAGTATTTATGTCATGGATTTAAACCTGTTCTCTTCAGTAATTACGTGTAGTGTTTTATCGAAACGAATGCTAATAAAATAGGTCTGTTACAGACTGTTGAGAAACAAATAGCCTTCCAAAAACTGGATATTTACAAGGTGTGTTTACTTTTAGTGAAGGTTTTCGTTTTCACTAAGTAAACATGGACTTTTTGCTGAAACATATCTAGTCTTTTCACACCCATGAATGCAAAATGGTCGTTTCACTCACAGGCCCTCGTGTCTTTGCAATGATTAAAGATTAAAATAAATAATTTGAGATGATCCCTGACTCGAAATGTTTTCAGTGCTGTGTAGCATTTCGAGTCGGGGGTCATCTCAAATGTCTTATGTTTTTTTAACATCTTTAATCCTCGCAAAGACACGAGGGCCTGTGGTTTCACTGGCATCATGAAAATATGCAAGTCTGGACCACAAAACTAAAGTGACTGATTTGTGTGTTGTTTAACGCCCGCATCCAGCAGTATTCCAGCAATATGGCGGCGGTCTATAAATAATCGAGTCTGGACGAGGCAGTCCAATAATCAACAGCATGAGCATCTATCTACGCAATCGGGATACAATGACATGTGTCAACCAAGTCGATTCCGTTGGGCGCCTTTTAAGAACAATAGTTGAATGGGCGAACTGATAAAACATGTATTCCTTCACAATAGGATGTAGGGTGTTTTTGTCAGAATGTATATTCATAGGTTAGTGAATTCATGTCCATATGGGAAGCCCAATTCTGGTGTCCCTCGCCGTGATGTTGCTGCAGTATTGCTAAAAGCGGCGTAAAACCATAGAGTTACTCACCCACTCATGTCCACGCGGTCTTATAGCGGAGGCTAAACAAATATTGGTTCAGTTTAAGCCGCTATGATTCAAAAAGCTGAAATACTGCCAGGAACTTTTAATTTGGTTTTGATGCCATATAT
This sequence comes from Haliotis rubra, assembly GCF_003918875.1. NCBI lineage: Eukaryota > Metazoa > Mollusca > Gastropoda > Lepetellida > Haliotidae > Haliotis > Haliotis rubra. Next base: position 846,732 of record NW_025765214.1, on the reverse strand, counting down.
CTTTTCCGTCACTCCTTGGTGGTTTGATAATTTGAGTCGAAAAACGTACTTGAAACATGGATTATTTAATTAAAATGTCACGTTCCGGCACATGACAAATTTCCACGTGAATTGAACTCGATTGCTGGCCATTCGGATTCAAGTTTGGGCAGCTGAATGCCAATAAAGAGTATCTGAAATGCCCCATCATTCAGAACATGCCATCGATTTTGTGACGGTATAATTACTGGACTTTATAACACGAAAAGAAATGTTTAGAGCAAAAAGGTGACGTTTGTGTTGTAATTAAGAAATAACGTTGAGGGGGGAGTTATTTATCGCGCAGTGAAACACTACAGGGAGACTGAACCGTGAGGTCAGCAGCCTTGAGTGGCTGTGTGTTCTTCCTGAAGTGTTTTATTGTACGATAAACAACAACCACGACCATGATTCGTCCATTTTTCACGAGAGATATCAGCATTATGTACAGCCAGTTAAGGTTATTAATACAATTTACAAACTTTAAAAAAATTAGCCCGCATTTGAATAACGGTGACTGCGTCAGTATAGTATTATCTTGTCCCTTTTAACAAGAAAAGGGGATGGAGGTGGGGAAGGTGTGTGACGTGGTGTTAAAATTGGAATTTCTTGACTCTTCTCACAATCGCGAAAATTATCGACAACCATTACTCGTCCATCTTCTCTGACTTCAGATTTTAATATTTCAACATCATTGTTCAGGGGTTTTCTTTGTTTGCACACAACATCTAGGACAAAAACACACTACCTTCTCGAATACAAGTTCCCAATTTTCAACGTCGTCCTCTTGCCAGCGTATGTTCGAATTGCGACAAGTCACATCATGATAGGGACTTCATTGTGCTTTTCGATTCATCTCGTAGCTATCTTTTATGACTGATTCAGTGACTTTTTTTTACTGAAAGGTTCTCGTCTTTCAACATATCCGAATCTACTGGATAAATGAAGCATATAACTTGCTCCCAACAATAATATAACCTGCAATCGTTCTCAGTCCGGTTTTTAATAATGGATGTACCTTTGTTACCGCTTTGTTAAAAATGCTGTTTAGGGCTAAACTCGCAACAAAGAGGTATGGAATTGGTATATACAATGCAGGTGGTAACACTCTTGACATGTCACTTATACAGAGAGATCTCGGATTAATATATTAATAATTATACTCTTTTTTTCAGTAAAATTTCGAGATGAGTTCCGTCGTGTTTTTTCCTGTCAGCCCCCTCCTAAAAGCGGTCGGCTCTTTCCCTCCACAACCTGGACGTCATCGGTGAACGGCGGAACGAATTGCTCGGACAAACTGATCGCCAAATCAACGTATAGGTCAACCAAGAACAAAGCTGCCAATGTGTGAATGTCAGGGCGTTTGACCAATACTGCCCCAGAGTACTTGACCGTGGTCAATATTGATTGGACCTTTGAGACGGTTACGCCTTGGTGATTTCAAATCCAGGAATACATATTAGTGCCTCGGCAGAATAGAAGATTCAGTGGGAGAATTACGATAACGGGTTGCGGTAAACCCTGAGGTAATGGAAGATTTCAGGTTGTACTTGTTCTGAAACAAGTCGACGTCACTAGACCTCCTTGAGTGGCATTTGGAAATCCAAAGGGACACCTTGGGTGATTGTTTGAAGCATCAAGGTTAAAGATTTACCGAAGCATAACAACATCAACATCAACTGCTACGTGTTTGGACAATGTGCACATCAGTGATACTAAATACCATTTGAGAATAAGGCTTATGTGCTGACGGACAGTTTTGTCGTATAATCGCAGGATAGATGAAGGGAGTTGTTTTCCGCCTACGTAACAGAACATACAAGTTGTGAAAATTCCCAAATTAACATTATCGGACGACACATGGTCGATCACAATTGCTAAAGGTGCTTATTGAGATTGTGCAGTCTGCCTTGGAGTATGTTGCACGTACCAAGATGAGATGATGTAATATTCAGACCCTCAGACGTACTTAGGAAAGCCTCGAGAACAAATTTGATGTCTCAATAATATTTTACAAGTTTCTTTAATAGTTCACCGAGTAGTTGTAAATATTACCCTTTCATCATGTGTCTGTCCCAATTGGTCATCAAGACATATACTTCCACTATTTGTCATTAAGACCTGGATTCACTATTTCTCAACTTCAGCCGAAGCATCATTAACCCATAGAGTGTTACTCAGGAACTTTGGAGGGTATTGATCCGAAATAGATTTTTCGTTGCAAATCGATTTCTAATTTAGGCCCGTCCTTGTGTGTACTGCTAGACGTTCCTAATGGTATGGGGGTCTTCATCTTTCTAATAGACACCGATTACACCGATGTTCCTTTGTTGGGAGAGTCATCAGGCACAGAAGTTCTTGAGTCATGAATTTTAGTGCTTTTTTTGGCATTACAAAATAGGCGTTCAGTAAAAGAACAGACACCCATAGGCTTTTTGTGTTTTGGACAGAGATTGTATCATGTGAAAGGATTTTGTTGAGTTGAAGTCACTACTGTATGGTCTATGATAAATATACGGATGAGCATTGATGTGAAGTGTAGCTGTAAGTCAAAGCCTCTGTCAAAAGGGAACTTTTGGACAATTATCATCCTGAACCGTAATTGTGCTTGCATCTTTGTGAATCAATGTCTTGTGATGGGTTTCTGCAGATGTAAATATGTACATGAACGCTTCTTCTGACCCTTATGTGTTGTACATAAATAACTGGAACGTTTATTTGGAGCACCTGCACCTGCTTCTCTGTTGCATATGTTACTGACATTATTGGAGCTGGCAAGAACTTGTGATCATGATACTTGTACATTAAAATTGTGTGAAAGTGCAGCTTTGAATATTTCTGCACGAAATTTCGGAATATATCATTGGATGTATAGGGTAATTTTGGTTGAATTATCAACTACTGTATGTACGTCTATTTGACATGCTTGTTTCTAATCATTCCCAATATCATAACCACTTTTGCTTTTATCGTGATTATAGTAACAAGATCCATTTTTCCGCATCATTATGATTGGCAGATTCGCACAAGCGAGAATGAAGTACACCCCGACCGACACGTAACATGCTTCTGGTTGTATGGTGCATATACATACTCTAAACAAATTTATCGTCATGGTAATTAGTAACCTCTGAAAAATTTAGCTTCTTAGGTATTATTAGACATGGAGCAGATCGGCATGTCATCTCTTTCATCGTGGCTGGAATTACGATACCTCAACAGGGTCTGGTAAGTGAGACAGCATGGCCCCTGTTTAGCATGATAATCGATGAATTCTTACCACGATGGCTGAAGTTTGTTTGATCGAGAAGGTCAGAGAAATCTGTTACAGACAGATAAGCCTTAGGAGATAAAATGTCTTGAAGATAAAGAAAAGAATATAGCGTATGTTAATTTTATTTAGGAACATGTTCAGTCAGGTTTGACGATAAATGAGAACTGTTGCATTTTATTAATTTTGGAAGCTTTCGGTCATCCAGGTATGTGGAATGCATGCTTGAACATGTTTTTGTTGTAACCCTGTGTAATATGTTAACATGTGTATGTAGGTTCAGTCATTGATGTACATGTAGCTAGATGTAGTGCTCAAATACAGCACAGAAGGCGTTTGTTTTCATTTACGAGTTACACATCGATTTACTGGCGATATATTTACTGTTTATATCTTTGTTACTGTTGCCTCCGACTTAAACCTGACTGTAGTCGCCATCTTCTTGAAAAAACATTCGGAATAAGAAAATAGGGCTGTGAAAAACGACGTTCCCAGTTCTCAGTTTCAGTAAAGAAATCTGCAAATCACCATGTAATCTGTTTTTAATTGTGACAGATCGTCCATCTCAATCTTCATTATCTTTGAGGTTTCCTGAAAAGCAACATCTACTTTTTGTCCCCACGTCCGCCTCTTTACCGAATGGTTTACGTCAAATAAACAGTTGTCTGAAATGCACTGAATACGAACTGTGTAGTGTTTGTTTATTAAGAGGAGTATAATTAATTATTAAAGGCACACTATTATATTCAACCAGTTTTTGACCAGGGATTTTTACCCAACGCTACATCTGGTGTTATGTATATATGTTCATGAACAGACTTAACAAAGAATACTTGCCAAGAATCTTCATCATTTTGTCTCACTGTGAGATAAATTACGGTGATACAAGCATGCTTTATCTTAACACACTTGACTAATACAGCCTGATTATACGTCCCTTCTATGTGTGTCCTCTAACAATGACGTCACTTACCATCAGCCTCTATTTGAACAAATGGCATCTGGAACAAAGTGTTGTTTGTTAAACCTTAGCCTTTTCAACAGCGAAATAATAAACAAAAGATAAGTTAAAGTGACCAGTTACTATTTTGTTGTACATACCTTTTTTCAGCAATAAAATGTCATTTATCATGTTGTAAAAAGCTGAATAATCATTATAAAATGTTAAATTGTTCAAATGCACAAGATAATTACTGTCAACGTAAAAGAGTATTGTACTTCAACATGTAAACATTTAAAAAATCAAATAAAAAATAATTGTATTTTGCAGATGGAGTGTGTATTTATGCTTTTATCAGTTTATCAGCATCTGGGATTCTGTGATATGTAAACTATATACATTGTAGACGATACGTGTATTGTGAAATAAAACAGCAAGCCTAATGTCTTTGTTTCTACTTTTCTCCTGTTACTGCGCCTCAGTGGAAGCATTGTGACTGTGTCACAGTCTGATATACACAGCGACAATAAGACGAATGGATTCTCTATTGACAATGTAATGCTATTACAACTTACCAGTTATGCATCAGGAAGCACCTGACGGTGATATATAACACGATGTAACTTCTTGGGTTGTTATTTATGATAACAATGGCCTCAACAGATTTGACAAAAATCGGCAGTAGTGAAAATTCCAAATGGATGAACTAAAGATATGTATGTAGTACTTGGGAAATCACTGTGCGTGTAAATACATTAATCTGAACGTTTTCAAGTAGTTCAAACGACGATTGCGTTGGTTGGGTAGAAATTAAGCAAAGTTGTTGTAATAAAGAAATTGGATCTTCTATAAATGGAGAAAACTCTTTATTGGCTATCTGAATTTATTCTTCAGCTGATCAAGGACTACATTTTGCCAAGGCATTACCAAGTCCGCACAGTGAATAATTTTATTTCCACACAATATACTTTTTAAGCACTTCCATGATTTCTCCATTAGAACTGTCAAGTGAAGAGCGCACTACCTGACGCCAAGTTATATACCACAGTAGCTTCCTTTAAACAAACGTCGCATCATTAGGGTATATTATTATTGGACATGACAACTGCACTATGGTAGGCTACATGCATATGACATGCTTCATTTCTGAAGTAAATGTTTTCTGTTGTGATAGACATGTCATGCTTGGTTCTAACCGTCATATCAGCCCTTCTACTTTCAAGATAAATGTCCTCGATAGAATTCACTTAAAAACTTCCTTTTTACCATTATTAGTGCCTACCGTGCTTCAGTGGTAACTGTGGCCAGTTGTTGGTCCTTTGAACTGCTATCGTTTATCCAAGGCTAAGTCAGCATGTGTTACTTTCATCTTATGACATGGATATGACCTCTTCCCAATTATCCCATGCTTATGTGGTGTCGATGGCAAAGATCCTCAAGACATCTGCAGTTCCAATAACCTGGTTGCCTCAGCTTCATGCATGACAGACACGCATGTGTCAGAATGGCAGTCCACAAATTATAATTCAAACTGAAATGAAATCTTGGAAAGTTCCAGCTGTTAACTGCCATTTATATATGAAACATTACGACTCCATGGTATCGGTTGTGCAGGTGAATCCGAGACAGCAATTCCACGGCAATTCTGAAAGTGCAAATTGTGCAAAATGTTGGGTGTGGATTTCAGTTAAAAATATTATTCTAGAATCCTTCGACTATCAACCAGCAACAGTGAGTGAGTGAGTTTGGTTTACGCCGATTTTAGCAATATCCAAGCAATATCAAAGCGAGGGACACCAGAAATGGGCTTCACGCATTGTATCCATGTAGGGAATCGAACCCGGACCTTCGGCGTGACGAGCGAATGCTTTAACCACTAGGCTACCCCACCAACATGAGAAAGCAGCGAGGAATACAATATTTCAAAATTATTTGCTGTCACAGATGTTCACAAGGACGGTGACATTGACCAAGAAGAAGTCATGGCTAGACATGGATTGCCGGAGGACAGTGGAAGAGGTGCGTTCAGCTGACTGAGAGGCTACTATCTGCGTTCACACTTGCACCAACTCTCCTCGTCAATATGAACAACTACGGAAGTGTCCTAGTGCCACAGTCAGAATTTTTTATCTCCTAATTAGGACTTAGCTATCTCCTAATTAGGTGATACTATCTCCTAATTAGGACTTAGTATCTCCTAATTAGGACTTAGCTATCTCCTAATTAGGACTTAGTATCACCTAATTAGGACTTAGCTATCTCCTAATTAGGACTTAGCTATCTCCTAATTAGGAGATACTATCACCTAATTAGGACTTAGTATCTCCTAATTAGGAGATAGCTATCTCCTAATTAGGACTTAAGGATCTTATAAATATGAATGAAAAAGTCAACCAGTAGTCATTCACTTCTTCTGTTTGGGTTTAGCATCTTGGATGAAGTCATTGATGAAAGCATATGCATTTGTTTCATGTTGGGAATGCAGTATTCAGAAATTGTGTCTTGTTTGGCCCATGTTAATGGCATCATTATCAGCATGAAGACTTTGAAAAGGAAATCAAAACGACTGAAACTGTGTAGGCGAAGGGGTAGAAGAATCAGTGATTACACAGTGCCATTTAGAAAGTGGTCAGATGTAACCTATGTTATATTTGGGATTACACTTTCTTAGTACAGATTCTAGTTCTTTTGTTGGGTTGAGTCCCATCCGGGTTTCGAACCCAAACCCTCAGAGTCAGGCATCTAATCGCCAGCGGTGGCTGGAAGTCGCGGTGGCTGAGCCGGCTGACTTTGTGTGCTGGCGATTGGATGCCTGACTCTGGGTTCGAATCCCTGATGGGACTCAACCCAACAAAAGTACTAGAATTTGTACTTTACTAAGAAAGTGTAAATCCAAATATAGCATATGTTATAGAAGAATCAGGACAAAATATGTGGTTACAAGCTTATGCATCTGAAATGCATACAAGAGGGATTCGCTGTCAGACGAGACACGGTGCGTCTTTGCTGCATTTAGTAGTGGTAGAAATAAGAGTACCAGAACACCCAACGCCAATGACGTCATCTGTTCATTATTACTTATCCACAGTATCGCATAATCCATATAATCTATGAGATCAACAGTCACATTTTTTCACATCGTCATGTAAGCATGCCTTGTCATATAAACACAGTCTTTACTGTCCTACGAATCTGTGACAGGCTACATACATAAGTTTTCCCAACTGAACAGAAGGCTGTCCCAGGTATATACATAGTTTTACATATCGTGTAATGTCTGTCCACTTGTATCCAAAAATATATTTCGAGTCTTAGCCTATGCACACACGCCTGGCTATGTACAACAGACGTGACCTGTATAACTAGGTTAGTGGGTTAGTAGGCCTACCTTTCAAATCGTCTTGCACAACTATATTGTAAACCATGTTTATAAAAACAAACAAAACGTAATCACTAAGTTTTACAGTCATTTTTACACGTGCAATCACAACAATTTATTTAATAGTAGTTCCATTAGCATTTCACATATTACCCCATTTTATGCACTGATATTTGGTCGTCTCCCTTCAATGACAAGCGATATCTTCCCGAAGATGGTGTAACCAGTCTGGCCTATGGTCATTGGAGAATCAGAGAGGAGCCAATGAATGGAGGTATGAACAGCCCAGAACCTTGTTGTTCTGTCACTGACCTTTGGAGGAGAAACATCAAGATGAATATCTGTTCTTTTTGTGGAAATACATTTTCATGGTCTTATGATTAGAAGACTGACTGACTGACAGACTGAGTTTGGTTTTACGCCGCTTTTAGCAATATTCCAGCAACATCATGGCGGGGGACACCAGAAATGGGCTTCACACATTGTACCCATGTGGGGATTTGAACCCGGGTCTTTGGAATGACGAGTCAACGCTTTAACCGCTAGGCTACCCCACCGCCCCTATGATTTGAAGAGACACATGAGAGTCAAACATTCTGATGAATGCCAACATGTGGTTCCACTGACGCTGACGACGACGCAGACGCAGCCGCAGCAGCAGCAGACACAGCACCACCACCACCACCACTACAACCACACACGGAAACACATTCCACCACACACCACCACACACCACCACCCACCACCATCACCACCATCACCACCATCACCATTACCCACCACCACCCACCACCACATACCACAACACACCACCATCACCACCACACACCACCAGACAGCACCACATGGTAGAGAGATTTGTAAAGTGTATTTGTATATTTCAAGAGATATCTGTATATAGATTGTAAGGGTGGCTTGGGGAGGCTCTCCCCATGCACGGGGATATTAAATACTATGTATAGAAGTTGTATGTTGTCATTCTTTTTTTCGCTCTATAAATTTGCATTTGTGCAGGCATGTGTCATTACACAAACGGACGACTTGAGTTTTTTTCAACATGGCGTCTGCCATGCTACAGAGGAAACAAGGGGGATTCCCCCTCGTGACGTCATTAGTGTGGTAGCCTCTCACATTCAGGGAGGCTACCCGATCTCTATTGAAGTACATGCAGTTGGGTGTTATTGTACTCTCATTTCTGCCACTACTAAATGCAGCAAATGAAGCACCATGTCTTGACTGATAATGAATAATAATGCATAAGCTTGTAAGCACACATTTGTCCTGATTCTTCTACCTCTTTCACTACGGACACAGCAACTTCTGCAATATCACTATTATGTTTTCGCCTACACAGATTCAGTCGTTTTGATTTCCTTTTCAAAGTATTCATGCTGATAATGATGCCATTAACATGGGCCAAACAAGACACAATTTCTGAATACTGCAAGCCCAACATGAAACAAATGCATATATGCTTTTATCAATGACTTCATCCAAGATACTAAACCTAAACAGAAGAAGTGAATGACTACTGGTTGACTTTTTAGGAGATAGTTTTTCATACATATTTATAAGATCCTTAAGTCCTAATTAGGAGATATTAAGTCCTAATTAGGGAGATAATATATTAAGTCCTAATTAGGGAGATAAGCTATGTCCTAATTAGGAGATAGGAGTCCCTAATTAGGAGATATTAAGTCCTAATTAGGAGATAAAAAGTCCTGGCACTAGGAGATTCCGTACACTTGCCTTAATTATGGAGATAGTATCACACAATTAGAGATAGCTAAGCACTCCCTGCTGTTAGGAGATAAAAAAGGGCACCCTATGGAATTGTCTGGTGAATTTCCTAGGAACTCTTTCGACATGCTCAGATCAGCGTAAGGTACATGTATAAGACCAAGCTGGGGACACATAACCGTAAAATAATACTGGTGAGTAGGTTTTCGAAGAAGTAATGTCCACTTCGAACAAAGATTTGTGCTTATCTTTCTCTACGAGCAATTCACAACACTTATCGTTAAAACAAAATACCTCGGGAAAAACAGTTATATATATTTGTACAGCATAATGTAAAACCTGCGCCTAAAAGAATATCCTGTCTTGTATATACTCAGTAACAGATTATAGTTGACGTAAAGTGGAGCATAACTGTGAAAAGTATGTAAATGGACCAAGTCAGTAATGACGCAGGTGTTTGTAAAAAGGGTGCCCTGTCGATATCACTAAACGTTTTACAATGTCATGTTGATTGCCAGGTTAAAACTAAAACTTAACCCGGAATCAGTCCGTATAAGAACCTGGCGTGAACGCATCAAACAGCGTGATGTAACTCATAAGTGTATTCTAAAATCTATACAAATGTATCATTACCGTAGCACAAACGTTTGCTACGGCAAAACATACTCATAGGTAGTATAATATACGAGCAGTGATTGTAGCAATAAAGACAATGATGGTAACCCATGGCCATCTGTTCCAAATAAACATATCCCAGAAAATTCAAAACAAAGGCAAACAATTCTGGTATAAGCTCTTTGTAGCACTTTCCAGATCTGTCTAGTACAAGACTAAATATAGCACACCAATTCCCCTTACTGAATCTACAGGTATAAGATGTAACAGTTGAAACATCGTTGCACAGCATATAACACTGCCTCATAACGAAAGTTTCGTTTTGAGCACAATTTATTTTCTTTCCTATTGTTTATCGGCAAAATGAAATAATATAAACCAAATCATTATAAGAATAACGTTATACTCATCATGTGGGTCATCTTCAGGCCTGTCTCTGTCCATAATCGAACTGTTGGTTTGATTGGCCGGCTGCATGGTGACTGTCAGTTTTTTCAAAGTGAATTGAACAATCATTCATTTTTCAAAACATGATCCAACAAAGGTAAAGTTATGCTTCTTCAAAGTGTGACGAATTAGTCGTATAATTACATGAACGAACAAACCATACAAGATATTTTACTTTTTTGATGCATGTGAAATTGGAAGAACCTTCACATTTTCAGGTGCAGCATGTTTTAATTAACAAATACGCGGTTCGTCAGATAGGGTTAGGGAACGTCACTGACAACAATACTCAAAATAATAAAACTAAGGCAAATATACTAGGCACATAAAGAAACTGTGCATACAAAAATTTAAAATCTAAATTTATCAAACCTGTCTAGACACATAAGGATTTAAACTCAGAGATTAGTGACATGTATCCAACATGCATGCACGTGCCACGTTCCGTGACGTCAGTGGGTTCGTCCTTGAGACGTGCAATACGTTGTTGCACGTGCATTCCGGGAAAGAGAAACAGAGCAAATGAATGACACACAATACTGTCACTTTGGAAAGCTCAACCCCTGCCCTTGCGATCGTTCAAAAAATTAAACGGCTATGGAAACGCATAGCATGCCAAAGCTCACGTCTGCACAACGTCATGAGGCCATTGGGATGGTCCGTGGGGAAATGTCTCAACGACAAGTGGCTGCACATTTCCACTGCCACCGGAACACCATTTCTGCACTGGTGAGACGCTACCAGAACACAAATAACGTCATCGATCGGCCACGTTCTGGACGTCCACGTGTAACAACGCCAAGACAGGACAGATGGATAAGGGTGACCCATCTTCGCCACAGGTTTCAGACTGCAGTGATAACTGCCCGAACCATCCCAGGACTTCGCCGTATCCATCCCAACACAGTTCGACAACGTTTACGTCATCACGGGATCAGACCACGACGTCCCGCCATACGGCCTATCCTGACACAACGCCATCGACAAGCTCGCCGAATGTGGTGCCGAAATCATGTCCGCAGACCCTTGTTTTGGTGGAGAAATGTTGTGTTACAGATGAGTCCAGGTTTAACATTTCCCATAGTGATGGACGTCAACGTACCTATAGACGCGTGGGAGAACGTTATGCACAGGCCTGTGTCTTGGAGAGGAATCGCTTTGGTGGTGGTTCCGTGATGATTTGGGGTGAATTAACAGCACGCCAAAGAACTCCTTTGGTGATTGTTCAGGGCAACTTAACTGGTGTGGGCTACAGGGATCAGATTCTTCGACCTGTGGCAATTCCTTTTCTGCAACGTCATGGCCCTGGGTTAACATTCCAACAGGACAATGCCCGTCCTCATACGGCAAGGGTTGCTATGGATTTCCTACAACACCACAACGTTGACTTACTGCCTTGGCCTGCAAATTCACCGGATCTCTCCCCGATAGAGCATGTTTGGGACGAGATGGATCGACGTCTACGCCGTCTTCCTCATCCGCCAGATAACGTCCTTGACCTTGCAACAGAAATTGAGAGAATCTGGCGTGACATCCCACAAGCCTTCCTTGCACGTTTGATAGGCCCTATGCGTCGTCGATGCACTGCTGTTTTCAATGCCGAGGGTGGACATACCCGTTGTGACATGGTCGTTTGACCCCTGTCCCGCTTGTGGACTCATTGTGATGGACTTTTCAATTGAAATTCTCCCGACTTGTTTTGGTCTCATGATCCCTCTATTAAAGTTTATATGTACCTTTGACATTGTTATTATCAACTGGGATAATATTTTGACAATGCACAGTTTCTTTATGTGGCTAGTATATATGCCATGGTTCAAATTATAGAGATAAGCTGTGCATACCTTTGCGTCCCGTAGACAAACCAGATCCTGAGTTCTAACCAGTTGCTCCGATCATGTATATTTAGGTTAGGTTTGTCAGTACTATACGGGCGCTCGTTGCTTTCACTATAGTGGTTTAAACATATTGCTATAGGACGTTTTAAACAGTAAGCTGACACCCCGTGATATAACAGGAATACTGTTCAAGGCAAAAACGGAATACCTATTTAAACTATTGAGACAGTGGTTATATACCAATCTTAAAAGTACCTTTAATTTGATATATATCGCGACGTATCAGTGTAATACAATTTCGAAGTAATGCAGGTCATGGGTGTTTGCCATTGAAATGGCGTGAAACATCGATATGGAGCTCACAAATAAAAAAATTCAATCTTTCTGTTGAGACAATTGCATCCCCTACTGTTACGCCCTGCTAACTTATGTCGTTGTCCGGTGTTATTTGCTACCTGAAGTCAGGGCACCTGAGCCCGATGGATACACACTTTGTGTACATACTGTCTGATCTATGCATATCCCTGATTTAATCCGATCATAAGAATATGGCACACTTATGCATTCATACATGTAGCACTCCACAGCTTCGTCGTCTTTTAGACGACTAGGCTGAGTGAGTGAGTTTAGTTTTACGCTGCTTTCAGCAGTATTCCAGCAATATCACTGCGGGCGACAGAATTGTAATCACTGTTCATGAAGTAAATGTATTTTGTAAAAGCGATTTGTTCTCCCACAAAGGGTGTTATTCGTTGCTCCGGCAAAACGGCATCATTGTAACGGTTCAAAACGGTCAATGATTCATGCATGTAGTGTTACGTGGATGTTACACTTCCAGCAGCTGTACAGTTGTGCAAATCGTTAAGGAGTAAAGTACGAAGATTGGGTATGATGTAAGAACAATTCAGCACATGTATCAAGTTAAACAGTTGTGAAAATATGCACGAGGTGGAAATAGACCAAACATACCCACGAAATTTCTTTGAGTGGGATTTTAGAAGTTAGGATGTACACCACAGAGAAATGTATGGATAACCACTTCTTCAATTTTCTCAGTGCGACGTTTCGGTACAGATTCACATTACATTCCAGATAGACAACAGCACGGGAATCTGTACCGAAACGTCGCACTTGTTATCCAGTTTAAAGGAGAATACGAACGAAAACAAACCTTTTGATATATTGTAAAGGATATTCTAAAAGTCACATTCCGTGACTAAAATTGAACAAAAAGTTTGTAAAATAGCAATAAAAACACAAAATCGTTCTCGTATTTCCGCCTTTTACGGAAACAGCCGACAGTTAATGAGCAGAGGAGTATCACGTGACATGACGTCATAAGTGCCTGTTGCTGATGGCTTTCTCTTTGATTTTACCTCATAACTTAACAGTGTCCGTGGATTCTGAAGCAGTAAAAGATGTTCCTGATGTCATTTCTGAAATGGATGTTAGACCGTATCAATACGATCCGATTTTACATCTTGCAAAACAATCTTCCACTGAAGATGAAGAAGAATAATCAAGCGAAACGGAGACACCGCTTGAGGTCAAAATAAATTTAAAAATAGACCATATCATTTAACAAGATTACTACTTGTCAGCAAAATGTCATACAGTTCCAGCCAGCAAACCTCTATAAATATATGACCAGTCACTAAGAATATATTACTTTTAAATGTGATTACAGTTCATTTTGTGTCAAATGGGTGACTGTAGGGTGTCTGGGATTTAAAAACAAAAAAATAATTATGCTTCAGACGAGGGAAAATAAAAATTATCTGCTTCAGAAATTACACTGGAAATATTTTGTTGAAAAACGCTAGTTCTCATTAATAACGTATCAAGTCCCGATACAAGATCCCAGCCTGGTCGAGCAGAGATAATGTTCGCGACGCAGATAAGTTAATCCCCGAAAACTGGTGAATTAGATATATAGAATCTATATAATACTAGTCAGGACAACGTATGTTTCCCCATTGTTTGGTTATGGAAATAGTTATGGTACTCGGTCATAGCCTTAGAATGACATCTTGTCAGCCAATGAGAATACAGAACAACTTTCACGGCACAGACTACTGACAAATAGCGAGTCTGATGCCGACGTGCGTAATTGGACAAAATGGAAAAATATGAAAGCAACAAGTACTTCATGATTTGCCGTTGTATTCGGCAATGTTTCGAGTTGACTGCATCATTTAGGGCTCCAAACCGAAAAGAACGTTATAGCGAAACATTTTCAAGCTCATGTGAAATCACTTACTGATTTTGATAATATATATCTCATGTGTACCAGTCGAACTGCCCCAGCTACAAAATGCCCCAGCAAATGTGGTCATTCATACTAATTTGTTCAAATTTATTTATAATGATTGAATATATGCCGTAAATGCATAGTTTTTTGTCAACGTATTATGATATTATGTTCTTCAGGAAGTAATATTAGGAAGTAATATTTCTGATAAATGTTTCATCAGTGAACTCATAACTATGTATATACATATATATGAAGATCATAATATCAAAGTTGACAAAACTATGCATTTATGGCCTACATTTATTCATTTTTATATAAATTGGGGCATTTTGACTACTCCACTGGGGCAATTTGACCAAATTTGCTGGGTCATTTTGTAACGGGGGCAATTCGACTGGCAACCGGACTTGATTTAATTTATGTTAAAAATACCACTGACAGTTAGTTGTTACAGGGAATGATGGAGTATAAATGAATCTCGTGGATACTTTTTCCTTCTTCAGCCTAGCTTGGGGATTTCCAAACCCCATGCGTGCATGTCTCTTTCATGTGCGTCCGACTCGGAATGATCGGTGCATTTCTCCTGCCGAAATCTGTCATTTCACTTGGAAAACGGAAGAAATGGTGGTTCTTTGCCATGTTCTATGATGCCGTGCATCCCCAGGCAGCGCAATACAACATCGTACCATTTAAAAGAACGACAGAAACAACACGATTTTACTACTGTAGCGAATGGTCTTTGGCAATATGGCGGACTCCAGGCACATTTGACGTCACGAGCGGAAAGGTCACGTGGGTTCCAGCGAAATATGCATAATGGCTGAAGCTGAGATTTACAGAAACTGTTTTCGCGATTAAAACATAATTATACATAATTTTTAATTGAAAATTTGGGAATATGTTTCTGATGACTTTATCTTCCACCCAGCAAATTATTGCAATTCACTCGTATTCTCCTTTAATATGTTAGATGTTGGTCCAGTGTCGATATTATCTGTCACGTATATATATAGAATGTTTGACTGACAGGATGGCATTCGAGACGTTATCAGTTAGTCAGTCTCAACACATTCGTTCCCTTCGATGCAAGGTTCTCTGCGTCAAGATCTGAGACCGGCTCCTTAGCTCTTGGCTTCAGATGACAATGCATTTGTATGTCTACAAATTAAACCGAAACAGAACACAAATATATTAATCTGATCGTACTTCTTTTTCAGTGTAGATGTCATGCTGATAAGAATGAGACGGTGTGCAAAATATCTAAAACATTATCATGGTGCTCCTTTAGTTTGGGGTTGCCCGACAAAACTCGTTTTCGAAATACAGAATAGAGAAAAGCTGTCCTGAGCTCTTCCCTCACTCATACAGCAAATTTAACAGCATCGGTGTTGACATGCTGTTTCACAGGATGCGACCTTTTCTCGTACAGGGGTATGTATACATCGAAGTAAAATATCTGATGGAAAAGAGAATGATTGATTGATTGTTTTTTCTCTCGATTACCTGTAAATAATTACGTTAACTCTGACAATATCTAATTTTCTCTCTTAAGCTATGTTTGTTATTCCACCTGAATATTAGATATAAAAACACCAACCTTCGATGAAGCATTTGCCCTTGCCCTTGTTTAAACTGAATCATGAGAGCCAATCAAAAAGTATGTGCATGTCCTAATTTGATTTCAAAGTTACAGTTGGTGCTTGCACGTGAAGGTGCCTGAAGAATGATTGTTGACAGGACATTTTGTCATGAGTTGAATTAGAATTTGAATAATACAGTTTCGTTAAAAGATTATTCTCTTTGTAATTCAATGTTACAAATGTCAATCAAAGTTGTTTTTACACCAGCTGCATGAAGTATATCCTGCGCTAAAGCTTATCGACAGACAAATGCAATAATGTTTGAATCGTAAAGTAGATTCATTGCGAACGTAATGAAATCTGTCCGTCTGGATAGACCAAGAATTGGCAAGCTTACAAATTACATTACAGAAGAAACGGATTTGTTCTATTCTTGCAACACGTGGGCACCGTCAGCTGTAACAAAATAATAACAGCATTTCGTTTCACACCCGTTACAAATTATAACATCGTTTGAATGAATAATTTGATCAATTTTTGCATGGATATTTGTGAATGTATGATATAATCGATTCCTGGGCAGATCGGGAGTACCTTCTCTAAAGAGCTGCTTGTGGGGCATTGAGTTCCTTTTGTTTCTGGAGATTGTCAAGTGCATGTATATTGAGAGGATGAATTTTCGAACACTCGGAACTGTTCCCTTGCGAAATATTACAATAATACAATAATACATATAGGAGATTAGCACCAGCATAGCAAAGTTTTGTAAGCAGGCCTTATTACAAAGTACTGGGCTAAATATGTCTTTCCTATATTACTGTAAATCGCTAAGCCGTGATATTCGACATCTGTTAAATGAAATGCAGTATAACTGTTTGGAGTTTCGGTAAATACAGCAGTTCTAGTTTGCACATCCTGAAAATTACATATAAATGTTGCTATTGTTCTTTAGCGTTATTTGAAGTTTAAAATCGATAGAAAGTTAAGAAGTTTGGGTTTTAAGACGTATTTCATAGCCTGACAGTCTTATTGTACGATGCAAGTCCAAAGGGATGCATGTCTTTACATTAAGAGCTTTATCACCAACCGAAGCACTGATGTTACCGCTAAAACCAACAACCCTGATGTGGTGCTGACAACGTCAGGGACCAAGAATCTTGGCGCAACGTAAGAGAAGGAGCTCGTACGACTCGACAATACACTTATCTGTAATCAAGACAAGACACGTATTAGTAACCGTTGATGGGTGAAGTGTCCAATTTGAAGACATTAGCCTGGAATATGACTAAGGTCAAGGTCACGAGAAATCAGTATCAGGTGTGTCAACCACAGGCATCAAGTACTATCCAGCAACTCCTGTCCTTCTGCCCAGGGAGATATGGGAGTACGAAGCACCTATGTAGGGAACGTTGGTCCATGCAGCCTGCTCTACGTGTGTAAGCTGTTGCAGTGTCTGTGGTTCAGGATTGCTATGCCCGATACGCCGATCCAACTCATATGCGTTCTTTAAGGGTTTGAATTTTATACTTTAAAAGTGTACTTGTACTTCATGCTTCGATACTTGATGCAACATACATCTTGAGTCCTAACAGTTCCATGCTCAGTGCATGCTCGAAGCGCCCAAACAATCTCATTATTATTACCCCTGATAACCCAAGCTGCCTGTTAGGCGCTAGAGGGTTATAGTCACATGACTTTATCCCACCGGGTACCCATTTTCTGATGGGTGAGCAGAGGCAATTTTGAACAAATTCACTTGTGCTTCGTTGTGGGGCAGGACTGAAGTCAAGGAAGCTCAGAAGACAAGCTGCACAACACGGTCACCGGATACCACATGATATGTAGGATGGAGCAGGATACGCTCACATATTCGCGATCAACTGGTTTCATTACTACTCGAAAGTGAGAATGACAAGTCTTTATGAATGATCAACTTCTTTATTTGTATAATAGAGACGTTTCGATATAGATGCTTATACCGTTTTCATGACGAAACCAGAAATGACAAGTCTTTAAGGATGATCAACTTCTTTATTTGTTCAATATAGACGTTTCGGTATAGATGCTTATACCGTTTGCTTGACAACGGTATAGCATCCATACCGAAACGTCGCTGTTATACAATAAAGAAGTTGATCATCCATAAAGACTTGTCATTCCTATTACTTGCAACTTCTAGAATGCCTCTCAAACAGTTTACTCGAAAGTGATTTACAAACACATGCAGTCAGTCTGTCATCCTATCTGCTTACGTCTGTCACTGGAATCACAGGCAAATTGTAGCGCATATAGGGTTGTGCAACAAAGAGAAAATGACCAGTCTTCCCCTATGCGAGCGAAGCTGGTCATTTTCTCTTTGTTGCGCAACCCTATTTGCGCTACAATTTGCCTGTGCTGGAATGTCGGGTCCAGAGCCGATAATTTACAGACCGCCATACAACAGGCAAACAAACACGTGCTCATAAAATGGTCGACTAAGTTTTCAGCAGATACGTATTACAGATGCGCAAACAGCTTTGTCGCTTTTATTTATTTGAACAGCTTGCAACTAATGGGCGACGGATCCGTTGTAAATCTATATAAATCACTTCTGACATTGCTTCAAAATTACGTTTGTCACGTCATAACACAATTGAAATACTGCATAAAATAAAACTGACTGAGTGTTAAGAAACATTGCTTGAACTCAATTCAGTGCATTTATTAAATTGGTCTTATTGTGTTTGTGAACTCTAGACATTGAGTCTCCAAATCAAGCTGTATTCTTAGGAGATATACATATTTCGTGATTTGAGTTTTTAAACTGAACTTGCAAAGAGGCACATGCGGTGCATCGCAAGTAATGCAAGAGATGAACTGTCAGCATGAAGTTTTAAGTGAAGTAAATAAGTCATCAATTTGAGTCCAATAGATCATGAATTATCACAGATGACTTTCTGATGTCATATTTCAGTCATTGATCAGTTCGATGCCTGTATGAAATCGAGAAACAATCGGGTCATGGAGGCATTGGTAGTTTCGATTTTGTTCACTCTTCTGTCAACGTAAAAACGTTATGTCACAAAAATGCTCCTATATCAATATTTTATCATTCAAAAAGACAATTTTGCTCTCTTGGAGTTTCTCAATAACACAGTGAAGCTTATTCACCTTTATTATGAGAGTATAAACAGATAGTGCCCATACGAGACTTTTCGTAATTGCTAAATGCACACTTCAAAAAATGAAACGCATAAGCCATTTTAGAAGAATTTATTGCGTTAGTTTAAGAACAATTATTTCATGTAATTTCAATGATAAAAGGTGAAACTTCACACGTCTATAGACAAAGGGTTCGTCAACAGAACAGCCGCAGCTACATAAGTCCAATGTTCTCCAAATCACCTATGTGTTTCATTTTTTGAAGAGTTTACAATATCAATAAATTGTAATGAGTGAGTAGTACAATGTCAGAGGGGCACAGTGATATCAAGATCGGCACTGAGAAGTCTTCTACAAAAACGCAAGGAACAGCAGAAGCAAGAGAATAATCATAACTACTACTTTGAAAAAGTACCAGCTCTGAGTGAAACTTGACATTTACACATTTCCTTGAGACCAGGTTAAATAAATGATTTGCAGGGTTGGATGTTTCACCTTGAGATTTCGATAAGTAAGAAGCATATGTTGAATGCACAGCCCTCCGCCTTCAAAACAGATAATTGTGATGTATCTATGAAAGGCTGATCACTATACTTGTATCTGCTCATCTTGGTGTGACCCAAAATGCCTTCCCTTTTAGAATGAACACATTCCCATTCTTTCCAATGAAAAATAGATCTACTGCTACATCTTCGTGAAGCATTTCATTTGCTGATAGGTGCAGTTATGGATTCGAAGCGCATCTCTCTTAAAACGTCCAACACATGATTACTGAAGAGGAAGTGACTCCCAATGTGTCTCACGTAACATGTCCAAATTATGTAATGGAATATCAGGATGAATGAGACTGGGTAATTCAGACTGTGCCACATGTATTGTTTGTGACTCACGTGGATAACCACATTACATTGGAATAATATGACTTACAAAACTCGATTATCGATTATCTTGTTGATGAGGAATCCAGTCTCTGGCAGTTGCCGTTATACCACAGCGCGCAGATATACATTTTACTTGCATGTAATTCAACACTAATGCAGTTATTTATATCACGATTTTGCCAGTCATGAACATGAACCATCACAAGGAGACTGACTGACTGACTGAGTTTGGTTTTACGCCGCTTTTAGCAATATTCCAGCTACATCACGGCGGGGGACACCAGGGGCTTCTCACATTGTACCGATGTAGGGATTCGAACCCGGATCTTCGGCGTGACGAGCCAAAGCTTTAACCACTACACTACCCCACCGCCCCCATCACAAGAAGAGACTGACTTACAAAATATAACTTTTGGCAGGAGACAAAGATGACAGCCTCACTGTGTGAAAATAAAAGTAAATGATGACAAATTAAGAAGAAGACATATGACGTCATTGGAAAATAAGATAACCGTAAGGGACATAAGCAAATATAAAAGAGCGGGAAGGACGCAACTAAAATGAAGTGCGAATGGTTTCAATAAACGCATTAAGCGTTGAGCACTGAATGAGATTATGAACATTAATTCTGATGTATGGAAGAGCTTTGGGTTTCAGGACACTCGCTCTTAAGCGAATAACAAATGAGTAAACATGCAGGTTGAAAGTATATGAATAAATTTTCAATTCGAATCATATCGGCATTGATTTATTGTGATGTAGAGTGAATGTCGACTGCTACTGTTGCTTGACATCATCGATACGCATCTTCTTTCCTATTGTTATAAGTAGCTACAGGGGAAAGATAACAAACAGTCCATTCCAGTAGTTAAGAGTATGCGAGAAAGTCCACGTTCTCATTGTGATAACGTACACGTACAGAACGTACATGCGTTTGAGTTTACCGTGGTTGTTTTTACAGATGACGTAAACTGTTACAATTATAATAGCTGATACCGTTAGTGAACAGATGAGTGGAGTGAATGAGTTTAGTTTTACGCCGCACTCAGCAATATCCCAGCTATATGGCGGCGGTCTGTAAATAATCGAGTCTGGACCATACAATCCAGTGATCAACAGCATGGGCATCGATCTGCGCAATTGGGAACCGATGACATTTGTCAACCAAGTCAGCGAGCCTGACAACTCGATCCCGTTAGTCGCATATTACGACAAGCATGGGTTACTGAAGATCAATTCTAACCCGGATCTTCAAGGGCACAGATGAGTGGAAGCATACCAGGATGGTGATAAATCCTCTGAGCCAAACAGCTGTCATAGTGAACACGTGTGATGCTGAACTTTTGTTGTTCAACTCCTACGGTATGCAAATGATCTCTCCACCATTGTTTCAACCTATCTCTAGCTACAGGGTAGATTTGATTGTTACTATGATCATGAAAGCAGACAGGTCATAATTGTGGAGCTTTAGGGAAGGGTCACTATAGCACAACTGCAGTGAAGATCCGGGTTAGGATTGGTCAGCAACCCAGGCTTGTCGTAAGAGGCGACTAACGGGATCGGGTGGTCAGGCTCGCTGACGTATCCCAGTTGCGTAGATAGATGGTCATGCTGTTGATCATTGGATTGCCTGGTCCATTATCGATTATTTACAGACCGCCGCCATGGAGCAGTAATATTCCTGCGTGTGGCTTTGCACAACAAACATATCAACCAACTTTTTACCAACGCCCTTCTTCGACACTTAACATGTACTTAGATGGGCGTAGGAAACTAGTAAGATGTTATCGAATTGCTATACCCACCATGCCCTGTATACGCAAAAAGTTGAACTGAGAATTTCATATCAAAAGAAATTTGATTCAGAGAATTTTATAAATTTAAATATGGCATTGTGAATATTGCCAGTCGGCTTAGATCACAATGTGATACAGATTTCTGAATTTTGTTGAACCCACCTAACACTTGTCAGGAACAGGAAGCTCGTGATTTTTTGCATTTGCTGGAGTATAACATCTCAGTATTCCCGGGATTACATAGTGCTTATTAATGCAGCATGGTCCTTGTCGACATTTAGAGGCTTGGGAACTGGGGTTGAATGGTTGATTGAAATCATTTGACATGAAATCCGTTCCTTACATGCAAGGGCAGTCAGAGTGCCTACAGTGAGATGACAAATGTATAACACCTTCTGACTGGCACCATCCTTGTGGATTGTGAACGGTGGCAGCAATCTGGTAATCTGCTGAATTTATGTCACTCATGATATTGTATCGGTGCACAGGACATCGGTCGGTTACATCGTTCATGTCCCGAGGACAGATGGAATTGTTGTTGAATTGAAATCCCATGGTTTCACTGCTGTCAAGCGTTTCAGACTATAAACCGCATATCTGTATCTATCCAATCCTCTCGGGTATGACATATACCACTAATTTGGCCAAACCGAAACATGAGTCTCATTAACCTATTCAAACAATGACCTACTTTTCAGCCGATCCGATTTTTTTGTGTGAAAGTGAAAATAGACATCACAAACAATTATGGTTACACTGATGAATTCCAATTTCCTGCTTCATAAAAAAATGGTATTTACAAATGAATTTTTATTTTCAACTTTAATAACATCGTATTTCTATATTTTATGGCGAGGTGTAGGCAGCATGACCTTAACTAAGACGTCACAGACTGCTCCTGTTTGATGAGGTCGTACAATGATTTATAATGCATCTGGCTCACTGGTTACATCTGTTTTGTGTTTTTTGCGCTTATTCAGTACAGTACTGTAACGCACAATGTGATTGATATAATATCAATTCCGTACCAGACCGCCAAACATTTCTAGCGGCAGAGCCTCCTTTTGAGATTTCCACGATTTCCAGGTTTCCGTTTGTCAGAGCTCGCTGTACGAAAGAGCACGGTGCACGACGTGTTTCAACTATAAGAAGGAGCGTAGTGTTGCTATATACAAGTGCTTGGATGTATCAAGTAATACTGATTAATATTTATGTATCCAGTTACATGAATTGGTCTCAAAATTCAAGACTGGTTATTTTACTAAGTTGTGCAATAGGACGGAACCCAATCAACAGGAAACGAGACTGTTGTATAATCAATCTTTTGACTTGATGCTGCCAAAACATATATACGTCATGCCGAGGGTACAATGTCATGGAATGTCATCGAATTCCAATTGGGACTATTCATCCAGAGTCAGCCTTGATGCCAAACTTCTGTCAAAAACAGACACACCAATATTAACTCTTATTTAAAACCCAAAACCAGACTCTAGTTTCATTGTGCTACTGCTTATTTTAACTAAATCGTATTCGGAACCAATGTCACTACACAATGCCTGTAGCCTCGTGTATTGCTTGAAAGACCTGCATCATGAAATGTCAATGACAAATTCCAATTTTAACGACTGTAGCCTCACCGACCAAGCCTACATATAGAATCATGCTCAACTTCAATAAAAGAAAATCAGACTTAAACATCGGAACACTATCTTATAGCATTAGCAGTTTGTAATCCCGAAACTTAAAATATAGATACATTTCATTTCAGACAGTATACATCGTATAATTTTCATCTCCAAGTGCCAGGAACTCTGGGAGATACTCAGTGTTATGTCAACAAGCTCCCTCTCAATACATCACTTCAAGTGGAATCTGTTCAGGGATATTCTTGTCATGGAACTCTTTTGCATTGGTGTTTCCCGACGCCAATGGACAATTCATGGTCAAAATCGATGTCAACATTTCACAATTTCTATTTTCATACTGATAATAGCAAATGCACTAATTTCATAATGCAGGTCGAAAATCTTAAGATAGTGAACTCTGTTTTTATGCGTGACCTTCAAGTAACTGTTACTAAGGACAAATATCATATACCATGCATTCCTACCCAGTGTGACTAAACAGCAATCATGTGTTTCATGCTGATCAGGTTTGTCCAGTTTGGGAGAAATAATTGAGATCGTTCACATTAATAATGATTCCGTCTCCCACGTTGTCACATACATGTTATTAAGCCTGTCCGTGCGTGTATTTCTATGACGGGGATACCACGAAAATCATTACTGTATACTGTCATAGTAGCAATTACTGATTATGGCGCACGCATGCTAATCATTTTAAGTATGCATAACAACTACGTTTATTTGGAAGATATATCGATATGGTACTTGAACAGCACACGGCGACTGAGGAAGAATATCAGGCAAGGTAGGGCCAGTTACAAAAGCATACATGTAGATCTGCAACACAACACAACTGAGTTATTATACAATTTCATTGAAGATATACCAATCTGACTGCATCATGACACTGAGTTGGTGGAATTTGAAGTATATGTTTTAAAATTATTAAATCGGCTTCACATTTCTATTAATAATGTGTTGTTCAGCATATTCTAAAAGGACAATTTGAATACAGGCGCAATTCTTTTATGTTTTAATGACTCCTTCACAGTTAAATCATAGTTTTGATGACCCATCCATTGCTAAAACACAAGTCGACACAAGAGATTGTATCGACTGAGTCACACAATGAAATGGAGCCCCGCCAACAATGCATATGTTTGTAATATGAAGAGGGGAGATGGGGTAGCCTTGTGGATAAAGCGTTCGCTCGTCACGCTGAAGACACGTGTTCGATTCCGCACATGGGTACAATGTGTGAAGCCCATTTCTGGTGTCCTTTGATGATGATGTTGCTGGAATATTGCTAAAAGCGGCGTAAAAACACACTCACTCATTGTAGTATGTAGACACAGAGAGTTCAATTTTATACAGCAGTTAGCAACTATCAAGGACTTCTTCTACTAGGCAATATTGCATCCATATAGCTGGACTATTGCTGAGTGCAGCGTTAAACAACAAAACAAATAACCAATCTACTATATGTCCAAGATATACTATATTCCGTTTAGCTCAAAAGCGGACCGATGAATTGCAATCTAACTCGAAAGCTAATAAACATACAAATACTCAATGAAACACTGATCATAATGAAAACGTCAGACTAACTCTGTGAGGTTTGTGCAGAATTTATGTCCTAAAAGTAAAAAAGTTGTTTAACAAACTATCATTAAAATATTGACACAGTTCACTATTTGTTACGAGGGAGGAGTGCAGAGAAAGGGACAGCCAGGTGTGCGAGAAAGGATGGAGACGGCACAGCACAGGTTAATGAATCAATAACTTTGTTGGCACTTGTGCACGTGCTTCTCTAACACCTGGCTGTCCCTTTAATAAATTTTATTAAGATTGAAAATGTACATTTAAGTGTATGTAAGAAGTTCTTAAATGTTCGTCCCCAAACACCAGTAATAATTAGGAGATAAACCTAGTGTGTTTGAAAATCAGAGACATGCTTTACTGAATTGATGGCGACTAAATTTCAATTGGAACCGAACGCGTAGCGTGAGGTTTCAATTGAAATATTTAGTCGCCATCAATTCAGTAAAGCATGTCTCTGATTTTCAAACACACTAGGGTTATCTCCATTCTACCATGAACCATTTAAAATCGAACTTCCTCGCTCTGCGGAAGACACTGCGTAATCCGGCATGGGACGAGAGGCGAATTGAACTCGTCTGTGAAGGGAGCGGTAGGTGCCGTTCGTATTTTTTTAACATTACAACATAACAATATTCTGTCCAAAGAAATCAAACTACTGTTTATTCAATGCAATTATGTAATACCCGAGATCTTGGGGTTTTTCATCCCAACTCCACACGACTAAAACCAGCCTATTGTTTTGTGTGCCGTGAAACTGTACCCCCCTGGCCACACTATAATGGAATCGTCTGACCTACTTATTTTCTTCGAAGTAGACAGTTACGCAACAGTTTGAAATGGCGGACGAGCCAGTGTTTACATTTTGCGAAAGGTTGAAATTTGAAGTGACAGTGGGCAATACTTGACTGACTGTCGAATCTGAACCCTGCAGAATCGAAGGATAGATACTTTCCTGATCAACCTACGACCTGTAACTCATCAAAGACTGTTGATTTTTATGACCGGCCGATCATGATTTCACGTACTGCCTCCACCCCGGCATGCGACAAAAGGGTGACAGTGCTGCTGCTTAGTGTACATGCGACTAACTTGTGATTCCTTGGAACTTTGTTTTCATCGTTTGGGACTGGACTGTGTCCAAGCGTTTTTCAAAGTAGATGAACATAACAGTGACAACCTTGCGGGGAAGCTGGCAGAGAGCAGAATTATTTTGTGAACGATGCAACGGGATATGATGGAGTATGACTATGAGTGGCATAAATGTGGTGTTTCGCCAGACCGTTAGATCTATCTTGCAAATTTCCCATTCTAAACGGAATTAAATATACCATTTACCAGGTAGGTAAATGTTTACTAATGTTTTGCTGCATATTTTGTATAGATAGGGATGTATTTTTACAAGGCTTTCTGATTTATATGTTAGATATTGTTTTGTTTATGTTTGGGGCTGTGTATTGTAATTGAGTTTGAATATTTTTATAATAGAAGGTAATATGATAGTGAGGTTCCCTCATAATTGTGTGTGTGTGTGTGTGTGGGGGAATCATATAATTGTATTTTTCGAGTTTAAATAAATGTTTTATCAGCATTTCCATCACGTCTGTTGTGTTGATATTAGTCATGTTGGTGGTCAAGCTGAAGTAGTGCGGCAGTGTTCTATACGTGCGCAGTGAAGCGCAATGAAATCAAACGCATTTTTAATCCAAAAATTTCCAATTGCCTATGTGGAATATTCGAAAGTCAGCGTCAAAATCCATGGAGTTGTTGTTATGATCCGCCATCATTGTGGTCAAACGGAAGTAGTTCTCACAATAAGATTTGTCAATGCGCGGTGAAGCGGCCTTACAATCAGATGAGCGTCAATCCACAATTGATGCCGTCTGATTTTTCTGAACAACCAATCAGAATCTAGTATTTTCTTGATTCATGGTAGAATATAAGATGTCTGTCTTTAAAAAAATCCATGTCAACGCTCATACTTCTTATCCAAATTGAAAATTCAGGTTCCCCTACTTTATAATATATAATGGTTTACCCATTATCTTGTGTGTATGATCGTGCATCATAGAACGTCCTCGTTGTAAGGTTTGTCGCTAAACTTCATGACTCAGACTTATTTGTTGACCTTGTGTTAATATTAGTGCTTTCACCAAAGGAACTGAATTAAATGACATTAAACAGTATATAAACCAGGCTTTGGGCCTAAAGCATCTTTCTTCCCATTCGCTACCTCCTGGTCCAAGGTCTGTGATAATGTGCCTGTGTTCTTGGACAAGTAGAACATTACGTGCGAAAGGTACAGATTTAATTTCCATTTTTGTTATGCTTGTCTCGTAAATTATCGTTTGGAATAGGTGTGGAAAGGCTCCCTCAGAGCCACGCCGTACAAATGAATGCTTGACCAGCCACAGGGACTTGGCCCATTATTGATCGAGTCGTGGAAAACGTTCATAATTGTACTACATATATGTGTTGTCGTTTCTGGTTACGGAGAAAGTTAGGACCCGGGTTAGAATTGGTTTTCAGTAACCGATGCTTGTCGTAAGATGCGACTAACGGGATCAGGTAGTAAGGCTCGCTGACTTGGCTGACACATGTCATCGTATCCTAATTGCGTTTACCGATGCTCATGCTGTTGATCACTGGATTGTCTGGTCCAGACTCGATTATTTACAGACCGTCGCCATATAGCTGGAAAATTGCTGAGTGCGGCGTAAAACTAAACTCACTCACTCTTGTTCCCTACATGCATATAACGTCGTCCGAATACATGGTTCGGTCATAAACTGAATTTTGACATTAATGATATCCAGTTTTCTTCAATATTACACAATGGAGAATACTAACATTTACATTAGACAAGAGCGTGAATGTGTAAAGTTAAGTTACTTATCCTCGGCTACAGATTCCATCGACATAAGCAATCGAACGATAATCGCGTAACGAGTGTCAGCTCTAACCTTCTGTCTACCAATCCATCCCTTCGTTCTAATGCTTGGGTTGCGGAAATATCTTTGTCATCAAGTTTCCTTTTCTAACCCTCTCTCCCATATTAATTAGAAACCGGTAATGTAATGATTTACATCAGTGACCATATGGTACCGAAGAAATATTCCGGAAGCAATAGGTTATGAAATGACGCCCACGACCAAGATGCCTTATTTCAGTTACAACACCGCGTTACGTTCCTCCTTAAGACACATGCGACAAAAACCCTTTTAATATTCATAAGAAATCTCTGCTGAAAGCACAAGCGATTGTACCATTCCAACCGTATTATAAGCTTGAGCCGTGGCGTCAAACTGAAAATATCTTAAGATTTGTTCGCCTCTGCATATGCCATTCTAATTGACTGTCACTCAGTCGGATCACAACTAAACCGTTGTGGCCTTGCTATCTGTATTACGTGCCAAGGCTTATATGTATCTGGTATGTAATGTCATTGGCTCCTTGCCTAACTACGCGGGTGAAGGGTCCATCGCCTGAGATTCTTCGGGGTGCCGGTTCACGGGTTGGCATGTGTCTCAGCGCTGTGTTTTTAGTTCACTGTCGGTGGATGAGACCATTGACAATTATTAAGACATAAGCTGAGAGACAGTTCTTCTGAGAACAAAAAAACTGCAGTCGGCATGCCATCATATTGGGGAGGGTAACCTAGTGCGCTAAGTTTCACTGAAAGCCGGTTTCGATTCTTCATTATGGGTACGTGTGTAAGAATATTGCTAAAAGCGACGTAAAACCTCATTGACTAACTTATAAAAAAACCCACCCCCAAAAAAAAACCCCAACTTATATCGGTCAACCTTCGCCCACCGAAACCCGATAGGTAGCCAATAACAATTCATCAGTGTCAATAGTTGGAGTCGGACAAATTATAAGACGCCATGCGACACCCGTTAAAGGTGAACAGGACACCATAACAGTAAGTGAGGAAACTGGGTTCAATGCCGCTTTAAACATCATTCCAGTTATATCATGGCATGGCAGCTTCACCTTGGAGGAAATCCCTACGCGATGTAAGGTTTATGTCGTTAACTCACAAGCATCATCAGGGTAAGCCGAGGTAAGCCGACAAATGTCCAAGTCGCCTGACCACCCGATCCCGTTAGTAGCCATTTACAACAAGCATGGGTTGCTGAAGACCAATTCTAACCCGGATCTTCATGGGTATTAAGCGCTAGGGCGATCGTAAGTAAATGTTACGCTGTCGGTGTTACGATCGCGCTGAGATATCTTTGTGGAACGGGTCCCATACTGGATTCCAAGATTATACACAGCGTAATCCGCTTTACCAGCTCTAGTTTAGTACATGCTGAAAGGGTACAATACCACAATCCCATGCTGAGGCCAGTACAAAAAAGGGTCAAGTTTAAACAGAACCATTCCATAGAACATAGACCGTTTCTTTCTACGTTCATGTCAGATTCAAACTGACGCGTTTCAAAATGTAGCTGAGTACTTTTATGACAGATACTATTAGAACAAGGTTGCCTCGTTTTTGTAAAACTTGATAAACACTTCCTGTTTTATGTAAATGTCATTCGTCAAGGGACATAATGGATAACAAAAACCTAGCGTTTAAGAAGCTTCGAAAGGCCTTCTTAGCATTGCTACGGCCCTCGCGGCTTGCCACTGAAATATCGCAAATGACATGCGATAGTTTTTTCTACTTGGAGTGAGGGATACATTTTTCTACCTCAGAGCAGAAAGTTGGCAGACTTATATACTGAAGATGTCCTGTACCAAACGTTTATGACAGTGTCGAGATCCTCACCAATGTTTTATTCATTTAAAAAACTAGGTCCGTTAAAGATAGACGCCGTTCGACAGTGTGGCGCTCAAATTTTGTATGGATGTTTAAAACAAATGTGGTATAAGGAAATTGCTGGATTGACAGACATTATGTTAGCAGATAAACAGAGTGAGTTTGGAATGACATTTAAAGAAACGAATTGTGCTGGTTACAAAAACTCTGTTACAACAAGACTCACTGTATTGTAAAGTAATGATGATAAGGATAATCTTGTGCATTTGTACCAATGAAAAGTATTATCGATATGTGCTTTATATCTTTGTTATCTCCTTTAACGTAAATTCGGAAAAAGACGGAAGTGGATTTATAAAACTGAACACAAGTCGATATAACATACAATAAAACGGGAAGCAGCAATAGATCACACATTCTCTCAGTTTTATTTCGTATGACACTACGGTAGGTTAATCTAATTGTGAAATGAAAAAGATTTGTAGCTAATTTGATTACTTTTTTCCGTGCCTTAGAACAACATGTCTCACATACATATTGCCGATATGAAAGCCTTTTGTAAGACGCTCATTCAATATCGCAGAGAAATCAGACTCACGGTGTAACTGTCACACACATTGGTATTTAAGAATATAATGATGCATTCCTCAGGTATGTATTGTGAAAAAGAAACTTGTCTTCATGACTTGTTTTAATATATGAAACGAACGAATCTTCATTATTGACTTATCCGTTGAAATACACCTGATGAACATTGTCGATGGGGTAGGCTAATGGTTAAAGTGTTCTCTCGTCACGCTGAAGGATCAGGTTCGCTTCTCTTTTTTGTTCGTTTGGTAGTCTTCAGACTCGCCAACGCGCATCACCAGACAGTCGGTCATTCATTCAGATCTAAATACTTCATGATTCATATTTTCGAT
Organism: Haliotis rubra; assembly: GCF_003918875.1. Taxonomy (NCBI): domain Eukaryota; kingdom Metazoa; phylum Mollusca; class Gastropoda; order Lepetellida; family Haliotidae; genus Haliotis; species Haliotis rubra. Next base: position 815,917 of record NW_025765214.1, on the reverse strand, counting down.
TCCCTACTTTTCAGGGTAGAGTTTATGTACATGTAGGACAAGGTCCTGCTTTGTACCTCTTGCCGCACCTATCCCGTCATTTTATTAAATATCTTTTTTTGCCTGGGGCATACATTTCATTAAATCACCTTGACGATAAACACCTTCAAAGGATATGAATTGTATATGCTCCTCCTACCTAATACAGATCTCACATTGTATAAGAGATGGCAGTGTAGATGTTCAGATATGAGGTTGTACTGTTTGATTTGTCTCCGCTGTACACACGACTTCCGCTATACCACGTGGTGTCGGCTTCATGAAGAAAGCTTGAGTGAGTGAGTGAGTGTGTAAGTTTCGTTTTACGCATCTTTTAGCAATATTCCAGCAATATATCGACGGGAACACCACAAATGGGCTTCACACATTGAACCAATGTAGGGAAATCGAGCCCGGATCTTAGGCGTGACGAGCAAACGGTTTAACCACTAGGCTTCCCCAACACCCCAGAAAGCTTGAAGTGACGCATGTCAAATATGTTTATACCATCTTGGTTCAATCAATGAGCAAAGCTATGAGAAACATATCAAGCAACGTACTACTTCAGTTTTCTAACACACTGACAACAATACACAGCTCTTCATTGATAATGGTGGCGCCTCTAACAAATAAACCATCTGTGCCGCCGTATATGGTTACTCTTCATACCACATTGTACCAACTTATGATATTAATTGTCCTTAAACAATAATCCACCTGTGTTTTATGAGGTTTGATAGATGGAAACAGCTTTGATTACAACCCTGGTTCCGTGACAAAATGTTTGAAGTTGACGAAGAGCTGACGTCTTACATTGATTAAATAATGGAATGCACTGTGCAGCTGTTGATACCAGATAGAAACCGACAAAACGTTTTCACTCCATATCGTTCCAGATCATCGGCCGGACTGACGTCTGAATGCTGCAATACTTAATTCCAGCTCTGCTTTCCGTTCCATACAAAAATACACATGTTAAATAGAGGTGTTTTTTGACAATTCTAATACCGCAACTGGGATGGTTTAGTATGATTAAATACGAGTTAGCTAAATCTGAAGACGACATAAAGAAGCATCAGAATTAATCAAGTGGTTCCACGATCCCGTATCCGCCCTTTTTAGTTTCAGATTTCACTTGTTGAATGAAAATGTCGTATTCGAAGAATGTGTGACCTTTACTTGCTCAGCGAAGTCATAAAGTCAGAAACAAATTTGAAATATTTTTATGAAAGTTGATAACAGTTATGCAAGTCTTGGCCCTCTGTGCAACTGTTAGAGTGACTAGCTGTGGTGTTTATGGAGTTAAAACAACACAAAAACAGCAATGGCAAATTACATCTTGGTTTGAGATGTGAAACCAGGCAGACGAGAGACCTGCATGTAAAGGACCCTCTGTTGAAAGCAGTTAAACCTCAATTGGTGATCATTACGAGATATTAATGTGATCAATATTTCAAATTACGATGCACATAGTTTCAAGTAGGCGCCGACAATAGTAATCAGGGTGGCAATATTTCCTCAGATTAATAGTTGGTATTCACAATCACACCAGAGTTCTTTACGGTATGGGATATAAGCATGCAATATAATCCCAGTGCAGTTGGAGGACACTTCGCCTAACTATACACAGACATCAATCGTCTTTTTCTATTTCAGTTATTCCATGTGTGTCAAAAAGATTTTAAACCAAGGTCGACATTGCTATCAGCATAACTGCATGCGGTATTTAGGAACGAATCTAAACATTTCTCGTCCGGGCTGTGCTATTTCCTTTCAATGATTTTAAACAAGACTTTGGTTAAATTCAAATTCCCGAAAGTAATACTCTCATAGCACCGCACAGATGGTTACAATGTGTCCAAATGTCGAGAATGGGTAGCGTACATGACCCATGCCACATGGAGAAAGTGTCTACATATTCTGTTTAATTGGTGTCATAAATCGGTTTTCGTGATCTATGGGACACTAACGCGGTGATCTGAAAGGTGCAGGACGATTTCTCAAAATTGAAAGCAAATAGCATCCGATGTTTACTGATACAAATATGTAACACAGCATATGAACCTTCTTATAATCAGCATCTGTGTGCAATGTGGGATATGACACGAAGGCAGGAAGTAGGCTTTCTCTGCGGGCACCTATTTGTGTCTCGTTGCTGATCTGATTCCTTATAGATTACATTTTCCGTTTTTGGAACTGATGAAATCAAATCACGATAATTTGTCCATGAACTTAACATATAAGGAACTAACCTTCTTTACAAACATAAAACTGTTCATCAAATGCCTTGCAGATTGCTTTTTAGCACAGTTCTTCAAGTATGTATGTGAAAAGTGATACAGAACGCATGTTTACCTTGTATGTTCGGACTGATACAATATTATTGGTCCCACTATTTTTATCATCCTGATATATTCTTATGGTGATTATTTTGCCGCATGTTTTACATGGTTAATATATATCGATGACGTTTGAGATGAACGTGCTTGGTTTCCTTTCGGCATGGAAGTCATGAAACTTGTCATGGTTTCTGGGGGTGGGGTGGGTGGGGGGTGGGTGGGGTTGTGTTAATATTCTTTGTGCTGGTTATGGCGACTTTGTCTGTGTTTAGTTGTCGTTTGTCAAAGCAGTAATGGAAACTCATAAGCACAAAAGAGTTACAACCTAATGTCATCGTATTCGTTGGCACTGTGGTGTTCCACCAGTGTGTTCCACCCTCTTTAGTCATGCCCACCCCCCTGCAGAACACCACAGTAGTGTCTAAGAAAGACGAATGTAGGTCTAAGTATTACAAATGTCCAATGTAACACGAAATGTGTGGATAGATTGTAACTGTAATCTCAGAGGAATACGTACTTATTAGAGATTGGTTTATGTGTTCGCATGAAAAATAGCAAGTCTATCCACAAACGGAATTCCCTACTGAGGAAACATATATCCTTATCAGAAGGTCATCTTACAATGTTCACCCATGGCTGATTCATTGTATCTTGAGATAACGTGTTAAAGGCTGTTCGAGATCTAGTCATTTTACAAAAGGAAAATGCACTTTAAGACATTGATGCCCACTTCAACACATGTCTTGTTCGACTGCGTGGTATATTTCTGTAATTTGTTGCAAACTTGAAACAAGGACATTGGGAAGGGCAACAAGCCCAACGAGTTCATGTAACAATATGCATCGTTAACACTAATCGATCACACGTGTGTCATCCCTCTCAAAACTAAGATACACAATAAATTTCTGCCGTTTCAGTTGTTGTGTAAAGAAAGATGAATTCCCGATGTTAACCCAGCACCAAACATTTACAAGCCCCATACTCACCTGGGGCGACCGATGGTTTCTCTACGTGTTTATTTCATCATTCGGGCAGTCCTGTTCGGTGGTCTAGTTAAGATCATGTTAGCATGTCCATGTAGCATGGATTAAAACAAGGAGAACAACTACAAAATAACACCAGTACCAGGATGTCTATCTTCAGAATCCATCAACTGTACATCCCTGCATAACGGAAGAAAGAAAAGACGCTTAATATCCCCCAATCATTCGGAAATGCTGCGTCTCTAATTTCCTCCAAACACATTGGCCGTTGTATTGATAGAACTTCCGTCTTTCGCAGGAAGACAAAATAATTAGAGATAAAAAACTGCTCAACTTCAATCGCCCTTTGAGTAAAGGCCAAAACAGAACTCCATCTCGGCTTTGATCTTTACTTTTACTAATAGATGCTTGTCACGCATAACACTGATACTTCCATTTACAACAATATTAAAATTTGATTGAATTCAATAACGGCAAAAGTACAATATTTAATGGAGACATGATAAATTGATGATAAAGTCTTGTATATTGGGAAAGGAGAAACTTAAATTTCTCTATTAACTACAAAGAGATTATCTTTAAGCCACTACATCTAGTTTAACCCACACACAAGACAAGGTAGCGTGTTTTTAATATACTATACATCTCACGAATGTTCTGCAAAGTACCAACGATCATATAATATATCTTAAGTGTTAAGGTTTACCATTTGAAAGGGAAAAATGCCGAGATTTGAAATAATTGAACACTATGATACCTTTTGGAACGTGTACATTCATAATTTTCCGCCCGGTGTAATTTTTGTTTACCTCAGAGATGATAAACGAGCATGTTGGGAAAATTATCTGTGATTTGATATTGGTTCAGACACGCTGTGTCAATACAATTTCAGTAATCACTAACACATGCAAGCCTCAAAACAATATTAGATTCTTAAATCTCTATGTGAAGGTACCAGATAAACTTAAAAACCTATTTCTCAGTAAACATGAATTATATTTCAATCGAAACACAGTTTGGGCAGAACAACAAAAATAGTGACCATTTGTGAATGTTTCATTTTGTGTTATTTAGTATGATATAGAACGACAACCATATGCTCACTTCCGTTTGATCAGGTTCAACAGAATATTTCATTTTCCCAACCGATGATCGATTTTAGGTGTGAGTAGGGAACACAAAGATTCGCGACTTGATATTTTAGTGTCTGTTGGAAAGAAGATCGCATCTTTCGTAATCTTGTCTTTGTGCGCAAGGAAAATCTCAAGGTCTGAAGACTTGGATCAGAAGCGCTGAAAGACCCCTTCGCTTGACAATGAAAAGTGTCCCTTTATTGCTTCCATCTGTTCCGGAATGGGCAACGAGTGACGCTAACGATATTGAAACGGGCCAAATCCTCCTGTCTGTTTGCTACCGACTTAACGACATACATTGTCGACATGAAGATATTCACATTCCCCTGTCCTAAAACTGTTGTAAACGACAGACATTTTAGACATTTCTGTCCTCCAGGAACAAGGACGTAATCAGGATGAGATCAGAAAACTTGGGCACTTTGGCTAACTGACCTGGTTCTCTTATCCCTTCTATGTAAGATAAAGGCGGGCGTTATATTATAAATAGTTCTTAATGGGACACTGAATCAATATTCATGCAAGTTAAAATATCGTTTTAGGTTTCCAGTTAAGAATTTTTGTATTTGAGACCTCAACCATAAAAAGGCGTGTTTTAAAACATCACAGACGAATTATAGAAGTCTTTCTGTAACTAAATACATTAATTTTGCATTCATGATGTAATCTGATATTCATTACATAATATCTGTACTCCGCCACTTTGAATAATAATTTAGGTTTGACATGGTGTTTTAGACAGTTGTTGACCACCATGATAAACCTGACAATGGTAGAAAGATAATCTTGCCTTATTTGAGATTTGAACCCTTTTCAGAAACCACGTTTCTGGCATGCCTTAGGAACACAACCCTCCACAAAAAAATGAGGCGATAGTGATTATTAGAGTACTATCATTAGAGTCATCCATCGGAACACACACATACGGAAATACATAATATTTCATCTGGTTCTGAAAGTCTCTGTAGGCCCCATGAGATACAAATGAGTTATACATCAATACATTCAATGTCCATGTGATAGCAAAAATAGCCGGAGCAATTCCCTATTTTCCCGTTCTTTGTCAGTTTTTTGGTTATATTTCATATTACCTCCCATGGAACCTAGGTGAACACGAATATACATGAAAAGCGAACAAATCCGATCAGGAAAGAAACAGATTACTGACTAAATGCCGATTCACCAATGCCCGGTGTTCCCTTTAGAAACCAATTCTTCATTCATGTCAAAACGGTCTAGTTCAGATGTTTAATGAATGCCATCGGTTTATATGCTCATCAATGCTAGAGTATGGTTTACATGAACGTGCTACTGTTGATATGTTCAATAAATGGGGACTATTCAAATGCATATCGATGACACAGCTTGGTTGAAAGAGAGAGTTGCGTCTTCAGAATCGGTTTCCGTACGAGTGTATTGAAGTGAGGAGTCTATCGCAATTGTGGCTCAGTGAGTGACACAACAGCTACAAATGATAGAATGAAACGCTAGGCTGTCTGATACATCAATGGTTTTCCTCACGCTACAAGTGCTCCGGTTGCAGGTTGTCCAATATCCAGGGTCTCTGTGACACTAATAATGGCAAGCTTAATGCCTATGTTGTCATGGTATGTTTCTCTGTTTGATGAGGATATCCTTGGGAGAGACATTCTGCAGCATTAACAAGCTCACGAAGTACATGATGGCAAACCCGTAAGTCCCATGTTTCACCATCGTTTGTGGACATATTTTATATGTTCTGAATGTATTTATTATCAATCAAATGTTATTATCAAACCAAAGCACTAAATAGGTATAGCTGTGAAAGTCAACTAGGATGAGTGAGTGACTTGGTTTTTTTAAGCATTTACACAAACGTTAATTATAAACTGTCTATATTTGATTTAATGTGACGCAACACTTAATTGATTATGTAGTATGTCCATTTCTCTATCACTTCACTTGTATTTTCCTATAGCACGTGTTGTTTACAAAGACTGTACAGAATTGAATTGTCAATTGAAATTTAGAGAAAACGTCAACTCTTGTTGTTCAACAATCGTGCCTTGTTCTTTATCGAAAGGAAACTGTTAATTACAACTTTTAATTTAATTTGATAAGTTTGAAACGATTCAGCTTTAACACAAGGTTTTGATTCTAAGTCTTGCTGCTCACTGGTATGGTAAAAAGCATTTGTAAAGTAAGTAAGTACAGAAAAGACAGTTGCTAAAAAAGGAGAACAAATATATTTTCCAAAAACCACTACAACAGCCAAAGTTGAAGGTCCATCCATCATTGTAACTTGATGAACATGCAACTACATATAGACAGTCACCCTCCTTTACGAAAAGCTAACATAAAACTGGACAAAAACTAAAATATCGCTGTCTGATTGTCACACTGTCAGGGTGGTCAGGGTCGCTGACATGTCATCGTATCCCAATAGCGTGGATTGATGCTCATGATATTGATCACTGGTCCAGTCTCGATTATTTACAGATGGCCGCCGAGTGCGGCGTTAAATAAATAAACAGTCTAACATAGTTCCCAAGTTGTGCAAAGCTCCTTGAAAATGCTAAATAGCTGCGAATATCCATATTGAAAATACAGAGACTCACGTGTCAATCTTCGAAAACATGGTCGCAACGGGAACCTGATTGAAAAGTCGTTTGAGACCATGGCTGAAATTATGTGTGGGTTTTGTTAGAAGTGGTTCCAAACACATGTCCCTTTTACCTCCATATTTCAAATTTTGACATTGATATGAGCTGCAATCCTGGACAAACGTAATGCAAATGTGGCTCTGCAGATTATGTCTCTGAAATTGCAAGACTGCGGAAACTGAACTTTAGCAATGTGCATTGTCTTGATTTTAGTGACAAAGGGAATATCACTGCTGTTTTAAACCGTATCATATGAATTTTAGAGACGTGGCAAAGAGACGTGAAAATGGACAAGCAAATACATACGAAATGGCGATGTCCTTTTCCCCAAACGTTCAAATGTCATCCACCAAACTTCATCGTACTGAAGTTTGAAACCATAGGTTTCCAGAAAGAATTCTGGTGTAGTTCTGCAACGTGACAACTAACTAATTAAGTTCCGTTTGTGGAACGCTCAATTGAACTGAAACGGAGACTACACGTCCAGACGCTTCAATTCTAATTGAACAGGTTGATGCAAATGTAATAGTGAACACAGGTGTACCTTAATTGTTTTTAAATAATGTTTTGTTTATATTTAAATACATGAATTGGAAATTAATGAAGAGCTGAGAACAGCACGATATGACAGCAACATTCAACGGTATATTGTAGTAATCTTAAATTCATGTTCGGATTTGATAAAGTCGGAATTGCAGCATTTAATAGGCTTTGTTGCTTTTATGTCCCAGTATCTTCAGGGACTTCGCAAAGGGTTAACGTTCGCGTCTCACGGATGTGTAGTGAAATAAAAAACTGTTCAACGGAAATTTAAATCTTAACTTCCATTTTTGTACCTTCTCTTGTGACTACCCCTGGTGGCTATGGGCAAAGTTCTGGTTAGTGATCGAATCTTGGTTCTAAAAATGAATTTCTTGACTTGTTCCCAGACAAACATACACATCAGATCTAATTAACTATACATGTGAACTTTCCGCTTCAATTTAACCATTGTTCAGTTGAAAATTGTTCCGAAAAAACCCATGAAAGTTCGGAAAAGTAATATGCCAGAACAAATTTTCGATAAATTTCTTTTGCAGAATGAGAAGGGATAGCTTGATGCTAGTCCACTAAGTAGCTGCATTGTACCTCCTCCGAAAGTGGCATTGTAGACCTATTGTTCATTTGTATTACAACAATCATTTTCCAGCCGTATTACGGATGTATCCTGCTTGGAACTAATTCTAATATGAAATCCCAACTTGTGATTATTGTTGACTATTACTACTATCAGTAATATTCAAATTCTATCCGGGAATCGTTGCGGACTTTAAGGTTGACTTATAGCACCTTTAACAGGATTTCATCCCCTAGACAGTGATAGTCTTGAAAGAGGAGCTGTCATGACATGAGACTAGCAGCTTCGTTCGATAAAAGTGAAAAGACGCATGGCTAACCCTATGACGGATGACTCTCGGGAAGTGATTTGGCAGCTTAAATACTCTCAAGTTGGGTGTAATTGTAGAGTGTATGTAACATGGACTGGTTAAATACAGATGAGTCGAATTAGAGAATTTTGATCTTGTGGGAGTTAATGTATGACAAACGTGATAACCTGTTTGATATGTTTGCGTGGCCACAGGAAGGTCGGAGAATTTGCATACTTATAGACTTGATCTTGAATATCATAAATGTGAATGTAGTTCAGTAAGATATTTGGAATGAACACTTGACACACTTTATTATTCTGGGATCATCTGAAAGATTTAGATTGTGACATGTCGTGTAAACGAATGCTATATTTTCAGGGTTGGATTATTGTGTTCTGCTTTAGTGATTGCATAAGGTAATAGAGGGGCGTCATCAGAATGCCTTAACATAGATAATTTATCTTGATACAACTATCATAGGTCGAATTGCTCATACAGTGCACAGCACCCCTGGCACATTTCACAATTTTGTCCCTAACAGCTTGCCATACAGATGAGCTGGCTGCCATCTGGTACATCCTGGGCTCTGGCTGCTCCTGCAGTCTGTGCAGGCAGGTGATATAGATGCATGTGTCATGTGCCACGTGCCACGTGCCATGTGCCTGGCACACACCATGGTGGCAGTGGCAGCCCTCAGTGTAGTTTCACTATTTACAGTTAGGCAAGTTTGTTTGAATGAATTGTTCATATTAAAAGAATTTCTCATTTATATGTCAGGTGTAATGCTGTATTCTAGTAACTAGATGTAATAGTGGTTTAGTAACCATTAAATTTCATAACTATTTCCATTTAATAATTATGTAAATGTAACAATAGTTGTACTTGTCATATTAATATTAACGACACACCATACTGACTGTGGCAGCCCTCACAGTGTAGTTTCCCTAGTTACAAGTTTATGGCACGCTAAGAGTGTTTGTACCCCAAATGGCAGAATAAAGACATTGAACACCAGCCCAGTGGTCGTATTTTAAACCTTAAGCCAGGCACACCATACTGCTAACTTTAGTGTTGCTGGCATGATTGCATTTCCATATTTTCCTTCACTATCCACAATCATTAAAGTAATAAGACATAGATTTGTTTATTTTATTTAAACCATTTAGAAAGTGGTCAAGCACCTGACTCTGAGGGTGGGACTCAACCCAACAAAAGTATTAGCATCTGTACTTTATTGAGAAAGTGTAATCGCAAACATTAACATATGTTACATTTGACCACTTTCTAAATGGTATTGTGTATTCTTAAACACAACTTTAGTCACCAAGAAAAACAAATGACACGGGTAATGCCAGTATTGTGGTTTACATATTTGAACAGCGGCTTTATGTGTGTTGATATGTGTGTTCACCGTTACAATGTCATTAATATATTTCGGAGTTTTGTCACAAAAACTGAATAAAAGGATTGTATGTCAAACCACGATATTTAAGTTAACCACGGTTACACGGAGAGTTAACAAAGGAGACAAAATATGTTATTTCATAACAAGAAATGTCTCCTGAACAAATACACTCATGCATGTTTCCAACCATATCATAAACATGTGTTTACCAAAGAGAGGAGACCCCAAGAGTTCGGGGAAAGGTGAGGAGGGTATGCAGTCCCACCAGTGACATCTATTACAAACACATGCAAAGGTCATATCAAGCCGTTTGTACACACTAACGTTGACTGCATCACGGTAAACATAATTTTTATGATGATTGAACGTTTCACATGGGGAACGACACTGTTCGGATATCACGTTGGGATTGTGAGAACATACATATTAAATTACAAAAGAAAGTTATGGTGTTCAGAAATGGTGGACTCCTAAAACATTATGAAAATTGGAAATTTAATTTTGTTAATGTTGAAACTGTGGAGTATTTTTATAGATATTTAGGTATTGTGTTCACACCGACTCATGTCTATATTTATATAAAGTCCAACAGCTAAGATAAACTTTATCAGTTACTGGCAAGCGTCATTCATGCAATGATACATTGTCTGTTATCAGATATCACACACATGTATCTTTTTTTCATTTTAGCCTTTCTATGTTTCCATTGACGAACTTCATTGATATTTTTTCAGGTTTCAAGATCTCTACAGAACGTCTCCTTTAGTCCGTCTTTGATGTTTTCAGTATCGAATTTAAATGATAATGGTATAAAATCTGGTTAATAAATCTAAGGCATAAACCGCTGATTTCGCTATATATGGTACCAATTCTTTGTTTCATCAAGAACATGTATAATGTCAGCTTTTATCCTAAAATAAAAGGGATAACAGAAAGAGTAAATTTAGCCGAAGTACCTCATGAATATACCGACTTTCATCCACATATTTCGTGGAATAAAACGTACAAAATGTCTGTTATCTACAGCAGTTTAGAAATAGAGTAATGTAAGTGTCTTCATGTCGCCAAAGTATGCCGTTACGTGGGTGTGGAATAGACAGGAAAATGTCAGTATCATTAGCGTCACTCGTTGCCCATGTCATTGTGGATAGATAATGTGATGTTGGTTCATCGCTTCCTTCCTTGAACAGCGAGACTCTCTCTTCATTCCAATAGACAGGTCGTGCTGAAACATGCTGAAATATCAAGTCTGGAATCATAATGCTCCCAACACCAACCTAAAATCGATCATCGACAGGGCGATAGAAATATTCCGGTTTGCCCGATCAAACGTAAGTGAGCATATGGTTGTCGCCTGACAGGAAACAAAATGACATTGCGATGGTTCACGCTTTTCAATATAAAATATCGAATCGAAACGCATCCACAAGAAGTGCACATGCTGCCTTTAAACGCTTGGCTAACGACACCCGGCTACGAAAGACCCAAGAGGAAAGCAATGCAATCGGTCGGACAGTCTACTTCCATTTGTTCAAGCCATATCTTTCTATATATATGGAAATTATCACAAGAATGTTACCATTCTATTCAACTGTTAACTGGAATACTGAGAAAAGCAACATTAAACCAACCCTAAATTATTCACTCAAATTACATTACCGGAACCAAACACGTTACCCATCAAATCATATCAGATCTCAGCTTAGGACATTCTAAGACGTATATATACACACATATGACAAAAGTGTCGGTTCCTGTTTAATTCCACGAATGACACGAAAGATTCGACACTGATATCTCTTGCCACGCTGCTCTGTCGTCAGTTTACAAAACATGAGAACAAGCACTTGCCCTGAGTTTGTTCATTGAAGACTTTAATATGTTGTGACGTTGTCATTTCGACACCCACATCAATTTTGATAGGATAAAACTTCTCGCTCAGAGACTTTATGAACGGATTTCCCTGACGAATGAAATAATACGAGGCATGGTATAACAGCATCATGTTAAACCCTAAATACGACATTAACATACATTTGTTCGTTGACGTGGACATCAGACTCTTGGAGAAAATTTCCTGTTGCAAAATGGCCTGATCCCGAACAGTTTAAGACGCTGCATAATGTCTCCCGATACAATGAATCGGCCATGGACGAACTTTGTTAGGTGAAGTACTGATAGGTAAACATGATTCTTCAGTTGGGAATTGTTGTTGTTGATTGGCTGGCTATCTGTCATGTAAGCACATAAAACAATCTGTAAAAATACCCCTCTGAGAATACAGTTAAAATCTATCCACACTTTCGGTGCCGCTGTTTCCAAATATACATAGAAACACATTTATCATCCTTTTCCACTAAGAGGAGGTTCTGATCAAGAGATGGCATTAATACACGAGGGTGTAGCACAGTGGTAGAACCCTATTTGATAGTCATTTATGTCGAATAGCATTAACTATCACTGACCTATCAGTTTCCCAAGAAAAGGAATCATGCGCGTCGTAAGCGTCATCGATGTTAAAACCAACAAATACATACGAAAAAAACCACACCAATATTAACAATAACAGTTTTCACTCAGTATTTTCATATGGTGCAGGAACAATTAGTTTACACAAGTTGGAGATATTAGGAAACGTTCTTATATCAACACTTTCTACAGCCGCTTTGATTGTCACGACTTTACCAATGAGAGAGCTCAAGTCAGTGAAGCCGTAGAGGATAGTGAAAGCCGTCTCCATATATCAGAAGCTGACGTCATTCAAAGCTTCTCCAGAATTAACATCAGAAAAGCAAAAGGACCTGACAACCTTGACGGCATTGTGTTGAAGGAGTGCAGACTTCAACTGTGTACAGTTTTCACTAGATTGTTTCAATTCTCAGTGAATACACACGTTATTCCTTCGGCCTGGAAAACATCAGAAATTGTACCAGTTTCTAAAAAGACACAACCTGTCGCTGGAACGCATCTTGTTGAGACATCTCCGTCAGGAAGTTGCCGACATACTGGACCCGCCTACAGGTCAAGGAGAGGAGTTGTTGATGCCACACTGTCACTCCTTAATAATGTCTATAAACATCTAGAGACACCTAAGTCATACATCAGGATCCTCTTCGTTGACTTTTCATCTGCGTTCAACACTATCCAGCCACATATCATGATACCGAAACTGTTAGAAATGGGCGTTAACTCATACCTCATCAAGTGGATCGAAAACTTTCTTGTGAACAGACAGCAGTACGTGAAAGTTAACGGGGCTGTATCGAGTAAACGGACCACAAACACTGGTGCACCACAAGGCTGTGTAATATCTCCTGTTCTTTTCACCCTCTACACTAATGATTGTGCTAGCTCGAATTCAACCTGTTCAACTGTAAAGTTCGCAGATGTTGCAGCAATTGTCGGCAAACTGAACGACACTGATTCTGAAGAACTGTATAAAGGGGACATTAATCATTTTACGACTTGGTGTGCAGAAAACCACTTACTCTTAAATGTCACAAAAACAAAGGAACTGATAATTGACTTTCGGAGTAAACCCACAGAAATGCTTCCAGTGATAATCAACGGTGAATGTGTTGAGACAGTGTCGGAGTATAAGTATCTGGGAACCTTCATTGACTCTAAGCTGAACTGGAACTCTAACACTGAAGCCCTATACAAAAAGTGTCAACAACGTCTTCATCGCATGCGTAAACTGAGATCTTTTAATGTTAACCTATCTGTGATGTCATCATTTTATGTAGCATTTATTCAGAGTATTTTAACATTTTCCTTCCATTGTTGGTACGGGTCTCTCTCAGTTCATCTCAAATCTAAAATAGACAAAATTGTTAACACCGCAAGTAAAATCACTGGAGTCAGATTTGAATGTTTATCATCAATATATGAGCGGCAAATCGTGAGCTGTCAAAATCATATCTGACCGTACTCATTACTTAAATTCGGAATACAACCTCCTCCCTTCAGGCCGCCGCTACAAAGTTCCAATTGTGAAAACTAAGAGAGCCCGTACATCCTTTATTCCAAGTACCATATCTCTCTTAAACAGATGTGAAGATACCTAAATCAAAGAATTTATGCAAATATGTTTGGTATCTCTCAAATGTGTCTGTAGTTCTGCTGATGTAACACAAATTCCTGAAAAGGCATTAAAGAATTATTCTATATATGTTCATGAAATGTTTTCCTGGTATGTTGAGTTATTGGCCAAATAACCTAGATTTGATTTTGTCCACCCAGCCAGTAATTACAAACAAAAGGCTTTAATGGGCAGATCAGCAAGGTTGAGATCAAGATAGGTGTCCTTTGGGATGCCTACTTCCAGAATATTTGTCATATCCAACATTTCACAGATTTACTTACATAACAATTCTAGCATTTCACACACCCAGTACACTTCACTTCATAGATCTGCGATAGCATGTACAATTAAATAGAGGTTACTGACACAAATAGAAATTGGTAAACGTCCGGTTGATATTTGTATTAAGTTGAGCAAAGTCATATATCAACAGCATTTGGGACTGATTGCAGGCAGTACTGATCCATCGCTGCAACATCTCCCCCACCTCCAAGAACGTCTCATATCGTAGTTGTGTTATCCTAATGCTTTGTGTTATCCGTCTTAGTCTAAGAGGGGTTGTGAAACGAAAATATCAATTGGAAAGAATATCGGCACCTACTTCAAGAACATAATGATCATCAATTTAGATTGGACTACTTGGGCCATGGGCAGTCAGTTTTCCTCATCCGACTGGTTCCAGATCTGAAGCAAAGACGAAATTGCTACTGCCGGTTTTTGTGTTGTTTTAACCATGAGTAAACGCAATTGCTCATTGCGATTATTCAACACTTGATGTTTTTATTGCATTACAACAATGCTACTATAACATTAGCAAAGAGGGTCAAGATTGGCATAACTGTTAACTTCCATAAAAAATATATCAATTTATTTCTGACTTTATGACTTCGCAGAATATGTAAAGGTTACGTATGCTGCTACTACACCATTAACATTCAAGAAGTAACAATTTCAATCTAAAAATGACCCATATGGGATCGTAGAGCCCTGTGATCGCTTGTCATACTCCCTTGTGCCGTCTTCAGATTGACCTCAGTTGTATTTAGTCATAATAAACCACCCTAAACAATGTAGTATTAGAATTCTCCAACACCTCTTCAACAGAACATATTTCCTTTTGAAATGAACATAAAGCTGGTATTTAATATGGAGACACTCAACACTGTCGATGCCCTTATGGTATGACATTAACACGTTCGGTTTTCATCTGACATTCTAAACTGCACCATGTATTCAGTTATATGATGAATGCGAGACTACTGGGTTTAAAAAGTAAAATCGGCATCCGCATCAATTGTATAAACAAAACTGTTTCCAACTCTGAAACCTTCAGAGGTGGATTATTCATTAACTGATCGTGAAGGAAAATAATATCGTAGCCTGTTAAAATATAGTTTGCAGCTCAACGTTATACCTCAGCACGGGTGCTTCCGTGCTCGGCAATTTCCTTTTAAGAATTTTGTCATTAAAGTGTGTCAGAAAAACTGCGAGACTGAGATTTAAGACACGCAGTCCTCTGCTTAATATGCTTATACCATACTCGTACGCGTGGGTTTCACAGGGGTGGTACACATCTATGATCCCCATCACTTCAAGCTTTGCTTGTACATGAAGCAAAAACTGACATTAATGAAGTATCAATGAACGCGGAACATGGAATTCCTTCGTACATGTCAGCAGTGGTCACAGATTTCCGGGATGGATTAATCTGAAACAGCTACCGGGTTTAAGAAATCAGGCTCAAACAGCAAATCAAATCACTATTCACTGCCACAGGGCTGAAGTTACTGACTGGATCTGTCTGCAAGCGGCTAATCCACATGCTCAGTACCCTATCACGTGTTGTACAAACATGGACACATTCCAGCATTACGTTAGTACTACTTAGAGCTGGATGAATGGCCGACTGTCTAGTGTCAGACGTCCTAACGAACAGTATGGAGAATCGAACCTAGACTTTCTTCTTTAACCACAAGTCTACCCAATCGCCCATGTCTATTTGAATTAAGGTGTATTTCAGGAAACAAGCTAGTAACGTAGATTCGTTCGTTATATTTTTAACAGAGGATGAAATCAAATTTCTATTTTTACATTTCTTTGCTATAAAGAATATATAATCATGAGCCCAAATATCTATTGGTATGACAATTACACAGTGTGTCCAATGATATCTGAAACCAAACTGCAGTAAGTAAACCATGTTCATTTTACAATCAGACGAGTAACGAAATCTGATCGTATCGTCAAATGAAGAGCGCACTTGCGTGATTTGTAAATGGAGTGTGACTGTGTGTGATTTTAAGTATTGATGGATAAGATAAATGTTGTTCCATGTGACATCGACTTCTGTGCCTAATACCCGCCACTGTCTGTTTCACAAAGAATGTTTAAAGAGTGTTTTAGTTTAGTTTTACGCCACACTCAGCAGTGCCAACCAAGTCAGCGAGCCTGACCACCCGATCCCGTTAGTCGCCTATTACAACAAGCATGGGTTACTGAAGATCAATATTCTAACCTGGACCTTCACGGGTCTAATGTTTAAAGAGCTGACAGTAGAAATTCACCAGTGATGCATATGTAGATGTATTGTTTGGGTATGAGTGTACTAGGTAATCATCACAGTATCACCATTATGTACAATGCAGTTTGTTCCAAGAAAGGTATTGAATAAACCAATAGCAAGTGTTTTCACCTGTCAGTCTAAATACATTGTGTCCGTTAATCGATCATTTCCAAATTCCCTTGTATATGTAATACCCATCACAAATACAAATACTAATCACAAAGTCCATATCTTAATAAGAAATAAGATTCGAATCATATCATTAACGGACCAAATTCATTAAATGAAGCACAGTAAAGGATCTCTACATTGTTGTCATAAAGTTTGCTTTTGGACAGTTCAACATGTAAGCCTGCCTTGGCAATTTCCATTTTAGACAGTGGAAAGAGGTGTCCCTCACTGAAAGTAGAAAAAATGCTACATGTCAGCTGTGATGTTTTTCGAGGCTGCAAACAGCGCTTAAATGTCCGATTTTTTGTTTTCCATTATCGTTTCAGACGCATGCTTTCACCTACAACAGGCAGTTTTTATCAAGTTTAACAACATTGAGATCATCTTCTGCGATAGTGTCTGATAAAATTACAAATTTGATGTCACTACAATCAACAGAGTTTGTACAGCGCTTAAGGACTGGGTTTAATAGCTATGGTTATTCTTCATTTGGCTATACTTCCATTATAATTTGAAACACGTCAATTTGAAATGTTTCTGTTCCACTTGATTCTTGTTTTTACACATGCCTCCAGAGATCATTTCGATATCGATTAGATACCTGGTACAGCCTAAGGAAGATCCACTTTCCATGGTTACACTGTGTACAATCCTGGGATAAAGAAATTATATGCACATGGACATTTGGAAAACGTCAAATCCCTTACAGGTTTGTAAGCTTTGGCGTTGATAGGTCGTTATCAGCTTCCCGATTACACGAGTGGCCCAGTTGCCGTGCACAACTGCGTCCCTTTTGGCACGGAAGAAACTATATTTGTAGGTTGGCGTCTCGGTTCAGTGTGATGATGTGATGATGTCTTAAGTTTTCCCGCACTATTGTTCCCGTGGGATTCATCAAGTAAGATCCGTTTCACTTTGGGATTTCCTCCCACGTCAAACTTTACATGCATCGAGCCATATAGAATAATGTTTAAAGCGGCATTCAACCATATTCAGACACTCAGAGAATACGGTTTTGCGCCGTTTTTAGCAATACTCCAGGTGGGTTGGGGGCATTCACCCACCCACTTAGACAGGCGATTAAAAAAAGCAAACCAAGCTAATTTTAAGCCAAGCCAAGAACAGAAAATGTGGCTGGAATCCGACTGACCTCAACTTCCACCTGGCCTTAACCATATATAGTGTATTTTATATAAACTTCTTTGTTGCCAAAGTTAGCTTGATGACAGTGTTGGAATCTACAACGAAAAGTTGCTTGTTAATGCATGCTTCATTAACATGGAAAGGGTTCGGCACTTGTAGTTACAGGTATGACAGTACTCTGTTTAGGAATGGTCAATTCTTAATGCGATGAAGTATTTTTAAAAAGTCCTCTTGATCTTGTACATCATTTATTTAGTTACATCTTGCAGAATGTTGATTAAAATAAATAATGTAAATAATTACATTTCCATGTTTCTAATGTTATATGTGAAAACGGTTTGAAAAAGAAAGTTGTACGATTTCTGACATCGATGAATTATGTGAATCCCGTTTCCAGTGCTCAGGGATACGTAACCCATCCTGATATATTCCCTCGATAATTAGTATTTTTGCACTGGAGAACACTGAGGAAATCTGGATATATTATTTCAGTTCCAGATGATAAATCCATGCATTCGGATGAAGTCATGTATGTAAATAGGGGCAACAGACGTACCTGCCCCACAAATGATGGGAACTCGTCGATACTACTACTATGTTGCTTCTACCGGGTATAGGTGGCACCTGGGCATTAACTAAATGCCTTATACAAGTATTGATCTCCAAATAGGCAAACCTGTTATTGCTAAAATCTTTACAGAATGCAATCAGATTTATTTGATGAATGTAACATAACCAAAACCTAATTATTGTCGCCTTCCTGCAGGAGAAAAAGGTGTGCGGGAAACATATGCCTACATTCGGTGAGAATGTGATTAATATAGTTTCGTCATGCGCCACTGAGAGTCCACCAAATTATTCCCTGGTACCTTCAGTATTGAATCACAGTAGATTTTTTTCTTCTTATAAAGTCTCGTTTACTATTAAAATAACTCATTTCTCTTTACTTCGGGATATAGTTAGTTATATGCCGAAAAAGACTGAACCACATCGCTTGCGTTAAATTGTGTACGGAGGCATAGGTCTAATCTTTTTGCAGACTCTTCGTGCGAAAACAGCTGTAAGGCAAGCACATAGGAGCCGCTAATTGTCGATTTCTGATTAATCAATCCCAGAAATCTCTTCTAAAGTCTGACCTCCGCACATGTCCTGAGGAGTTCCATATTTCTGGTGTGTTGGTGCGTGTATGGTCAGGTAGTTAGTTTGATCTTTCTTCTGAGAGCCGATATCATGATTAATACTTTCGGATTCCCTACATTTTAGTAGACTTTATGACTGTACATGTATGACAACCGTCTGCCCTCTACTTCTAGCCACACATATCGCACCATTTGTCCATTGAATAAATACTCTTTTTGCCTTGGAGATATATAAGTTTTTTGTATGGACTTTTATAATTATTGACCTGTTGACGTTCTGGTATGAGGTTGTACTGTTTGATTTATACTACTTCATATATACCACGTGGTGTCGGTTTAATGTGGGAAGAATACATGAGGGAGTGAGTAAGTTTAGTTTTATCCCACTTTGAGCAATATCACAGCGGGGGACACACCATGTGGGGAATCGAACCAGGGTTTTCGGCGTGACGACCTAACGTTTTAATTTCTAGGCTACCCCACCGTTCCAGGATAGCGGAGGTGATGCAGGTCATATATTTTCACCATCTTTGTTAAAGCAATAATCACGGGTTTGACATACACATATTAACCACGGCGAACTTGAGATTGGAACCTACCAACATTGTAACACACTGATAATGGCACATAACTCTTCCTTTAAAATGGTGGCGCCTCTAACAACTAAACTATACAGTACAACCAGAAATTATTGAGAATTTAAAGATGTTTTAACTGTTTTCACTCATTACTCACGCATTAATGTGAATATTAGCAGAACATGACTCCAGATTGAAAGACAGGTGAACAGTTAGTAATTTTTCAAGTCACCATGAGCAGCAATGCAGGCTTCAATGCGGCAGGGCATTCTACTGATCAAAGAAGTTAGAAAGTCGTGGTCCATGCTGTCCCAATATCGGACCACCTCTTCTTTCATTTTCACTTTTCTTCATAAGTCCCCAAACATTTTCTATTGGATTTAGGTCAGGGCTATAGCTTGGCCAATCAAATAATGTCATATTTTGGGTCCGAAACCAGGCCTGTGAATGCTTTGAACGATGTTTTGGGTCGTTGTCCTGCTGAAAAATCAAAACATTTCCATAGAAAATGTGAACAGATGGAAGTAAATGTCCCTCGAGAATATATGTGTACCGCTCACTGTTCATATTCCCTTCAAATACACAGAGGGGCGTTGCCCCTAACACAGATATGCCACCCCACGTGTTAAATTTCGGACTGTACTTTGGGCGCTGATACAAAGGTTTTTCAGTTTGTTTGTTCCAGAATTTCAGTGTATTCGGAAACAGCCACACAGAACTTTCATCTGAGAAAATCACATTGTCCCAGTTAAAATTTCTAGGCTGTAAGCACCAGTTAACCTTCGCTGCTTTTGTTCAGGTTTCATGATCGGTGATGGAATTCCTCGACTTTTCTGCCAACCCATTGCATGCAGCTCAGTTCTAATTGTCTCCTTACAGACAGCCACAGTTCCTCTATTAATCATATCCAGCCTTAAGTTTTCTAAACTCCTTCGTTTGTTTTTAGAAACAAGAATACCAAGCCGCCTCCTGTCACCGACAGTCAATTTTCTGGGCCTACCTGCGCCTCCCTGGTGCTCAATGCCATATCCATTTGGAATATTTTTCAAAACACGATAAACAGTGGACAAAGGGATGCCTGTTGTACTTGAAATCACTTTAGCTGATCTGATGTCCTTGTTATAATACTCTAAAATCAACTTCCTGTTCTCTAAATCATCCATACTGAGGATCACTGAAAATGTCGTCTGCTAGCAAGTAAACAAAGGGGGATAACTCTTCACAAACTAATGAAAAAGGATTAATGGAGTTGAATGAAACTAAGCACTTGATAGCTGGTCAAGGTTGTTTATACTAGAAATCCAATTAAACATATTCCTAAAATTCTCAATAATTTCTGGTCATACTATATGTACCACCGTAAATTATTGCTCAACATACCACATTCTAACAGCTTATGATATATTAATGTTACGCTCATTACAGAATGATCCTCCTAAGTATTTTAAAACGTTTTAGAACTGATCGCTTTCATCAACCACATGATGGAATGCACGGTGCAGTTTGTGATACGAGATTGAAGCCGATAAAAAAAAATCACGCCATATCGTTTCAGGTCATCGGCAGGACTGATGTTTGATTGCTGCAATATTGAATTCTAGGTCTGCTTTCCGTTCCATACAAAAAGAATTATGTTACATAGAAGAGTTGTTTGACAATTCTAATACCGCAACTGGGATGGTGTAGTATGATTAAATATGAGTTAGCTAAATCTGAAGACGGCATGAAGAAGCATCTCAATAAATCAAGCGGTTCCACGATCCCGTATCCGCCTGTTTTTAGATTTCAAATTTCACTTGTTGAATGTAAATGACGTATTTGCAGAAAACGTGATCTTTACTTGCTCAGCGAAGTCATAAAATTGATGTATTTTTGTGAAAGTTGATAATAGTTATGGAAGTCTTGACCCTCTGTGCAACTGTTAGAGTGACTAGTTGCGGTGTGGTGTTTATAGTGTTATTTCAACACAAAAACTGAAATGGCAAATTACATCTTGGTTTCAGATATGAAACCAGTCAGACGAGGAGACCTGCGTGACAAAAACTCTGTCGATAGCAGTTAAATTTAAATTGGTGATGATTACGGCACTATAATGTTGGCAAAATTTATCAGTACGACGCACATGGTTTCAAGTAGTTGCCGACAATATTAATCAGGGTTGCCATATTTCCCCAAATAAATAGTTGTATTCACAATCACACCAGAGTTCTTTAAGGTATGGGAGATATCGAAACGACCGATTAGCACTGCCTATAATTACAGTGCAGTTGGATGACACTCCGCCCAACTTTACACAGATATCAATCGGTTTTTTGTGCTATTTCGGTTATTCTGTGTGTCAAAAAGATTTAAAACTATGGTTGACTTTGTTATCAGCATAACAGCATGCGGTATTTAGGGCCGAATCCAAACATTTCTCGTCCGGGCTGGGCTATTTCCTTTTCAATGACTTTAGTTAAGTTCAAATTCCGAAAATAATACCCTCATAGAACCTCATAGATGGTTACAATGTGTCCAAATGTCGAGAATTGCAAGCATACATGACCCCTGCCACATGGAGAAAATGTTTACGTATTCTGTTTAATTGGTGTCACAAATCGGTTTTCGTGATCCAAGGGTCATGATCACTTACGTGGTGATCTCAGATATGGTCACAACTTCAAAGGTGCAGGATAAATTTTCAAAATTGAAAGCAAGTATCATTCGATGTTCTCTAAGATATTAACAGTATGTGAACATCTCGACCTCCTTATAATCAACATATGTGTGCAATGTGGGATACGACACGAAGGCAGGAAGTAGGCTTCTCCACAGGTACCAGCATGGTTGTTGGCGATCTGATTCTTTTTACATTAAATTTTCTGGTATTATTTCCGGTAAATTTAAATAATGGTTACTTAACACGAATATGAACTTAACACACAAGGAACACACTTTTTTACAAGCATACATTTTAGCCCAGTTCTTCAAGGACGTATGTAAAACGTGATACAAAACACATGATTACTTTATATTTGGACTGGGATAATTGCCCCTACTGTATATATCATACTGATATTTCTCATGATAATTTTTTCGCATGTTTTACGTAGTTAATATCGATGACGTTATCGATGTACATGCCCGGCATTGATGTCTTGGGATTTGTCACGGTTTTGTTAAAGCAAGTATCATTATTCTTTATGCTGATCATGGCGACCGTGCCTGTCTTTGTCGTTTTGCATAGCAATATTGGAAACTCATAAGACGACTCGATGTTATAATACAAATGAGTTACAAACTTACTGTCATTGTATGCTTTGGTACTGTGGTGTTCCATCAGTGTGTTACACCCTCTTTTGTCAAGGCCACCCACTGGCACAACACCACAGTAGTGACTAATGTGGCTCTAAGAATGTAGACATAGTGCAGATGTCCAAAGTGACACCAAATGTATCGATAGATTGGAACTGTAATCTCAGAGGAATGGATTTACAGATTGGTTTATGTGTTTGCATGAAACATTGCGAGTCTATCAACATAAGGGATTCCCTACTGAGGAAACGTATATCCTTATCAGTAGGTCATCTTACAATGTTCACCCACGGCTGATTCATTGTTTCGAGAGATAATTCTGTAGAGGATGTTCGATATCTAGTCATATTAGAACACGATAGTGAACTTGAAGAGTTTAAAGTACACTTCCACAGACCTTAGTTTTAATGAGTTTTGGTTTTACACCGCTTTCAGCAATATTCCAGCAACATCACGGCGGGGGACACCAGAAATAGGCTTCACACATTGTATCCATGTGGGGATTCGAACCCGGGTCTTCGCCGTGACGAGCCAACGCTTTAACCACTAGGCTACCCCACCGCCCCCAGTTTTAATGACGTATTTATAGCTTATCATGAATCTGTTACATTGTGTCCCGTTTTGATTAATTATCAGTGAAGCCCAATCATTAAGTCTTTGAGTTGGAGGTGTATTTTAACAAAACCGATCTGGATCATGACACATTAATGTCGTCGATGACCATACTCACGAAAAATTCTCGTTTGCATGTACTTTGAAGACAGGGAAATCACAGTGACTGATCAAGAGCTTTCATGTCAAATACAGAATATAGAAGTAACCGACGCCTCTTTTTCCTCCAGTTTTCTTTTTAATTATAAACAAAGGGTGGAAGCAGCACGGCCCCTGCCCTTATGGTGATGCTTGTTTTGGAAGTGCAACTCAGGTTAAACTAGTAATTATCATACTCTTGAAACGCGTTACATTCTGTTTACATATTGTTTTAGTGTCAATGTATGTCATCATATGTATTTTAAAGCATAATGGTTATGCATTGAGAGGGATCCATTCCCCATAATGGTACACAATGTAAATCCGGTTTTAATATGTGGCCATGAAAAAAGCTTATTGCATTACCGAATTTAGGTTATTACCGTTTTGGAAATAAATTAATTAGTTTTCAGATGACGTCTTGTTAGACTGCATGGTATATTTCTGTAATTTGTTGCAAACGTGAAACACGTAGAGTGGGAAAGGAATCAAATCCAACGAGTTCATATTACAAAATGCAGTGTTTACACTTATCGACCATTCGAGTCGTGTCGTCATCACTCCTAAAACTCAAGTTCACAATCAATTTCTGCCTTTTCAGTTGTTGTGTAAAGAAAGAAGAATTCCCGATGTTAACCCAGCCCCGATCATCTTCAAGACTCATACCCACTTGGGGCGACCGATGGTTGCTGTACTAGGTGACTTCATCGATCCAGCAGTCCTATTCGATGTTCTGGTCGAGATCATGTCAGTATGCCCATGGAGCGTGGATTGTTGCTCTTATTATTTACACTGATTTGAGTGGTCAATTATTCAACATGTCTTATATCCCTAATTGCCGCAACAATTAAAACAACAACAAAATAGAAACAATTCTGCGGAAAAAGTCGTCTTCAGAATCCATCAAGTGTACATCCCTGGATAGCAGAAGAAAGAAAAGACGCTTAATGTCACCCAAACATTCGGAAATGCTGCGTCTCTAAATTCCTCCAAATACATTGTATTGATAGAAGTTCCGTCTTTCGCGGGAAGACAAACTAATTAGAGTTTAGAAACTGTTCAACTTCAGCCACCCATCTCAGTTTCTCAGGCTTCGATCATTACTTTGACTAACAGATGCTTGTCATACAAAACCCAGGTATTTCCATTTAGAACAATCATTAAATTTGATTTTTAATTTAATAATGACAAACGTCCAATGTATAACTTACGGATGATAAATAAAATATTGTAAACTGTGAAATGTCTTTGTAAACACCAAACAGATCATCTTTTAGTTATCTACATCCAGTTTAACCCACAAAAATGACAAGACTGCATGTGGTTTATATACTATAAATACATGTGTCTAATGTTTCGCAAAGTACAATGATCATGTAATACATCCCAAGTGCTACAGTTTACCATTTAATAGACAAAAATGCGTGGTAATGTTTGGTTACCTGAGAGACGATAAATGAGCATGTTGGGAAAATATCTGTGATCTGATATTGGTTCAGGCACGCTGAAAAGCAAACAAAGTTGTCAATACAGCTTCATTAATCACTAACTCATGCAAACCTCAAAACGATATCAGATTCGTAAATCTTTGTTATCACACTAAGATAAACTACACATCTACTTCTCAGTAAACATGGGACATATTTCAATCGAGACACAGTTTGGACAGAACTACAAAAATAGTGACCATTCCTTCATTTTTTGGGTGTCATTGTTTTGCTATAAAACGACAACCATATGCTCACTAGCGTTTGATTGGGTTCACAGAATATTTCATTTTTCCAACTGATGATCGATTTTAAGTGTGAGTAGTGAACACAAAGATAAAAAGACAAAGACTTGATATTATAGAATGAGTCAGCATGAAGTGTCTATTGGAAAGAAGAGCGCATCTTTCGTAATCCTGTCTTTGTGCGCAAGGAAAATCTCAAGGACTGAAGGCTTGGATCAGACGCGCTGAAAGACCCATTCACTTGACAATGAAAAGCGTCCCTTTATTGCTTCCATCTGTTCCGGAATGGGCAACGAGTGACGCTAACCATATTGAAACGGGCCAAATCCTCCTGTCTGTTTGACACCGACTTAACGATATACATTGTCGACATGAAGACATTCACATTCTCCTGTCCTAAAACTGTTGTAAACGACAGGCAGTTTGGACATTTCAGTCCACCAGGAACAAGTACGTAATCTGGAGGAGATAAAAACAAATCACGAGGCACTTTGGCCAACTTCATTCGTTCTCTTATCCCTTCTATGTTAAGATAAAGGCGGGCGGTATATTATAAATAGTTCTTAATGAGACACTGAATCAATATTCATGCAAGTTAAAATAACGTTTCAGGTTTCCAGTGAAGTATTTTTGTATTTGATGCCTCAACCATAAAAAGCCATGTCTGAAAACATCAGAGACGAATTATAGAAGTCGTTCGTAACTAAATACATTTGCAGTCATGATGTAATCTGATATTCATTACATAATATCTGTACTCCGCCACTGTCAGATGAAAGACTGTTTGAGAAAGATGTGTCATTGCAGTACGCACATCTTTCCGTAAGCACCATTATAATTTTCTATATCATTAATAACATTTATTACACGCTATTAATATAGTCAGAATCATTTCACTGGTTCCTTTCCTTAGCAGAGATTTCGGATGTTTTTTTAAAGAGTTTTTGTTATACTTCATGTTACCTCCAAATGAAACCCAGGTGAACACGATTATTCGTGAAAACCGAACAAATCCGATCAGGAAAGAAACAGATTACTGAGTGAATGCATGACAAAACACAAAGTGGTAGACCAAATGCCGATTCACCAATGCCCGGTGTTCCCTTTAGAAACCAATTTTCATTCATGTCAAAACGGTCTAGTTCGGATGTTTAATGAATGCCACCAGTTTATATGCTCATCAATGATAGAGTATGGTTCACATGAACGTGCTCTGGTTGATATGTTCAATGGATGGGGACTATTCAAATGCATATCGATGACACAGCTTGGTTGCAAGAGAGACTTGCGTCTTCAGAATCGGTTTCCGTACGATTGTATTGAAGTGAGGAGTCGATCGCAATTGTGGCTCAGTGAGTGACACAACAGCTACAAATGATAAAATGAAACCTAGGCTGTCTAATACATCGATGGTTTTCCTCACGCTACAAGTGCTCCGGTTGCAGGTTGTCCAATATCCAGGGTCTCTGTGACACTAATCATGGCAAGCTTAATGCCTATGTTGTCATGGTATGTTTCTCTGTTTGATGAGGATGTCCTTGAGAGAGACATTCTGCAGCATTAACAAGCTCACAAAGTACATGATGACAAACCCGTTAGTCCCCATGTTTCACCATCGTTTGTAGACATATTTTATATGTTCTGAATGTATTTATTATCAATCAAATGTTATTATCAAACCAAAGCTGTACATAGATAGAGCTGTAAAGGTCAACTAAGATGAGTGAGTGAGTTCTTTTTTGAAGCATTGACACTAAGGTTAATTTTTAACTGTCTATATTTGATTTAATGTGACGCAACACCTAATTGATTATGTAGTATGTCCATTTCTATATCACTTTACTTGTATTTTCCTATATCACATGTTGTTTACAAAGACTGTACAATTGAATTTTATTGAAAACCTCAACTCTTGATGTTAAAAAATCGTGCCTTGTTCTTTATCAAAAGAAAACTTTACAGAATGTAATTAAATTTTATAAGGTTGATACGATTCAGCTCAAAACAACGTTTTGATTACCAATACTAAGTCTTGCTGCTCACTGGTGTTGTAAAAAGCATTTGTAAAATTGTAGCCAAATAAGTAGGCTCAGAAGAGAGTTGCTAAAAAAGAAGAAAAAATATATTTTCCAAAAAACACGACAACAGCCAAAGTTGAAGGTCACTGTCACTGTCACCTTTGGTAAGAAGACTGGTTACCAACTTTTGCTGGTGCTGTGGCAGAGAAGTAAAACTCGAGGTCGTAATAAAGCTCTCGGAAGGTCACAGTATAGGTCCACGTTAAATACATATATGAATTTAATTTGTCGCTTCATGCCAGTCAGGTCACATGTCATAACTAGTATCATTGATATGAAACTGTGTATCTGTTTTCAAAATATTCTTATTACTTTATGCTTTACAATGTGTTTTCTTGTAATATTCATGTTTTTCGCATTCGAAATATTTGCTTCACAATGACACACAAGATGGTCATGGGAATGTGGTACGACTACCCTGCTGGTATGTGATGTATTGTTGTCTGATTGTCACACAGTCAGTGTAGTCAGGGTCTCTGACAATATGTCATCGTATCCCAATAGCGTAGATTGATGCTCATGATATTGATCACTGGTTCAAATGCAATTATTTACAGACGGCCGCCATATAGATTGAATATTGCGGAGTGCGGCGTTAAACAAAAAAAAAGTCTAACAAAGCTCCCAAGTTGTGCGAAGCTCCTTGAAAATGCTAAATAGCTGCGAACATCCATATTGAAAATACACAGACTCACGCATCAATCCTCGTAAACTTGGTTGCAACGGGAACCTGAACAGCCGTTTGAGACCATTGCTGAAATTATGTGTGGGTTTTGTTAGAAGTGGTTCCTAACACGTGTTCCTTTTACTTCCGTATTTCAAATTTTGACATTGATATGAGCTGCAATCCTGAACAAACGTAATGCAAATGTGGCAAATGTTTTGTCTCTGAAATTGCAAGACGGGGAAACTGTACTTTAGCAATGTACATTGTCTTGATGACAACTGGCTTAAATCGTTTGGCGTTTAGTGACAAAGGGAATATCACTGCAGACAGGAACTTGTGTTAGGTGGCTGATTTAAACCGTATCATATGATCTTCTGGGACGTGGCAAATAGACGTGAAAGTGGACAAGCATATACATACGAAATGGCGATGTCCTCTTTCGCCAAACGTTCAAATGTCATCCACCAAACTTCATCGTACTGAAGTTTGAAACCACAGGTTTCCAGAAAGAATTCTGGTGTAGTTCTGCAACGTGACATCTAACTAATCAAGTTCTGTTTGTGGAACGCTCAATTGAACTGAAACGGAGACTACATGTCCAGACCTTTCAATTCTTATTGAACAGGTTGATGCAAATGTAATAGTGGACACAGGTGTACCATAATTGTTTTTAAATCAAGTTTTGTTTATATTTAAATACATGAATTGGAAATAAATGAAGAGCTGAGAACAGCACGATGTGACAGCAACATTCAACGGTATATTGTACAAACAGAACAGATGCCAATTTTCGCATCTTGTGACAACGTTATTGCCACCAGATATAACTTTGGATTGATCCAGCCTAAATCTACCAGTTCTGACTAAAAGCACTCAGACTATGTACAGAGACAAATTGAGCGAACACGTACACGACTAATTTGATTCAACTTGATTTACCACGTGGCTAAGCATAATGGGAAGGAGAATAGCTTCAAATCATTTTTCGTGTGTGCTGACTCGAAATACCAGTACAGGCCTACTGTATCAGACTATGCATTTATAGTCAAATAATCCTCGCAATAAAGGAGATACGTTATTGCATTTCTTTTGCCATTCTTGGCACACAGGCAAAGTGGCATTTTCTCCTGTTATTTATACAAAATATGGATGGATTGAATTTAGCAATCTTACATTCATGTTCGGATTTGATAAAGTCGAAATGGCTGCCTTTAATAGACTTTGTTGCTTTTATATACCAGTATCTTCAGGGACTTCGCAAAGGGTGAACGTCGCGTGTCACGGATGTGTAGTGAAATAAAAAACTGTTCCACGGAAATTTAAATCTTAACTTCCATATGTGTACCTTCTCTTGTGACTACCCCTGGTGGCTATGGGCAAAGTTCTGGTTAGTGATGGAATCTTGGTTCTAAAAATGAATTTCTTGACTTGTTCCCAGACTTATTAAAACATCAGATCTAATTAAGTATACATGTGAAGTTTCCGCTTTCAATTTAACCATTGTCAGTTGAAAATTGTTCCGAAAAACCCCCATCAAAGTTGAGAAACAGAAATACGCCACAAAAACCTTCCGATAAATTTCTTTTGCAGAATGAGAAGAGATAGCTTGATGATAGTTCGTTGTAGACCTATTGTTCATTTGTATTACAACAATCATTTTCCAGCCGTATTACGGATGTATCCTGCTTGGAACTAATTCTAATATGAAATCCCAACTTGTGATTATTGTTGACTATTACTACTATCAGTAATATTCAAATTCTATCCGGGAATCGTTGCGGACTTTAAGGTTGACCTCTAGCACCTTCAACAGGATTTCATCCCCTGAACAGTGATAGTCTTGAAAGAGGAGCAGTCATGACATGAGACTAGCAGCTTCGTTCGATAAAAATGAAAAACGCATGGCTAACTGTATGACGGACGACTCTCGGGAAGTGATTGGGGAACTTCATTACTCTGAAGCTGGTTGTAATTGTAGAGAGTATGTAACATGGACTGGTTAACTACTGATGAGTCGAATTAGAGAATTTTTATCTCGTGGGAGGAAATGTATGACAAACGTGAGAACCTGTTTGATATGTTTGCGTGGCCACAGGAAGTTGTAGAATATGCATACTTATAGTTTTGATCCTGAATATCATAAATGTGAATGTAGTTCATTAAGATATTTGGAATGAACTCTTGACACACTTTTCTATTCTGGGACCATCTGACAGATTTATACTATGACATGTCGTATGAATGAATGCTATATTTGCAGGGTTGGATTATTGCGTTCTGCTTTAGTGATTGCATAAAGTAATAAAGAAACGCCATGAGAAAGCCTTAACATAGATAATATATCTTGATGCAACATATCATTGATTGCTGACTTTAGTGTTTGCTGCCATGATTGCATTGCCATATTTTCCTTCCCCACCGCAATGATTAAAGTAATAAGACATTCAGTTATTTATCTTATATAAACCATTTATAAAGTGGTCAAACACCTGACACTGAGGGTGTGTGTTCGAATCCCAATGGGACTCAACCCAACAAAAAGTATTCGAATCTGTACTTTATTCAGAAAGTGTAATCCCAAAGATTACATATATTACATTTAACCACTTTCTAAATGACATTGTATATTCATAGCATTCGGCCGTGGGAGCTCTGTCAATTTGCACTATCTGAGGGGTACACAAAGTCCATGGTCTAGACTACCAGTTGTCCTTCTTCCATTTTTTGTGGAAGACACGATGGCTGAGCCGTTGAGGCGGCTGACTTTATGTGCTGGCTATTAAGTGCCTGACTCTGAGAGTGTGGGTTCGAATCCCGGATGGGACTCAACCAAACAAAAGTACTAGCATCTGAGAAAATGTAATTTCAAACATAACATATGTTACATTTGACCACTTTCTAAATGGTCACAATGCCGTATCCGCCTGTTTTAAGATTTCAAATTTCACTTGTTGAATGTAAATGACATATTTGAAGAAAACGTGATCTTTACTTGCTCAGCGAAGTCATAAAATTTATGGATTTTTATAAAAGTTGACAATAGTTATGGAAGTCTTGACCTTCTGTGCAACTGTTAGAGTGACTAGTTGCGGTGTGGTGTTTATAGTGTTATTTCAACACAAAAACTGAAATGGCAAATTACACCTTGGTTTCAGATATGAAACCAGTCAGACGAGGAGACCTGCGTGACAAACAACCTCTGTTGATGGCAGTTAAATTTAAATTGGTGATGATTACCGCACTATAATGTGGGCAAAATTTATCAGTACGACGCACATGGTTTCAAGAAGTTGCCGACAATATTAATCAGGGTTGCCATGTTTCCCCAAATAAATAGTTGTATTCACAATCACACCAGAAAGACCGATTAGCACTGCCTATAATTACAGTGCAGTTGGATGACACTTCGCCCAACTTTACACAGATATCAATAGTTTTTGTGCTATTTCGGTTATTCTGTGGGTTAAAAAGATTTAAAACTATGGTTGACTTTGTTATCAGCATAACAGCATGCGGTATTTAGGGCCGAATCCAAACATTTCTCGTCCGGGCTGGGCTATTCTTCTTTCAATGACTTTAGTTAAGTTCAAATTCCGAAAATAATACCCTCATAGAACCTCATAGATGGTTACAATGTGTCCAAATGTCGAGAATTGCAAGCATACATGACCCCTGCCACATGGAGAAAATGTTTGCGTATTCTGTTTAATTGGTGTCACAAATCGGTTTTCGTGATCCAAGGGTCATGATCACTTACGTGGTGATCTCAGATATGGTCACAACTTCAAAGGTGCAGGATAATTTTTCAAAATTGAAAGCAAATATCATTCGATGTTCTCTAAGATATTAACAGTATGTGAACATCTCGACCTCCTTATAATCATCATATGAGTGCAATGTGGGATACCACACGAAGGCAGGAAGTAGGCTTCTCCACAGGTACCAGCATGGTTGTTGGCGATCTGATTCTTTTTACATTAAATTTTCTGGTATTATTTCCGGTAAATTAAAAAAATGGTTACTTAACACGAATATGAACTTAACACACAAGGAACACACTTTTTTACAAGCATACATTTTAGCCCAGTTCTTCAAGGACGTATGTTAAACGTGATGCAAAACGCATAATTACCTTATAAATGGACTGGGACAATTGCCCCTACTGTTTAAATCATACTGATATTTCTCATGATAATTCTTTTCGCATGTTTTACGTAGTTAATATCGAGGACGTATGCGATGTAAATGCTCGGCATTGATGTCTTGGGATTTGTCACGGTTTCGTTAAAGCAAGTATCATTATTCTGTATGCTGATCATGGCGACTGTGCCTGTATCGTTTTTCATAGCAATATTGGAAACTCATAAGACGACTCGATGTTATAATACAAATGAGTTACAAATTTAATGTCACTGTATGCTTTGGCAATGTGGTGTTCCATCAGTGCGTTACACCTTCTTCTGTCAAGGCCATCCACTGGCACAACACCATAGTAGTGACTAATGTGGCTCTAAGTATGTACACATAGTACAAATATACAAAGTGACACCAAATGTATCGATAGATTGGAACTGTAATCTCAGAGGAATAGATTTACAGACTGGTTTATGTGTTTGCACGAACAATAGTGAGTCTATCTACACAAGGGATTCCCTACTGAGGAAACGTATATCCTTATCAGTAGGTCATCTTACAATGTTCACCCACGGCTGATTCATTGTTTTGAGATAGTCGATATCTAGTCACTTTACGATATGAAAGTGTTCTTGAAGAGTTTAAAGTCCACTTCAACAGACCTCAATTGTAATGACGTATTTATGGCTTAACATGAACCTGTTACATAGTGTCCCGTTTTTTATAATTATCAGTGAAATCCGATCATTAAGTCTTTGAGATAGAGTTGTATTTTAACAAAACCGATCTGGATCATGACACATTAATGTCGTCGATGACCATACTCACGAGAAATTCTCGTTTGTATGTACTTTGAAGACAGGGAAAGCCCAGTGACTGATCAAGAGCTTTCATGTCAAATACAGAATATAGAAGTAACCGACGCCTCTTTTTCCTCCAGTTTTCTTTTTAATTATAAACAAAGGGTGGAAGCAGCACGGCCCCTGCCCTTATGGTGATGCTTGTGTTGGAAGTGCAACTCAGGTTAAACAAGTAATCATCATACTCTTGAAACGCGTTACATTCTGTTTACATATTGTTTCAGTGTCAATGCATCACATCATATTTATTTTAAAGGGTATGATAATGGTTACGCATTGACAGGGATCCATTCCCCATAATGATACAAAATGTAAATCCAGTTTTAATATATGGCCATGAAAAAAAGCTTATTGCGTTACTGAGTTTAAGTTTGTGCCGTTTTGGAAATTAATTAATTTATATGTGCAGAGTTTTCAGATGACGTCTTGTTAGACTGCATGGTATATTTCTGTAATCTTTTGCAAACGTGAAACACGTAGAGTCGGAAAGGAATCAAATCCAACGAGTTCCTATTACAAAATGCAGTGTTTACATTTTTCGACCATTCGAGTCATGTAATCACTCCTAAAACTCAAGTTCACAATCAATTTCTGCCTTTTCAGTTGTTGTGTAAAGAAAGAAGAATTCCCGATGTTAACCCAGCCCCGATCATCTTCAAGACTCATACCCACTTGGGGCGACCGATGGTTGCTGTACTAGGTGACTTCATCGATCCAGCAATCCTATTCGATGTTCTGGTCGAGATCATGTCAGTATGCCCATGGAGCGTGGATTGTTGCTCTTATTATTTACACTGATTTGAGAGGTCCAGCATTAATTATTCAACATGTCTTATATCCCTAATTGCCGCAACAATTTTAAACAACAACAACAACAACAACAACAACAAAATAGAAACAATTTTGCGGAAAAAGTCGTCTTCAAAATCCATCAAGCGTACATCCCTGGATAGCAGAAGAAAGAAAAGACGCTTAATGTCAACCAATCATTCGGAAATGCTGCGTCTCTAAATTCCTCCAAACACATTGTCTTTCGCGGGAAGACAAACTAATTAGAGATTAGAAACTGTTCAACTTCAGCTACCCATCTCAGTTTCTCAGGCTTCTACCATAACTTTGACTAACAGATGCTTGTCATCCAAAACCCAGTTTTTTCCATTTAGAACAATCATCAAATTTGATTTTTAATTTAATAATGACAAACGTCCAATGTATAACTTACGGATGATAAATAAAATTTGTATATTGTGAAATGTCTTTGTAAACGACAAACAGATCATCTTTTAGTTATCTACATCCAGTTTAACCCACAAAAAAGACGAGGCTGCATGTGGTTTATATACTATAAATACATGTGTCTAATGTTTCGCAAAGTACAATGATCATGTTATACATCCCAACTGCTACAGTTTACCATTTAATAGACAAAAATGCGGAGACTTGAAATATTGGAACAATATGATACTTGTTGGAAGTTGTACATTGACAATTTCCCGCCCGTGGTAATGTTTGATTACCTGAGAGACGATAAATGAGCATGTTGGGAAAATATCTGTGATCTGATATTGGTTCAGGCACGCTGAAAAGCAAACAAAGTTGTCAATACAGCTTCATTAATCACTAACTCATGCAAACCTCAAAACAATATCAGATTCGTAAATCTTTGTTATCTCTCTAAGATAAACTACACATCTACTTCTCAGTAAACATGGGTTATATTTCAATCGAGACACAGTTTGGGCAGAACTACATTCCTTCATTTTTCTGTGTCATTGTTTTGCTATAAAACGACAACCATATGCTCACTAGCGTTTGATTGGGTTCACAGAATGTTTCATTTTTCCAACTGATGATCGATTTTAAGTGTGAGTAGGGAACACAAAGATTCGAGACTTGATATTATAGAATGAGTCAGCATGAAGTGTCTATTGGAAAGAAGAGCGCACTTTCGTAATCCTGTCTTTTTGCGCAAGGAAAATCTCAAGTACTGAAAGGCTTGGATCAGACGCTTGACAATGAAAAGCGTCCCTTTATTGCTTCCATCTGTACCGGAATGGGCAACGGGTGATGCTAACGATATTGAAACGGGCCAAATCCTCCTGTCTGTTTGACACCGACTTAACGATATACATTGTCGACATGAAGACATTCACATTCTCCTGTCCTAAAACTGTTGTAAACGACAGGCAGTTTGGATATTTCAGTCCACCAGGAACAAGTACGTAATCTGGAGGAGATAAAAACAAATCACGAAGCACTTTGGCTAACTTCATTCGTTCTCTTATCCCTTCAATGTTAAGATAAAGGCGGGCGGTATATTATAAATAGTTCTTAATGAGACACTGAATCAATATTCATGCAAGTTAAAATAACGTTTCAGGTTTCCAGTGAAGTATTTTTGTATTTGATGCCTCAACCATAAAAAGCCGTGTCTGAAAACATCAGAGACGAATTATAGAAGTCGTTCGTAACTAAATACATTTGCAGTCATGAAGTAATCTGATATTCATTACATAATATCTGTACTCCGCCACTGTCAGGTGAAAGACTGTTTGAGAAGTATGTGCCATGGCAGTACGCACATCTTTCCGTAAGCACCATTATAACCTTCTACCATTAATAACATTTATTACATGCTATTAATATAGTCAGAATCATTTCACTGGTTCCTTTCTTTAGCAGAGATTTCGGATGGTTATGAAAAGAGTTTTTGTTATACTTCATGTTACCTCCCATTGAAACCCAGGTGAACACGATTATTCATGAAAAGCGAACAAATCCGATCAGGAAAGAAACAGATTACTGAGTGAATGCATGACAAAACACAAAGTGGTAGACCAAATGCCGATTCACCAATGCCCGGTGTTCCCTTTAGAAACCACTTTTTTCATTCATGTCAAAACGGTCTAGTTCGGATGTTTAATGAATGCCATCAGTTTATATGCTCATCAATGATAGAGTATGGTTTACATGAACGTGCTCTGGTTGATATGTTCAATGGATGGGGACTATTCAAATGCATATCGATGACACAGCTTGGTTGAAAGAGAGAGTTGCCTCTTCAGAATCGATTTCCGTACGAGTGTATTGAAGTGAGGAGTCTGTCATTACATTACATTGATATACATTTATATAGCGCTAATATCCAGTCTTCAGAAGACTGCTCAAGAGCGCTGCTGAACTCCGTATGCAATGCTGAACAAATGAGTTTTTAATCTGGATTTGAAAATATTGAATGTCTGTACTGATCGAAGAGAGAGGGGTAATTTGTTCCACAAAGCTGGGCCGGCAACCTGAAAAGACCTTTCACCAAATGTCTTGGTCCGGCTGACTACAGTCTGGCACATGTGTTGTTGTGATGACCTCAGATGGCGTATTGGTTGATATTCTTGCACAAGGTCTGAGAGATAAACTGGTGCCATGTTGTGCAAGGCTTTGAACATCAGTATCAATATTTTGTGATGGATGCGTTGTCGGATGGGTAACCAGTGCAATGTGATCAGAACAGGTGTTATATGCTCTGTCTTCTTTGTTCGTGTCACAACTCGGGCATCTGAGTTCTGGACTCTCTGTAACTTGCTCAGAAGATATTCTGGAATCCCCTGCAGCAGAGCATTGCAATAGTCCAACCGAGATACTACATATGCTTGCATCAATGTTGCAGCAGTTTGCTGGTTGATGTACTTCCTGATTAAGCCTATGTTGCGGATGAAATAGTAGGCATTCTTGCACATTTTATTGACGTGCTTTTCAAGGCTAATAGTGCTGTCAAATATCACCCCAAGATTGCGAGCATGATCAGTGGGTTCAATGATACACTCATTAATTTCGAGTCTTATTGAAGACAACCTTTGTCGTGCTGAACTTGAACAGAGAATGAGCATTTCTGTTTTGTCTTGATTCAGCTTCAGGAAATGTCGGGCCACCTCGCAATTGTGGTTCAGTGAGTGACACAACAGCTACAAATGATAGAATGAAACGTTAGGCTGTCTGATACATCGATGGTTTTCCTCACGCTACAAGTGCTCCGGTTGCAGGTTGTCCAATATCCAGGGTCTCTGTGACACTAATCATGGCAAACTTAACGCCTATGTTGTCATGGTATGTTTCTCTGTTTGATGAGGATGTCCTTGAGAGTGACATTCTGCAGCATTAACAAGCTCACAAAGTACATGATGACAAACCCGTTAGTCATCATGTTTCACCATCGTTTGTAGACATATCCATATGTTCTGAATGTATTTATTATCAATCAAATGTTATTATCAAACCAAAGCTGTAAATAGATAGAGCTGTAAAGGTCAACTAGGATGAGTGAGTGAGTTCTTTTTTGAAGCATTTACACTAAGGGTTATTATTAACTGTCTATATTTGATTCAATGTGACGCAACACCTAATTGATTATGTAGTATGTCCATTTCTATATCAATTCACTTGTATTTTCCTATATCACATGTTGTTTACAAAGGCAGTACAGAAGGTGGTCAATTCAAATTCAGTGAAAACCTCAACTCTTGATGTTCAAAAACCGCGCCTTGTTCTTTATCAAAAGAAAACTTTACAGAATGTAATTAAATTTTATAAGGTTGATACGATTCAGCTCAAAACAACGTTTTGATTACCAATACTAAGTCTTGCTGCTCACTGGTGTTGTAAAAAGCATTTGTAAAATTGTAGCCAAATAAGTAGGCTCAGAAGAGAATTGCTAAAAAAGGAGAAAAAATATATTTTCCAAAAACCACTATGACAGCCAAAGTTGAAGGTCCATCCATCATTGTAACTTGATGAACATGCAACTACATATAGATAAAGTCACTCCTCTTTACAAAAAGCTAACATAAAACTGGACAAAAACTAAAATAACAAAACATACCCTAAACTTTCAAAGAAAGGTCACCGTCACCTTTGGTAAGAAGACTGGTTACCAACTTTTGCTGGTGCTGTGGCAATGAAGTAAAACTCGAGGCCGTAAAGCTCTCGGAAGGTCACAGTATAGGTCCACGTTAAATACATGTATGAATTTAATTTGTCGCTCCATGCCAGTCAGGTCACATGTCATAGTAGGTATCATTGATATGAAACTGTGTATCTGTTTTCAAAATATTCTTATTACATTATGCTTTACAATGTGTTTTCTTGTAATATTCATGTTTTTCGCATTCGAAATATTTGCTTCACAACGACACACAGGGTGGTCATGGGAATGTGGTACGACTACCCTGCTGGTATGTGATGTATTGTTGTCTGATTGTCACACAGTCAGGGTAGTAAGGGTCACTGACAATATGTCATCGTATCCCAATAGCGTAGACTGGTGCTCATGATATTGATCACTGGTTCAGATGCAATTATTTACAGACGGCCGCCATATAGATTGAATATTGCGGAGTGCGGCGCTAAACAAATAAACAGTCTAACAAAGCTCCCAAGTTGTGCGAAGCTCCTTGAAAATGCTAAATAGCTGCGAACATCCATATTGAAAATACACAGACTCACGCATCAATCCTCGTAAACGTGGTCGCAACGGGAACCTGAACAGCCGTTTGAGACCATTGCTGAAATTATGTGTGGGTTTTGTTAGAAGTGGTTCCTAACACATGTTCCTTTTACCTCCGTATTTCAAATTTTGACATTGATGTGAGCTGCAATCCTGAACAAACGAAATGCAAATGTGGCTCTGTAGGTTTTGTCTCTGAAATTGCAAGATGGGGGAACTGAACTTTAGCAATGTACATTGTCTTGATGACAAGTGGCCTAAATCGTTTGGCGTTTAGTGACAAAGGGAATATCTCTACAGACAGGAACTTGTGTTAGGTGGCTGTTTTAAACCGTATCATATGATCTTCAGGGACGTGGCAAAGAGACGTGAAAATGGACAAGCGAATACATACGAAATGGCGAGGTTTTTTTTTTCGCCAAACGTTCAAATGACATCCACCAAACTTCATCGTACTGAAGTTTGAAACCATAGGCTTCCAGAAAGAATTCTGGTGTAGTTCTGCAACGTGACAACTAACTAAACAAGTTCAGTTTGTGGAACGTTCAATTGAACTGAAACGGAGACTAGACGTTCAGACCTTTCAATTCTTATTGAACAGGTTGATGCAAATATAAAAGTAAACCCGGGTGTACCATGGTTGTTTTAAAATCAAGTTTTGCTTATATTTAAATACATGAATCGGAAATTAATGAAGAGCTGAGAACAGCACGATATGACAGCAACATTCAACGGCATATTGTACAAACATAGCACAGATGCCAATTTTCGCATCTTGTGACAACGTTATTGCCACCAGATAGAACTTTGGATTGACCCAGCATTAATCTAACAGTTCTGACTAAAGGCACTCAGACTATGTACAGAGACAAATTGAGAGAAAACGTAGAAGACTAGTTTGCTTCAATTTGATTTACCACGTTGCTAAGCATAATGGGAAGAAGAATAGTTTCAAATGGTTTTCTGTGTGTGCTGACTCGAAATACCAGTATAGGTCTTGTGTATCAGATTATGCATTTATATCCAAATAATCCACGCAATAAAGGAGATACATTAGTGGCAAAGTGGCATCACAGAAATGAGTCACCGGCAGAATGTTTTAAACTGCATGATGACAATGGGACATTTTTCTCCTGTTATTTTTACAAATATCGATGGATTGAATATAACAATCTTAAATTCATGTTCGGATTTGATAAAGTCGAAATGGCAGCCTTGAATAGGCTTTGTTGCTTTTAGATACCAGTATCTTCAGGGACTTCGTAAATAGTAAACGTTCGCGTCTCACAGATGTGCAGTGAAAGACAAAACTGTTCCTTGGAAAATTAAATCTAAACGTCAAGTTTTTAACCGTTTCTTGTGACTACCCCTGGTGGCTATGGGCAAGGTTCTGGTTAGTGATGGAATCTCGGTTCTTAAAATGAATTTCTTGACTTGTTCCCAGACTTACAAAAACATCAGATTTAATTAACTATACATGTGAAGTTTCCGCTTCAATTTAACCATTGTTCAGTTGAAAATTGTTCCGAAAGAAAACAACGTGAAAGTACAGAAAAAGAATTAAGTCAGAAAAACTTTCCGATAAATTTCTTTATGAGAAGGGGTAGCTGGATGCTAGTTCACTAAGTAGCTGTATTGTACCTCCTCCGAAAGTGGCGTTGTAGACTTATTGTTCATTTGTATTACTCCAATCATTTTCCAGCCGTATTGAGTAAGTGAGTTTAGTTTTACGCCCCACTCAACAATATTCCATCTATATGGCGGCGGTCTGTAAATAATCGAGTCTGGACCAGACAATCCAGTGATCAACATCATGAGCATCAATCTGCGCAATTGGGATGTTCCTTCTTACGACAAGCATGGGTTTACAGAAGATCAATATTCTAACCCGGACCTTCACGGGTCTCCAGCCGTATTATGGATGTATCCTGCTTGGAGCCAATTCTAATATGAAATCCCAACTTGTGATTATTGTTGACTATTACTACTATCAGTAATATTCAAATTCTATCCGGGAATCGTTGCAGACTTTAAGGTTGACCTATAGCACCTTTAACAGGATTTCATCCCCTGAACAGTGAGAGTCTTGAAAGAGGAGCAGTCATGACATGAGACTAGCAGCTTCGTTCGATAAAAGTGAAAAGAGACCTATGGCTAAATGTATGACGGACGACTCTCGGGAAGTGATTGGGGAGCTTAATTACTTTGAAGCTGGGTGTAATTGTAGAGAGTACGTAACATGGACCGGTTAACTACTGATGAGTCGAATTAGAGAATTTTTATCTCGTGGGAGGAAACGTATGACATACGTGAGAACCTGTTTGATATGTTTGCGTGGCCACAGGAAGGTTGTAGAATTTGCATACTTATAGACTTGATCCTGAATATCATAAATGTGAATATAGTTCATTAAGATATTTGGAATGAACACTTGACACACTTTACTATTCTGGGATCATCTGGAAGATTTATACTATGACATGTCGTATGAATGAATGCTATATTTTCAGGGTTTCAGAAACGTCATGAGAAAGCCTCAACATAGTTCCCTTTCCCACCGCAATGATTAAAGTAATAAGACATTCACCTATTTATCTTATCTAAACCATTTATAAAGTGGTCAAACACCTGACTCTGAGGGTGTGTGTTCGAATCCCCATGGGACTCAACCCAACAAAAAGTATTCGAATCTGTACTGTATTCAGAAAGTGTAATCCCAAAGATTACATATATTACATTTAACCACTTTCTAAATGGCATTGTGTGTTCATAGCATTCGGCCGTGGGAGCTCTGTCAATTTACACTTATCTGAGGGGTACACAAAGTCCATGGTCTAGACTACCAGTTGTCCTTCTTCCATTTTTGTGGAAGACGCGATGGCTGAGTCGTTTAGGCGGCTGACTTTATGTGCTGGTTATTCGGTGCTTGACTCTGAGAGTGTGGGTTCGAATCCCGGATGGGACTCAACCAAACAAAAGTACTAGCATCTGAGAAAATGTAATTTCAAACATAACATATGGTACATTTGACCACTTTCTAAATGGCATTGTGTATTCAAATATTTTAGCCACCAAGAAAAACAAAAGACACGGGTAAAACCAGTATGGTGGTTTACATGTTTGAGCAGCCGCTTTGTGTGTGTTGATATGTGTGTTCACTGTTACAAAGTCTTGAATATATTTCGGATATTTATCACAAAAACTGAATTAAAGGATTTTATGTCATACCACGATATTTGAGTTAACCACGGTTACACGGAGAGTTAACAAAGGAGACAAAATATGTTTTTTCATAATAAGAAATGTCTCCTGAACAAATAAACTCAAGCATGTTTCCAGCCATATCATAAACATGTGTTTATGAACCACTACCAAAGAGAGGAGACACCAAGACTTCGAGAAAGGTGAGGATGGTATCCAGTCCCACCAACAAAATCTATCACAAACACATGCAAAAAGTAATTCGTTCATTTGATATAACATAGGAAAATTGGGAAGCATCGGATTTCATTGTTGTCATATCAAGCCG
Source organism: Haliotis rubra (assembly GCF_003918875.1). Lineage (NCBI taxonomy): Eukaryota > Metazoa > Mollusca > Gastropoda > Lepetellida > Haliotidae > Haliotis > Haliotis rubra. The sequence continues at coordinate 773,769 of NW_025765214.1, read as the reverse complement.
TTTGTACACACTAACGTTACTGTATCGCGATATACATCATGTTTATGATGACTGAACGTTTCACATGGGGAACGACACAGTTCGGATATGACATTGGGACTGTGAGAAATATATATTAAAAATATATATATTAAATTATTGAAAAACCCCGTTGTGGTGTTCAGAAGTGGTGGACTCCTGAAACATTACGAAAAATGGAAATTTAATGGTGTGAATGTTGAAACTGTGTCTTTTTATTGTGCTTTTCTTTATTGTGTTCACACCAACTCATGTCTATATTTACATCAAGTCCAACCGCTAGAAGAAACTTTATCAGTTAATGGCATGGGTGATTCATACAATGACACATTGTCTGTATTGTGGGCCTATGGCCATTTTACTGATTAAACTGTCTAACTATATAAATGATTATTATATGACCAATTCAGGATTAGGCATGCCAAACACCTTTGGTCGTGGTTCGAATCTAAGATACGGCATGATTATATTCTTGGCATTTCGAATTTGTCGTTGGTTTTAATAAAGTATTAAAGTGCTTAAAACACATTGTCCTTACGCCGTGTCAAAACTAAATTATTTTTCAAAGGGGCGTAAAACTAAACACCATTCCTTCCCCGTGGGAAACCATAAGGTTAAAATATTATGAAGTCATAATCAGAAATCACACACATGTATCTTTTTCCAATTTAGCCTTTTTTATGTTTCTACTGATATTTTTTAGGTTTCAAGATCTCCACTGAACGTCTCCTTTAATACGTCTTTGATGTTTTCAGGATCGAATTAAATGATAATGGTATAACATCTGGTTGATAAATGTTAGGCATAAAATCGCTGATTAAATGTATATGATACCAATTCTTTGTTTCGTCAAGAAAATGTATAATGTCAGCTTTTATCCTAAAATAAAAGGGATAACAGAAAGAGTAAAGTTAGCCTCAGTACCTCATGACTTTCATCCACATATTTCGTGAAATAAAACGTACAAAATGCCTGTTATCTACAGTAGTTTAGAAATGGAGTAATGTAAGTGTCTTCATGTCGACAAGGTATGCCGTTACGTGGGTGTGGAATAGACAGGAAAATGTCAGTATCATTAGCGTCACTCGTTGCCCATGTCATTGTCATAGATAATGCGATGTTGGTTAACCGCTTCCGTCCTTAAACTCTTCATTCCGATAGACAACGAGGTGCTGAAACATGCTGAAATATCAAGTCTGGAATCTTAATGCTCCCAACACCCACCTCAAATCGATTACGACAGGGCAATAGAAATATTCCGTTTTGCCTGATCAAACGTAAGTGAGCATATAGTTGTCGCCTTACAGGAAACAAAATGACATTGCAATGGTTCACGCTTTTCATTATAAAATATATTTTTATGCTGAATCGAAACGCATCCACAAGAAGTGCACATGCTGCCTTTAAACGCTTGGCTAACAATCCCCGCCTACAAAACACTGATTACATGGCACAATACATGTGGGCACAAGAGGAAAGCAATGTAATCCGTCGGACAGTCTAATTCCATTTGATCAAACCATATCTTTCTATACATAAGACAATTATCACAAGAATATTACCATTCTATTCTACAGTTAACTGGAATACTGAGAAAAGCAACATTAAACCCATCCTAAATTTCTCACTCAAATTACATTATCGGAACCAAACACGTTACCCAACAAATATCACATGTCAGCTTAGGACAATCTAAGACGTATATATATACACACATATGACAAAAGTGTCGGTTCCTGTTTAATTCCACGAATGACATTAAGCTTAGACACTGATATTTCTGACCACGTTGCTCTGTCGTCAGTTAACAAAACATCTGAACAAGAATTTGCCGTGAGTTTGTTCACTGAAGATTTTAAAATGTTGTGGGTTTTTTATTTTTATCAATTATTACGGGATAAAACTTCCTGCTCAAAGACTTTATGAACAGATTTCACTGACGGATGGAATGATACGAGGGATGGTTTAACAGCATCATGTTAAACCCTAAATACGACAGTAAAATACATTTGTTGTTGACGTGGTCATCGGAATCTTGAAGTACATTTTCCTGTTGCAAAATGACCTGATCCCGAACAGTTTAAGACGCTGCATAATGTCTCCCGATACAATGAATCGGCCATGGACGAACTTTGTTAGGTGAAAAACTGATAAGTAAACATGATTCCTCAGTTGGAAACTGTTGTTGTTGTTGATTGGCTGGCTATCTTTCATGTAAGCACATAAAACAATCTGTAAAATTACCCCTCTGAGAATACAGTTAAAATCTATCCACACTTTCGGTGCCGCTGTTTCCAAATATGCATAAAAAGAAACACATTTATCATCCTTTTCCACTACGAGGAGGTTCTCATCAAGCGATAACCTCAATACACGAGGGTGTAGAACCCTATTTGATAGTCATTTGTGTCGAATAACATTAACTATCACTGACCTTTCAGTTTCCCAAGAAAGGGAATCATGCGCGTCTTAAACGTCATCGATGTTAAAACTAACAAATACATGCGAAAAAGAACCCATACCAATATTAACCATAACAGTTTTCAATCAGTATTATCATATGGTGCAGGAATAATTAGTTTACACAAGTTGGAGATATTAGAAAACGTTCTAATATATGTTCATGAAAGGTTTTCCTGGTATGTTGAGCTATTGGCCAAAATTTGATTTTGTCCACCCAACTAGTAATTCGAAACTTAAGGCTTTATTGGGCAGATCAGCAAGATTGAGATCATGATAGGTGCCCATGGGGATGCCAACTTCCAGAATATTTGTCATATCCAATATTTCACAGATGTTAGTTTTTATAAAACAATTCTAGCATTTCACACACCCAGTACACTTCACTTCATAGATCTGCGATAGCATGTGCAAATTAATAGAGGTTACTGACACAGAAAGAAATGCGTAAACGTCCGGTTTATATGTGTATTAAGTTTATCAAAGTCATATTCAACAGCATTTGGGACTGATTGCAGGCAGTACTGATCCATCGCTGCAACATCTCCCCCACCTCCAAGAACGTCTCACATCGTAGTTGTGTTATCCTATTACTTTGTGTTATCCGTCTTAGTCTAAGAGGGGTTGTGAAACGAAAATATCAATTGGAAAGAATATCGGAACCCACTTGAGAAATATTGCCCGCATTGAAAGAACATAATGATCATCAATTTAGGTTGAACTGCTTAGGCCATGGGCAGTCAGTTTTCCTCATCCAACTGGTTCCACATCTGAAGCAAAGACGAAAGTGCTACTGCCGGTTTTTGTGTTGTTTTACCTTGAGTAAACGCAATTGCTCATTGCGATTATTCAACACTTGATGTTTTTATTGCACTACAACAATGTTACTATAGCATTAGCAACGAGGGTCAAGATTGGCATAACTGTTAACTTTAATTAAAAATATATCAATTTATTTCTGACTTTATGACTTCGCAGAATATGTAAACGTTACGTATATGCTGCTACTACACCATTAACATTCAACGAGTAACAGTTTAAACCTAACAGTGACCCATATGGGATCGTAGAGCCCTATGATCGCTTGTCATACTCCCTTGTGCCGTCTTCACATTGACCTCAGTCGTATTTAGTCATAATAAAACACCCTAAACAATGTAGTATTAGAACTGTCCAACACCTCTTCAATTGAACATGTTTCATCTTGCAATGAACTTAAAGCTAGTATTTACTCAAAATTCAGTTCTGTCGATGCCCTGACGGTATGACATGAACTCTTTTGGTTTTCATCTGACATACCAAACTGCACCATGTATTCAGTTATAGTTCAAGATTCGTCGGCTTACAAATTATATCGGAAACCGCATCAACTGTGTAATCAAAATTGTTTCTATCTCTGAAACCTTTAGAGGTGGATTATTCATTAACTGATCGTGAAGGAAAATAATATCGTAGCCTGTTAAAATATAGTTTGTAGCTCAACGTTATACCTCAGCACGGGTTCTTCCGTGCTCGGCAATTTCCTGTTAAGACTTTTGTCGTTTAAGTGTGTCAGAAAATCTGCGAGATTCAGATTTAAGACACAAAGTCTTAATATGCTCATACCGTAGGTGTTGGTTTTACAGGGGTGGGAAACATCTATGAGCCCCATCCCTTCAAGCTTTGCTTGCACTTGAAACTAAAACTGACCTTAATGAAGTATTCATGTAAGTGGAACATGGAATTCCTTCGTACACGTCAGCAGTGGTCACAAATTTCCGGGATGGATTATTCTGAAACAGCTACGTGGTTTAAGAAATCAGGCTCAAACAGCGAATCAAACCACTGTTCACTGCCACAGGGCTGAGGTTACTGGCTGGATCGGTCTGCAAGCGGCTAATCTATGTCTAACTAACAGTATGGAGAATCGAACCTAGACCTTCTTCGTGACGTGCGAACGCTTTAACCACAAGTCTACCCAATCGCCCATGTCTATTTGAATTAAGATGTGTTTCAAGAAACAAGCTAGTAACGTAGATTCGTTCGTTTTATTTTCAACAGAGGGCATAAAATCAAATTGCTATTTTTACATTTCTTTGCTAAAGAATATATAATCATGATGCCCAAATATCAATTGGTAAGACAATTACACTGTGTGTCCAATAATATCTGAAACCAGACTGCAGTAAGTAAACCATGTTCATTTTGCAATCAGATGAGTAACGAAATCTGATCGTATCGTCAAATGAAGAGCGCACTTGCTTGATTTGTAAATGGAAGTGTGACTGTGTGTGATTTTAAGTATTGATGAATAAGATAAATGTTGTTTTATGTGACATCGACTTCTGCTCGGTGCTTAATATCCTTCACTGTTTCACAATGAATTTTTAAAGAGTGAGCGAGTTTAGTTTTACGCCGCACTCAGCAATATTCCACCTACATGGTGGCGGTCTGTAAATAATCGAGTCTGGACCAGACAATCCAGTGATCAAGAGCATGAGCATCGATCTGCGCAATTGGGAACCGATGACATGTGCCAACCAAGTCAGCGAGTCTGACCACCCGATCCCGTTAGTCGCCTCTTACAACAAGCATAGTTACTGAAGATTGATATTCTCACCCGGACCTTCACGGGTCTAATGATTAAAGAGTTGACAGTAGAAATTCACCAGCGATACATATGTAGATATGTTGCGAGGGTATGAGTGCACTAGGTAATCATCACACTATCACCATTATGTAAAATGCAGTTTGTTCCAAGAAAGGTATTGAATAATAAACCAATAGCAAGTGTTTTCCCTGTCAGTCTAAACCCTCTCCAATTATCTGCTAATACATTTTGTCCGTTAATCGATCATTTCCCCATTTCCTTGTTTGTGTAACACTAATCACTAATACTTATACTAATCACACAGTCCATATCTTGATAAGAAATAAGATTCGAATCATATCATTGACGGACCAAATTCATTAAATGAAGCACAGTAAAGGATCTCTACGTTGTCATAAGGTTTGCTTTTGGACAGTTCAATATGTAAGCCTGCCGCGGCAATTTCCATTTTAGACTGTGGAAAGAGGTGTCCCTCACTGAAAGTAGAAAAAATGCTACATGTCAGCTGTGATGTTTCAGTGGTAAGCCATGGCATGGTGAAATAACAAGTAAAGGTTTTAAAAACGTTAAGTAGGTTTTCGAGGCTGCAAACAGCGCTTAAATGTCCGATTTTTGTGTGGTTTCCGTTATCTTTTCTGACGCATACTTTAACCTACAACAGACAGTTTTTAGGAAGCTTAACAAAACTGGGACCATATTTTGCAATAGTGTCTGTTAAAATTGCGATTTTATGTCACTAAAATCAGGGTTTGTACAAGCGCTCAAGCACTGGGTTAATTAGATATGGCCATTCTCTATTTGGCTATACTTCCATTACAATTTGAAACACGTCAATGCGAATCTGACACAAATGTAAAAAGAAACGAACACGAATGTGAACAGAAACGAACCCTGGTTTATGAAATATTTCTGTTCCAGTTGACTGTTGTTTTTGTACATGTCTCCAGAGATAATTTCGATATTGATTAGATACATTGTACAGCCTGGGCAAGATCCACTTTAAATGGTTACACTGTGTACAATCTTTGGAAATCTTGAGGAAACTTCAAATCCCTTACAGGTTTGATTGTAAGCTTTGGCGTGGATGGGTCGTTATCAGCTTCTGGACTGCATGAGTGGCCCAGTTGCCGTGCACAGTTTTGTCCAATGAGCACAAAAGAAAATATAATTGTGGGTTTGGGTCTCGGGTCAGTCCGATAATGTCTATTGTGCCCGTAGGTTTCATCAAATAAGACCCGCTTCACTTCGGGATTTCCTCCCACATCAAACTTTACACGCCTCCATCCACTTACAAAAATGTTCAAAGCGGCATTCAAGCAAACTCACCTACACACTCACTGTTTTCGGGCCCTTTGCAGTGAGTTTAGTTTAAGACCGCTTTTAGCTATATTCACCAGGGACACCAGAAATGGGCTTCAGGCATTGTAACCAAGCGAGCGAACGCTTTAACCCAAAATGCTAGCCTTTTCAGCCATTAAAGATGAATGTAGGGTTTCGTCTCTGATGAACCCACAGATGCCACAGCTATCTGGACCATTCGCCAGGCGATTACAATAAGCAATCCAAGATACTTCTAAGCCAAGCCAAGAAAAGCAGATAGCAATGCCCGAAGGGTTTGGCTGTAATCCGACTGACTTCAACCCTCACCTGGCCTCAACCACAACTAATAATATAACCTTCTTTGTTGTATCATTTAGCTTGATAACGGTCTTGGACTCGTTAATAAAATAAGTCCTCTTGATTTTGCACATCATTTATTTACTTACATCTTGCAGAATGTTGATTTGATATCATATGATCGTTGGTGTGAATAATTACATTTACGTGTTTCAAATGTAACATGTTAAAAGGGTTACGATGTGTCGAACGATTTCTGATATCGATAAATTATGTGAATCCCATTTCTTGTGCTGAGGGATACAGTAACTTACCCCGATATATTCCCTCCATAATTAGTATTTTTTCAATATATAACCCTGAGGGAACCTGGTTTTCATGTATGTTTTATTTTAGTTCCAGATGATAGAACCATGCATTCGGATGAAGACATATGCATGAAAATAGGAACAAAAGACGTACCTGTCCCGCAAATGAGGGGAACTCCATCGATTAAGTACTACTATGTTGCATCTGGTCAATAACTGAATACCAAATACAACAAGTGATCTGCAAAGAATGAAATCTGTTTCAGCTAAAATCTTTACAATCAGATTTGATGAGTGTAGCATAACAAACATCTAATTATTGAAAATCCTGAGCGGGAAACATATGCCTAAATCCGGCGTGAATGTGATTAATATCATTTCGTCATGCACCCCTGAGAGTCCCCCAAAATTACTTCCTAGTACCTTCAGTATCGAATCACATTTGATTCTTCTTTTATCAGGTCTATCTCACCCATTACTACAATAACCCATAAATGTTTACTTGGGTTAAAATTAGTTCGACGTCGTTTGCTATATAGTGTGTACGGGGGATAGATCTAATCTTTTTGCAGACACTTCATATGAAAACATTTGTAAGGCAAGCAGATAGGAGCCGGTAATAGTCGGTTTCTGATTTATCAATCCCGGAAATCTGTTCCCAAGTTTGACCTCCGCACATGTACTGAGCAGTTCCACGTTTTAGGTGTGCTGGGGCGTGTATAGTCAGGTAGATAGTTTGACCTTTCTTCTGAGAGCCGATCTCATGATTAATACTTTCTGATTCCGTACATTTTGGGGGGAGAGTTTATGTACACTCAGTCAAAAAAGAAACTTCACACTCATAAATTTCTAAAAATTTTCTTGAAACTAAATACAAGAGTTATTATTATTATTATTAGGGGTAAATGCGTTATCAAAGACATCATGGCACACAGCAACTCCGACGTGCACAGGCATGCAGCACGTGCAGGCGTATATCACGGTAAAAACATGTTTTCTCGTGTTCCGGTAGAGTGACATCTCGGAAAAACAAGTTCTTACAGTCAATTATCCGTTGATTTGCAATGCCACGACTGTCAAACATCCAACGTGAACGTGCCATTGGCATGCTGAATACGGGAACGTCGGTCACTGACGTTGCCAAGGTTATGGGATGCAGTCGACGGACTATCCATGATCTTCGGACACGTCTCCAACAAACTGGCACCACAGCAGACCGACCTCGTTCGGGTAGACCACGTGTGACGACACAAGCAGAAGACCGACAATTCGTCTTACGTCATTTGCGTAATCGATTTCTCACTTCAACGTCCACTAGGAATGAATTGTATAGAGGTCGTGTGACTGCCCAAACAATACGTAATCGCCTGCGCACTGCTCGTCTCCATGCACGTCGGCCATATCGTGGACCAATTTTAACCCAGTTGCACCGACGTCAACGGCTGATCTGGGCACAACGACATCTCAGATGGACTCAGCGTGATTGGAATAGGGTCGTTTTTAGTGACGAATCCAGATTCAATTTTTCTCTTCGCTGATGGGAGAGTTAGAGTTTGGAGGAGACGCGGTGAACGCAACGCCCAGTGTTGTGTGCAGGAAGTGGAGCGTTTTGGGGGCGGTAGTGTTATGGTTTGGGGTGCCTTTAATGGTCCTGCCCGTTCCAGACTGATTGTCGTTCAAGGAAACCTAACTGCTGCAGGATACAGGGATCAAGTGCTTATTCCAGAGCTTTTGCCATTCATGGCAGCTCATGGCCCAGGTCTGACATTCCAACACGATAATGCAAGACCTCATACGGCCACTTTAACGCGGAATTTTCTTAGGAATGCTGGCATCGATGTCATGGAGTGGCCCTCAAGGTCTCCCGACCGTAATCCCATAGAACATGTATGGGATGTGTTGGGCAGAAGACTCCGTCAAGTAAGGAACCCTCCACAGAATTTGCAGGAACTTGGTGCCATGTCGGTACAATTATGGCGACGCATCCCCCAAGCTGTGTTCAGACGCATCATTCAATCCATGAGGAGACGTTGCGTCGCAGTTGTGAACGCTCATGGAGGGCATACGCGCTATTGACATGCTGTCATCAAGTTGTAACTTACCATTTTTACTCTCTTACATTTCCGTAGCATTTCCGGTGGAACTGGTTCCATTATGAACATGATTTTTATGGTACACCGTCCTTAATGGGTACAGAATGGAATAAAATCATTATTTAAAACCTCTTTTCATGTATGTTCAACTTATTGACCTCCAAATGAGTGTGAAGTTTCTTTTTGACTGAGTATATATGTAAGACAAACGTCTGCCCTCTACCTCTAGCCACACAAATCGCATCATTTGTCCATTGAATAAATACTCTTTTTCTTGCCTTGGGGATATATTTGACTAAATTACCTCAATAAAACACACGTACGCAGAATACAACTAATACACGTGCCTTCTTTCTGATACAGATCTCTCATTGTATATCCTTTGGGGCTTTATAATTATGGAAGTGTTGACGCCCTGGTATGAGGTTGTTCTGTTTGATTTACTACTTCCTCTATACCACGTGGTGTCGGCTTAATGTAGGAAGAATACTTGAGTGAGTGAGTAGGTAAGCTTAGTTTTATGCCGCCTTTAGCAATATTCGAGCAATATCACGGCGGAGTACACATAATGTACTGATAAGGGGAATCGAACACGGGTTTTTGGCGTGACCCACAACTCGTCCTTGAAAATGGTGGCATCTCTAACAACTAAACTATCTGTGCCACCGTAAATGGTTGCTCAACATACCACATTCTAACAACTTATGATATCAATCTTTTACGCTCCTTAAAGAATTTATATCATAAGTTTTTTTAAAGTTTTAGAGTTCGAAACAGCTTTGATTACAACTCTGGTGCAGTAACAATATGTTTCAAGTAGAAGAAGAACTGATTTTTTCATTGAACACATGATGGAATGCATGGTGCAGCTTGCGATACCAGATTAAAGCCGATAAAAAGTTCTTCACGCCATATCGTTTCAGGTTATCGACCTGACTGACGTTTGAATGCTGCAATATTAAATTCTAGCTCTGCTTTCCGTTCCACACAAAACGAAATATGCTAAATAGAAGAGTTGTTTGACAATTGTGATACCGCAACTGGGATTGTTTAGTATGATTAAATACGAGTTAGCTAAATCTGAAGGCGGCATGGAGAAGCATCAGAATTAATCACGCGGTTCTACGATCCTGTGTCCGCCCTTTTTAGATTTCAAATTTCACTTGTTGAATGTAAATGGCACATTTGCAGGATACGTGACCTTTACTTGCTCAGCGAAGTCATAAAGTCGGTAATAAAATTGATATATTGTTATGAAAGTTGATAACAGTTATGCACGCCTGGACCCTCTGTGCAACTGTTATAGTGACTAGCTGAGGTGTGGTGTTTATAATGTTAAATCAACACAAAAACTGAAATGGCAAATTACATCTTGGCTTCAGATATGAAACCAGTGAGACGAGGAGACCTGCGTGCATAAAGCCCTCTGTTTGAAAGCAGTTAAACCTAAAGTGGTGGTCATTACGACACATTAATGTGGGCAATATTTCACGACGCTCATAGTTTCAAAGAGGCGTCGATAATATTAATCAGGGTGGCAATATTTCTCCAAATTAATATATGGATTTCAGAATCACACTTGTCCGAAGAAGAATTCCACAAAGTAGTCAAATAATGCAACTAAACCAAGGGCAGTTCTTTAAGGCAGGGGAGAGGTCGGAACGACCGATCAGCACACCCACCAATCAATCCCAGTGCAGTTGGATGAAATTTCGCCCAACTTTACACAGACATCAATCGCTCTTTTTTCTATTTCAGTTATTCCATGTGTGTCAAAAATCTCAGTTTATTGACATTCTTGCAGAGATTGTACAACTAAGGTTGACTTTGTTATCAGCATAACAGCATGAGGTATTTAGGCCCGAATCGAAACACTTCTCGTCCGGTCTGTGCTATTTCCTTTCAATAATTTTGTATAACACTTTTGGTTATTTTCTAACTTGCAAATAGGAAATTCAAACTTCAAAAGTAATTCTCTCAAAGAACCGCACATATGGTAACAATGTGTCCAAATGTACATTTCGTGGATCGGAAGCATACAAGACATTTGCCACGTGGAGATAATTTCTACATGTTGTGTTTAATCGGTCAAATAGCGGTGTCACAATTCGATTTTCGTGATCCATAGGGCAGTAACGCGGTGATCTCAGACATAGTAACAAATTCAAAGGTGCAGGCAAGTTCTCAAAATTGAAAGCAAATAGCATGCGATGTTTAGTCAGATACCAATATGTGAACATCTGGACCTCCTTAAAATCAGCATCTGTGTGCAATGTGGGATATGACACGAAGGCAGGAAGTAGGCTTCTTCACAGGCGCCAGTAAGGTTGTTGGTGATATACTCCTTATATACTATTCACACTTTGCTAAGGATCAAATCATGGATCCAACAGAAAACTATGATGTGGGGTCAAATTTGGTTTAAATATATAAGCTTATTGTTAGCATGGATCCAAGGTTTCTGTATGTCATTGCATTTTTGGATCCCATACCTGCTATCGACAGGTGTTGTTTATTTGTCAGTGACTCGTTCCATGATTTGCAAAATGGTTAATTGGTGCTATGAAAAATATGTTTATGGTTACTCATGTATTAAGTGCATAAGGTTAAATTAAAGTGGCTGTTTGCCTCAAGAGGGGTTACCATATCATTATTTATCCAGTTTTATGTGGATATAATTTCAAATTATAAATCTACGTTTAAGTAAAGTTGTCAATTTCTGTGATCCTTATCAAAGTGTGAGTAGTATATACATTAAATTTTTCGGGTATTACTTCCGGTAAATTTTACTCACACTAATTAGTCCATAAACACACCTTTTTACAAGCATAAACATGTTCAACAAATACTTTGCATGATGCTCTTTAGCCTAGTTCTTCAATGACGCATGTAAAAAGTGATGCAAGACACATGATTACTTTATATTTTCGGACTGGTATAAGTGCTCTTACTGTATTTATCATACTGATAGTTTTTATGATAATTTCTTTTGTCGCAAGTTCTATATGGTTAATATCGTTGACGTTTGAGATGTACGTGGTGGTTTTCCTTTCGGCATGGAAGTAATGGAATTTGTCACGGTTTCAGGGAGGCAAGTATTAGTATTCTCTTTGCTGGTTATGCCGCTGTGGTTGTGTTTATTTGTCGTTTTTCAAATCATTTATGAAAACTCTTAAGACGACTCGATTTCATAACAGAAATGAGTCACATATTTGGTGTCACTGTATGCATTGGCACTGTGGTGCTCCTCCAGTGTATTACACCCTCTTTTGTCAAAGCCATCCCCTGGCAGAACACCATAGTAGTGACTAGACAAACGTGTCTCTAAGAATGTAGACATAGAACAAATGACCAAAGTGACACCAAATGTGTGGACAGATTGTAACTGTATTCTCAGAGGAATGGTTTTACAGATTGGTTTATGTGTTTGCATGAAAGATAGCGAGCCTATCTACACAAGGAAGACCCAACTGAGGAAACGTATATCCTTATCAGTTGGTCACCTTACAATGTTCACCCATGGTTGATTCATTGTATCGAGCGAGAGATAACCTTTAGCAGACCGCTCGATGTCTAGTCATTTTATAACAATGTGAGAGAGTGAGTTTAGTTTTCCGCCGCACTCCGCAATATTCCAGCGACATGGCGGCGGTCTATAAATAATCTAGTCTGGACCAGACATTCCAGTGATCAACAGCATGAGCATCGACCTGCGCAGTTGGGAACCGATGACATATGTCAACCAAGCCACCCAGCCTGGCCACTCGATCCCGTTAGTCGCAATGGGACAACGGGAAGGACAACAAGTCCAACGAGTTCATGTTACGAAATCCAGTGTTCAGACTTATAGATCATTCGGGTCGTGTCATCACTGCCAATACTCAAGTTTGCAATCACTTTCTGCCTTTTCAGTTGCTTTGTAAAGAGAAAATTCCTTATGTTAACCCAGCACCGATCATCTACAAGTGGGAACCGATGGTTGCTGTAATCGGCGACATCATCGATATGACAGTTCAGTCTTATTCGATGATCTGGTTGAGATCGTGTCAGCATGCCCACGGAGCGTGGATTGTTGTTCTTACAATTTACACTTATTGTAGTGGTCAAGAACTGATTATTCAACATAACATATGTCCCTTATTGCCGCAAAAATTAAAAACCCAACAACAACAAAATAACACCATTCCTGCGAAAAAAATCGCGATGAGAATGAGGATGCCTGGTGTATCTTCAGAATCCATCAACTGTACATCCCTGGATAACGGAAGAAAGAAAAGACGCTTAATGTCACCCAATCATTCGGAAATGCTGTGTCTCTAATTTCCTCCAAACACATTGGAGTTGTATTGATAGAAATTCCGTCTTTCGCGGGAAGACAAAATAATTAGAGATTAGAAACTGTTCAACTGCAACCGCCCTTTGAGAATAGGCAAAAAAAAGCAACTCTATCTCAGTTTCTCGGGCTTCGACCATTACTTTGACTAACAGATGCGTGTCATGGGTAACCATTGTATTTCAATGTAGAACAATAATGAAATTTGATTTATTTTAATAATGGCAAAGGTTCAATGCATAATGGAGAGATCATAAATGGATGATAAAGTCTTGTATATTCAGAAAGGACAACACAAATTTCTCTATTAACGACAAATGTATTATCTTTAAGGCACTGCATTTAGTTTAACCAATACCAAAGACAAAGCAGCATATAGTTTATATAAATCTGTATGTGAACCTAACAAATACATTTAACACCTAATTCTCAGAAAACATGGATTATATTTCAATCGAAACACAGTTTGGGCAGAACTACAAACATAGTGACCACTCCTATATGTTTTTGTGTCCTTTTGATTGCTATAAAACGACAACCATATGCTAACTTGCGTTTGATCGGGTTCAACAAAATATTTCATTTTCCAACCGATGATCGATTTTAGGTGTGAGTAGGGAACATAAAGATTCGACACTTGATATTTTAGAATGAATTGTCTGTTGGAAAGAAGAGCGCAGTTTTCGTAATCCTGTCTTTGTGCACACGGAAAATCTGAAGGACTGAAGCTTTTGATCAGGAGCGCAGCTCGTTGCTGAAGAGACCCATTCATTGACAATGAAAAGCGTCCCTTTATTGCTTCCTTCTGTTTCGGAATGGGCAACGAGTAACGCTAACGATATTAACATTCTCCTGTCTGTTTGACACCGACTTAACGACATACATAGCCATTGTAATTCCCTATTTCTCTGTTGTTTGTAAGGTGAAATAACATTTGGTACATGCTTATAATATAGTCAGAATCATTACACTGCTGCTTTTCTTCAGCATAGATTTCTGATGGTTTTGAAAAGAGTTTTTGTTATTTCCTAATTTGTATTATCTGACAATGAGTGAGTGAGTGAGTTTAGTTTTACGCCGCACTCAGCAACATTCCAGCTATATGGCGAGAAAATAATCGTGTCTGGACCAGACAATCCAGTGATCAGCAGCATGAGCATCGATCTGCGCAATTGGGAACCGATGACATGTGTCAACAACGTCAGTGAGCCTGACCACCCGATCTCGTTAGTCGCCTCTTACGACAAGCAGGGGTTACTGAAGATCAATATTCTAACCCGGACCTTCACGGGTAAGCTCAGAAGAAACAGATTACTGACTTAATGCATGACAAAACACTAAGTGATACGCCAAATGCCGATTCACCAATGCTAGTTGTACCCATTAGAAACCAATTCTTCATTCATGTGAAAACGGTCTGGTTCAGATGTTTAATGAATGCGACCAGTTCATATGCTCATCGATGATGATGAGCTGGGTTCACATGAACGTGCTCTGGTTGGTATGTTCAATTGGTGGGGACTATTCAAATGCTTATCCGTGACACAGCTTGGTTGAAAGAGAGACTTGCGTCTTCAGAATTGGTTTCTGTATGAGTGTGTTGAAGTCTATCGCAATCTTGGCTCAGTGAGTGACACAACAGCTACAAACGATGGAATGAAACGCTAGACTGTCTGATACATCGATGGTTTTCCTCACGCTACAAGTGACAGTAGCTGCTGCAGCTGCAAGTTTTCCAATAACCACTGTGTCACTGTGACACTAATTATGGCAATATTAATGCCTATGTTGTCATAGTATATTTCTCTGTTTGATGACGATGTCCTAGACAGAGCGTGCGACATTGACGTTCTGCAGGATTAAGAAGCTCACAGCATAGTGCTAAAGCCTGTAAGTCCCCATGGTCCCTCTTGTGGTGGCTCGACTTGGGAAGCTGATAATTTATAGTCCTTTTCCATATCATAATGTTATGTACTGTGGCGTCATATTTTACACTTTGGTTTCCGAGTACAAAATGGGAATAATTTAGCTGTTTCACTGTCGTTTGTAAAGTTTTCCATACATCATTCTTTGGCAGAATAGGTCCCAAGTTCTCCGTGCTTGTAAAGTCTTAAAGCCTAATAAGATGAGTGAGCGTGTTTTGAAGCCACTGTATGATATTAACACAACGATTCACTATCAACTGTCTGTATGTGATGTTAATGTGATACAACAATCTGATTATCTATTATGCTAATTTCTATTATTTTCGTCTACATCATGTCGTTTACAAGGACTGTACTTATATGGTGAAATAAATCCAGACCATTTCGAAAAATGTTCAACAATCGTGCTTTGTTCTTTCTCAAAAGAAAACTTCAAAACTTTTAATTATATTTGACCAGTTTCTTCAATGATTCAGCCAAAACCCAGTTTTGATCACCGATACTAGCTGTTAATTGGTGTGGCAAAAAGCGACAGAAGAAACAGAAACTGTTGCTAAAAATGAGAAAAGGTATTTTCCCAGAACCTGTAAAACAGCCAAAGGTGAAGGTCTATCCATCATTACAACTTGAGGAAGCGCTTAACTTCATGTACACAAAGTCACTCTCCTAACCATTCAAAAAACGATACAGTCACTTTTGTTAAGAAGAGTAGTTGCAATCTGTGCTGTTGTAGTGGTAATGAAGTAAACCACGAGGCCATGAAGCTCTCAGGTCCAATTTGAATACATATATTAATTTCGACCATTTGCCGCTTTAAGTCAGTCAGATCACATCTCATAATTAGTATCATTGATATGAAACTGCCTGTCTGTTTTCAAAATATTCGTATTACTTTGATTTACAACTGTATTTCTTGTATTGGCTCGTCACGCCGAAGACCCGGGTTCGAATCCCCACATTGGTACAATGCGTGAAGCCCATTTCTGGTGTCCCCCGCCGTGATGTTGCTGGATTATTCATAAAAGCGGCGTAAAACCAAACTCAGTCAGTCAGTGTTTCTTGTAATAACCATACACACCAAAGTGCATTATGTTTATTTGCATTCGGAACATTTGGCGAAACATCCGAAAACAGCAAGAACCTCCCAAACATACAAGACAGGAGAATCAAAGGCCGCGAATAAATGAAAGAAAGTTGTGTATGCATTAGACCATCTGCTCTGAAACGATATGTAAAACTTTTTATATTTCGGCGTCTCCGAAATCCCTGGAAGGTTTAACTGACAATTAGTGTGCCTGTTTATGACAATATGGAGTTCAAATTCGTTCGTGGCCACAAAACATAAATCCAGGATATAAAGAAATAAATCAACCGTTTCTTCTTCAGAACTTTAAGGTCCAGATACCTGAAACTTGCTTTGTGAGAAGGACATCACATATAATTCCAAGTTTGTGCGAAGCCTTTTGAACATCCATATTGGAACTCACGCATCAATGCTCGTGGGCATGGTCACAACGGGAGCCTGATTGAAAATTAAAGCCGTTTGTGACCATAAGTGAAACTGTATGTGTGTCTTGTGAGAAGTGGTTCTTAAGACATGTTCCTCTTATCTCCGTATATTAAATTTTGATCATGATATTACCTGGAAACCTTTACAAAAGTAATGCAAATGTGGCTCTGTAGAATGTTTCTCTGGAATTGCAAGACTGGGGAAATTGTACTTCAGTCATGTACAGCGTTTTGATGACAATCATTTGTGATAGAAGGAATATCACTGTTGTCAGGAACTTTTGCAAAACGACCGCTATTGTTGACGTTTTAATCCTGCAACATAAACTTCTGAGACGTGGCAATGAGAGGTGAACACAGACAAGCAGATATATTAAAAATTATCATTTTTCGCTTGATACAAGCATCTGATGTAGTTCTGTACAACAAGTTCAATTTTCCGATCCAGCAAGTTCAATTTCATTTTGTTTTTAAATCAAGGTTATGAATTCGGAGTTAATAAAAGCGCTGAACGTCACAAGCAAAATCGGAGAACCGCACGCCATTGCAGCATCATTTAACGGTCTAATATACAAACATAGCATAGATGCTAATTTTCGCGTCTTCTGATAGCATTGTTGCAACGAGCAAGAACTTGGGTTTGATCCAGGGTAAATATAACAATTCTAACTAAAAACACTCAGACCATTTACAGTGACAAATTGGGAGTGGACGACAGGAAAACGTTCAAGACCAGTCTGCCTCCACTTGATTTACCACGTGGCTGAGCGTACTGGAAAGGAGAATAGCTTTAAATGACTTTGAGTGTGCTGCGACACGAAATACAGTGCCTTCATCACCGGTCTGGTGTATCAGACCACTCATTTATAGTAATAAATAATTAGCCACGCAATAATATTTCTTTGCCATTCTTGGCATGCGGGCAAACTGGCATTTTGCACCGACCTTTCGTAGAAATGAATCACCGGAAGAAATGTTTAACTGCACGATGACAATGAGACGCTGTTTTCCTGTCTATTCATACATTCATAGTTCCATTAAATTTCACAACCCCTAATCTATATTCGGATTTGATATAGTCGGACTTTCATAACTGACTCTGCCTTTGATTGGACATGCTGCTTTAATTTACCTATTAGCGCAGGGGCTTTGCAAATGGTAAACGTGCTATCTTAAAACGTTCCTGTTTCAAGGATGTGCTGTAATATACAAAACTGATCGAAGAAACTTTAAATGTTTAAGTCCTTTTTGTACCTTCTCTTGTGACTCCCCTGGTGGCTATGGATAATCTTTTATTTAGTGATGGAATGTTGGTTCTAAAAATGAATTTCCTGACTTACATACAACATAAGATCTAATTAACCATATATGTGAAGTCTCCGCTTCAATCTAACCATTTAAACAAATCATTCCGAAGAACCCATTAAAGCTTAAAAGAAGAAAAAGTTATTACTAACAAAAACACTCTCCGATAAATTTCTTTGGCAGTATGAGAAGAGATAGTTTGATGTTAGTCCAGTTAGTTGCTGCATTATACCTGAAACATCTTCCTCCGAAAGTGGTGGTGTGGACCTTTTGTTTGTTTGTTGATTATTTCTACTATCAGCAATACTCCAGCTGTATTATGGCCTTATCCTGCTTGGGACAAATCTAACCCAAAATCCCAACCTGTGATTACTGAGAATGTTTTTTTACAATCAACAACATTCCAGCGGTATTACTGCCGTATCCTGCTTGGGACCAATTCTAACCCGTAATCCCAACCTGTGATTATTCAGAATTATTACTATATGCAATATTCCAGCTGTATTACTATTGCATCCTTCTTCTGACTAATTCTAACGCGAAATCTCAACATGTGATTATTGAGAGTTATTTTTACAATCAGCAACATTCCAGCTGTATTACGGCCGTATCCTGCTTGGGACGAAGTCTAACTATTAGTCCCGAAAAGGTGTTGGTCTGTTGAACAGGATTGGCTTCTATGTACAGTGAGAGTCTTGAAAGGAGAACGGTCGCGACGTGAAACTGGCATCATCTTCCATAAAAGGGAAAAGACCCATGACGAATTGGAGGGCGGAGGACTCGCGGGAAGTGATTGGTGAGCTTAATTACTCTGAAGTTGGGTGTAACTGTAGTGAGTATGTTACATGGACTGGGCAGCTACTGATGAGTCGAATTAGTTCAGAGTAGTTTTGTTTACGATCTACTTAAAACAAGCAAATGGTAACAGATGTACATTATGAGAATGCCTTGACATAGATAATTTCAGTTTATTCAGGATACCCTTGACTGATGGCTCATATCTTCTTTCTCTTACTTCCCCACTCCAAAAATTAGAGTAATAATAAAAATAAACAACACTGTATACATGTGTGCATCAGGCTAAGAACAAAACTGCTGAGCTTGTCGGTTGGAGAAAAGTACACGTATATCACCCATTTTCTTGAAAAGAAAGAGGTAAATTGAATAGTGAGACTCGTTAAGGCTGCCGATATCACAACAAAAACAGACCTTTCATCAACATTGTGTTAAATTTTATGTAAGTTGATAAAACGTATTTGGTGTCAAAATAGAGAGAACGTACACATTTTCACTTCATCATTAAACTTGTAACACCAGTGTGTTACACGACAACGAGATAAAATGTCTGCATTTGAAATTCTAGCATGTATACAGCTCATACATATATAAGTGACAAATATGTCGGCCATTTTTTTTTATAACGTCACATAGGTGTGACCTTTGTGTGACCTTATCGACTGTTGAACCCTTAAGCCCCACCCTCCTTCGGGAGTCCCCTTCCGGCCCAGGTGTGTGTGACCTTCAGGTTGACCTCATTTCACAGGGAGGCAATGTACCTTGACCTGGGACTTTCCCAGAGGTATTTTTAGACTCGTGTGTTGGCAATATAAGGCTCCCGAACAGTCCCCATGTCATTCAGTCGCCAGAGAGAACGCACGTATGCTCTTGACTCTACTGATTCTGGTAGCCGTTTACCTCGAATATGGAAGCCATTCATCATGATATTCTGAGGAAGAATCCCTCCGGCCTAGTGCAAGCTATATAGCGTGTAGAAGAGGTGGTCAGAAACTGGTACAGTTTGAAGTCCTTACCATCTTCATGAAGGCAGAGATTATCGAAAAACCACAAACCTCCTTTGACCGGGTCAGAGCCTTATTAGATACCCCAAGCTTACACCCTCTTCTGTAAAGCTTTGGAGGAATGTGGAGAGATACAAGCTCTGACATTGTTGGGACTAGAGACGGACAAGACAGAACTACAGGATCCTCGTTGTCATATAGACTTAGGCAATGACGTATTTGTTACGGCCAAGATGTTGAATGGAGAACTAGGAATTCATGTAAGGAAGTACGATGTGTATGCCAGTGGGAGAAGTTATCCTACCAAACGCGGTATTGTCCTGAGTTTGAAACATTGGCTGGAACTTCGTGGAGTCCATTTCAAGATTCAGGAGGCCATCAATGAAGGAAGGACCCATGATTATGCTCATGTGGGTGCCAATATGTATGCTACTTTGGATCCAAATGGTGGTGTAGATCGAAGACAGTGGGAGAAAAATGAACAACTGGGAAGATTGGTAACAACAATGGTAGAAACTGAGAAACTGTTGTGATGTGATGACAGATTTCGTGCCAGAACTGAAAGAGATGGTTCCTTGTATGCTTCAGGACGATCCTCAAAACCAGATGGGGTACCTCATGTGTTCCTTCTGTAACCCTAGTGACTACAGTCGATGGGAGTAATGCCATTCTTGGTTTAGACTCTGTACTGTGCGGACGTGTTGCCACTGCTCTGGGATATCATGGATGTGTGTGGACATTGCCCACTCGACAAGACACTCGATTGCTGTGCAATCAATACTGAATGGACTTCATTCCAGAAGACTCGATTCGTTTAAAGACTGGCCAGTGCAGATGAAACAAAGTTCTAGTCACATGGCCCAGGCAGGATTTGTGTACTTAATCAGAGGGGACACTTGCAAGTGTTTTCAATGTGGTCTGGCTCTCAAGAACTGGGAAGTAGATGACGATCCCTGGACTGTCCATATTTGGCCCTGGTGGGGTAGTCATGTGGATTTTGCAGCCAAGGGTTTGAATATTAGAAATAAATCAATGTTAAGAGTACATCTGCATTGGTTGTCTATGTATAGTGTTTTGTCGATGTATAAATAGAGATCCCAACCACCATAAGAGCTTGTTTGCTAGAATTATTATGGCTAGGTACGTGTTGAAACATTACACATTTTTAAGGTGCATGTTAATGTTTCAAGACATTGAGGAGATTCGAGAAGACATCTAAGAAATGAACAGAGAACAGAATCTTGCCGTCAATGGTATTATCAATAGGTTATTAAAGGGATGATTACCAGTGACTCGATATGAGAGACGTCGTTTCCTGAGGAAAAATGATAGAAATAACTATCTAGCGGTGTTTGTTCAGCCCCTTTGGACGACAGACAGTATGTGGAAGAGTCCTTTTGCCAGTTACATGCCTATCGTAGCATTTGTTTTGAAACCACAGTTTGTCAATGCACTTAGAGATGAGGTCATTCAAAATGCCTGGTTGTTAAATAGAGCATTGGCTTAGTACATCTGGTACACCCGTCTTAGGTTTAGTTTGTCAATCCGGGGAAAGAGCATGTATGACCATCCAAAAACATCCTGGCAGTGAGGTTGAAAGCTACACCAAGCCATGAAAGGTCAATTCAAACCATAGATATCTATATAACAGGCCACGAAGGATATCTAGCTTCATTCAGCCGTGGACCAGTGACAGTGACACTTCATCTCAAGTCGCCCCCGTTTTCATCATGAATAATCCACAATACAAACTCTTTGTACCCGATGCCGATAAATGGACACAGTTGTACATGCTCCAGGCTGAAGGGAAAGGAGATCCTTATCATTCTATAATGCGTGGAGGAGAAAAATCTGCCATGATATCTGTCGATCGATATTTGGAACTGTATGACCCAGAATGGAAGAAACAAAAAGAACCAGAAACCTCAGAGCAGCCTAAGATTAATTTTGTTACCCCTACTCAACAAGTGGTCGACAGGCCAAGGCTCTTATTCAGATGCAGAAGAAAGGGGGATCTAAAGCTGGAAGTTCCTCCCAGAGTCCCATGAAGACACGGAAGACGACTTTTTAGATAAAAGCAGCCTGTAGACATGGTTCCCTGCCATTTAAACTCGGACCACCAAGCAGTCAACAACGTGTCCCGTGTGCTATCAGACTTTTACCAGGACAGACAATATGTTGAGACATAGAAGACAGAAACATCAACAACCCTCTCTTCCTCCTCCACCACCACAAGTACCAACATCTATGATGCAACCATTGCAACCACATTCATCAGACAGTACTACCCATTCATTTGAAGAATTTAGGCTCCTACATCCATTTACCATGATCGTCTCAGGGCCAACCTCATGTGGGAAAACGTACTTAGTGAAGCAGCTTTGAGAACGGATGAACATTAAACCTTATCCTGAACGTATTATATGGCTCTACAAACGATGGCAGCCACTGTAAAACACCATTCAAGCCTGTGTTTATTCTTACATTGAATTTTATCAAGGCATTCCTTTTCACCTCGAAAAGGATGCGTTTCTGGACCTCAGTGTTGTGAACGTGGTTATCCTCGACGACTTAATGTCTACTGCCAGCAAAGATCCACGCATTACAGATCTTTTCACCGAAGGAAGTCATCATCGTAATCTCTCAGTGATAGCCTTGAACCAGAATTTGTATTACAGTAAGAATCCCACACAACGAAGAAACTGTCATTATCTGCTTCTGCTCAACAACCCTATTGATCAACAACCCATCATGACTTTGGCGAGGCAAATGTATCCAGGTAACACAGACCATTTCATTGAGCCATTTCAAAGGGCTACCCAGAAACTTTATGGATACTTGTTGGTTGATCTAAAACCCCAAACACCTCATTTGCGACTTTGTCCCAACGCATTCAGTTTATAAGGAGGCCTCCAAGCTAAGACAATTCAGTCCGAGTTAGACGTTCAGAGTGAGCAGACGTGTGACGAAAACCTCCCAACAATGCCATCTTGTGATGACTGTGGACTCGTGTTGCAAGACGTGCATGATTTGTAAAAACACAGAAGAAACTGGTGTCCTGAAAAGTCTTCAGTGGATCCACCTGGAATACCCCAAGTTAAAAGGAAGTGGGAGGACAACGACAACTTCTCTGCTGTAAAGAGACCACGTCCTCTGTCAGATTGTGACTATTGTGGTCAAGTGTTTAGCAATAACCACAACTTACAAAGACATTTACACGATAAACAATGTCCTGAAATGGAAAATGATGATGATGCTGTATCGTTAAGCGATGTCACACAAAACAACAGGGAAAATAAGATGGCTGATCTCGAAGAGCAAGGTATAAGACAAATGTATTCACGTACACGTGAGCTGAATAAAGACTTTTTGGATGAGAAACGACGACTGTACATGAAAAGAGGTTTACACGAAGACACAATTCAAGCCAAACTGAAAAAATTAATCTGGAGCACGTTTAAAGAGACGTATGCCCGATTTATTACTTATCTGTATCATATGAGGTGAGGTCCAAAGTCACAAGGAATACTAAAAGGTGTAGGAGACACAAATAATCTGTATCATGATGTGTTTTCCAAACTGTACAAATATAAATCTTGGGTAGAAGATTTAATTCATGATGATGATGATGAAGACATGACATCTGATGTAGAGAGTGAAGGACAGGACGATGAGGAAGGGCAATAATACAATTAGCACAACATGTAAAGTAGACATTTGGGAGAGCACCTATCCTAAAGTCTACTCATTTAAAACGGAGCTGATAAACAATGAAATCTGTATATCTCTCTTGTTTCTTAATGTATTGTACTCGCGAAGGTCCGGGTTAGAATGAACCTTCAGTAACCCATATTTGTTATAAGAGGCGACTAACGGGATCGGGTGGTGAAGCTCGCTTGCATGGTTGACACATCTCATCATCATATCCCAATTGGGTAGATCGATGCTCATGCTGTTGATCACTGGATTATCTGGTCCAGACTCGATTATTTACAGACCATATAGCTGGGATATTACTGAGTGCAAGAGAAAACTAAACTCACTCTCTCACTGAAGGATTGACATTAGACAACTGTTAGTTGTACAAATATTTGTTTTACAACTGATAAATAATCCTCCCTATGTCACTTAATACATTTAACCTACAATACAATTCTTAACACCAGGAGGTCCTAACCTCTTCATACCCTACACAATACAGTCACAAGAAGCTTACACCAGTATTTCATTGTACTGTCTGTGGAATAAGAGCGGCTAACGGCATGTGAGTAACCTATGTGTCACATGATGTCAAAAAAAGTGTCATCTATAGAATTCATGGACATAAGATGGTTTTTTCTATGTTTGCAATTTGAAAGTAAAGTTCAGCTTTAAAATGTTGAGTAAAAGCACTGGAAAGTTTTACAGGAGAACACTTGTAGGTTTGTTTTCTTATCCAGTAATATATATGACAAATGCTAAATCATTTCATCACTGTTCAACCACTTGAAACCCTACTTGAGATATTCAGTGACCATCAGTCCTCAACTGCTTACTATTTCTTTAATTCCAGTCAGACACTTCTCTCCCTACATAACGGAAGCTGACCATTTGTGACTATACATTCGTTGTAGGCTGTGCGCCATCATGCTGAAAATTATCAACAACCATTCCATGTATACATGATTACAGTCTGACCTTTATACTTCTAGTCAACTTGAACCGGCTAACTTTGCGAGCACAGGAAGCCACACACAGGAATCTGAACACAGCAACCCCTCAGGTCCGCACCTACTAGAACATATCTGTACACGCATAAGCATAAGTGATACAAATGACAGCATTAAATACTTAAAATGGTGGTCAGTTTTAATGAGGTGCTTTTAACAAACATAACACCTTACACTATTTCATCCAATCACAGCTGTCACATGTCTCTTCAGTTACGGCCCGACTCAGCGAGCAAGCAATTCTGCTGTTAGTGCATAGACAGCGCCCCATTCACACATATCATATACGGGGCCCACATGGTGCATGCATTTTATTTGCTAACAGTTACAATCGTTGATTGTTCACATGTATGTAAAATAATTACTCAGAACTTCGGAGTTGTTCCTTGTGTACCAAATGACAGTGTATTTTAAACTGGCTAGAGATACCTTTGATTTAACAAAATGCGCTCTGATATTTTCAGAACTTTTTGACCTAATAAATTGCAGCTAATTCCCCTCATTTACATAGTGTGATATTAATTCTACGTTGAAAAAAGATTTTGCTGTGTGAACATACGAGTCGGCAAGCTCATACCACTCATAAAATAATTGAATAATAATCACAGACCACTAAGGTGAACCTGAAGGTCACACACACCTGGCCGACCAAAATCTGTTCACCACACCACCCCCACCCCCACCCCCAACACACATCGACATAGCTGTAACTTTGTGTAGTAAATAGAGCATATCAGGTTTCCTTTACCGAACCGTTTGCACTCAACAGTAACTCTTTTCAGTGTAAGGCTTCTTTGTCAAAAGCGTCGAAAATGTTACATGAATAATTGCTTCAAAAACAGTGTTCTGCATAAAAAAAACACAGAAGTGAGACAGACTGCACTGTCCAGTGACATTAACCATGTCAGACTCTCCTTCATGAATTTCACTAGATAACACTACATTCAGCTCACATGGTATCCTTAGTGAGCTGTGGTGTTTTGGCGCTGTTTCTATTACAGGAGCCTGTCACATTCCCAGGGGAAATTGATTTACTTATTTACTATTGAAAAAAACACATGTTCGTGGTTGTCATATACACAGTCATAATGTAACAGGCTTGCTGTAAAAGTTTTATTATTTCAAGCATTGATAATGCCAGTATTCCAGAAAATGTCAATAACAATGTGTAGTAAACATTTATATGAGTCACGCATTCATTGCCATATTGGTGACTGACCATTTCTCCTGTCACCGCACAAACTCAGTTTTGTTAGAGTATGTCAAAACTGAAGTTTAATCAACATTCTACACCAATTATGTACAATCTGCATCACATCAACACAGCGTTTCTCTGAACACAGCAAAACATGTAACTGAACGTCAGCAAGCACATACGGAAGCTACCGACTAAAAAATCCTTCCCCAGCGAAACGTCTACGGTGTCTCCTCCAGTTTATATAATATTAATATTTATGAATGATCTTACTGTTTGTCTTATTCTACTATACATCTAACTGAAAGCAATATGTTTTAACAAAAGTAAACTATAAGAAATGCCGAGAAACACTTCCTTATGTCGCCAAAGACTCCCCAAAATTCGGATTAGTTGATAAAGTGTCTGACGTTTACATTCAGTCTTTGCACACAATATTTAAGCAGTATGATACCAATCAAAAGTTAGGTTGATATTTTGTATGTGCTATCTGTAACCTGTTAAGATGTCGTCAACATGCAGTGGCTACGTCGCTAAAACGGTGGCCTTAACCTTAACGTGAGATCTTGTGGCAAGCATCATTGCCAAGATACGTAAGAGTAATATTTATGCTATGAATCTTGTCCTAAAAGTTTTGATGAAGTCTTTGATGCATTTAATGAAATCCAGATTCAGTTCTGTTGAACCCCTATATGGTAATGCACAACCGTGCAAATCGTTAGCTAAATTATTGCAGCAACTTCAAAAACCCGAAATTTAAATGTTAAGTGTACAGATGAGGATGGGTTTCTTGCAGCGACGACGTACGTAAACTCACTTTGTATTTTACCCCAGGTGAGGTAAGTATACTCATGTATATTTTCTCCATTCGTAATCTTTGTTTGTCTTACTCCTGGGACTCGTCTCGTCAAAAGTGATTCTGGTATGATGTGTATTGCTCCTATAACAGTTTTCCTTGTTGGATTCTAAGAATGTAATGTTATCATTTTGCATGCCTCCCTCGACGAAAATCTCCTTAAATATCTGAAAAGTGAATGAAAATAAATGCAACATTGGGGCAGTTACGACAAAAATTCTTTTCCAACCCAAAAGAGCTCTAATTCGAAAACAAAGTACACTTTGGGGTCCAATTACCTGTTCTTCAAGTGCACAGTGCATAGTAATGTGACCTGGTTTGTTTCCTGCTAATCGATTCCCCATCAAAATCTACTTGAAAAAAAATAGATGCATAATTACGCGTGTGTGTGTTTTATCACAAATAGATCTCCAATGAACACTCGATAAATCCATTTAGCATTATTTGGCTAAATGTCGTTATTGTACACTCCATGCATTTCCTGAATTCCTACAATTATTCTCATTCTACTAACAATTGCATATCATTTCTTTACAGCAAACACAATAAATTCCACTTAACAAAACACGTGCTCATGTTTACAAACACCCAAAGATGTGCATTTCATCACATCCGCTTACATTTCGTCAGCACACAATTGGACACGTCATCATAATATTTAATAATATTTATGACGGTGAAGTCATACATCACGACTTTATCTACCCAGGTGTAGATCACTACATCAGTGATGGGGTACACTTGACT
The DNA here is from genome assembly GCF_003918875.1 of Haliotis rubra. Lineage (NCBI taxonomy): Eukaryota > Metazoa > Mollusca > Gastropoda > Lepetellida > Haliotidae > Haliotis > Haliotis rubra. The sequence goes on along the minus strand of NW_025765214.1, from coordinate 746,305 downwards.
CCCGTCGGGTTGCACATTTTCTGTTATTACATTCGCTGCAGCATAAGTTCATCATAAATTCATTTATCTGGTACTTTCATTGGCAAACTTGGTGGAGTCCTCCTGTGTTTTTCCCTCCATCATTTAACATTATCAATTCTACCAAAACATAACATGACATAACACTTTCTACTTTATTTCGGTGTGGATGGCGCAGCACTTTCAGTGCTCGGTGGCGAGGTTCGGGGGCGGACGCGGGACCAATCTCTCGCTCGATTTATACTTCGCTGCTGCTGCTAGGCTGTCTATTTTCCAATAGAGGCTACTTCCAACCTTCGGGTGGTCAAATAGCATTTAAAACATCGCCGCTACCTGTCTCGTTTGTTCAGGGTCCAAAGGAGAGCAGGTCATTAAATCGCTTTGGCTTGGCCCTGCGTCCGCCTTCGCCTTCCACACCTGGCCTTTGTTAATCCAATTCTCTACTTTGTTATCAATTTGTTGTTACATTGTTTATAGGAGAGTCGGACAATAATTCCATTTAGCATTATTTGGCTAAATGTCGTTATTGTACGCTGCATGCATTTCCTGAATTCCTACAATTATTCTCATTCTACTGACAATTACATATCATTTCTTTACAGCAAACACAATAAATTCCTCTTAACAAAACGCGTGCTCATGTTTACAAACACCCAAAGATGTGCATTTCATCACATCCGCTTACATTTCGTCATCACACAATTGGACACGTCATCATAATATTTATATTACGTCACTTTCTTTCATTCCGCCGCCATTTTAGATAACCGTCATTTTATCAACCACTTGTTAGCAATTTCATTTTATCATCTTTTTCTCAGTTTCCCTCCCACCCTCCCCATGTTTGCCAAACCGTTTTATTATATCACTTTCCTGTAACTTAAATCACGCTTCTCATCTCAAAACTTCCAAATACTACAACTGTCATCAACCCTATCTCTGTGTTACATAACCTTAATCTATTTACCCACAGATTTCAGCCTAAATGGTTTAACTTTGTTGTACAGTTAGATTAAAGTAAAATGACGTCAGATGGCGAGGTTCGGGGGCGGACGCGGGACCAATCTCTCGCTCGATTTATACTTCGCTGCTGCTGCTGCTAGGCTGTCTATTTTCCAATAGAGGCTACTTCCAACCTTCGGGTGGTCAAAATAGCATTTAAAACATCGCCGCTACCTGTCTCGTCTGTTCAGGGTCCAAAGGAGAGCAGGTCATTAAATCGCTTTGGCTTGGCCCTGCGTCCGCCTTCGCCTTCCACACCTGGCTTGTTAATCCAATTCTCTACTTTGTTATCAATTTGTTGTTACATTGTTTATAGAAGAGTCGGGCAATAACAGTACAGGATGATATTGTCCAGAAGGTATTCTTCTACGTCCGCGCATGACACGTGGCGTGTGGTGTTGATACACTGTACCTGGAAGACACGAACACGTATCCACTTGTTGCAACCATACAAACATTCATCTAACGGTTACAATGTGGCAGTAACATTTTACTTTACATCGAACAAAATATACACACACGGTAAACTGGTGATTTAAAGGATGGATTATCGGACAGGAGGATTTATTGACTGCGGTGTTGGTTGACCCTACACCAACCTAAAATCAAATACTGACAGGGCAAAAGAAATATTCCGTTTTACCTGATCAAACGTAAGTGAGGATAAGATCACAAATAGATCTCCAATGAACACTCGATAATTCCATTTAGCATTATTTGGCTAAATGTCGTTATTGTACACTCCATGCATTTCCTGCAGATGTGAAGGTTGGAAGTAGCCTCTATTGGAAAATAGACAGCCTAGCAGCAGCAGCGAAGTATAAATCGAGCGAGAGATTGGTCCCGCGTCCGCCCCCGAACCTCGCCACCTGACGTCATTTTACTTTAATCTAACTGTACAACAAAGTTAAACCATTTAGGCTGAAATCTGTGGGTAAATAGATTAAGGTTATGTAACATAGAGATAGGGTTGATGACAGTTGTAGTATTTGGAAGTTTTGAGATGAGAAGCGTGATTTAAGTTACAGGAAAGTGATATAATAAAACGGTTTGGCAAACATGGGGAGGGGTGGGAGGGAAACTGAGAAAAATGATAAAATGAAATTGCTAACAAGTGGTTGATAAAATGACGGTTATCTAAAATGGCGGCGGAATGAAAGAAAGTGACGTAATATAAATATTATGATGACGTGTCCAATTGTGTGATGACGTAATGTAAGCGGATGTGATGAAATGCACATCTTTGGGTGTTTGTAAACATGAGCACGCGTTTTGTTAAGAGGAATTTATTGTGTTTGCTGTAAAGAAATGATATGTAATTGTCAGTAGAATGAGAATAATTGTAGGAATTCAGGAAATGCATGGAGCGTACAATAACGACATTTAGCCAAATAATGCTAAATGGAATTATTGTCCGACTCTCCTATAAACAATGTAACAACAAATTGATAACAAAGTAGAGAATTGGATTAACAAAGGCCAGGTGTGGAAGGCGAAGGCGGACGCAGGGCCAAGCCAAAGCGATTTAATGACCTGCTCTCCGTTGGACCCTGAACAGACGAGACAGGTAGCGGCGATGTTTTAAATGCTATTTTGACCACCCGAAGGTTGGAAGTAGCCTCTATTGGAAAATAGACAGCCTAGCAGCAGCAGCGAAGTATAAATCGAGCGAGAGATTGGTCCCGCGTCCGCCCCCGAACCTCGCCACCGAGCACTGAAAGTGCTGCGCCATCCACACCGAAATAAAGTAGAAAGTGTTATGTCATGTGATGTTTTGGTAGAATTGATAATGTAAAATGATGGAGGGAAAAACACAGGAGGACTCCACCAAGTTTGCCAATGAAAGTACCAGATAAATGAATTTATGATGAACTTATGCTGCAGCGAATGTGATAACAGAAAATGTGCAACCCGACGGGAGTCAAGTGTACCCCATCACTGATGTAGTGATCTACACCTGGGTAGATAAAGTCGTGGCGTATGACTTCACCGTCGATTGTCATCATTGAAATTGCTAACAAGTGGTTGATAAAATGACGGTTATCTAAAATGGCGGCGGAATGAAAGAAAGTGACGTAATATAAATATTATGATGACGTGTCCAATTGTGTGATGACGTAATGTAAGCGGATGTGATGAAATGCACATCTTTGGGTGTTTGTAAACATGAGCACGTGTTTTTTTAAGAGGAATTTATTGTGTTTGATATGTAATTGTCAGTAGAATGAGAATAATTGTAGGAATTCAGGAAATGCATGGAGTGTACAATAACAACATTTAGCCAAATAATGCTAAATGGAATTATCGAGTGTTCATTGGAGATCTATTTGTGATCTTATCCTCACTTACGTTTGATCAGGTAAAACGGAATATTTCTTTTGCCCTGTCAGTATTTGATTTTAGGTTGGTGTAGGGTCAACCAACACCGCAGTCAATAAATCCTCCTGTCCGATAATCCCTCCTTTAAATCACCAGTTTACCGTGTGTGTATATTTTGTTCGATGTAAAGTAAAATGTTACTGCCACAAACGTAAGTGAGGATAAGATCGTCGCCGTACAGGAAACAACATGACATTGCAATTGTTCACGTTTTTCATAATAAAAAAATGTTTATACTGCTGAATTTAAACGCATCCACTGCAAGAAGTGCACATGCTACCTTTAAACGCCTATCTAGCGACACAAGCCTTCGCAACACTGCTTACGTGACACAATACATGTAGGCAGGTGACACAAAGTCCAAGAGGAAAACTTTGATAAAACTCTCTTTTGTGCCATGGTGCCTAAAAATCAGTTTGTCATTTGCTAAAGAAAGGGTGAATTTGTTTCTTTGCTAAACATAAAATATTTCATCATTGAGTTCCTCGTTATGTAAATCTATTTCTGAGTTTTTAGTTTTGAGGCTGATGACACATTTCGATGAAATCGGTCGGACAGTCTAATTCCACCTGATCAAGTCATGTCTTTCAATATATAGAATAAATATCACAAGAAGATTACGATTCTATTCAACAGATAATCAAAATACATTTTTATTATTGTAAGAGAACAGTTCATGCATGCAACACCAGTTTAAACGTCTAAGCCCTGCATGACATTCCTCAGCCATGAAGCACACACACCGTGACTTTAACTCATTCAAATTATATTACCCAAACCAAATACGTTAGTCAACAAATCACATAAGATCGCAGCTCAGGACAATGCAAGAAGTAGTAGGAACGTGTCGATTATATATATATATCACTTATATTTCTGCTAAAAAATGAGTGTCGGTTCCTGTTAAATTCCATGAATGACATGAAAGCTTAGACATTGGCGTTTCTGACCATGCTGCTTTGTCGTCAATGTACATACCGTGAGGACCAAAACTTCCCGTGAGTTTGTCCACCGACGACTGTAATATCTCATTTCGACACCCACATCAATGTTGATAAGATAACACTTCCTGCTCAAAGACTTAATAAATGGGTTTCACTGACGGATGAACTAATCCTAGGCATGGAATGACAGCATCATGATAAGCCATACATCCGACAGAAGAATACATGTGTTGTTGACGTGGACATCAGAATCTTGAAGTACATTGTCCTGTGACATAATGCCGTGATCACGAACAGTTTAAGACGCTGCATAATATCCCCCGATACAATGAATCAGCCATGGACGAACATTGTCAGGTGACCTTCTGAACAGTAAACACGATTCCTCAGTTGGGAATTGTTCTTGTTAATTGGCAGGCTATCTTTCATGTAAGCACATAAACCAATCTGTAAAATTGTACCTCTGAGAATAGAGTTAAAACCTATCCACACTTTCGGTGGCGCTGTTGCTAAATTTAAAAAGAAATACATTTGTCATCCTTGGTTACAACAAGAAGGGTGTGTCAGACATGATCTGATCAAGCAATGGCCTTGATACACGAGGGTGCAGCATGGTGCTAGAATGTCTTAGCCAACAGCATGTCACCAAAGCCATGTGTGTCGAATAGCATTAACTTTTACTGATTTGCAATTCATCACATCACGTTGAGATTTTAAATCTCTTTCATGAAGTCAGTTTGTCTTAAGAGTTTACAAATGGCACAAACTCAGACACAGTCGATATGACCAGCATTATCAATAATGTTATTTGCACCTAAACATATACATTCATGATACAAAAAATATAAACTGGTATGACACACACACTGTCAGCCCAATAATATCTGAAACCAGACTGAAAGGAACTTCAAGGGAAACATGTTCATTTCACAGTTAGACTAGTAACGAAATCTGATCGTATCGTCAAATGAAGAGCGCACTTGCGTGATTTGTAAATGGAAGTGTGCTGTGTGTGATTTTATGTATTGATGAGTAAAATAAATGTTGTTTCATGTGACATCGACTTCTGTTCGGTTCTCACTATCCATCACTGTTTGTTTCACAATTAATGTTTAAGGAGCTGACAGTAGAAATTATCTATCACTCTAAACCCACTCTATTGATCTGCTCATACATTTTGTCCGTCAATAGATCATTTCCCCTTTTCCTTGTTGAAGTTGTGTAGTACTAATCACTAATACTTCTACTTATCATAAAGTCCATATTTTCATTAGCAATAAACTCCGAATCATATAATTAACGGACCAAATTAATTAAATGAAGCACAGTAAGAGATCTCTACATTGGCAAAAGATTTGCTTTTGGACAGTTCAATTTGTAAGCATGCTTTGGCACCTTCCATTTTGGAGAGTGGAAGAAAGAGGTGTCCCTCGGTGAAAATAGGAAAAAATGGTACATGTCACTTGTGATGTTTCAGTGGAACGCCATGCTTAACACCGTTAAGCTGGTTTTTCGAGACTGGGAACATCGCTTAAATGTCCGAATTTTCGTGTTTTCCATTATAGTTTCTGACGCATGCCTTTACCTACAACTTGCATTTTTTGTATAAAGGTTAACATATTGAGACCATCTTTTCTAAAAGGGTCTGTCAAACTTGCAATTATATGTCAGCAATCAACAGCACTGATGAAAACGAGTTTGTACAAAAGCTCAAGCACTAGATTTTTATATCTATGGTCTATCTTCATTTGACTTTACCTCAGTTACATTTTGAAATAGGTCAGTTTTAATCCGACACAAACGTAAAAGAAACGAACATGAATGTAAACAGAAACGAATTATGAAATGTTTCTGTTCCACTTTGTAGAAACTCGAACCATGGTTTATGAAATGGGCACGGAAGCTATGTTTGTGGTTTTGAATCTCGGTTCAGTCCGATGATATATTAATATTTCTAGCACTATACTCATGCTCGTGGGTTTCATGAAGAAAAGACGGACTTCACTTCGGGATTTCCTCCCACGTCAAATTTTACAAACGTTATAAGCGGTGTTCAACCAAACTCACTCACACATTCCCTGCTTTCTGCCTTTGTTAAACGGGTACTGTTTTACGCCGATTTTAGCAATATTTAAGCAGTATCACGACAGGGGACGCAGGAATGGGTTTGATACATATCCATGTGGAGAAAATCGAACCTGGATCCTCGGCGTGACGAGCGAACGCTTTAAATAACAACTAGACTATCCCATGACCCCTTTTCAACCCTTAAAGATGGATGTAGAGTTTCGTCTCTGATGACCCTATGGATGCCACGGCTATCAGGACCATTCAGCCGCCCAGTTGGACAGGCGATTACAACAAGCAATCAAGGATACTTCTAAGCCAAGCCAAGGAAAGCAGATAGCAAGGCCCGAAGGGTTTGGCTGTTATCCGACTAACCAACTGTCGGTTACAATGGCATAAACAATGGCGAGCAAAACTCAATATATTTTGCTTGGATTGTTCCGGATTCTTCCAACCGTCCACCAGAGATTGCGTAGGAACATGGAAACAAAGAGTTAAACAAGCGATAGACTCTGTAAATCAATTATATACAAACATCCGATCAGCTTGGTTTCATAATTTAATCCTTCCTGTATACTGGCTTCATGACTTGTGTTTTTTCTCTCTTCACCTGGCCTCAAGCTGATGTTACTACTGCTTATCAGAATATACTGACGAAACCATACATGGTCGTTAAAGTAAATAATTACATTTCTATGTTTCTGATGTATTTTTATGAAATTTTATGTCACAAAAAAGTATCGATGTCTGACATCGATGATTTATTTGAATCTCGTTGCATGTGCTCAGGGGTATGTAACTTAACGACACATATTCACCTCATAATTGCCGTCAATATTAGTATTTTTCACTGTATAACACTCTGATATTAGTAACGTTTCACTTCAGTTCCAGATGACAGAATCATGCATTCGGATGAAGTCATATGCATGTAAATAGGAACAAAAGACGTTCAAGCTACACAAATGAGGGGAACTCTGTCGATAAATTACTACCATGCTACTTCTACCAGGCATAAGTTGCTTCTGGTCAATAACTGCCTTCCTAACTCAAGTAGTGATCTCCAAATAGGCAAATCTGTTTTTGCTAATATCTTTACATTCTGCAACCAGATTTATTCAAAGACTGTAGCACTACCAAAGCCCATTGTTTGTTGTCATGCTGCTGGAGAAAAAGCTAAACATGCTGAGCGGGAAAATATATGCCTAAATTCGGTGTGAAGGTGATCAATTTTGTTACGAAATGCGCCATTGGTAGTCCACCAAATTATTCCCTGGTACCTTCAGTATTGAATAACAGAAGATTAGATTCTTTTTTAACAAGTCTAACTAATTCATTACTAACATAAGACAACCCATTTCTCTTTGTTGTTGGATAAAAATAGTTCTATGTTAACAAGGACCTTAATTAAGACCTTGTCTTCTTGGTGACATATTATTGCACAGGGGAATGAATGTGATGTTGTCTACAACTTGCAATACTGGTCACTCTTCCACATTTAGTCGTGATTAGATACTGCATTTTCATCATGAAACGGCATCACATTCTGATGCGCTAACTCACCCGGCGGTCACAAAAACAAACAAACTGTGGACCGTTGTCTGCAACTTTAATACCAGTCTTCCATTTAACATACCCGAGGCTGTTATGGATTTATGGTGTGAGTTGTTGAGTTAAAATTTAACGTCACGTTGGCATTGCTTCAGCCAAACTGCGGCGTGTGTATGTTTGCGGCGCCAGTAGGTAATGAAACATGTCCAGTGTCAGGGTGAGGTGAAGTTTTATCATCGCTTCCAAGATTACTGCACTTAAGGAGTGACTGCTTTGTATGAATGTGTATTAAGAACTGTTTGTGCGATACCAAGTCGTGTTATATACTCTAGAAACAGTACAGGATAATGTTTTACAGAAACACAAGGCCTTGTCGTGTGATCGTCATGCGTGGATAAGAAAAGGAACGACTATTTGCAACACGGCAATCAACACAAACGGGATGCTGGTCGATTGTAAGGGTGAAAACAACCATCGAAGAGGAGCGTAATGAAACCATGAGAGGTTAAAATACCCTGACCAATAATGGGTCATGCCTGCAAAATTGATATAAACAGTCGTTTATACGACTTAGCTAGAATGAATCACTCAATGACAATTTGAGGGAGATGAACTTCACTTGCAGCGCCAGCTCCAGTTCAGCGAACAAAGCGGTCGTCCTTTGACGTCGGCGTTCATGTCTCCCGATAATGTTCCCAACGAGCTGAATGGGTGAGTGAGTCTAGTTTTACGCCGCTTATCAATGTTCCAGCAATACCACGGCGGGCGACACATATTGTACCCATTGGGGGGAATCGAACCCGGGTTTCGGCGTGACGAGCGAACGCTTTAGCCACAAGGCTACCCCACCGCCCCTCGAGCTGAATGGGCGAAGGTCAGGACTCACGGCTGGCACTCAGTCTCAGGCAGCCAAAACTCATCCTTCTTCGGGAGCCGATCATAACATGTCACGATCACTTACTTGTTGTCTATGCTAATAAGTTGAAATGATGTTCAAAGCAGATTTAAACGAACTCACTATCTCTCGTTGCATTACTTCGTACTGTAAAGTCTTTAATGTTGAGACCTGTCGAGAGTAATATGTAATCTGGGAGACTTAACATGGAATTGATATCATTCTCTCTATGGAATCCAGAAAATATAATCCGTACCTTTTCGCACTGAAACTCCTCCTAGTCGCCCAAGAACCACTACGCGTTATCTACGGGATTAGCAAATAAGAATAACCGAGCTTCAGGCTGAAAGCCTAGATAATATCTTGTTCACTGTCACTAAACTCAGTTGCTTTGATCATTGCACTAAAAGTAACACAAGAGAATCCAGACTGCCCAAGTCATAAATCTATAACAACCTTGGAACGACAGTAAGAGGAAGAAATTCAGACCAAGTGCTGTGCCACAATCATACAATACATATTGTGGAAGACACTATATCTGCATCTCAATGCATAATTACCAGTAAATGATACTAACTCATATACATATTGCTGCACGTGTGTAACCCATTGATATCAGGTAACACTAAGTAGCATGGATCCACTGACAGCCGGTTCGAATCCTTAAGTCGTCCCGGTTATGATCGTTGGTTTGTTATCACTAAGTTATTTTGGAAAATTGCTAAATTGCTAACCTCCATCGCACCTAGATTGTCCTCTGTTTGACATGGGTGACTGCCGTCTAAAGTGCCGCAACTACTGTACAGAGCTGCATTGCGTCGGCACACCGGAAATCTGGCTCCCAATCCCGGATTACACCGATTATGTTGTTAGGTTTATCAGGTGAGGTGAGGTGAGGTGAGGTGAAATGGGGTTTAACGTCGCACCTGAGAATATTTCGCTCATATGACGACGTGCATGCGTGTGTATGTGTGGCTGCTTATACTAGCCCAGACTTAAGCTGGTTTTATAGTGCTAGCACACTGAGATACCATGCCGCAGTGAAGCATGAATACCCCACTCAGACACATTATACTGACTCCGAGCCGACCAGTCCTTGTTTTACCCAATAATGCCGATCGTCAGGCAGGGAGCAACAAGTACCATATATTAACATCTTTTGGTATGACGCTGTAATATTTATCAGAACCCAACCCATGCTCGTGGGTTTTCAAGCAAAGGTCAACCTTAACACCTACATCATTTCGGGTGTTCCTCCAAAAACAAGTTGACACCCTAACTGTTACTAAACAACACAATACAGAAAACGACAACATAATATTATCATAAGGTCATATCATATAATAATTATGTTTCGAATGGAGGTGTATTTAATACTAATGTAATGGCGGGTTGAGGCTGTATGCTGTTTTAACTACTCTCTATGGCCCAACATCAAAGCCTTTATCAGATCCGTTATACAGTGGATGGGAACTACTGCATGCCGGGAGTATCGATTACTATTAAAGCTCACGGTCTCTCATTCCGTTATAAGATATATTGTTTCTGTTTCGATTTTCTATCCTAAGAGATCATGATTGAGAGAAAAGAATTTATTAAAAACAAGGTTTTACTTCAAATTACTAAGCCTCTTTGGACTTTATGTACTCGATCACACACCCTATTATTTTCCACGGAACATAACTGTAAAGAGCTCCAGGTATGATATCCAAAAGAACAAGTGTCGGGTTGAGTCACCTTATGTAACTGAGTGCTTGGATTGCGTTTTCTTTGCCGGGTTCCCATGAGACGAACAGTAATTGACTCGACGGACAATTATGCAATGAACGGCATTATAACAAATCTAGAAATATGAGGATCAGGAACTAAAAATAAGCCCACTAATTAATTAAGTAAGTAAGTAAGTAAGTAATTAAACACAATGTTTTTGTGTGCGCGGAGAATATTGGCATATTTTGTAAGGGTGGAACAGTTGACATTGACTAACACATTTGAGACCACGATGCCAGTAATTTGGCTCACAGGTGATGAAGGCGTATTTCCATCCTCATCAAACCTACTCACATTCAGCGATATACTAAAGTAAACAAATGTTGTCAAGTATAATAATCATAATAAAATACAACATGTGTAACGTATAACATAACACTAAACGTACGTGCGTTCTGTAGCAGTACGTTATCACAACGCATAATGTCTAGGCACCTTAATAAAGAAACAGAGAATGATATTAGTTTCAGCAGTAAACAGCTGGAAAGAAGAAGATCGACCTTGAGCTTAAGCAAGAGCAATCGACATTTGCTCTACGTAACGTTTCCAATCAATGTTCTTTCGAGAAACTGCTTTTATAGCAAACTGGTTTGGTGATTGTTAACGTATAAGTGACGAATTCAGCCATTATGTGATGATTTGTGTTCATCGGTATTGAAAAGCTTAACAAAGCAGATTGGCTTCACTCTTTGTATTATTGCCAATACCCAAGAAGAACAGAACAATCTTTCCAGATGATGGAATATTAGCATGGAAGTCATTGTGTGATATTACCTTACTTCAGTCATCAAAAGAGATCAAGATCCGTTTTCTTTGCAACAGCCACTGTAATGATTGTATTGAAACTTGTCATGTATTGATGCTATCAAGCATTTTGTTGCATTCAACCATATTGATAATGCCATATACGATAAGGGGGGAATATTTTAACATGGTCTTTCACGAATTTCAACTAAATATCAAGTCTATGTCCTCACCATATGCATACAAGAACTGAAAAGTGATTTGTGCAAACAGCGTAAACATCAGAACTATGCACACTGATATATTTTACTCCTGAGGTAATAGTAATAGTATGAAAATACGAACTGTTTATGAGACATTTCGGGTCTGATAAGTAGAGTGAACATATAACACAATAATTTGTTATGTCATTGGTGGATTCAGAGAAACCCAGTAATAACCAATACATTAGACACTAGTGACAAAAGCAAGCAAAACCCATTGGATTTCGAGTCACCCGATTTACAATGGCATCCCGTGCGAGCTTCCTTTATGACGACAATTTCAGACACTGGTTAAGGCGTTGTTCTCACGACAGCTTCGTCGACTGCGACTTTCGTCAAATGGTGGCCAAACCAGTTACAGAGAAGTGTTTTGTTCAGCGACAAGTTGAGATGTATAATGCACCGAGCATCGACCCACAAAGTGCTGGTCACACTTGGCCCACTGAGGGCTTAAGATGTAACCCCGGTAGTGCACATGACAAACCGGTTTGATGCAGGCATCCATGAACACAGACATTGCAACCATTTACAGATGCATTGCAGGCTGCATGGGCTTCCTTCCCCTGATTTGTGCTCCGTACTCTCATTTGACCCCGACCATGACGTGTGCCACACAGTTCTTGACGCTCATGGTTTACACCTTATATTGAGTTCTTATTATCTTTGTCATTTTCAGTGGGTTTGTTTGCTTTGATAATAATGATTGCCCTGTCCCTTATGTGTACACAGATCCTTGGTCCCATAGGTGGTCATATTCATTTTAAGGTCGTTGGTTTCACCTCAGTGATTGAAGATATAGAACTGCATCACTTTGGACTTTTGTCCAACATTAAGTATGCCACGCAATAGGGTCACATGAGTAACACAACACACTTTCAAAAGCTGCTGGTGGTTTTCACGTCAATCATACATCAGGTTTGAATGAATACATTACGACAGGTAGCAACATGTTACAACAAGAACCTTAACCAAGGTATTATCGCCGAAGGATATCAGCCACCCAACGCTACTTAGCGATAGTGTAATGACCATTACCAATTCAACGAACACGTAAGGAGAGAAAATGTTTACAAAATATTTTCAGGCAATTGGTGATATAGCATCTTGTCTCGGTAGAGGCGCTGGTTTGGAATATGATGTATAATGTAAATACAATTATATCCGTCATAGTTGCATTAGCAGTGATTGCGGTTTACGGAGTTACAGTTTTAAAGTATGTATCTCTCAAAATCTCCAGAAACTAAATGAACGTACATTACACGAAAAATGTGATACCCGCAGCTGCCGCAAGGAATTGATTATCCCATCCATCCATTCATATCCGTACAAAGACGTTCAATAAAATAACATTATTCATTTGAGCACAGCAACAATTCGAAACGTGTTTGAAACAAAATGCTAACTGTTATTGAATTACGACTGACAATGTCCACCTGTTGCAAGAAAGGAGCAATTCGTTTCTTCTGTAATATAATTTGTTATGTTCATTGCCAGTTCATTGCGTAATCCGGACGGGTAGATTTGATTACGCTAGCAATATAATCGTACTGGTTAAAGATTATTGTAGTTGTCTTTCGCATCTTTTGTGCGTAGAATATTGTGAATGCTAATGTAATGAAAGAAAAATCGTTTGATTGACATTTGAAAAATATAATTATGGAAAGACCAATCTTATTATCGAAACTGTAATTTAATCTGAATTCAACTCATTAAACAGCGTCATCACAATATTTATTTATATATATATATACTTTGAAACCAAATTAAGATATGCAAATAATTGATTAGTTTTTTTATGATTCAGCTTAAACGAAGAAAATGAAATATTCAACATCGACGTTTTTGTACAGTATATCTTCAGGTGACAAAGCTACAATGTCAATCAAAATGAGAAAAGGAGATGCTAATCTTGAAATGATCATATGTATTTGACATAGTTCGTGTGTGGGAAATACCCACTACTCAGTCTCATTTAATATATGTTACTACGATATATACATATTTCTGTACAGGAAAAGGCTGCGTCGTGTCATCTTTCTGAATAGCCAACCACCGTCGAGGCGTTGGATTCTCGGTGCTAGTGAACAAAGGGTTCAGACCCAGCATTTGTGATTTCCGTATCTCTGCATCCTCTATATCTCGAAAACCAATATAATCTCTCCAACTGCAATTCGAATGCTTCACGGCGACATGTCATCTCAACAGAAAGGGGTATATGATCGACATGTTTTAACCAACTGACACAGATGATGCAGAAATCTTGAAAATAAATAATGTTTTGGCAATAATGGCCAATGAAGTGGTTTGACGCGACGAGTCGATGTCCAAGGAGACATCCTAATTTTCAGCCGTATTTATGAACTGGTACAGTATACCCTGTTGTGGTTCAGACAAAATGATATTGGTATCTGCCTGGCATGTGACAAACTGCATCTATTCTATCCTTGGTTTTTGATGAGCATAAACTATGTATCATATGGTAAACTAAGCAACATACTCACCACAAATGTAGCAGCGTCAGAATGTAGTTATTGTTGTGACAATGGACTTTATTACAAGAATGTAATAAACAAAAGCTTTAGCCTGAAACATGTTAAAATGCAGTATAAGTTTACAATCAATTGACAGGAATCACATTACTACATAACAAGTGAATTAACTTATCCAAATACATAATTACTAATCATAACTACTGTTGCCAACACGTTACCGTGACAACTCCACAGATATATAAATGAATACTATAAACATTTACAAATATGATGGATGTTACATAATATACAATAATAAATATAATTGAAATAACAATGATAACAACATACCAGGTTGGTATGACCTGAGCTCCTGCATTCAATGCATAGCTGATACTTTGGTGTTTACGTCATCGCAGGATGAAGGAATACCATGTGCAGATGAATTTACAACAAATGATTAAAAGAGTAACTACGGTAAAAGCTACATACAACCACATCTAACCACACATACGCACATACATCCACACATGCACCCTATTTATGTTAGCTATAATAATGCTAATAGTAATAATGCTTTAATGTGATAGGAATATGAAAAATAAGATTATTGCTAAATATTATACTTAGATGAAATATAATTAATGATTATATGTAATGCTACAAATATATAATATAACACTTACACAACTCACTGTTCTGTGAGTCAAAACTTAAACTATGAGTATGATAACTCACTCTAATGCGAGTTACAACTACTCAATGTCATAACTCACTATACTGTGAGTTACCACCACATAAAATATTTACACCAAGTGGATACTGAGATTGAACATACTTTAAATATAGCCAATATAACCATACTATCACACACAAAATCACAATAAATATATACACAAGATTAGGATTACTAACCTTATATACATGGGAAAACACAGTCCATCGACGATCCTAGAGACTAAACCGCAACATGGATGACAACCACATATTAAGATAGACCAAGAGACTAGATGAAATTAACCTTTAAATACCTAATCTTGGCTGAACAGAGAACAATAGAAATTGGTTGAGCAAGGGAGACCTTTAGAAGGGATTGCAGGGAGAAAAGCATGCAGTGCAAATGAGTTTTATGAAATAGATTACATTTAAGATTAGATTGATGTTTGGCTAAAGGTGTGATAAAAAATATTGAATATAAAATTATTGATAAAATGATTAGACTATCATTGAGATTGTATATCTCATCATGAGCATAAACTATGTATCATATGGTATAATAAGCAACATAGTCATCAAAACATCACACACAAACACATTGGAGATAAAATATTCCCTACCTTAACAACACAAATTGCAATATACTCAGCGCCTTGGCGAATATCAGTTCCAAATTGTGCTCAGTCACATGACTAATCTCTTGACTAATCAAAGATGTATCTTGTGACTGTCCCATGAGCCGTTGTACGGACTCTAGATAATCCCTTTAATAACTCTCTCTCTCTCTCTCTCTCTCTCTCTCTCTCTCTCTCTCTCTCTCTCTCAGGTGTGCCTACAGGCACGCATATTACATTTGTAGTTACACGGTGTTTTGAAAGGGTGTACGGGATTGAGGCGCAGCCAATCTGTATTCGACAAATTTATCTTAAGGGTAATAAATAAAGGTATGACCGACAGTCCTTTCTGTATCTATGGAAACGGTGTTTTATGTTCGAATAACGTGGGCATCGGAAGGGCTTTTCATGTTGGTCTAAGTTTAATGAAGCAAAAGTGAATATATCCCAGACGGGAGTCAAAACAAATAGCTCTAACACCCGTGTAACCGAACCATTTCACCGTCTATGTAGCTTTTTCAGTCACAGAAATGGCAACTTAGTCTGGACCGGGCTATCAAAGAACAGCTGAAGGTCATTAGAATGCCACACGTCGTTGCCTGACAGTTCCTAGTGTAAGATGTGTCCATAGATGTGCAATTAACGTAACTGCGTAGTTAAGATAGCCTAGTTCAGTTATACAACGTTGTAAATGCGTACAGAAAGTTCATTAGAACAAAAGGTCGCGATGAACTACCAAATGTCACCTCCCCGCACAGAAATATTCAGTTATATGATAACATCAATGAGAAATGTTTTGACAATACTTCAACCACGTTGAAGGGAAAAGTTAATCGTTAGTAGAGTTTTGACCTTAGCTTGGACAAGGTCAGTAATACCATATCTATATGGACGCTGACAGTTTCGGTCTCCCTGTTGATGGAGAGCTGATAATCGCTGTACTTAGATCATTGTATGGAACTGGCTCTCTTATAGATGTTAGGTTTGTGTGATTGTTCCAGCTCGCCATGGGATTACCTATGTATTGCTGTCCATGACTTAAAACTAGATTCACTCACTTCTCATGTACAGCACGTGGATGTGTTCGGAAAGGGTGCAAGTAGGGTCGACCAGTACGACGTTAGTACCAACGGGACATTGCCAAATATATTATACTATGTGCATATTCATTTTCCCTGGTGCACTTTAGCAGGGGAGGTGTACAATGTATCATCATGTCAACATCTATATGGATATGGAAAATAACAAATAATGTGGACAGCTTAAGACGTTTCTAAAACATTTCCATTTAGCAATGGCGGGGACGGTAGCTCATCGATATTAATTGTCGGTGTTATTGTGCCAGTTCACAAATTAAAGAAACCTTTATATATTTTACAGACACTCTACTCAGACACAGTTTACGGACTTCCTTGGTTTATCCCTTTAACTGGCGATCGCCAGGCAGTGTAACACGCACAGCTTTACACGTTTATGGTATGACGCGGTAGGGAGATGGAACACATCCGCTGTCCGACTATGCTGCCAGGGTACAAATGAACCTTGGTGACTATTTAGGGACAGATGTTTGTACATCTGACAACTTGTATACTAAGCAGCAAAAGAAACGTCAGTTTGGAATTTTCCTTCGCAGAAACGGATAACTGTAAACTCATTTAATGTCTTGATTGTATACTTTTGACAACATCTCCAACTATACCTGAGCAAAGACATTCCTTCCCAAACTCAGAATGAACCCAGGAAATGGTCTCAAAAACGCAATCTGATCTCGGAGATGGTACGGTGTTATCGATATGTTTCATGCAACTCATACTGCACGTGCTGTTCACAAGGACCAGCCCTATAAAATGCGCCCCCAAACCTGGTTGAAACATTCACATTAAAACGTCAGCAGGATGCCGCGACTCACGACAGCTGTGAGGAACCAGGCGCTAGGAAGACTTGAAGCTGGCCACACTGCACAAGCCGTTGCCAGTCACTTCCAGGTCAACGTTCGCACCATCTACAGGCTGCAGCAACGTTTCCGGGCCACCAACACCACAAATGATCGCCCCCGTACTGGCCGACCAATGGTTACCACAAGACGACAAGACCGCCATGTTGTGCGACAGCATGTTCAGAATCCTTCATGCAGGCATTCGAAACAGCACGCCAGACAGTGGGAACACACGGAAGACCAATCAGTACTGATACAGTACGCCGACGTCTTAACAGCGGGAACCTCCATTGCCGTAGACCTTACCGTGGACCTATCCACACCCCTCGTCATCGGCGTGAACGTCTATAGTTTGCCCTACAACACCGAAACTGGCGATACAGGCAATGGAGAACTGTTCTGTTCACAGATGAGAGTCGATACTCCGTATCAACTGCAGATGGCAGAACTGGCCAACGGTACCACAATGTGTTATGGAAAGAGACTCATGGGGAGGTAGCATCATGGCGTGGATCAGGCCTGAACCAGAGTGGGTCCTGTGGTGTTCCAGAACCTTGGTCCAGGGAGAGAATCACAGCGGTGCGCTACATCGACCAAGCTCTCAGACCCCACATCATACCACGTTACTCACAGGAACAACATTTTCCATGATAACGCCCGGGCCCATACTGCCAGAGCTACACGGGACTTCCTACATCAGAACGGTGTCAACATTATGCAGTGGCCAGCCATTAGTCCTGTTTAAACCCAATTGAACATCTTTGGGATGACATTCAGTGGAGACTGAATAATGTCATACCAAGGCCGAACACAGCCGATTTATTGCGCCAGTGGTTCAAGGTGCCATGGCCTTCATCATTCGATTGGTGCACTCCATGCATAGACGCTGTGCTGCAGTTAGTGCCGCTCGTGGTGGTCACACTAGATACTGAAGTCAAGGGTCTGAATGGACTGCAAACGTTCACGTAATGTCTTGAAATTGTGCTGAGTTATTCATTGATTTCATTGATGTATCAAAAATATTTTGATATTATGTCCATTTCTGTAATGATTTTGATTCGGGTGCCTATCTGATTTTGTCCATTTGCTGTAGTATTGTGCATGAACTGTACACACATTCATATGCAATTGTATTTTGCTTTGTTGTTGTTGTTGTTGTGAAATTGTCCACTGTGAACCCAATTCAATCACGCGAAGAGAATAGGGAACACACCATTTTGCACATACATTGCCGTTAAAGAACTTCGTTGAAAGAATACTCTCAAGTTTTCTAGTACTGAAACAGCCACGTACTGTGCTTGTTTTAAGTGGTGTGTAAAAATACCGATCACTTCCCCCGGAAAGCCCACATAACAACAGCACAGTAAATACGGAATAAAAGTGTAGGTGTATCGGCTAATACCTTTACACTTTCAACAAAGGAAAAAGCGGGAACGAGACCGGAAGTGGGATCAGCTTATAACTTTAATAGTCCTTTTCATCGCATTACAAATATAGATCTGTGGCGAATCTCCATTCTTATTTAACCACAAACACAACATTCTAGACATTATTGATGTAATTGATTGCAGTCGAACGACTAGGCACATGTGGGTATATAATCAGCAACAACAAAAACGACATAAAAATATAAATAGACCCCAGTACCTTACGAAACTTGTTCTACGAACAAAAGCAAAATCGTCATCCGAGGGACACCGCCAGATGGAAAAGCACTTCTTTGGTAATTTGTCTGTCGGAACCACAGTGAGTGTGGGTTCCACAAAATAAAGATGTATTGGACAATTACAACGTCGGACATTTTGCGTGTTCGTGGCATTTATTAATTCTGGCAGGGTCAATATGTTAGTAATGAAAAGATATGATTGAAGGAATTTTCTAATTTCTTCAGTTATTTTTACAGTCAGATAATGTTGTCGTGAAAAATCATATCGTATAAAATTATTAATGATGCATAAGTGTTTAGTTTTGTTACAAATTAACGAATGACAGCGTATTGTTAATAGGCTGCTCTTAAAACTCAGAAACTGTAGAAATCAATGGTTTACAGAACAAAAGGAACAAATATGTTTCCTTCTCATACTGTCGCGCATCTACACAAACGTGGGACATGCATTAGCCATATGGATCTGTCTCAGTGGGTTAGTTACACGACTTAATCTATTAGAGCTCCTTTTGATCCCATTAAAGGTGGTCGTAACCATTGTCCAAGTGCAAACTCGATCGTTTCATAGTATGACAGACATGTCTGCAGATACAGGACGTTCGCGACAGGTGGCGCTTGTAAAGATCATAGACCAGGACGTGGCTGCCATTTAGACCTCCCCCTTGCTCTCTTGATCCATTCTCCCAGATCAATGAAGAACACATCGTGCTAATCCCTAATTACTTTGTCTCACTGTTACAGACGGAAATTCTATAAATACAAATCAAATCGAAGTTAATCGAATAAAATTAGAGACGCAGTAAGTCCGAGAGATTTGGGGGAAATTAGACGTCCTTTCTTCTTCCGCTGACACTTTCACCATAGAGCTTGGCAACATGCCTTAGGATGCACAAGTCCTTGAGCATGTGTTTATACAGTAGGAGCAATCATTTCTTCATTGAAGTATAGACGATGGTTTGCTGAGGTTGGGATACCTCTTCCGTGCAGGGGCGGCGGGGTAGCCTAGTGGTTAAAGCGCACGCTCGCCACGCCGAAGACCAGGGCTCGGTTTCCCACATGGGTACAATGTGTGAATCCCATTTCTGGTGTCCCCCGCCGTAATATTGCTGGATTATTGCTAAAAGCTGAGTAAAACCATACCCAATCACTCACTCTTCAGTGCAGGTATTGCTGTTGATCATTCTGCCGGATACTCAGTCTTCTGCATCTGGCTATACTATTCTATACTAATCAGGCCGGGGAATGTTTTACATCGTATCTCGGGTTTTTAAGCTGAGCTTTCTACCGAAGATGGAGCGCTGAAGAATAAAATCCGTTCATGTTTTTGTCAACTAACGAAAATATAATTACGAGAAGTTAACAACCTAGTGTTTCTGTGAAAATAAACGACTCTTGATCTAGACAGGTGAGAGACAAGTAACTCTCCTAATTAAATCTACTGGAAAGAGTGTTCAATTTGTACGGTGTGTCGCAGTTTTTACTCATGCCCAACGACCCTTTAACATATTGGTGGCATAGCTAAACACCATCTGTTATGTGTGCTCTGTGATGCCTTACACAAGGGAGGCGAATTTAGTCCGTGCAGTGTTCCACGCAGTTGTCACATACACGTATAATAGAACTTGTGCTTTATATCATTCATCCAAACAATTTGACAATTCAGGGTTCAGAGTCGTTCAGAAGTTTTTGAAGCATTTTCACTATACTGACTCCGAGGGAACAAATAACTCTTTGTTTTGTTACAAAATACACTTCTCTTCATGTTTCTTCTACACATTTAACGAGCAACCAGTGACCGTGATTTTATATCAACTTTGTTTCGTGAAAATATAAATTGACCACATCTTGACATATAGCCCTGTATCAGTATACAGTGTCTCAGAGGGGTATCTGTCGA
Source organism: Haliotis rubra (assembly GCF_003918875.1). NCBI lineage: Eukaryota > Metazoa > Mollusca > Gastropoda > Lepetellida > Haliotidae > Haliotis > Haliotis rubra. The sequence goes on along the minus strand of NW_025765214.1, from coordinate 725,371 downwards.
ACCCATCAGCTCGGTGTATATTGTGTCTGACTGGGATATCTATATTTCTCTGGGCAACTCTAAGTCAGTATTACCGTATGTGAGTGGGGTATTCATATCAAACTGGTCGGCTCGGAGTCATCGTGTTTGAGTGGGGTATTCATGTTAAACTGATGTATGACATCTCAGTGAGCCCTCACTATCAATGGGCGCTTGGACGTCGCGACATACGTGAAATAATCTCGAATGCTACGATAAGACCGGAAAACGATAGATTACTAAAACCCCAGCTAGTCTCACGTTCCGCTCCCGACCATGGGTAGCCCTGTTAAGACGGGTAATGGAACGGAAAACGTATCGATTACTAAATAGCCTGAAATTATAAATATGTGTGGCTGCTTATACTAATCAAGACTAATGGTCTCTTATGTTTTTTACAATGCTAGCTCTCTGGAATGGAAAAGACACGATGCAGTTCGAGAGACAGATCAGGTATAAAATACATCCATTACTTTGTATAAGGCCACGAACAACGATACAAGTCATCAATCAAAGCCATCAAGTCTCACGTTCCGCTCCATTTAAATTGATATACATATTATGTTATTCGTGGCCTACGAAGACCATGTCGGTAGCTATGGGCCAACTGAAACACAGACTTGGCATCCTAAACCAGCCTGTGATGCTACCATTGCAGCATATTGACATTGCGCTCAACACACTGACAACGTGTCATTGTTACATCACCACCTCATGTCTTCTTCTTCAAACACAATTATGGAGTGAATGAGAACAGGTCAATCCTGACCTGGGAATGAACGTTATATCTGCCTCTCGACGGTCACCATAACGCACGATCTTTACATAATACGGACAGTTTGGGAGCAATTATTCCAATTCGAAGGCCATGAATGATATGAATAATATACACTGCGGGTCGGTGTATGTGTGCCTCTGTCTCACCCAGAGACGCAATATAGCGCCACTAATGTTTCAACAGACAGTCATCACGTTGATGGGTAATAGGGACCCAGTCTGACCTTGAAATATCACGAAGGAGTGGTGCCACTGCCACTGTTGGAACATTTATTTTGAACTGTTGTGTCTTGAAAAGATCGCGAATTTTGTTTCAGTTGATGCGAGCCACAAGCCTCCTGGTTATAATCGGTTCGTCTGAACTCATAAACGGCTGACCCTGGAATGTTCCAGGGATGTAATTTGCACAAGAATAATATGCAGTTATGGACTTCTTCAAGTCGTCGGAGATTAGCTGAACATTCAATCAATGTTCTGTGACAAATAAGCATTAAAGGACATTGTGGATATTTCTCAGAGAACCAGAATTTGTCCAATACTTTCTGGTATAATGCCCAAGACTTTAAATTAGGGTTAGAATAAATTCACATCGACATCGATAACACCTAGATGAGTGCCTTTCTTCAGAAATAATTGCCTGTGTGACCTGAGCGTGTCTGCAAAGTGGTCAGTACAGTTATCTGACTTTTGTCTGACCCCATTGACTTGGCGTCATCCAGATGGTTACTTGAGGTCTGTGCCGGTATGTGCAACAAATGAGTTTGTCTTTAACCAGATATTTCCTCTGCCCAACTACATGAGTGTGGGGGCATTGTTTGTATGTGATGCTTCGTGGCATGTATTTTGAGACATCTGGCTTCCGAAGTACTAGTACTTAGTCTTGTCAAATCTTTATAACTCTGGTATTGCATCTATGCTTTTGGTTGAGAGACGCCTTGAATGTATGTACAATTTGATACCATGCAGATGAAGAGCATCGTTAGGCATTACCAGAAACTGCGACACACCGTGCAAATTGAACACTCTTTCCAATATATTTAATTAAGAGACTTAGTTGTCCAGATACAGTCTTGAATTTGCACTCACAAAAGATAAGACAAATCCATCTGTCTCCCGCAAATGTGATAGAGATAATCATCAAGCCTTACAAGAGCCATATGTCAAACTTCATGAGAGTATATGTATCCATCTGTCTGCATACAAGATAATGCATGTCCTACGTTTGTGTGGATGCACGGCACTATGAGACGAAAACATCTCTGTTCCTTTTGTTATGTAAACCATTCAAAGCCGAGAGTGTCTGGGTTTAAAGAGTAGTTTTATGGACGATGATTACCTTTGTAACTACACGAAACAACTATGTATCATAAACAAGTGTTTACGATGTGATTTTAACGACTATATAGATGACTTTAAAGAAAATTCAAATTGTTTTCAAACAACTTGGTAACCTGTTGAGATGTTCTGACATGTCTGTGAAACTACGATTATATATTGGTTACGAACATCCTCTGTGGGAACATCTGCAGCTCTTATTGATCTTGAGACAGATCTATTTGAAGAATGCATGTCAAAATTTGTGCAAATGCAGGACAATTTGACAAGGAAACATTTGGATAGCTCCTTTGATTGCATAAGCTATTATGGCGTAACTCATTGCGGCGCTCCAGACGACGTTTGTGGTTGGGGGCATGGCCGATCCCAGGCCTGTTCATTTCTACTGTGACATTTTACAACATCATACCTCACGCATGATGCAAGGTACTGGAGTCTACGTGTTTTTGTGGTTATTGATTACCTGCCCACATGAACCTGGTTGTCTGATTACATTCACATGCATCAATCCTGTCTAGGATGCTGCTGTTTGTGGTTTAAAAATGGCGATTCTGCACTGTATAGACAAACACAATTAGCTGATTGGACAAACATTTACAAGTGCAACTCACGTCTCAATGAGACCTCTGTGACCTTTATCGAATACTGACTATTTATTTTAGTCAAAAATGACAAATCAAGGACACCATACTTGATATTATTATGCCACCATAATGAATTCGATTTCAGTATATCATTGAGTTCCCAGATTCGTATGTGTTCTTAAACAAAACAGCGACCAAACCATATTCCGTCATCATAATATATCTCCTTTACCTTTCGTGAACACCTGGTGTTATGAATATGTTATAGTGATTTATAAACACATGCTCTTTACACAATCGGAATCTACAATGGAATGTTGACAGTCCTGATAATTTTGGATATGATTTTGCCGCCAATATTTATGTACAGATAAGAAATGGATATTATATAATATCATACAGGTCACCATTGAGCATTTCCAGCGTTTGTGGTCTACATTTCACCAGGTTTGAGGGACAGTTGACCTTGCCAAGTCCATGACTTTACATGCATTCATACGGCTCTACTCAAAAGGGTGTTCCACATTCAAGGACTTAGCAAAGCATGCTGAAGTTGACGCATCTGATGCAATGCCCTGGTTCAAACTGCACAGCATCTTGGCGACTATAAGTGATCAGGAAAACGCCACTTGATTTACCTTTGCATGTGTCTGTTACAGATTCGATCACCCTTTTGCAACCACCTGGTTTCATCACTGTTCGATAGTGATTCATACAGCAATAATTTCGTAGGAGGAAACTTACATTGGAGAATTCTTTAGGTTATGGAAAGGTCGCTTTTATTTTATTCGATTTTGGAAAAGAACGTACATGTAAAAAGAAGTTCAGTTAGACTTAGAAATATGACCTGTTTCTTTATACTTTCACGTCTTCTGTGCCAGCAAACGCTAACGATCATTCAAAAGAAGGTGCATATTGTTCTGAAAGTTGCCTGTTCAGATCCATGACCGCCAGTTTCGACTGTCTTTTACAGGATATGATAGACGAGAAGGTAAACACATTTAGGTTGATATGGAAAGACCCGTATCTTCACAATGTCCGTGTCTGACACTGACAAAAGTTCAGATAATGCTACATGCAGCCGGTTCAATTTACATATGTCAATTTTTATGCAGCGATAGGCATGCATCATATGGACTAAGGTTTTGAAAGGTCAGTATTAATGGCTGTCATGGTGGTGTCAATTGGTGAGTTAGCGTCACAACCCATAAGTATGATTAAAGATGTTTCAAACTGATGATTGAGTTTCAGCCCATCTCCAAGGCTTGTCGGCATAGACTTCAGAATATTCTTTTAACGTTTTGGGAAGAGCAAATTAGTGAGCTCACTATTTATTGACAAGTGGGTAAGCTAGTGCCTGTCCTTTACAAAAGCGTGAAAAGTTCGGCGAAAATGTTGCAATGATGAAAATGATCACGAACAGGATTCAAGCACATACACTTCACAATACCCAGGAACAACACACCCTGGGCACCACATGTACAAACATCTGAGGCAAAACAGTGACATGTTCATTGCGCTTTCTCAGTATTCCGGCGTATTGTCGGACAGCTGAAAGTCGGTGATTCCATCTCCTAACGGGCCATATCACAGTTAGTGTAAAGATTGTACTTGCTGTTAACTTGCCTTGCCTTCAGCAATAAGGGGATGAAGGAAAATCTGAGTCTGAGTAGACTGGCCATGTAAAACCATTCAAGACATCTAACTGAGCTACCTCTATAAATCGTCACTTCAACAACAAGGATGAGATACCGTCCCCGATGCAAAATGAAAAGGTTTCATAACAACTGTATGCTTTCAAGTTCATTATTTGTCGTTTATACATTTATCGGTTTAAGTTTCAATATTTTGGCATGATTAACAAAGGATAAACCAGGGGATAAATGAAGAACTGGTCAGCTCCAGGTCAGCTCTGTGTGTCTGGGTGAGGTGTCCATGAAAATATGTGGCATGGTATCTCAGTGGGATGGCACACACACATACACACACACACGCGCACGCGTCCTTTAAATTAGGATTGAGTGATTACAGTTTATCCTTACCACACAACTGTACCCCGACTATAGAACGATTCATTCTCAAGAATTCCGGTTCAAAGCAAAAACAATTTTCTTACGAATAATTAAGACAAAACAGAAAAGCTGAGTGCACACATATGTCAACATATGCAGAGGTCATCCAATGCTGGCTCTGTTCAATCTACTGACGATTAACCTGACCCTGCAACGACATTTCTTATTGATGCTATCATTTACCTGAAGTTTTCAGTGCGGATAGGTGACACATGGTATTTCATCGAGGCCTTTTTCTGTAGGAACTTTCTGTACCCATTTATAACAAAATGAATAAGGTCGCCTCAACTACACAATTACATTAATTGCACCTCTATAGGCAACCAGGAAATGTCACGCAACCACGTGTGGCATTGTAATGACCAGCCACTGCCCACTGATAGCCTGGTGCAGACGAAATGTCCAATTTCGTTACTGAAACAGCTGCAGTAAATAGACAGTGAAAAGACTCATTTTACACATCCGTTGATACGTGTCTTTAGTACAATTCATTTCGTCTCACAATGGAATGCATTCGTTGTGTTTGGTAGTTATGTTTCGTGACCTGTGAAGATCCGGGTTAGAATTGATGTTCAGTAACCCATGCCTGTCTTAAGAGGCGACTAACGGGATCGGGTGGTCAGGCTCGATGACATGGTTGACATATGTCAAAGTATCTCAGTTTAGTAAGTCGATGCTCTAGGATGTTGATCCCTGGATTGTCTGGTCCAGACTCGATTATTTACAGACCGCTGCCATATAGCTGGAATATTGCAGAGTGCGGCGTTTCAAACAAAACTCACAGCTATCCGACTTGCACGTTTCAGAAATATTGTGCTATTGGACATTTCGCATACTGCATCTATTAATACTGGTATCCTGAAGGAATATATTTGGCACAGACAAAGCTTTGAAAAGTATTTCCGTTTAGAAAACTTGAGATCCCGATCACTACGAGAGGAACATGGCACAATGACCAGGTGCAACCTTGCACGACTAACCAATACGTTGCCCAACAAATATTGAAAATTTATAAAACCGAAGAATATCTGTTTTTCATGTTTGGTAGACATTATTTGTACTTCATTCATAACAGGAAAGATACCATTCCAGCAATGAATATTTAGCTTAATCTTGTGATTTTCTGTCAGAAAACTAAATCTTGCTTAGTTAGCGCCGATGCGTTTGTTATCGATTATTATCAATCAAATAACTGGAATATGTGTGTTCATAATACAATGCTACATATTCATAATTATCCCTAAAATCACTCTGAATCCCAAACATCTGTAATCTCATTGAATCTCATTGAATTTAAATAAACATGGTTCATACTCATAATATACTTTGGCCCCCCGATCGAACAAGGATTTCGGCGTGAAGCGCGAACATTGTAATCTCCAGCGTACTTTACCGCCAAATTCGACTTTGTTTTTCACAACATCATTTAGACCAGATTGGTGGTTACCTGATTTCTCACAGAAGCGTTAACAATCAGTTAGAATACTACACCTGTTAAACGTGATATTTGTTTATGAAGACGCAAGAGGACACAATCACCTAACTAATGCAAAATGACTAACACTGCTGTCACATTATATGTGGTTTGAGATGATATTAGCATTTGTTTACATTGCAGTCGACAGTTACCGTGTTTATAACCATCTTGCTGTTTAATGTTTGTAATGGTACCCACGTAATTGACCTATTACATCAAAACAACATGATATACGCGCATCACGCACACAAAACAGGGTCGGGGCAATGTCGCCTTCTCTCCTGCAAACAGCCTATACAATGAATATACAGAAAATCATTTTTAACATCGAAGCGAGCTCATATGGAATGTTGGAAACGATTTGTTGAGATATGCGATGTGATCTTTGCTTGTCTGTGCTGGATTCGATAATCTTGCTACAGGTGTATGATGATGGCGCGAATAGACGCTCTATGTAAATGCATTTGTCTCTGGACTCCACAGAGTGAGTGACTATGGTTTTACGCCGCTTTTAGCAATATTCCAGCAATATCACGGCGGGGGGACACCAGAGTGCGTGAGTGAGTGACTATGGTTTTACGCCGCTTTTAGCAATATCACGACAGGATATGGATACTTCACACATTGTATCCATGAGGGGAATCGAACCCGGGTCTTCCGCGTGCCCACCTACCTCACCACCGCTGGATTTTACCGAATTGAAGCCAGTAATATAAGGCTATGCAGTGTGATGTACTTAGTAAAGTCCTTAAAGCGGTTCATAAGCCTTTAGTCGTGGGTTCTAATCAACAATTTGAACTGAGTGCTCTAGGTCTGTCTGTACCAGACTTATCCAGTGATTGATATTGTGAGAAACGATCTTTGCATTCTGTATACGATAATAATGATTCCCAATCAAACATTCGATCTACTCGTAGCCTCTTGGTTTCAGCATGGGTTGTTGAATGTACGGAAGACAAGACATGTGAATGGATATAGTTTTACGGCGCTTTATGCAATATTCCAGTAATATCACCCAAGCTTACACAAGAAATTCGCTTCACATACTGCACCCATGCAGGAAATCGAACATAAGTGTAAAGCGTGACGAGCGACGCTAGCGGATAGTGTTTGTTATGAAGCGGTTTAACAAAACTCTAAGGTTTCTTGTAAATGTTCAAATTATTAGAGATAAAGCACGTACAAAGAACTACGCCGTCGCAATGTGCAAATTACTCTTATTTACTGGCTGATGCATGTGAAACAGGGACAAATGCTGCCAAATAACTCCAATCCCTACAAACGTTTCATGAACATCACACGCGATCCCCACACTATATTCATACATCATTCCCATGTTCTCAAAGGTACTCCTCCTAATAAGAAGAGACATACCGATTTTACTGTTTGTATTGTTCAAGTTGAATCAATTTTATTTAATTCACAGCAACAAGATCATAAGCTCTCCAAACCACTTGTCTTCGTGAACCGTTATTATGATAGGACTACTGCCAAAGATAAATATTAACAGTATAAAAGACTGAGAGAATGTAACGTAATTGCCATAAAGGAAACTTTGCCAACGTCTCTGGTTCTTTGAACGTTCACGAACAGTTCCTTCTGATCTATGACAGAGACTTCTGAGGCATGGCTCGGATAGCTTCAAATGAGGACAGGGCCCCGGGGAATTACTAGCCTTGCCATATGGTTGGTCAAATCCAATATTGACACGACTGCTACATGTACATATATGAAGGTCTTCCCTTTCACAAAGCGTTAATGGAACCCTTTTGGGGACTGTCGCGCCACCTACACATACCAATCTATCTCATGATTTTCTCGATGAGAGAAATTACTTCATAGGAAACATCGGAAGCGAGACTAAATATGACGAACTCTTCAGATGAATTAATCCCTTTATTAAGGCACTTCAGTGCAGACTATTCTTAATGCAATAATGTGAAAATGTCACTGCGGAAAAAGGGTGAGACACTGGATATTGAGAGGAGTCATTTGACATATAGGACCAAGTTAATGTGAGTCACCATGAGCGTGTAATATCGATATCAAGTTCATACGGTTTGCACTAAAACGACATCCTGATGAATTACAAACAGCGTAACCTAATGACCAAGATAAGTGGAATGAAGATCACTACGAAACGACTTATTTGTTTAACACAGGTGAGGGATCAATTATGACGTTTCACTGGAAAATACATTAGGGACATGCTATGTCATGGAAATTGCAACAATGGATGCCATATGGCCTCTCATCAAATTCAACGCTCGTCTCATGTGTTTAGGCTAATGATCATGCTTCAGTAATAAAGAGCCATTAGCTAACCGTCTAGGGAAGAATGAGAGGTGAAACGAGAATTTCGAAAAAGCATATGCCGATTTCTTGTACACCCTCGTCGACTCATAGCTAAATCACAGATGCAAGTAGGCCGGATTCCGCGTGGGCTGTCTGGCAATGGCTAACTAAATAATAATATTTCCCGCAATGGAAATATGTCTCTCCGATAACTACCGGCCAACTAAATGACGTAGATACCCATACTTCGCTTGGATACTCCGTTCGTCTACCATCCGTTTAATCGCAATCAGTTGAAGATACCTTGCTAGATGGCGGTGGGGTAATTTCAAGACAGAAGGAACTAAGTCTTCACTTTATGTATCTAATTGGAACTTTTGACGCTTGTTTTTCTCCCTCCGATCCATTTCAAAATTCGTCTAAACTATATTAATTAAGTTTGTTATTCCATTTCTAACTTTAGAAGTGACATTATATACGATACTAATAGTGTAACTGAACGCTGTGACCATTTCGTCCAGAGATTCCTTGTGTTTTTTTAAACCTTTGCTTAGATATAACTATTTCAAGGTCTCCTATGGTATCCGGAATTATACACACAAAGCTTAAGACATACGCTGTTAGAATAATAATGAATATGCGAACATACATGTGTAAAGCATTTGCTGCTAACTGCGGCAAGACATACACTATTACATATTTTACGAACTCTTCACTTGAAAGTGTGCAGTGAAATATGTAGACTAACAACTAGTCTCTGAAATGAACATATTTTACTGAAAAAAACGTTCATAGTAAAAAAATATATATATAATAAAAAGGAGCCCTCAGACTTTCTTCATTTTCAGAAGCTGAAATCTAGACTTGCCACATTTTCTAGACTTGCATGGGCTTTCTTGGATATATTTGCTTCAGGGTCTGTACGAGAGACTATGAAATATGGTGTTTCAGTCGAGGAACGAAATAACTAACGTCACAATGTTTATTCATGCTTCCATGCCCCAACATATACAGGTGGCATGTTTGTTTGGATTTGTGTGCAACGGTATCGTCGGTTTGAAGAAAATTCGACATTTCAACCGTTCATCAAGCCGACCTCCTGTTTCTACCTCACGACAGGGTGAGGCGTAAAGCCCACAAGTACTCTGGTCTCCCTAGGGCTCCTTTTCAATATAAATGGGCTTGTTTGTTACTATCAAAGTTATATATATTCAGAGACTAAGCCTTAGTCCACTGAATAGCCAGCTGAGAGAGAGAGATCCCCACACACTGCAGGCAGGGCGACTCGCCCACAAACAAATCGTAGAAGTAAATTGTTTGGCGGATTATAACATAACAGTGAGCCAGCGACCTGGCAGTCAGGAAAATCAATTAGCCGAGCCGAGGGAGACACCCCCACACACACCGACTGTAAACTGTGACCTGTCAGCTCCGACACCTCACTCGCCCACAGCGCACGCTCCCTCAACAAATCGAATACCGAGACCAACAGGAACCATGGTGGCTCAATCTGCTAAACTGCTGGGACCAGCTTGCTTTCGTGCAGCCGAGCAACTGTGGGATTTGTGAGTTCGTATCCCGTCTGGCCTTTATGATTTCCTTGCAACTCTCGAAACTTTCGGTAAGGTTATCTAGAAAGGGGCGGCTCTCGTCGAGAGTACGCAGTTGGATGCAATCCCACGAGGGAGGAAGCTTGCGCATCGCATCTGTCTATTTCTTTCTCCCTCGTTGGGGTTGTGACCGAAGCGGACATTTTGCTAAAATTTGTTTCATGCTCTCAGTCGCCTCGCTACTATGAACAAGTACGGCAATACGTTGAATAGTTAGCCTTTCGCCAGACCGACCCCATGCTCACTAAAAAGTGAATATTTCCTAAACTGTTCTACCGATTTTCGTGAAATTTTGCATGTACCTCCGTAGTAGTAGTATACACAATAGCGGAACGGTCCGGGACCAGGTCCTTCCCAAGGCCTTAATTAACCTAATACTACTGGAGACAATCCAGTGATCAACAGCATGAGCATCGATCTGCGCAATTGGGAACCGATGACATGTGTCAACCAAGTCAGCGAGCCTGACAACCCGATCCGTTAGTCGCCTCTTACGACAAGCATGGGTTACTGAAGATCAATATTCTAACCCGGACCTTCACGGGTGTGTAAACTAGACTAACACTTTGATGTGTTCCCGATCTCAAGAGAAAGGGTAGGTGCGGTGGAACGAACATGGAGACACCATTTGACTCCCCTCGATCTGTCTTTAACTCTTTGGTTTAAGAGTTTTGTATCCCAATTACCATCGTCTATGCGGAAGTCAAATACTGAAATACTGTTTGTCACACACTGAACAATAAAATCACACAATTTGTGTGCATTGTGTTACAATGAAGATATTGAACTATTGCATTCCTGAAGAAGTTAAGAACATATATCCAGGAGTTCTGAAAACACAACAGAATCAACATAAATTCCTACCTCACTGCAGACTCGTATTTTCCAACCTGGTAAAAAATCCCCACTGGTGAACTTGAAAATTACGTGAAATGAAGTGATGAGTCGCCCGTCACAAGAGATTTTGCGTTTCCACGTGATCGTTAATTGCACGTGAATCTGGAGCACAAACTGTGGCAACACGTTTGGGATAACGTGTGGGTCTTATGACATGCACAAAGCTTGAAAATCCCGAGAATATAACGTGCGTTGGATTATTTAAGTCACCTGAGGCAGCTGAGATCACAACAGCATGAGTGAATAAAGGATAACTTTGGGCACTTATCGAAATAAAGCGTATAAACTGAAAATAATAGATCTATAATGGATGTCGTGAGGATAAATCACAATAGCTTTGTGTCTTATCATGATACACAACTATGAGTGAGTGAGCTTACTTTTACGCCGCTTTTAGCAATATTCCAGCAATATCACGGCGGGGACATCAGGAATGGCCTTCACACATTGTATCCATGTAGGGAATCGAACAACTACTAAGCTACCCCACCGCCCCACACAACTAAGAAATGTTAACAGGTAGTTTATTGTTTCACAAGAGGCGGTGGTTAAAGCGTTCGCTCGTGAGTGAGTGAGGTTTAACGCCGCTTTTAGCAATCTTCCAGTAATATTACGACAGGGGGACACCATAAATAGGTTTCACACGCTGTACCCATGTGGAGTATCGAACCCGAGTTTCCAGCGTGACGAACTGACACTTTAACTTTTAGGTTTCCCCACCGCCCCCTGTCAACAGAAGGATGGCGTAAATTAACATGTGTTCGCATTGGTCTATCAAGGCTGACATGGGTTACAGCTTCGTCAACGGGGGTTCTCCAGGATCGTCCAGTGTTTTCAGATTGAGCGGAAACCTAATGAGGACATTGTTGGAACATTGTTTGCAGGAGGGAGGCCTAACGTGAATGAGTGAGTTTAGTTTTCGCCGCACTCAGCAATATTCCAGCTTTATCGCGGCGGTAAGGCTTGAAGTTAGCAGATTCCTGTATTGTCAATGATCGTAGTTTCTACTCATCAAGATGCTTGTGAAATACATTGCAAAAGGGAATATTTTTGTTGTGTTCCTCAACAGAGACGACCCGTGAAGGTCAGGGTTAGAATATTGATCTTCAGTAACCCATGCCTGTCGTAAGAGGCGACTAACGGGATCGGGTGGTCAGGCTCGCTGACTTGGTTGACACATGTCATCGGTTCCCAATTGCGCAGATCGATGTTCATGCTGTTGATCACTGGATTGCCTGGTCCACACTCGATTATTTACAGACCGCCGTCATATAGCTGGAATATTGCTGAGTGCGGCGTCAAACTAAACTCACTCACTCACTCAGCAGAGACTACGTTATTAATTTACGCAGTTGGGATATGTTGGTGACACTGTTATTATTCCTTGTGATGCAATTCCCTGTTTTGACTTATTCATGTACCATGTGTTCAAGATTTTTCGAGGTTGACAATTGACTTGCCTCATCAGGGTATTGTGACGGTGCCGCTTTTGGGGACAAGGTATGAACACAAACATGGACATAAACGAATCACTTTTGTTTACTTGTGTGGAAACGGCGGTGTAAATACTGAAGCGTATGTAAAATATTCAAATATCCACCAACTTACTTGTAATTTGCTCTTTCAACTGAGTTGGGACCGAAGTTTCCACCTAACAAATGGTTAGATGATCATCAATCCTTAAAAGAGATTGTATTATTCTTGCAATATGTCACGGCGGCCTGTACTTAATGCAGGGCGGATACAGCTTTTTGAGAAATGGGGAGGGTGCACACTCATGAGAAATGGGGATTGATGGGGTGGGGTGGGGGCCGGGGTTGGAGGTGCACACTTCACATGGATGACTTCACAGGGAGACAAGATCGAGTGGTCACCCAAGCTGGCTTGGTTGATGCACACCATCGCATCCGAATTACGTACATCAATGCTCATGATGCCAATCACTGGATTGTCTGATCCAGATCGGATCATTTACAGATAACGTTAATATCGCTTGAATACTGATGATTTAGGCAAATCAACAAAATACAAAGAAACAAATGTCATTTCTATGGGCTGGAGATCGTTGTCCATGAAACGTTATTGAAATGTACGTTGTCGGATTATACGTCACTGTCTGGCTTGAAATTGTAACAATGTTATTAAATTTACATACCAGTCTGTTCCTTTGACACTTGCATCCAAATACATATCATCTGGTCCTTATATTGGTTCGTTGTTTAACGCCGCACTCAGCAATATTCCAGATATATGGCGGCTGTCTGTAAATAATCGAGACTGGACCAGACAATACAGATCAACATCATGATCATCTATCTAAGCAATTGGGATACGATGGAATGTGTCACCCAATGTCCCTGACCACCTTACCCCGTTAGTCGCCTCTGACGACAAGCATGGGTTTCTGGAGGCCAATTCTAACCCGGATCTTCACGGGACCGGTCCTGAATAAACTGAATGAAATTTGAATTCGGCAAATGACTGAAGATCGAAAAGAAAACAAAAGTGTGGTGTTTTCAACGCTTCATTCCCCACCATCTAGACTGCCCAAACCTGTACTGTGGTTTCGGTCAGTGCTGGGCATTATATGAGCCACAGAGGGACATGCGATTTGCATAGGAAGTTATTAAGACAATATCCTTCGTAAAACTGAAATTTGCCCAATGCTTTTGGGTTTGGTTTGGTTTGGTTGTCGTTTAACGCCGCACTCATCAATATTCCAGCTATATAAATGGCGGTGGTCTGTAAATAATGGAGTTTGGACCAGACAATCTAATGATCAACAGCATGATCTACGCATTTGGGATATGATGACATGTGTCTACCAAGTCAGCTATTCTGACCACCCGATCCCGTTAGTCGCCTCTTACGACAGGCATGCACATGCGTTGCTGAAGACCAATTCTAACCTGGATCTTTACTGGTTCAGTGCTTCTTTTAGGTCTTATCTCAACCGAGTTTGGTTGTGTTGGTAACGAACCATGGTTCAAAAGCAGAGAAACAAACTCCTTTTTACCAGACTCGAATTAAGAGGTGAATTATGTACTCGCAGTGTTTCTTTACTCCATCTTCCAACAGAAACAGCACGAAAAGACAAGCCAAGTACCAGCAGAGGCAGATGCTCATTGGGTGTTGTTTTATTTATGAATGACACCTAAACAGGCTTATAAAAAAGCAAAAGAGCCTTGTGAGATTACACAATAGATGCCACGAAAAAGTCCATTGCGTGTGTGCCAATATCTTCTTGGAACTATGACTTCGTTAATTTACTACAGTAAGAAACCGAATGAACAATTTTGCACCATATTTTAACCACCTTAATTCTTCGAATCAATTTTCACAGTGATGAGGATTGAAGAAAATCTCTCCCTAATTCTGACGAAGAATGATTCTCAATAACATTGTCGTTACACCTGCGTAATGGATGAAAACTTCAGTACAAGCCTCTTAATTGCACATAACACTTCCAAGAAATAGAAACGTTACCTCCCAGAAGATTTGAAACGTAATGTTAGCTGAAGAGTTGCTACGCATTGATCAGGGCATACGAGAGGCATGTTGACCTCGAATGTTCGTTTGAGTACAGATATTTATGTGCGCCTAAAACTGATGTCCCTAAAGTTTCAAATGCGTTATTTCAGTTGTCTTCCCGTTTGGATTTTATATCAGAGGCATTTAATATACAAAGAGCAAGACACAAGCAATATTCAAAATCGTAAAGAATTTGTGTTTAGATATGGCTTCGAGCGACAAGACCCCTTGCATAGCCCCAAGAAGTGTCTCCGAAAAGCAGGATTGATTGTGCGATTCCAACTGTATCTTAAGCATGTGTTTTGGAATAACGCTGAAACAGTAATGGTCCCATGTATTCGCGAAAAGGTGATCGACATTCATTTTTACTTTTTGATCATGCTCCTTAAGCATAAATTTTACCCCAACGAGCCTCTCCACGTAAAAGGCCATCAGGTGAACCCGCAGCAAACTTTGACCGTTTGATCTACCGGAAGTATGGGTTCTTGAGCCAGTCTGATGACACTTTCCAAAACGATTCGGATTCACTTCATTACATTACCATTCGGGAATTTCGATTTCAACAAAACAAACCAATGGAGATCCCGTTTGGGTGCATATACCATACCTCCCAGAAACGACAGGGCGCAGGAAATCCACTAACACGTGAAATTCATTTGAAACTGGTCGTTTTAAGTTCATTTTCCAGACACAGCCATCAGTTATATGGGTCTGAATAATTCGCGCACTCGTACATAAAATTTCGAAGCATCGACGCTGATTGGCTGATTAGAAAGTTCACCAAGCGAGAACTCCTATGGAAAAGTGATAAGATCACACAGAGAAGTGACCCGTGGGAGTAAAACATATGATTTGAATGATATTCCTCCGGAGGTGCAAGAAGAATCAATGTTGATTCCGAGCCAACTGATGTGGCTGATCTTGTTTGTTCTTTCGGAAGATGTTTACAATTATTGAGATATTACAACATCATTTGTAGTCGGCACACATAAATCAATAAAAATAACTGATAGATTGGTTTTAGAACGTGGAAAGCTTGTTTAACTCAGAGCATGTGGTAACATGGGTGTTATCACCATCCCCTCACATTGATCAACGAGTTTCTGTTGTGGAATGCTTGAAGATGTTACATGCGCAATTTTCTAGCTTAGATTGAAAACAGCAGTTAATCCTTTGACAAACGAGGAGAAAATATATTTAAAACTCCTGTTGAGACCAATTATCTTCCTCGTTATCTACACTCCCAAAACTCCTACATCCCACAACCCCTACAGCTTTTAACAACAAAGTTCATGGTCCAGTGCACTGCTAATCTCCTCCCTGTTACCTATTTCGTACAATGTACCAGCCCAAACACTTAACAGTTTAGAGAATGATTTTAATGAGCAATAACCAAACTAAGAGTATGAGAGAATGCAAGCAACACTTTGTGTGTTTGACATAATCCGCTAGAATCAAACTTAGATATTAAAGTGCATAAAAAAGCAATTTGAAACTACAGTTGCTGGTTAAAATTACTTCAACATTTAATTCATCTCAATTATTTAACATGAATTATTAAAACCCTAATAACAACAGCACAATCTTATTCCCTTCTCATCTGTATACTCTGTGCAGCTTAATCTCCATCATAGCTTAATCTCACACTGTATACTCCACCCTGTAATCTCTTCTTTGGGTCAGTTCATTATGCAGGACAGGTAAATGTCGCGTGTTGTTTTAACTAATGGTAGGGATACTGGGCTGTAGGGGTTATGGGATGTAGGGGTTTGGGGAGACAACCCAGCTACATATATTCAACAACACTGAATGTGTTAAGCCCATTTCCGGTGTTCTCCGCCGTGATATTGCTGGAATATTGCTAAAAGCGGTGTAAAACTAAACTCGCTCACTCACTAACAACACCGATTACAATTGCTGAGGTTTCAAGCTCCTAATGACTTTTTCACTTTTGGCTTAGTAACTTTAGTCCACAACATTCATTAGGTGTTACCTATGGGGCGTTGCGTGTCGCGAGTTGCGTTCGTTGTAACGATCATCTGGCTCATATACTGTATATATCCGTATTAGTCCTAATCATAATCATGTTGAGTGAGTACAGGAACCTTTTGTCAGCATCAATCTAGTCACACTATCCGGCTGTCGTTGTGTTGACCACTGTGTCCGGAAATGAGCTAATGGTTAAAACGTAGCTCGTCGCACGGGTGACACAGAATCAGTTTCCAACATGTATGAACTATAACGCTCATTCTTAATCTAGATACGTTCTGATACTGTCAATGGTCTACGTGATGTCACGGTGCCTATTTCCGGGTGTCCTGTCGTTGTGCATCATGGTCGTTCCATGCACCGATTCCTGGATTAGGTTTCAAGGTTTTTCAGGATCATCTAGATCACCGAAACGTGTCACCGACGTTTGTGTGTTCGATTGTTGTTAACACCGCAGTCAGGTGATCGGTAAATACTGGAGTCTGGACCAGACAATCCAATGATTGCCATTACGAGCATCGCATTAGTATACAATAAACTGCATCAACCAAGTCAGCGACCGAATCAAGAGATCCCTTTCGTGGCCTCTTACAATAAGTGTGATTCCTGAAGACCAATTCTAACCCTGATCTTCACGGGTTGTCATCGAAGTGGAAGACGTCAAAGATCTGAATCAATTTCCTCCAACACCAAACTTACACGTCGTAATATATTGCAAAGATGTCACATTAACACAACCTGCAAACATACAGTAACAGTACCGTTACAGAAGATCAGATGAAGACGACTCAGAGGCACTCTAAAACGTGTTTCCATTTGAACAGTCGTTCGAATATCGTTGTGAACAGGTCCTGTTTCAGATGAGACAGAGGTCAAATGGGTGAAGCTGGAAAAGCGTTCACTTATTACGACGCTGAATCAGAGACAGTGACGCTATTATGGGTAGCTGATGTTTTAGGCAATGTGGCTATTTGTGGGATGAATTAAGACAGTGACGCAATGTGGCTATTTGTGGGATGAATTAAGACAGTGACGCTATTATAGGTAGCTGATGTTTTAGGCAATATGGCTATTTGTGGGATGAATTAAGGACTGGTCGATCCGGAGTCCATTCACTGGATCAGAGTGGATTATCCACGTTTAAGTTGGTTAAGCTGACCATGGTTTCTCAGTCTACCAGAGTATAGCTCAAGTAGTCTCACCCCCCACCCCACCCCCACCCCACACTCTAAAACGTGTTCTATTTGAACAGTCGTTCGAATATCGTTGTGAACAGGTCCTGTTTCAGATGAGACACAGGTCAAATGGGTGAAGCTTGAAGAGGGTTCACTTAATACGACGATGAATCAGAGACGACGGTGACGCTATTATGGGTAGCTGATGTTTTAGGCAATGTGGCTATTTGTGGGATGAATTAAGGACTGGTCGATCCGGAGTCAGGGTAAATTATCCACGTTTAAGTTGGTTAAGTTGGCCATGGTATCTCAGTCTACCATGTAGCTCAAGTAGTCTCACTCCCCATACCCCACCCCACCGTTCTCCCTCTCTCACACACACACACTCTCACACCCATGCATGCACGCACGCACACACACATCCATGCTAATCGCTCACGACGCTACGCCCCATTTTAACGCCCCATTATTTGAAACGGTAGTCGTTTTAGCACATCATTGTTATAATCACACACCTCAGTGTGTCGCATCTACCACTCACATCCTTGTATGTCTGTCGAATTTCGTGTGAATTCACAGGCTGTAATTTGAACCAAGCTCCAAAAGGTAGTCAATCTTACAGATACAGTCATATTGATTTTACCTCATCCCTCTCTTAAGCATGTGTATATCGCTCCAGCTTGAGTTCAGCACAGTGGGATGATTTGGTCTGGATGAGGGCAAGTATTTCATCCACTTTCAGATCTTATATTTACATGAAAATTTATCTTGTGCTGGAGAAATCGGTGAAAGGCCATTAACTCCATTATAGGATCGAATCCAAGAAATAGTAACTTTACATAAAGGAGTAAAATTCTTCTAGCATGGGTCACACGCCTACTCGTGCCTCACCAACACATGGAACGGCTGAAGAGTTATGATCAGAACCAAAGGTCAACACACAGGTTATAAAAAAGGTAGGAATTGAAAAAACGCTTCACGCGAAGAGCATGGTAAAGTTGCTCTCGGAGACGAGATCTCGTTTATAACAGAATATCCACATATATTCTGATGTACATATATCATTATGGATCGAAGAAAGGTATCATCGTATATATATGTATATTGTAATGAGGCGGTGCTATAACCTCTGCAACAGTATCATAGTGTTAAACATAGTTGTACCTCTGGATTCAGCAAGGGGTAGCGTGTGCTATATTTAGATTTGTGTTATATTTCGAAAGAGATCCAGTTCCATCTTGTTCTGATCCACAGAATGTTGTAGAATGTTCTAGAAAGTACTACACGGACCGTACTCCCAAATCCTCTGGTATTGCCTCTCATCTCACATTTCATCCCAAGCCGCAAGAAGACCAGCATTTTGTGCGATCACTCTATGCCATATGTCACTCTCTGACTATCCCTTTCTTCCATGTAGGATTACTGTTTCTGAGAGGTGAATATTACTACCTTTGAAGTTGTGAGTGAGTGAGTGAGTTTAGTTTTACACCGCACTCAGCAATATTCCAGCTATATGGCGGCGGTCTGTAAATAATTGAGTCTGGACCAGACAACCCAGTGATCAACAGCATGAGCATCGATCTGCGCAATTAGGAACCGATGACACGTGTCAACCAAGCGTGCCTGACCACCCGATCCCGTTAGTCGCCTCTTACGACAGGCATAGGTTACTGAAGGCAAATATTCTAACACGGACCTTCACGGGTTTTGAAGTTGTACTGCCACACAATTGTGTACTGCTATAATGATACTTTTGTATTGATTTGTGAACTTAGTTAATTTGGGAGTACAATTGTTGATTACAGCTCATTTCTTTGTTGTTTGTTCGTTTCACACCTAGCTCTTTACGGATGCTCCGGTTAACTATATAAGTTTCAGCCTGTGAATGACCATATAACACTATACACGTATCTGCTGTTGATCAACGTAAGGTAAAAATGGTGAAATATATCCCACTTGATATCATGATGAGATCCATCCTTACGGTACTTGTCTTTTGTATGCCTAAATAAGCATTGAGTAAGTTTGCAAAATATACATAATATTATGCAAGTTGGCACTGTGACATAGTCGATATCTAAACTGTTCTATGATCTCTTGAGGGACCATATTAAAGCATCACACTGTAACGTTCCCACCTCTTTGATTAATGCGCCTGTTCACACGATTACACCTACATATATAATAGCCAGCAATGCTTTAAGGTATATCATTAAACAAATCAGTGTTAACTTGCTACTTGTGTATTATTAGCAGTATTTTGGAGGATGGCTTTGTCAGATTGCTGTATTGACGGTTTCTGAGAGATCACAGTATAAACGTGTCCTTTAGTGTAAGACACTGTCATAATATTGATATGTGATTTTTTTAATTCCACTTTAAAATTTCTAGATATGACTGAAACATCAATGCCTCAAAATGAACGTGTGGAGAGGTAGTAGAGATTCGGGACATAGACCGAAAGCTTGTTTGATATATTACTTTTTAGATGCCCGCTTCATTTTGACTCCCGTGCCTTCAATACATCAGTGTACGAGGGAAGTATGCCGGGGGTGAAAACACTTGTTGTGAATAGACAGCAACATGCTTTATATGTAATCATATCGACAACCCACTAAAAAATCGACTCATCATGCCATGCCATTCACACAATTTAATACCTTTTACCAAAGAGTACTTGGTTTATCGAGTCATAGTAGATTAGATATACAACATAGAGCTGTGTCACCTGTTGATTTAAACCCGCTAGACTGAATTTGATGCCAAGCTCAACATTGAAAACACAAGATGAATATCTCCTGAACATCAACATAGATGCTTATTCGGTTCGACATAGTCAACGCGGGTAGTGATGATTTACAGTATTAAGCAGCGAAACGGACATGTTATCCAGGATGACCAACCCTGACCACATGAATCCCAAGGTCTTTCGAATGAAAGGAGGATATGTGCGTAATGGGAAGTATGCTCTGATGGGATTGGTAATATTCGTTGATAGTTACGTATTTTTGTAAACCCTTAGACCCAACTTACTCATTCAGTAGCAGTTAAAACCGACACATGGTATCTTAATTGTTTGTTGGTTGGTTGTTTAACGCCACGGTCAGCATTACCCCTGCAATGAATATTCTGATGTCATTATTCATCGAAAGGTCAGAGCCAATGGTCGTGCTATTATCCATTAGATTAACGATTACCTATACATTGTCACACTGATACCTTTGGATTGAAAATAAACGTCTGCATTCAATGTCGCGCTGACCCTGAAACCCCGCTTATCCGACCATTGCCGTTGGAAGATATATATTCAACAACAATGATTAGATGAACATTATCGTCCTGGTTGATGGGATCTCACTGTGTGCATCATGACCATCACAGACAACCCAGACCGTATAACACTCCCGCACATTTAAAGGTCTTACCCATGGGATGTCTGACATTGACCACCAAAGAACTGTGTCATCCATCAAATGCCCCATAGTGAAGTTAGTCTGGAAATGGACCATCTCAATCCGCCCATTGCTGCCATGTAATTGTGTAATTGCGAGGACGGTAAGGGGGATACGTTCGTCTGCTAAATTATTAAGACCGAATATGCAATATCGTCGTCGCTAGCGCGCAGTTTATCCCTATTTGTCGCACTTATAGACTTGTCAGACACGAAAAACAGATTATGTATTTTTCTGAGGGTCGAAATAATCGAATCTCGACCACACAAAGAAGAGTATCATGAGAGCTAATGATTCTCTTTCCTCAATCTTGACAGGAAATATTGTAATTAGTCAGGAAAACGCCAGAATTTGGCACAAAATAACCTTTGTTGACAGAAAGAAGACAGGCTGAAAAGATAAGCGAAGCGCTGCGAACAGTATTTCTTTAATCATTCTAACATACGCGAGAATGACATGGTAACTGCCTGAAGGGCATCATTAAGTTAACTTAAATTCTATTTTATTTCGAACACTACAGAAAGCTCTGCCCACAATGTAGTTTTATTCAGATCAAAAGAGTCATACATTTTTAAACCGCTGGTCGTATTATGTACGATACGAAAACGAATTACTTGATTTATCTTTTTGCCTTTCCGAGGCCTCAATGTAATTAACACTGATTGTTGAAACGTTATGCTTAACATGAAAGCGTGCCATAGTTGTAAAGGACGTTAATGGTCAGGTAGAATGACCTTGCTTTCTTTAGCATTTTGACATCATTAAGTGTTTTATTATCCTGAACTCGATTTGAATTTCTCATCCTAAGTGTACCCGTTCTGTACGTAGCCTCCATGTACAGCAGGAAAAGCTTGTTCATTTGACGCTCTGCGCGCCAGTGCCACTTTACAGTTCATTGCAAGTGTAAGTTTTTATATGTACAGCTTCCAAATTGTTCAACCAGAGGTGGTTATAGTGATTTGATACCTCTGATTGACCAATCTGAATCGGTTAATTTCCAAATTCACGGGAGAGTAGAAATTATGTGAACCCTTCATACTGTCAATACTAGAATGGTGCCATATTGCCTGTTTATTATGGATGTGTTGGAATGGAGAAAGATAATATAAACTGGGATCTTTCAGTCAATACAACAGTGTGTCAGTGTCATGGTATATAATTGAATATTCAACGAAGAAATATAACTGTATATCTATCGACAGTGACGTGGAGTGAAAATGGCTTTAACGTCGCCTTCAAGGTTAATCATATATATAACGGCCTGTACTGGTCGGTATTAGTGCCAGTTTAGTGCCAGCGAGGCGGAGGGATAGCCCAAGGGTTAAAGCGTCGTCCCGTTGTGCTGGAAACCCAAGTTCGATTCCCAACATGGGTACAATCTGGGAAGCCCATTTCTGATGTGCCCTGCTGTGATATTGCTGGAATATTGCCATAACTCACCATACTCACTTGTAGTACCATTGGGATACTACATGTTTAACACGAATACCAAACTAAAACACAGTATACACATAACCTTGGAATTGACTTTGTTTTATTCAGTTAATGTCCAGCAACAGGCAGGTTACATGTAAATATAATCTATTCACGTTATTTTCGTATGACGCCGACGGGTATTGAACAACCGACCATCGGCTCTCCGGGTTGGGCCTCATCAACTACATCACAGGGGCGGACTCATCTGTCGATAGTGATCTCTAGTTAACATTGCTCACGTATTATCTGAGAAACCTTGCTAGGAATTAGGTTTCCCTGTCCTATTAATGTCTGGCGTCTCAGTTTGTATTTCGTGTCCTCGACGTCCGCTTTCAAATGCTTGAATATAATAGACGTTACATGATGGCTCCTATACACGTGGATGTTGTCTGATTAGTAACATGGATATATGACTGTAGGTGTTGAAGGTGTGAAATAAAATAAAAAGGCAATAACGTCTTGTTTATTTAAATAGCTAAATACGTTACACATGTAGGCGATTTGGCCTTAAGATGATACAAACTATGCAGTATTTCATAATAAGTGTAAGTAAACATTCGCATAGGTAATCTCCCGAATGTCAGATAACATAGTTTGCCTATCTGGAGTTGATCGTGGAGTAACTCTGTTCAGACACACACATATGAATGAACAATGGCGCTTCATAATGGAAGTGAAGCTTTCATGTATGTTCTTTCAATCGATTTCAACACAGACAGCCGTGTTGTAAGTATACAGTACGACATAGATAATCTAAATTTTCACACATAAACATAAACCCTCCTCCATATTTACATTTGCCTATTCTTTGCAACACTTTTGCATTTATATTTCAATGGACAGCTTGAATAATAGTGAATGTGTATAGTACAACTTCAGTTATCATTAGTATCATGAAATGGAACAGTAAACAAAATATGGAAATAGATAAATACTTATATCCTTAATTTATTTATCCTTATATCCTGTATTTATGTCCTTAAACAGTATTTATATTTATTGTTACTTGAAATGGTCCACATTGCATCATATTCGTACTTTTTAAATACCACCATACAATCATTCAGGTTTATCTCCATCAGAACACAGAATAACCCGGTTTAGTGATAATTTCATTATATTAGTATCGTAAGGCTTATGTTCCCTGGTAGAACACTCGGCACTGTATGTTGTGAAAGGGTACATAGATTGCTGAGTTCTAGTTCAGTTGCCAGTTGAACATAAACCAAGACTCGTTGTCCGACGGGACAATGCAATCTACGCCCAAGTACTAGTGTTCTCTGACATTGGGAACACTGCGCGTTGGGTAATTGTAATCTTGCCACTTTTTATACGTATCGAACATTCCTGAGGGAGGTATTATGAACTATTTACTCAGAGCCAAATTACATAATAGCGTGAAACTGTCTAGCTGGTGTTATTCCTTCCTTTAATAGTTGAGTGATAACGTGTAACTTACCAAGATACGAACTTGGTCTGGATTAGCTGATTTTGTAAGAATAGTTCACATCTTCTTGTGAAGATTTGTCGCTAGATGTCTTGTGTTTTGTAAGTGTATGTTACTTCTTTATGTCCCTCGTTGGATGTGTTCTGTTGCAAATGGATTGTCGATACCGCATCTGTTTTTGTGTTTCAACAATGTTTGGTTGTATCCTTTGTTTTTAGAGTTCTCTTGGGGGAAAAAGATTCTGTGGCTACGACTAAATGATGTACATTTGTTTCCTCACCATTCCTTTCAGGGCAGAGGAGAGCATCAAACTAGGGCTCCAGTTACGTAAAACACGTATCATAATCTTGCCTTTTCGTGTGATTCGCTCACGCTGTAATACGCTGTAATACCTGATCATGGAAAAGGATGTTTCTTAATTTGTTACTAATAGGACCATATACAGCCTAACATCAATCCCAACAAACCTAAACTTGTCTGTATCCTTTGACAGCAATGCGATTCACAAGAATACGGAACAGGCATGATGAATTATTGCGAACCTTGCCTTTGACATATAAATCTGTAAAAGACTGTGTGACATATATTATATCTTGGGGAGGCAGACATGAGGTTACCTTGGACAACAAGTCGTGGTCTTCCTGGATTGCGCTCACTGGATGATGAGCATGTCGTTCTGTGCCAGTAACTTGCAATTGTTACACGTGTCATGTACAAACCCCATTAAGGTTGATAGCGGTGGGAAATAATCATTAATTCACTTAATCCTTTCCTGCCACATCTGCACACTTCGTCAAACTCTAAATGTTATCGTCCCCCTGGGAACTACAATCACACAACACTTCTTATATTCTTTGATGTGGTAATATTGTAAAATGACATGCTTAAGAGACAGTAAAGCCATAAAGATGTCAGTACGGAAACACCCTTCCCTGAGTGTCATTGTTTTTATCAGATTCTACATCAGGAAGAAAACTGCTGTGCAAAAATATTTCAAGATTGACCTATTAGGGAAACCGCATGTCGTGAAGTCTATGGAGACATCCAACTCAACCCAGGTTTGAAAAAAAGAGTTTCTGTGAAAGGAAAAAGAAGACACGAAGTCGTAATTCAACTCTGAAATCGGATTAGTTTGTGGCTCAGTGGTGTAACATGCATTCTCATCCGTTCGGGTTCCAAACTCAGACGAGCCCACAACTGGACAACCTCATTGGTAATATGGAGTGGCTTTTTTATGATTTAGGCTACGCCTAGCAATAATCAAGCTTCGGGCAGTATGGAGTCTTGGCAAGAGGTCCAGTGATTCGCCTCATGAGCATGAAAATTCTATATTACTCTCTAAGGCAGATGAGTCTGGAATCAGCTCCTTGTAGCACTTTCCAGATCTTTCTGTCTAAATCTAGTACAAATCTAAATATAGAACAGATAGAGCACACCACTGACCCTCACTGACCATTCACATATTCAAGGTATATTACATACACAGTAAATAACTGCTACACTTACCATATGTCCTACCAATTCTCCTACCATCTAGTACAAATCTAAATATAGAGCAGATAGAACACACCACTGACCCTCACTGACTATTCACATATTCAAGGTATATTACATACACAGTAAATAACTGCTACATAACATTTACCATATGTCCTACCCATTTTCCATACATACGGTTCTCTGACGTTGTAAAAGACGCCAGCGCACGTTCTTCTACTACAGACAATGTTACCATGACATGGAACAAAACTAGGAACGCAATATTTTCAAATACGAAGTTAGGAACCTGGCATGGTTCACATTTGTTTTGAACACAGAGATATAGATTAGCTGCTTGCTTTAGCTCAACGGTGTTAATTGAGCATGAAAGTTCCTGAGCTGATGCCAACCTATATTCCCTACTTCGCCTTCCAAGTGTGTGTTGCACGTCGCACGGGTGACACAGAATCAGTTTCCAACATGTATGAACTATAACGCTCATTTTTAAACTTGATATGTTCTGATACTGTCAATGGTCTACGTGATGTCACGGTGCCTATTTCCGGGTGTCCTGTCGTTGTGCATCATGGTCGTTCCATGCACCGATTCCTGGATTAGGTTTCAAGGTTTTTCAGGATCATCTAGATCACCGAATCCGACGTTTGTGTGTTCGATTGTTGTTAACACCGCAGTCAGGTGATCGGTAAATACTGGAGTCTGGACCAGACAATCCAATGATTCCCATTATGAGCATCGCATTAGTATACAATAAACTGCATCAACCAAGTCAGCGACGGATTCAAGAGATCCCTTTTGTGGCCTCTTACAATAAGTGTGATTCCTGAAGACCAATTCTAACCCTGATCTTCACGGGTTGTCATCGAAGTGGAAGACGTCAAAGATCTGAATCAATTTCCTCCAACACCAACCTTACACGTCGTAATACATTGCAAAGATGTCACATTAACACAACCTGCAAACATACAGTAACAGTACCGTTACAGAAGATCAGATGAAGAAGACTCAGAGGCACTCTAAAACGTGTTTCTATTTGAACAGTCGTTCGAATATCGTTGTGAACAGGTCCCGTTTCAGATGAGACAGAGGTCAAATGGGTGAAGCTGGAAAAGCGTTCACTTATTACGACGATGAATCAGAGACAGTGACGCTATTATAGGTAGCTGATGTTTTAGGCAATGTGGCTATTTGTGGGACTGGTCGATCCGGAGTCCATTCACTGGGTCAGAGTGGATTATCCACGTTTAAGTTGGTTAAGTTGGCTATGGTATCTCAGTCTACCACGTAGCTCAAGTAGTCTCACTCCTCCATCCCCACCCCACATTTCTCTGTCTCTCACAAGACCGCCTCCGTGGTGTAGTGGTTAGAGCGTCCGCCCGGAGAGCGGAAGGTCGCAGGTTCGATCCCCGACCACGTCATACCAAAAGACGTTAAAATATGGTACTTGTTGGTCCCTGCCTGGCGCTCGGCATTAATGGGTACAACAAGGACTGGTCGGCTCGGAGTATAATGTGTCTGAGTGGGGTATTCATGCTTCACTGCGGCATGGTATCTCAGTGGGCTAGCACTATAAAACCAGCTTCAGTCTGGGCTAGTACAAGCAGCCGCACATACACATACACACGCATGCACGTCGTCATATGAGCGAAATATTCTCAAGCACGACGTTAAACCCAATTTCACCTCACCTCACCTGTCTCTCACAAACACACACACACATCCATGCTAAACGCTAACGACCCCATTTTAACTCACATTATTTGAAATGGTAGTCGTTTAGCACATCATTGTTATAATCACACACCTCAATGTGTCGCATCTACCACTCACATCCTTGTATGTCTGTCGAATTTCGTGTGAATTCACAGGCTGTAATTTGAACCAAGCTCCAAAAGGTAGTCAATCTTACAGATACAGTCATATTGATTTTACCTCATCCCTCTCTTAAGCATGTGTATATCGCTCCAGCTTGAGTTCAGCACAGTGGGATGATTTGGTCTGGATGAGGGCAAGTATTTCATCCACTTTCAGATCTTATATTTACATGAAAATTTATCTTGTGCTGGAGAAATCGGTGAAAGGCCATTAACTCCATTATAGGATCGAATCCAAGAAATAGTAACTTTACATAAAGGAGTAAAATTCTTCTAGCATGGGTCACACGCCTACTCGTGCCTCACCAACACATGGAACGGCTGAAGAGTTATGATCAGAACCAAAGGTCAACACACAGGTTATGAAAAAGGTAGGAATTGAAAAAACGCTTCACGCGAAGAGCATGGTAAAGTTGCTCTCGGAGACGAGATCTCGTTTATAACAGAATATCCACATATATTCTGATGTACATATATCATTATGGATCGAAGAAAGGTATCATCGTATATATATGTATATTGTAATGAGGCGGTGCTATAACCTCTGCAACAGTATCATAGTGTTAAACATAGTTGTACCTCTGGATTCAGCAAGGGGTAGCGTGTGCTATATTTAGACTTGTGTTATATTTCGAAAGAGATCCAGTTCCATCTTGTTCTGATCCACAGAATGTTGTAGAATGTTCTAGAAAGTACTACACGGACCGTACTCCCAAATCCTCTGGTATTGCCTCTCATCTCACATTTCATCCCAAGCCGCAAGAAGACCAGCATTTTGTGCAATCACTCTATGCCATATGTCACTCTCTGACTATCCCTTTCTTCCATGTAGGATTACTGTTTCTGAGAGGTGAATATGACTACCTTTGAAGTTGTGAGTGAGTGAGTGAGTTTAGTTTTACACCGCACTCAGCAACATTCCAGCTATATGGCGGCGGTCTGTAAATAATTGAGTCCGGACCAGACAACCCAGTGATCAACAGCATGAGCATGGATCTGCGCAATTAGGAACCGATGACACGTGTCAACCAAGCGTGCCTGACCACCCGATCCCGTTAGTCGCCTCTTACGACAGGCATAGGTTACTGAAGGCAAATATTCTAACACGGACCTTCACGGGTTTTGAAGTTGTACTGCCACACAATTGTGTACTGCTATAATGATACTTTTGTATTGATTTGTGAACTTAGTTAATTTGGGAGTACAATTGTTGATTACAGCTCATTTCTTTGTTGTTTGTTCGTTTCACACCTAGCTCTTTACGGATGCTCTGGTTAACTATATAAGTTTCAGCCTGTGAATGACCATATAACACTATACACGTATCTGCTGTTGATCAACGTAAGGTAAAAATGGTGAAATATATCCCACTTGATATCATGATGAGATCCATCCTTACGGTACTTGTCTTTTGTATGCCTAAATAAGCATTGAGTAGGTTTGCAAAATATACATAATATTATGCAAGTTGGCACTGTGACATAGTCGATATCTAAACTGTTCTATGATCTCTCTTGAGGGACCATATTAAAGCATCACACTGTAACGTTCCCACCTCTTTGATTAATGCGCCTGTTCACACGATTACACCTACATATATAATAGCCAGCAATGCTTTAAGGTATATCATTAAACAAATCAGTGTTAACTTGCTACTTGTGTATTATTAGCAGTATTTTGGAGGATGGCTTTGTCAGATTGCTGTATTGACGGTTTCTGAGAGATCACAGTATAAACGTGTCCTTTAGTGTAAGACACTGTCATAATATTGATATGTGATTTTTTTAATTCAACTTTAAAATTTCTAGATATGACTGAAACATCAATGCCTCAAATGAACGTGTGGAGAGGTAGTAGAGATTCGGGACATAGGCCGAAAGCTTGTTTGATATATTATTTTTTAGATGCCCACTTCATTTTGACTCCCGTGCCTTCAATACATCAGTGTACGAGGGAAGTATGCCGGGGGTGAAAACACTTGTTGTGAATAGACAGCAACATGCTTTATATGTAATCATATCGACAACCCACTAAAAAATCGACTCATCATGCCATGCCATTCACACAATTTAATACCTTTTACCAAAGAGTACTTGGTTTATCGAGTCATAGTAGATTAGATATACAACATAGAGCTGTGTCACCTGTTGATTTAAACCCGCTAGACTGAATTTGATGCCAAGCTCAACATTGAAAACACAAGATGAATATCTCCTGAACATCAACATAGATGCTTATTCGGTTCGACATAGTCAACGCGGGTAGTGATGATTTACAGTATTAAGCAGCGAAACGGACATGTTATCCAGGATGACCAACCCTGACCACATGAATCCCAAGGTCTTTCGAATGAAAGGAGGATATGTGCGTAATGGGAAGTATGCTCTGATGGGATTGGTAATATTCGTTGATAGTTACGTATTTTTGTAAACCCTTAGACCCAACTTACTCATTCAGTAGCAGTTAAAACCGACACATGGTATCTTAATTGTTTGTTGGTTGGTTGTTTAACGCCACGGTCAGCATTACCCCTGCAATGAATATTCTGATGTCATGATTCATCGAAAGGTGAGAGCCAAATTATGGATTAACGATTTCAAACAAATTGTCACACTGATGCCTTTGGATTGAAAATAAACGTCTGCATTCAATATCGCGCTGACCCTGAAACCCCGCTTATCCGACCATTGCCGTTGAAAAATATATATTCAACAACAATGATTAGATGAACATTATCGTCCTGGTTAATGGGACTTCACTGTTTGCATCATGACCATCACAGACAACCCAGACCGTATAACACTCCCGCACATTTAAAGGTCTTACCCATGGGATGTCTGACATTGACCGCCAAAGAACTGTGTCATCCATCAAATGCCCCATAGTGAAGTTAGTCTGGAAATGGACCATCTCAATCCGCCCATTGTTGCCATGTAATTGTGTAATTGCGAGGACGGTAAGAAGGATACGCTCGTCGGCTAAATTATTAAGACCGAATATGCAATATCGTCGTCGCTAGCGCGCAGTTTATCCCTATTTGTCGCACTTATAGACTTGTCAGACACGAAAAACAGATTACATATTTTTCTGAGGGTCGAAATAATCGAATCTCGAGCACACAAAGAAGTGTATCATGAGAGCTAATGATTCTCTTTCCTCAATCTTGACAGGAAATATTGTAATTAGTCAGGAAAACGCCAGAATTTGGCGCACAATAACCTTAGTTGACAGAAAGAAGACAGGCTGAAAAGATAAGCAAAGCGCTGCGAAAAGTATTTCTTTAATCATTCTAACATACGCGAGAATGACATGGTAACTGCCTGAAGGGCATCATTAAGTTAACTTAAATTCTATTTTATTTCGAACACTACAGAAAGCTCTGCCCACAATGTAGTTTTATTCAGATCAAAAGAGTCATACATTTTTAAACCGCTGGTCGTATTATGTACGACACGAAAACGAATTACTTGATTTATCTTTTTGCCTTTCCGAGACCTCAATGTAATTAACACTGATTGTTGAAACGTTATGCTTAACATGAAAGCGTGCCATAGTTGTAAAGGACGTTAATGGTCAGGTAGTATGACCTTGCTTTTTTTTGCATTTTGACATCATTAAGTGTTTTATTATCCTGAACTCCATTTGAATTTCTCATCCTGAGTGTACCCGTTCTGTACGTGGCTTCCATGTACAGCAGGAAAAGCTTGTTCATTTGACGCTCTGCCAGTGCCACTTTACAGTTCATTGCAAGTGTAAGTTTTTATATGTACAGCTTCCAAATTGTTCAACCAGAGGTGGTTATAGTGATTTGATACCTCTGATTGACCAATCTGAATCGGTTAATTTCCAAATTCACGGGAGAGTAGAAATTATGTGAACCCTTCATACTGTCAATACTAGAATGGTGCCATATTGCCTGTTTATTATGGATGTGTTGGGATGCAGAAAGAATATATAAGCTGGGATCTTTCAGTCAATACAACAGTGTGTCAGTGTCATGGTATATAATTGAATATTCAACGAAGAAATTTAACTGTATATCTATCGACAGTGATGTGGAGTGAAAATGGCTTTAACGTCGCCTTCAAGGTTAATCACATATATAACGGCCTCCATGCAGCTGCCTGTACAGGTCTGTATTAGTGCCAGTTTAGGGCTAGCGAGGCGGAGGGATAGCCCAAGGGTTAAAGCGTCTGCCCGTTGTGCTGAAAACCCAGGTTCGATTCCCAACATGGGTACAAACTGGGACGCCTATTTATGGTGTGCCCTGCTGTGATATTGCTGGAATATTGCCATAACTTACCATACTCACTCACTTGTAGTACCATAACTTTGGGATACTACATGTTTAACACGAATACCAAACTAAAACACAGTATACACATAACCTTTGAATCGACTTTGTGTTTTATTCAGTTAATGTCCAGCAACAGGCAGGTTACATGTAAATATAATCTATTCACGTTATTTTCGTATGACGCCGATGGGTATCGAACAACCGACCTTCCGCTCTCCAGGTTGGGCCTCATCAACTACATTACGGGGGCGGACTCATCTGTCGATAGTGATCTCTAGTTAACATTGCTCACGTATAATCTGAGAAACCTTGCTAGGAATTAGGTTTCCCTGTCCTATTTATGTCTGGCGTCTCAGTTTGTATTTCGTGTCCTGGACGTCCGCTTTCAAATGCTGGAGGATAATAGACCTTACATGATGGCTCCTATACACGTGGATATTGTCTGATTAGTAACATGGATATATGACTGTAGGTGTTGAAGGTGTGAAATAAAATAAAAAGGCAATAACGTCTTGTTTATTTAAATTGCTAAATACCTTATACATGTAGGCGATTTGGCCTTAAGATGATACAAACTAAGCAGTATTTCATAATAAATGTAAGTAAACATTCGCATAGGTAATCTCCCGAATGTCAGCTAGCATAGTTTGCCTATGCGGATTTGATGCAGGAGTAACTCTGTTCAGACACTCACATATGAATGAACAAAGGCGCTTCATAATGGAAGTGAAGCTTTCATGTATGTTCTTTCAATAGATTTCAACACAGACACCCTCGGTTTAACTATACAGTACGACATTGTAGAGATATTCTAAATTTTCACACATAAACATAAACCCTCCTCCATATTTACATATGCCTTTTCTTTGCAACACTTTTGCATTTATATTTCAATGGACAGCTTGAATAATAGTGAATGTATTTAGTACAACTTCAGTTATCATTAGTATCATGAAATGGAACAGTAAACAAAATATGGAAATAGATAAATAGTTATATCCTTAATTTATTTATCCTTATATCCTGTATTTATATCCTTAAACAATACTTATATTTTATTGTTACTTGAAATTGTCCACATCGCATCATATTCGTACTTTTTTAAATACCATTATACAATCATTCAGATTTATCTCCATCAGAACACAGAATAACCCGGTTTAGTGATAATTTCATTATATTAGTATCGTAAGGCTTATGTTCCCTGGTAGAACACTCGGCACTGTATGTTGTGAAAGGGTACATAGATTGCTCAGTTGCTCTAGTTCAGTTGCCAGTTGAACATAAACCAAGACTCGTTGTCCGATGGGACAATGCAATCTACGCCCAAGCACTAGTGTTCTCTGATATTGGGAACACTGCGCGTTGGGTGATTGTAATCTTGCCACTTTTTATACGTATCGAACATTCCTGAGGGAGGTATTATAAACTATTTACTCAGAGCTAAATTATATAATAGCGTGAAACTGTCTAGCTTGTTTTATTCCTGTCTTTAATAGTTGAGTGATAACGTGTAACTTACCAAGATACGAACTTGGTCTGGATTAGCTGATTTTGTAAGAATAGTTCACATCTTCTTGTGAAGATTTGTCGCTAGATGTCTTGTGTTTTGTAAGTGTATGTTACTTCTTTATGTCCCTAGTTGGATGTGTTCTGTTGCAAATGGATTGCCGATACCGCTTCTGTTTTTGTGTTTCAACAATATTTGATTGTATCCTTTGTTTTTAGAGTTCTCTTGGGGGAAACAGATTCTGTGGCTACGACTAAATGATGTACATTTGTTTCTTCCCCTTCCTTTCAGGGCAGAGGAGAGCATCAAACTAGGGCTCCAGTTACGTAAAACACGTATCATAATCTTGCCTGTTCGTGTGATTCGCTCACGCTGTAATACGCTGTAATACCTGATCATGGAAAAGGATGTTTCTTAATTTGTTTCTAATAGGACCATATACAGCCTAAAATCGATCCCAGCAAACCCGATCTTGTCTGTATCTCTTGACAGCAATGTGATTCACAAGAATACGGAACAGGCCTGATGAATTATTGCAAACCTTGCCTTTGACATGTCTCGCTTGCGTCCTAAGTACACAGTCGTCAGGATCCCCTTTGTTCTTGGTGTCCTTTTCTTAGTATCGCTTGACGCACATGAGGCTTCTCCACCAGAAGCACAGCTTTTTATACACTCCATGGGTTGCCGCTTAGGGGAGTGTTCATATTCTCCGGAAAGTTATTGGTGGGTTCATGTAATCAGCCCTTCCTGGGAAAAATCCTGTTACTGCGAGTAGGAGGGGTAAGGGTACCGGAGCTCATGATGAGCCTAATCAGACTTCTTGGGTCACCAAACCTCCCTTTGTTGCATTTCATATAAATCTGTAAAAGACTGTGTGACATATATTATATTTTGGGGAGGCTGACAACAAGTCGTGGTCTTCCTGGCATGCGCTCACTTTATGATAAGCATGTCGTTCTGTGCCAGTAACTTGCAATTGTTACACGTGTCATGTACAAACCCCATTAAGGTTGATAGCGGTCGGGAAATAATCATTAATTCACTTAATCCTTTCCTGCCACATCTGCACACTTCGTCAAACTCTAAATGTTATCGTCCCCCTGGGAACTACAATCACACAACACTTCTTATATTCTTTGATGTGGTAATATTGTAAAATGACATGCTTAAGAGACAGTAAAGCCATAAGTATGTCAGTACGGAAACACCCTTCCCAAAGTGTCATTGTTTTTATCAGATTCTACATCAGGAAGAAAACTGCTGTGCAAAAATATTTCAAGATTGACCTATTAGGGAAACCGCATGTCGTGAAGTCTATGGAGACCTCCAACTCAACCCAGGTTTGGAAAAAAGTTGAAACCCCTGTGAAAGGAAAAAGAAGTCATGGAGTCGTAATTCAACACTGAAATCGGATTAGTTGGTGGCACAGTGGTGTAACTTGCATCCTTAGCGGTTCCAAATCAGGTTCCAACCCCATACGCGCTCACAACTGGACAACCACTTTCTTGTTATGGAGTGTTTGGTTTATTACGTTCTAACGTACCCCAAGCAATTATCAAACTGTATGGCTGCGCTCCAATAACTGACCTTATGAACATCGCTCAATAAAATATTATGGCGTGTCTGTGTTGGTGTTATTTGTTAATAAGATGATAATATACTGAAAATATATTTGATACAATGGTCATTAGTACTATAAATTTATACTTCAACACGATAAGGAGATATACCTGACAATAGTAAACGTTCTCATCATAACCTGGTTCATACATTTGTTTTGAGCTATTACTACTAACCTTTAGTATGACGTTAATGTCATCATCATTAATAAAACAAATGTGTTTGCTCTTCTTTCGACTACTTTACGTATTGCTAACGTCATTCCATATTATCGAGTTCCTAGCTGTGACATTCAAGGGTACACTCTTACGCATTTCTGGTTCAAATTACATAGGCTATGTACATGCATCCCCTCCCTTTAATAACTCTAAGTTGATTCCCAATTGCAAGTTGAAACTACAGTATCAGTCCGTGAGAGAACTAGGTGTGAAACCAACAAACAACACAGCAATGTGATATAATAAACAATTGTATTCTAAAATAAACTATGTTCACAGTTCAAAACAAATAACAACACAGTACACAACAGCAAGGCAGTACAAACTTTAAGGTGGTGAAATATAAATACAAGATACGTTACTGTAGCAGCAAAGAAATTGGTAGGTTGGTTGGTTGTTTAACGGCGCACTCAGCAATATAAAGACATTGGCATTCGTATCGCAGCCACAGTAGTCCAAGTTGCAACAAGGCAGAGTATCCAGGGTATAATCGTCATCATTCACTCTACTAGTCTGGTGGCAACTAGTGATGAGATGAGAAGCTATACCCAGCTCCCCTTATATACACTAGAATATGATGCTAGAAAATTCTATATTACTCTCTAAGGCAGATGAGCCTGGAATCAGCTCCTTGATGGCACTTTCCAGATATTCCTGTCTAAATCTGGTACAAGTCTAAATATTGCAAAAGTCAAGACAGAGTACACCACTGACCCTCACTGACTATTCCTATATTCAATGTACATTACATACACAATAAATAACCCTGCTACATAACAGTTATCATGTTTCCTAAACATGCTCCATATACGCATGGTTCTCTGGCGTTGTTAAAGACGTCAGCGCAAGTTCTTCTACTACAGACAATGTTACCATGACATGAAACAAACTAGGAACGCAATGTCTTCAAATACGAATGAAGGAACGTGGCATGTTTCACATTTGTTTTTAAACTTAAAGATATATAAAATAGCTTCTTCCTTTAACACTCGACGGTGTTAATTGAGCATGAAAGTTCCTGAGCTGATGCCAACCTATATTCCAGCAACAATGCTTTATCAGCAACAGTCTTGCTTTGAAGATGTATTAGTTGATGAATACTTCATGTCAGCTTTATTCATGCTCAGATTAAGGTTCAGAATATAAAATGACAAATGGTGCCAGTTAGTTCTAATAATACCTCAAGGGCGATGGTGACGATGTTCAGGCCCCATCAATGAAGCAGGTTGACCCTAACATCCTCTTCTATCAAACACTTCGTTCCATTCTTGCGTTTCCATGCTTTAGAAAAACTGAACGTTCACATAATTATATTATTGACACTGAGAAACGTCCCATAATCCCTAATTGTGTCGTTATTTGGCAGTGATTTATGGCTGTGTTCAATATCTCGTCGTTAAATTATTTGTTTTTGGTATAGAGTACTTTCTTGTCGGCATTAACAATGTGAAACATTTCCAGTCTTTAGAGCTTGCATAGTATGTACCGAAGAAATGAATTCCTAAAGTTTATAGAGTGCGTCAAGGATTTGATGTTGATAGAGTGCATTAAGCCTCTTCTGTTATGGATGTAACCTTACCTGACTGTACTTTTCGAGAGTGTCTTGATCACAGGAATGAGGATTACCTCAATGACGACAGGCTTTATCTTGTTGAACGTTTCTATCCACAGAAAGTGTACCGCTGTTCACCAACAGGCTCTGGTGAAATAACATGAGTGGTAAGTTTTCTGAGGTGGCAACTAATTACAAGCAGCTATTAGCTTTCATCTGGTTGTTTAGTTTGTAAACACCCTTCCTTCAGAATATGTGATAGTTTGATTGCTTTGGGGAGTAAACCAGCCTTGGTAATTGGAAGTAACAGAATTTCATTTTGTTTGATAGTGATGCAGGGAATTGGATGTAGATGTACATCAGTGATTCCAGTACTCGGAACTCATACATGGTCTTTGAAATATGCATGAAATATATCTGGTGTCACCAGTAACACAGTAAACGTGTGTCACTCTGTACAATACACGATTTAGAGGATTAGAATGGGCTGATAAGTAACTTAGAATTATGCATGAAGGGATGATCGCTTACGTCATTATAGTATTACGCTTATCCTTAATGTCTTTATCCGTTAATGATCCCGATGATACGTTGTACACACTATATCACGATTGTCTACCCATTTCCTATGGTCTTCCATGCCCTATTTTAGACTTTTACAGAATGACAAGTATTAGTTCTATTCATGTTACTAGTGATCCATTACATAAAAGAATGTGTGTTACTCGCTACCTGCTTCTTTCTTTGAGCATCTGATTGTGATTGTTTTGAACGCTCTCTCTGCAGATCTGGTTTTCGAATAACCGGCACATTAATTCCCATGAAATGTAGTTTAACTGAGATGAGATTACATGATTAGCCTTCTTCCCTAAGCAGAAACACTTCCATCATGAGTCTTTTGAGGGGCGCCGTGTTATTAAAAGCAGTACATGCAATCTCCACGAATTTAATAGAAGTGTATTATATTTCCCCATTATCATACAAATCCTCAACTCACATTGGTTCACATGCCATCATGAAATTCGGTCCTTACAATAATTTGGTGCATTGAGCGGGAAAAAAGCTTTCCATATTCACAAGGAATCCTTTTAAAGGTAGAGTCTTTTGCACTTATGAAGAAGAAGAAGAAGAAGAAGAAGAAATATAGTTTATTAATGTGTCACATGCTGCAGAACATTAAAAAATGACGGTACATTATTGCAAGAATTTAAAAGCAGCATCCGGCCATAAGGCCTATGAGACACAAATGTCACAGTTGTATAAAACATTAGTAATAAAATCACACCCACACATACACACACGCAGGCCGAACCGTATGCACAAACACAGAACGCATACACCTTCACACACCCACATGCACGCACACATACACATACACACACACACACACACAAGCGCACGAGCCTACAGACAGACACCTACGACAGACAGACACACACGAATACACACACACACTTATGTGACTGCACCAATAGAATGTGTCTGTAAATACCTTCAAATTGTGATAATACAAGGAAATGCAATAGAAAGAGTACTCACGTTTGTAATTCAAAACTTGTGAAATGTAAACCCTCAAGGTTGGAGCTGCAGGAGTATTGCTTGGCAAGAAGGGGAAATAACTATTGAAAAGCTGAAGTCATCCCTCTTGTAACATAGTCTTGTGAAGAAGTGGATTATGTGCGTGATGAAGATATTTTAAAAGGCTACATAATGGATATTTGTTCCTGGTCCCACGACACCTCAGTATTACAAATAATGTCCCCATGTTCATCATGGTACATTTAACCAGTAGGTTACAGGAACATTATACTCTCCAGACAAATATAGACTGTGATTGTAAACTAAATGCAAAAGAAAGCGTCCATGCTTCACAAAATATATCGCTCAATGACAGCTTTTAAGATGCAAACACAAACCTAAGAGTTAATCAAATAGAATCATGACCACTTAACGCAGCAGATTGTGTTTAAAACCATCCTCAATCGATAATACTGTATTGGACAAGCTGTATCGACAGTTGCATGTGCCACTCACATATCCCAATATGATCTGAAGTGTACCATGGTAAAGGAGGGGCACTTTTGTAAAGCGCCTTGCTCCTACTAATAAGCATCACCTTTAGGACAACTGGATGCAGCATGTTGATAAACAAATCTGGTCAATAAACAGGTATTGGTGAAACAAACAGCGTTGTTCTGCCTTTTTAGTTCTGTAACTTTTATTTGGGTTATTTGTCCCTTGAGAATATGACAGTTTGCCTTTCCAAGTAGAATGCTGTATCGATAATATTACGAATAAAGTAGAGTGGAAACGAAATGTTTATATCTGCAAATTAATAGGTCATTAGAAACTTAAGATAAACATCTTTAAACTATTGGGCTGTAGGGTTCGTCACCCCGAAGACCCGGGTTTGATTAACCACATGAGCACAATGTGTCTCCCCCCGCCGTGATATTGCTGGGATATTGCTAAAAGCTCACTCACTCATTCATGATGCACACAATGAGAGTATGCTGCAACCTACACGTGAATTACACAAACCTACTCGTTGGGTGTCCTCCCATTACGCAGACAGGCAGTTCGCAGACACCTTAAAACAACAACATTTACGGTTCAATGAACAGATTACCTACTACCTGTTACCTACATATTATAATGGAATAGTCCAAATAAAAGCACAAGAAAAGAAACTGAAGCTGTATTGTTTACTTCGAAAGATGGCCGAAAAGACATGGATGCTGCACTACATTGCTGCACTACAGCTGATTTTCATAAACATTTCGGGTTAACCTTAATTATGATTTATTTAGAATATAAAAATAATACGTATCATGTCAATGTGGCCATGTATGTGAGAATGTTTTTCATTACTTTCTTGAAAGTCCATTGTATACTTTTCAAAGACAGAAACTGTTACAATCTTTAGAAAGTATTGTTAGAATTAGAACACTGATTGGTATTAATCATATTTTGCATTTCAATGTAGGTCCCTTATTTACTGAAAATGTTTTCAAATATGTACATATCTATATCTCTCAAACAAAACGTTTTCTCAGTTAACTTCTGCTATACATATTCTATTATTGGGTCAGGGCTTTTCTAAGTTGGATAACTTGTGCCCAATCCTTTTTTTGAATGAATAAAATATGTATCAGTCAATAAACACAACCAAATCTCTCAGTAGCAAACCTGTTTTTATATTCGATGGTAATTAATAGTAAAAACAATTTGAGAAGAGAAGACAGATTAACATTTAATCACAACAAAGTTCTATTTACACACAATCAAACTTCTCAGTAACAAACCTGTTTCAGGCTTGTACAACCCCTATATGTAAAATCAAGACAATATTTAAAACCTAACACAATATGTAAAACCTTAACGCAAATCGTGAAAAATAACACAACATGTAAACAATTAACGCAATATGTAAAAGATGTCTTTAACGCAACATTTTTGAACTTAATATATCAAAAAATAACGTAATA
Organism: Haliotis rubra; assembly: GCF_003918875.1. NCBI lineage: Eukaryota > Metazoa > Mollusca > Gastropoda > Lepetellida > Haliotidae > Haliotis > Haliotis rubra. The sequence goes on along the minus strand of NW_025765214.1, from coordinate 685,180 downwards.
TGTAAAATCCAGTTTTAGGTTTGAATATTAGGGGTGGCAATCCAAATCCATTTTTTCACAAATTTGGCAAAAACAAATGACTTTATTTACAAAACTAAGATAGCTCTTTCTCTCTCACTGTTCCTCTGCTCTGGACAACTTTCTGTCTCACTGTCCCTCTGCTCTGGACAACTTTCTGTCTCACTATCCATTTGTTCTGGACCACTTTTTCTCTCACTGTCCCATTGTTCTGGACCACATTCTCGCTCACTGTCCCTTTGTTCTGGACCACTTTTTATCTCACTGTCCCATTGTTCTGGACGACTTTCTCTCTCACTGCCCCTTTGTTCTGGACCACCTTCTCTCTCACTGTCCCATTGTTCTGGACTACTTTCTGTCTAACTGTCGACCTGAACTGTGCTATCTCTCTCTTTGCCTTTTCTACCTGTTCTACTCTTAATTTGATCAGTTGGATTTGGACTCATGTAGTGTTTCCCTTCATTTTCATATATCACTGGACTCTGTCCGGGTAGAATCTCTTTGGGGAGAAATTGTGTTACTGTTACGTTTACATCAAAGATTCTGACCTCTATCATAAGATTCTTGATACAACCGTTAGAACCAGGTGATCACCATATGTCTGGTGAGTGAGTGAGTGAGTGAATGAGTTAATAAGGTTAAACAACCTTTCAGCAATTTGTCAGATATTGTAGACGTTAATTACACTGAGATGTCTCCATTTAGATAAACAATGAATATATTGTTCCACTTGTACTAATGTTTGATACAACGTCAAATAATCACATGAATGTCACAGAATACACAGCGAATGGCAATCTATGTGATTAAATGGTGAATTGCGATTATAATTTCTTAGGCGTGGTTTGTGATTTTGCAATTCTATGCAGGTATCATTGATCTTGGCATTGGCATTTTTGATGGATTGAGTTTTTTGAAACCTTGAACAACAAGTTCTGTTACCCATTTACATCATTATTCCATATTACTTAAATTGCATCAAATAAAATAACTTTATTTCATTAAATTTGAGCGATCAACATCGGGATCCAGTCTCAAATGTCTCTGGTATTACTCGATTTCATTGGCAGCAATATTAGCTGTGACTTGATTGAAGGAAATCAGATATGATTGGAATGGAAATGCCCGAATCACTGCGATGTATCTGGCATGTCCATTATACCTAAAAGAGCAAGTTGGATTTACCATTTCTAAATCAAAGATATTTGTGTCCAGCGACACATTTATACCTAAACAGTAATGTCCACATTTTGGAGTAACATAATATATGCAAACACATCGTGACAAATATGATATTTTCTCTAAAATTCATTCAAAAGTGTCTCGTAATTTTTATGGGATGGCTTAAAAAAAAAATTTCAGGATTTGTTACATTTCATTTGTGTATTTTGAGGTGAGATTAAAACAAATATATTTGTCTTTCTACCAAAAAAAGTAACAAATACATTAATTCGATAAAGGAAAATGTTTTGCTTAATTCACCACTAAACAGGACAAATATGAAAACAAAACTAGTCTCTCAACAAAAACAATGAAAAGAAAAAGAACAAAATACCAAAATTGATATCTGCAGAATTCCAAGTTGAACCTTGGTTACCGTACCCAATATCATTAAAAATTGATAAACCAGTTCTTGAGATATAGCGCAAACCAGTTGTTTGGACGGACACACTGACGCACGGACGGAGGGTAATTTTATATCCCCAACTTTTCTTTACATGCGCGTTGTGGGATAAAAAAAGGCCAAATATCAAATAAGTTAGAAATGAGGTTAATTTTGACAGAAATATTGCAACAGCTTAGTTATTTTGAAAAACAATACAGTAAAGTTTCTAAAACAATGAATTTCAGTCGCCAAGAGTTTTACAGATTCCGTTAATTTTTTACATATTGCGTTAGTTTTTACATACTGTCTTGATTTTACATATTGGGGTTGTACAAGGCTCACCATACTCTACTCACTGGACAGTGGACTGTTCCTTTATACCCCGCAGGTGTGATCCTAGTTAACCTTCTAGTTTCAGTGTCTGTCAATAGATTGTCTGTCAAATGGGTGTCTGTCAATTGACAGATAACCACTCGTTGGTTCCAGATCTATTGTTAATGCTTAAGAGGATGATAACACAAAGACGATACTTGATGTTTTTGAAAATCTACCACAGACGGCATTTGTTAGGATCCAGGAATATAAAGAAAATATAACCAATATGTTCTTGTTTCATACGTTTTCAAGAGCTTCATCCCCACCTTCATTCCAGATACCTTTTCATTCAAATGTCGGCAAAGTGTTTCTGTTTCACACCTAGTTCTTTTACAGATTACCTATTTAGTTTCAGCTTGGGAATGAACCCATAACAGTATACACGTATCTGCTGCAGATCAAAGTAAAGTAAAAATGATCAAATATATCCCATTTGATGTCATATGGATGAAAATCATTTTACTGTACTCCTCTTTAATGTGCCTGCATAAGTATTGAGTAAGCTTGACAAATACACATGCAAGTGGACACTGTGACATAGTCGATAGCTAAACTGTTGTATGGTCTTTTTGAGGGATAAAGCATGAGACTTTGCAAGTTCCATCATATTTGATTAATGCACCTGTTGACACGGTTCACACAATATATTTCCTTACACCAAAGAGTACTTGGTTTATTGAGTCATAGTAGATTAGCGATGCAACATAGACTTATGTCACCTGTTAATTTAAACCCGCTAAACGTAATTTGACGCCAAGCTCAACTTTGAAAACACAAGATGAATATCTCCTGAACATCAACAGATGCTTATTCGGGTCGACTTGACGACATCGTCAACACAGAACGGAGATCACTTTAATAGTGAGATCAAATAAACACTCAGTCTTTTAAGACACGCGAGAAGTGATGATCACAACGTTAAACAGCGTAACGGACATGCCATCTGGGATGACATTAGTATAAGCCTTACCACATGAATCTCAAGGTCTTTCGAATGAAAGGAGGATATGTGCGTAATGGGAAAGATGCTCTAATAGATCATAATATTCGTTGATAGTTACGTATTTTTATAATTGTTTGAAGCTATCTGTTAAAGGGGCGCTGGTGACCAAGTACCCTAAGGCGCTGTAATTAGTTGTGCAGAGTTGCATCCATTGGGTTCGATTGTGAATCGAATCCCAGTTCATCCAGAAAATACTTCCAAGTTTGTCAGCACCATACCCGTGTTCGAGCGTTTCAAGGTTGTAAAGGTCTAAGATCAGAATCATTTGGGGCTTTTATCCCCCATCAAACTTATAGACCGTGATATAACTGGAACATTGTTCAAAGCGGCCTTAAACCCAACTTACTCATTCAGTAGCAGTTAAAACCGACACATGGTATCTTAATTGTTTGTTGGTTGGTTGTTTAACGCCACAGTACAATACCCCACCAATGAATATTCTGATGTCATGATTCATCGAAAGGTGAGAGTCAAATTATGGATTAACGATTACCAACAAATTGTCACCCTGATGCCTTTGCCTTGAAAATAAACGTCTACATTCAATGTAGCGTTGGCCCTGAAACTCAGCTTACCCGACCATTACCATTGGAAGATATATATTCAATAACAATGATTTGATGAACATTATGGACCTGATTGATGGGATCTCACTGTGTGCATCATGACCATCACAGACAACCCAGACCGTATAACACTCCCGCACATTTAAAGGTCTTACCCATGGGATGTCTGACATTGACCGCCAAAGAACTGTGTCATCCATCAAATGCCCCATAGTGAAGTTAGTCTGGAAATGGACCATCTCACACCGCCCATTGCTGCCATGTAATTGTGTAATTGCGAGGACGGTAAGAAGGATACGCTCGTCGGCTGAATTAGTAATACAGAATGTGCAATATCGTCGTCGCTAGCTCGCACTATATCCCTATTTATCGCACTTATAGACTTGTCAGACACGAAAACAGATTACATATTTTTCTGAGGGTCGAAATAATCGAATCTCGAGCACACAAAGAAGTGTATCATGAGAGCTAATGATTCTCTTTCCTCAATCTTGACAGGAAATATTGTAATTAGTCAGGAAAACGCCAGAATTTGGCGCACAATAACCTTAGTTGACAGAGAGAAGACAGGCTGAAAAGATAAGCGAAGCGCTGTGAAAAGTATTTCTTTAATCATTCTAACATACGCGAGAATGACATGGTAACTGCCTGAAGGACATCATTAAGTTAACTTAAATTATATTTTATTTCGAACACTACAGAAAGCTCTGCCCACAATGTAGTTTTATTCAGATCAAAAGAGTCAAACCGCTGATCGTATTATGTACGATACGAAAACGAATTACTTGATTTATCTTTTTGCCTTTCCGAGGCCTCAATGTAATTAACACTGATTGTTGAAACGTTATGCTTAACATGAAAGCGTGCCATAGTTGTAAAGGACGTTAATGGTCAGGTAGAATGACCTTGCTTTGTTTGCTATTTTGACATCATGAAGTGTTTTATGATCCTGAACTCGATTTGAATTACTCATCCTGAGTGTACCCGTTCTGTGCGTGGCTTCCATGTACAGCAGGAAAAGCTTGTTCATTTGACGCTCTGCCAGTGCCACTTTACAGTTCATTGCAAGTGTAAGTTTTTATATGTGCAGCTTCCAAATTGTTCAACCCAAGGTGGTTATAGTGATTTGATACCTCTGATTGACCTATCTGAATCGGTTAATGTCCAAATTTACGGGAGAGTAGAAATTATGTGAACGCTTCATACTGGCAATACTAGAATGGTGCCATATTGCCTGTTTATTATGGATGTGTTGGAATGCAGAAAGAAAATATAAACTGGGATCTTTCAGTCAATACAACTGTGTGTCAGTGTCATGGTATATACTTGAATATTCAACAAAGAAATTTAACTGTATATCTATCGACAGTGATGTGGAGTGAAAATTGCTTTAACGTCGCCTTCAAGGTTAATCACATATATCACGACCTGCATGCAGCTGCCTGTACAGGTCGGTATTAGTGCCAGTTTAGTGCTAGCGAGGCTGAGGGGTAGCCCAATAACTCACCATATTCACTCACTTGTAGTAACATAACATTGGGATACTACATGTTTAATACGAATACCAAACTAAAACACAGTATACACATAACCTTTGAATCGACTTTGTTTTATTCAGTTAATGTCCAACAACAGGCAGGTTACATGTACATATAATCTATTCACGTTATTTTCGTATGACGCCGACGGGTATCGAACAACCGACCTTCCGCTCTCCGGGTTGGGCCTCATCAACTACATTACGGGGGCGGACTCATCTGTCGACAGTGATCTCTAGTACTATCTGAGAAACCTTGCTAGGATTTAGGTTTCCCTGTCCTATTTATGTCTGGCGTCTCAATTTGTATTTCGTTTCCTCGACGTCCGGGGATGTTGTCTGATTAGTAATATGGATATATGACTGTAGGTGTTGAAGGTGTGAAATAAAATAAAAAGGCAATAACGTCTTGTTTATTTAAATGGCTAAATGCGTTATACATGTAGGAGATTTGGCCTTGAGATGATACAAACTATGCAGTATTTCATAATAAATGTAAGTAAACATTCGCATAGGTAATCTCCCGAATGTCAGCTAACATAGTTTGCCTATCCGGAGTTGATCGCGGAGTAACTCTGTTCAGACACTCACATATGAATGAACAATGGCGTATCATAATGGAAGTGAAGCTTTCATGTATGTTCTTTCAATCAATTTCAACACAGTCACCCGTGTTGTAACTATACAGTCAACATTGTGGAGATTTTCTAAATTTTCACACATAAACATAAAACCTCCACCATATTTACATATGCCTATTCTTTGCAACACATTTGCATTTATATTTCAATGGACAGCTTGAATAATAGTGAATGTATTTAGTACAACTTCAGTTATCATTAGTATCATGAAATGGAACAGTAAACAAAATATGGAAATAGATAAATACTTCTATCCTTAATTTATTTATCCTTATATCCTGTATTTATATCCTTAAACAGTACTTATATTTATTGTTACTTGAAATGGTCCTAATCGCATCATATTCGTACTTTTTTTAAATACCACCATACAATCATTCAGGTTTTATGTCCATCAGAACACAGAATAACCCGGTTTAGTGATAATTTCATTATATTAGTATCGTAAGGCTTATGTTCCCTGGTAGAACACTCGGCACTGTATGTTGTGAAAGGGTACATAGATTGCTGAGTTCTAGTTCAGTTGCCAGTTGAACATAAACAAAGACTCGTTGTCCGATGGGACAATGCAATCTACGCCCAAGTACTAGTGTTCTCTGACATTGGGAACACTGCGCGTTGGGTGATTGTAATCTTGCCACTTTTTATATGTATCGAACATTCCTGAGGGAGGTATTATAAACTATTTACTCAGAGCTAAATTACATAATAGCGTTAAACTGTCCAGCTGGTTTTATTCCTTCCTTTAATAGTTGAGTGATAACGTGTAACTTACCAAGATACGAACTTGGTCTGGATTAGCTGATTAGCTAGATGTCTTGTGTTTTGTAAGTGTATGTTACTTCTTTATGTCCCTCGTTGGATGTGTTCTGTTGCGAATGGATTGTCGATACCGCTTCTGTTTTTGTGTTTCAACAATGTTTGGTTTGTATCCTTTGTTTTTAGAGTTCTCTTGGGGGAAACAGATTCTGTGGATACGACTAAATGAGGTACATTTGTTTCCTCACCCTTCCTTTCAGGGCAGAGGAGAGCATCAAACTAGGGCTCCAGTTACGTAAAACACGTATCATAATCTTGCCTGTTCCTGTGATTCGCTCACGCTGTAATACCTGATCATGGAAAAGGATATGTTTCTTAATTTGTTACTAATAGGACCATATACAGCCTAAACTCGATCCCAACAAACCCGATCTTGTCTGTATCTTTTGACAGCAATGCGATTCACAAGAATACGGAACAGGCATGATGAATTATTGCAAACCTTGCCTCTGACATGTCTTGCTTGCGTCCTAAGTACACAGTCGTCAGGATCCCCTTTGTTCTTGGTGTCCTTTTCTTAGTATCGCTTGACGCACATGAAGCTTGTGGCCCTTTTCTCCACCAGAAGCACAGCTTTTTATACACTCCGAGGGTTGCCGCTTAGGGGAGTGTTCATATTCTCCGGAAAGTTCTCCAGACGTCTTAGGTCACCAAACCTCCCATTGTTGCATTTCATATAAATCTGTAAAAGACTGTGTGACATATATTATATTTTGGGAGGCTGACATGAGGTTACCTTGGACAACAAGTCGTGGTCTTCCTGGATTGCGCTCACTGGATGATGAGCATGTCGTTCTGTGCCAGTAACTTGCAATTGTTACACGTGTCATGTACAAACCCCATTAAGGTTGATAGCGGTGGGAAATAATCATTAATTCACTTAATCCTTTCCTGCCACATCTGCACACTTCGTCAAACTCTAAATGTTATCGTCCCCTTGGGAACTACAGTCACACAACACTTCTTATATTCTTTGATGTGGTATTTTTGTAAAATGACGTGGTTTGGAGACAGCAAAGCCATAAAGATGTCAGTACGGAAACACCCTTCCCAAAGTGTCATTGTTTTTATCAGATTCTACATCAGGAAGAAAACTGCTGTGCAAAAATATTTCAAGATTGACCTATTAGGGTAACCGCATGTCGTGAAGTCTATGGAGACATCCAACTCAAACCAGGTTTGGAAAAGAGTTTCTGTGAAAGGAAAAAGAAGACACGAAGTCGTAATTCAACTCTGAAATCGGATTAGTTTGTGGCTCAGTGGTGAAACATGCATTCTCATCCGTTCGGGTTCCCAACTCAGACGCGCCCACAACTGGACAACCTTGGTGATATGGAATGGGTTTTTTTATGATTTAGGCTGCGCCCAGCAATAATCAAGCTCCTGGCAGTATCGAGTCTTGGCCAGCGGTCCAGTGATTCGCCTCATGAGCATGAAAATTCTAGATTACTCTCTAAGGCAGATGAGTCTGGAATCAGGTCCTTGTAGCACTTTCCAGATCTTTCTGTTTAAATCTAGTACAAATCTAAATATAAAGCAGATACAGCACACCACTGACCCTCATTGACTATTCACATATTCAAGGTATATTACATACACAGTAAATAACTGCTACATAACATTTACCATATGTCCTACCCATTCTCCAAATATACGGTTCTCTGACGTTGTAAAAGACGCCAGCGCACGTTCTTCTACTACAGACAATGTTACCATGACATGAAACAAAACTAAGAACGCAGTATTTTCAAATACGAATGAAGGAACATGGCATGTTTCACATTTGTTTTTTGAACTTAAAGATATATAGAATAGCTGCTTCCTTTAACACTTAACGGTGTTAATTGAGCATGAAAGTTCCTGAGCTGATGCCAACCTATATTCCCTACTTCGCCTTCCAAGTGTGTGTTGCATGTCGAAAGCAAGAGACAACCTAGCAGCTGCATTACTTCCAGAGTTGAGGTGACTATGTGTGGGTGCGCCATTTATTAATACATGTATACACAAGTACTTCCCCGTTTGAAATGACTTTGCGTTTACTCAAGTTTGATATGAAATCGGGCTACCTCTACTGACATGGGTACCGAAACGTCCCACTGGAAGATTAGTCTTCAACAGTTTCTCAAGTTCCAACTTGAGAATATCATATTTCACCTAATATATCGGGTAGAGAAGACCTCTATCTGCAGTTAATTCACTATGATCTAGATTCAGTCAACGTTAATCAGAAGGACTTTCGTCATCATTTAATTTGAACATATCATCGACCTCCGGAAGAATTAATGTGGCGTGCTATAGCTCTTTCAGATGTGTGTTACTTCTTTATGTCCCTCGTTGGATGTTTTCTGTTTTGAATGTATTGCCAATACCGTTTCCGTGTTTGTGTTTCAACAATGTTTGGGTGTATCGTTTATCTGTGGTGTTCACATTTGTTTCTTCACCCTTCATTTCAGGACAGAGGAGAGCGTCAAACCAGGCATCCAGTTATGTAAAACACGTATCGTGATCCTGCCTGTTTGTGGAATTCGCTGAAGTTGTAAGCGCCTACCACCCGAATTACTTGTTCTAATCCTACATTAGGAACTGTTGATTACCCTTGTGGTTAAAGCCTTCAACCAGGTTCAATTAGCCACGTGGATACAATGTGTGGAGCCCATTTCTGGTGTCCCCCGCCGTGATATTGCTGGAATATTGCTAAGACCGGCGTAAAACTCACTCACTCACCCCTCCTACATAAAGTCATCCTTCAGCTGTTTCATATTTATATCACTGAAAAATGATTCAGTGTGTCTAATGCTATAACAATGACTGTACTATTTAAGACAAGAGTGGATTTTAACATTTCATTTGTCTACTAACGCCCCATTGCTTTTGTCATAATGTTTCTTTTAAGAATATACCTTTTGACAGCGTTCAAACCTCAGTAAAGCTTTCAATAGGTGCAAAACCTTATTTCTATTTGTACCGTATATTCCGAGTTTGTTCATTCGAACACTTGTCGAACCTTTGATTTTATTTAGGGAATGTGTGAGATGGAAATGTATAGAAACCAAGGCAGTATGACATTCACATTGTGACTGAATGTGCCGATGACCTGTTCACGATAAGGTGAATGCAATCTCACCCACTGTAATTTTGTTTTTTGGGTCATTTTGATAGTTATACATAAAGACAGATGCTCATGGTATGATTGGAACCGTACAAAGGATTCACCTTTCAGCTGTCATTTCTGATGGTTATAACAAGGTCTAGTTGAGTATATTAATGTGGATCATGAGAGAAAGTGACAAATGTATTGTGCTTACATTATGCACTATTACAATTCAATTCTTTATTAACAGAAGTGTAGGCCATCGGCCCATAACTACATAGCTTACATTGCACGTGGCAAAACATGGTGTGTACAGTACAAATTTACAATTTGAACATCTTAGATATATTGCATGATAAATAAAGCTGGCTAAATTATTGATAAGTTTACAATCTGATGATGACATGAAGAATTTGAATTTAGCTTTACTTGGATTGGTACAATAGGTTTTAGGTACATTGTTCATGCGGAGCTGTTTAAATTTTGAACACACGGGAAGAAAATGATATTCATCCTCAATATAACCTTCATCGCTTTGCACTATTAAGTAGGTCCACTTTTACTTTTATTCACAGAAAAACATTCAAATACTGCTAATACTATTAACAAGGATTACGTCTGATTACAGAGCCAGCTGCCCCCGTTCATCTCTCAATCGTTTATATATGGCGATCAGTTCGGGTGTCCAGGCTTTGATTAATGTGGAGGCTCTACTTGACAGAAAATTATTGTGTACTTTTGCACATATTTAATTATCCGGTGAGGCATGTCAAGACTCATGGTGAAAGCACGAAATACCACGGCTATTGTAAGCGCCTAAAGTTGTTGGACAGGACGTAATCGTTGCAGTTGATTTTGTTGATGGCGATATGCTGCTGAATGGCAGAGCGATGGGTGTAAACCAGATAATGTCATTGACCAAGTCTTCCTTTAGTCGGTCGTTTAAGAAGAAATGATACAAGTATAGTGCATGTCTTTCCTGGACACAAACAACATAATTATCTCAAATGACACGATGGCGTGACTGTTTGTTTCTATTACTGTATTCACCATGCCTGTGGCTTTGACGCTGAACATGTCCAGGGCGTCATGGAAAATGATGTTTCTTAATTTCTTAGGAATAGGACCATGTACCGCCTAAAATCAATGCCAACAAACTAGATCTTGATCTTTTGACAGCAATGCGATTCTGAAGATTACGGCTAAGGCATGATAAATATGCGAACATTGCCTTTGACATGTCTCGCTTGAATCCTAACTACACAGTCGTCAGGATCCCCATTGGTTTCGGTGTCCTTTTCTTAATATCTCTTGACGCACATCAGTTGTGTATCCGGTTCGCCACAGTCTGGTCAATTCAGTGAGCAGCTACTTAGGGGAGTGTTCATATTTTCCGGAAGGTTATTGGTGGGTTCATGTAAGCAGCACTTCCAAGGAAAAGTCCTGTTACCTGTCTGGGCTGCGTGTAGAAGGGGTAAGGTTACCGGATCTGTTGTTTAGACTGACCAGCCTTCTAACGTGACCAAACCTATCTTTGATGCATTATATACTCTCCCAAAAAAGAAACGCATCATGAAAAGAGCAATTTCATGTAGCAATGAATTAAAACGTGATTCATTTTACAAAATGTTTTGCTCTGTTTATGTGTCCTATCGTGTTATGTTTTGAAACATCACAACAAAACGCACCATCCGTAAAATACCCGTATTTAACAGCATGATTTTCAATTTCGGCGTGTAGTGTCACAGAATACACAATTCACATGTAATGCAGGTGAAAGTTGGGGATCAGATAGTCTCAATGATGGGTATAAAAGGATGATCGCTGTCTGTCGATTATTCACTGTATTTGGAATATTGTTGACGAACGCAAAATGCCACGTCTAAGTGAAGCCAACCGTCATATCGCCATTGGTTTGCTTGAAGCTGGCCAGTCTCAAAGTGCAGTTGCCCGACGCATGAATGTGCACCAAAGCACCATTTCACGGCTCTGGCAGAGATATCGCCGGCAGAATTCGGTAGCAGTTGCCCCTCCTAGTGGGCGACCTCGAGCGACCACTGCGGCGCAGGATCGCTACATCCGGGTACATCACCTGCGTCATCGAACAGCTACGGCGACCAGTACCGCTCGACAAATACCCGGATTGAGGAGGCTTTCTGCACAGACCGTCAGGAACAGGTTGAGAGAGGCTGGTGTACGTGCCAGAAGACCTTATTTTGGCCCTGTGCTTCGACAACAACATCGTCGACATCGAGTTCAATGGTGCACCAACGTTCAGGCCTGAAACCTACCGAATTGGCGTAGAATCTGGTTCAGTGATGAATCACGATTTCTATTGGAACGACGCGATGGAAGAATGCGGGTGTAGAGACGTCGACGTGAACGTTTCGCCGACGCTTCCGTTACCCAGGTGGACAGATTCGGCTGGGGCAGTGTTATGATGTGGGGAGCGATCACCTGCCGTAGGAGAAGTGATTTGGTGATGATCTAGGGCAACCTGACAGTTCAACAGTACTGTGACGAAATCCTACGCCCACATCTCCTTCCAATCATTGATCGTCAGAGGGAGTTGTTTCAACAGGACAATGCCAGGCCCCACACAGCACGTCACACTAGAGACTTCCTCCAGAACCACAACATCAATGTGCTCCCCTGGCCCTCAAGATCACCGGACTTAAACCCGATCGAACATCTGTGGGATGCCCTGGACAGACGGATGCGACGCCGTTACCCTCAGCCCCAGACACTTCGCCAACTCGCACAGGCACTACAGGCAGAGTGGGCTGCGATTGGTCAACACGAGATTCTGAGACTTATTCGTTTAATGCCGAGGCGATGCCGTGCAGTTCTGGATGCACACGGTGGTCACACGAGGTATTGACTTCAGCGCCACCACACGTCTCCATGTGACACTCAAACTGACTTTCCTCGAGTTGGTGCCAAAGACGGATAAGTCTGCATTCCCAGTGTGCAATTTATATTGTGCTATATTTTATTGACTCATAAAGCCTACAAGATGTTTCAAAATAAACATAAAAATACAGTTGAAATTCCTATATGCGTTTCTTTTTGGGGAGAATATATTTCAAACTGTAAAACATAATACACATATTATATATTTTGGGGAGGCTGACATGAACTTATCCTGAACAATATCTCGTTATCTTCCAGCTTGCTCTCATTGGATGATCCATACATGAGCATGTCGTTCTGTGCCAGTAACTTGGAACACGTGTCATGTGCAAACCTCTATAACGTTGATGGCGGTCGGGGAATAAGCATTAATTAATGTAATCCTTTCCTGCCACATCTGCACACTTCGTCAAACTCTAAATGTTATCGCCCCCCACCCCCTTGGGAACTACAATCATACAACACTTCTTATATTCTGTGATGTGGTAATTTTGTAAAATGACGTGGTTAAGAGACAGTAAAGCCATAAAGATGTCAGTACGGGAACACCCTTCCCAGAGTGTCTTTGTTTTTATCAGATTCTACATTAGAAAATAAGCTTTGTAAAAATAAATAACAATTGACCTATTAGGGCAACCGCATGTCGTGAAGTCTCTATGGAGATCTCCAACTCAACCCAGGTTTGGAAAAAAGTTGAAACCCCTGTGAAAGGAAAAAGAAGTCATGGAGTCGTAATTCAACTCTGAAATCGGATTAGTTTGTGGCACAGCGGTGTAACTTGCATCCTTAGCCGTTCCAAATCAGGTTCCAATCCCATACGTCATTCCATATTATCGAGTTCCTAGCTGTGACATTCAAGCGTACTCTCTTACGCATTTCTGGTTCAAATTACATAGGCTATGTACATGCATCCCCTACCTTTAATAACTCTAAGTTGATTCCCAATTGCAAGTTGAAACTACAGTATCAGTCCGTGAGAGAACTAGGTGTGAAACCAACAAACAACACAACAATGTGATATAATAAACAATTGTATTCTAAAATAAGCTATGTTCACAGCTTAAAACAAATAACAACCCAGTACACAACAGCCAAGCAGTACAAACTTTAAGGTGATATAATACAAGATACGTTACTGTAGCAGCAGTTGGTTGGTTGGTTGTTTAACGGCGCACTCAGCAATATAAAGACATTGGTATTCGCCTCGCAGCAACAGTAATCCAAGTTGCAACAAGGCAGAGTATCCAGGGTGTAATCGTCATCATTCACTCTACTAGTCTGGTGGTAACTAGTGATAAGATGAGAAGCTATACCCAGCTCCCCTTATATACACTAGAATATGATGCTAAAAATTCTATATTACTCTCTAAGGCAGATGAGCCTGGAATCAGCTCCTTGATGGCACTTTCCAGATATTCCTGTCTAAATCTAGTACAAGTCTAAATATTGCAAAAGTCCAGACAGAGTACACCACTGACCCTCACTGACTATTTCTATATTCAATGTACATTACATACACAATAAATAACCCTGCTACATAACAGTTATCATGTTTCCTAAACATGCTCCATATCCGCATGGTTCTCTGGCGTTGTTAAAGACGTCAGTGCAAGTTCTTCTACTACAGACAATGTTACCATGACATGAAACAAAACTAGGAACGCTATGTCTTCAAATACGAATGAAGGAACGTGGCATTTTTCACATTTGTTTTTGAACTTAAAGATATATAGAATAGCTGCTTCCTTTAACACTCAACGGTGTTAATTGAGCATGAAAGTTCCTGAGCTGATGCCAACCTATATTCCAGCAACAATACTTAAACAGCAACAGTTTAGCTTTGAAGATGTATTAGTTGATGAATACTTCATGTCAGCTTTATTCATGCTCAGATTAAGGTTCATAATATCAAATGACAAATGGTGCCAGTTAGTTCTAATAATACCTCAAGGGCGATGGTGACGATGATCAGGCCCCATCACTGAAGCAGGTTGACCCTAACATCCTCTTCTATCAAACACTTCGTTCCATTCTTTCGTTTCCATGCTTTAGAAAAACTGAACGTTCACATAATTATATTATCGACACTGAGAAACGTCCCATAATCCCTAATTGTGTCGTTATTTGGCAGTGATTTATGGCTGTGTTCAATATCTCGTCGTTAAACGATTTGTGTTTGGCATAGAGTACTTTCTTGTCGGCATTAACATTGTGAAACATTTCCAGTCTTTTGAGCTTGCATAGTATGTACCGAAGAAATGAATTCCTAAAGTTTATAGAGTGCGTCAAGGATTTGATGTTGATAGAGTGCATTAAGCCTCTTCTGTTATGGATGTAGCTTTACCTGACTGTACTTTTTGAGAGTGTCTTGATCACAGGAATGAGGATTACCTCAATGACGACAGGCTTTATCTTGTTGAACGTTTCTATCCACAGAACGTGTACCGCTAGTCACCAACAGGCTCTGGTGAAAAAACATCAGTGGTAAGCTAATTACTAATTACAAGCAGCTATTAGCTTTCATCTGGTTGTTTAGTTTGTAAACACCCTTCCTTCAGAATATGTGATAGTTTGATTGCTTTGGGGAGTAAACCTGCCTTGCTAATTGGAAGTAACAGAATTTCATTTTGTTTGATAGTGATGCCGGGAATTGGATGTAGATGTACGTATACTTCAGTGATTCCAGTACTCGGAACTCATACATGGTCTTTGAAATATGCATAAAATATATCTGGTGTCACCAGTAACACAGTAAACATGTGTCATTCTGTACAATACACGTTTTAGAGGATTAGATTGGGATGATCGATTATGTCATTGTAGTATTACGCTTATCCTTAATGTCTTTATCCGTTCATGATCCCGATGATACGTTGTACACACTCTGTCACGATTGTCTACCCATCCCTATGGTCTTCCATGCCCTATTTTAGAATTTTACAGGATGACATGTATTAGGTCTATTCATGTTACTAGTGATCCATTACATAAAAGAATGTGTGTTACTCGCTACCTGCTTCTTTCTTTAAGCATCTGATTGTGATTGTTTTGAACGCACTCTCTTCAGATCTGGTTTTCGAATAACCGGCACATTAATTCCCATGAAATGTTGTTTAACTGAGATGAGATTACATGATTAGCCTTCTTCCCTAAGCAGAAACACTTCCATCATGAGTCTTTTGAGGGGCGCCGTGTTATTAAAAGCAGTACATGCAATCTCCACGAATTTAATAGAAGTGTATTATATTTCCCCATTATCATACAAATCCTCAACTCACATTGGTTCACAAGCCATCATGAAATTCGGTCATTACAATAATTTGTTGCATTGAGAGGGAAAAAAGCTTTCCATATTCACAAGGAATCCCTTTTAAAGGTATAGTCTTTTGCACTTATGTGACTGCACCAAGAGCATGTGTCTGTAAATACCTTTCAAATTGTGATAATACAAGGTATTCGCGGTAACATGAGTGTTGCCATCCCACCGGTGGCAAGCGTCACAAATACATGAGAATGCAATGAAACCATGTGTTATCCCAAACAAACAACATTGTAAACGTATGGTACAAATAAGTAAGAGAATATCACCATGTGTTCTGTGACATCATACTTGGAAATGTCCTTCACTCGTGGAAATGCAATAGAAAGAGTACTCACGTTTGTAATTCAAAACTTGTGAAATGTAAACCCTCAAGGTTGGAGCTGCAGGAGTATTGCTTGGTAAGAAGGGGAAATAATTATTGAAAAGCTGAAGTCATCCCTTTTGTGACACAGTCTTGTGAAGAAGTGGATTCTGTGCGTGATTAAGATATTTTAAAACGCTACATAATGGATATTTGTTCCTGGTCCCACGACACCTCAGTATTACAAATAATGTCCCCATGTTCATCATGGTACATTTAACCAGTAGGTTACAGGAACATTATACTCTCCAGACAAATATAGACTGTGATTGTAAACTTAATGCAAAAGAAAACGTCCATGCTTCACAAAATATATCGCTCAATGACAGCTTTTAAGATGCAAACACAAACCTAAGAGTTAATCAAATAGAATCATGACCACTTAACGCAGCAGATTGTGTTTAAAACCATCCTCAATCGATAATACAGTATTGGACAAGCTGTATCGACAGTTGCATGTGCCACTCACACATCCAATATGATCTGGAGTGTACCATGGTAAAGGAGGGGCACTTTTCTAAAGCGTCTTGCTCCTGCTAATAAGCATCACCTTTAGGACAACTGGATGCAGCATGTTGATAAACAAATCTGGTCAATAAACAGGTATTGGTGAAAAAAAACATCGTTGTGCTGCCTTTTTAGTTCTGTAACTTTTATTTGGGTTATTTGTCCCTTGAGAATATGACAGTTTGCCTTTCCAAGTAGAATGCTGCATCGATAATATTACAAATAAAGTAGAGTAGAAATGAAATGTTTATATCCGGAATTTATAGGTCATTAGAAACTAAAGATAAACATCTTTAAACTATTGGGCTGTGGGGTTCGTCACCCCGAAGACCCGGGTTTGATTAACCACATGAGCACAATGTGTCTACCCCGCCGTGATATTGCTGGGATATTGCTAAAAGTTCACTCACTCATTTATGATGCACACCATGAGAGTATGCTGCAACCTACACGCGAATTTCACAAACCTACTCGTTGGGTGTCCTCCCATTACGCAGACAGGCAGTTCGAAGACACCTTAAAACAACAACATTTACGGTTCAATGAACCTACTACCTGTTACCTACATATTATAATGGAATAGTTCAAATAAATGCACAAGAAAAGAAACTGAAGCTGTATTGTTTACTTCGAAAGATGGCCGAAAAGACATTAATTTAAATTCGGATTGCTGCACTACAGCTGATTTTCATAAACATTTCAGGTTAACCTTAATTATGATTTATTTTGAATATAAAAAAATACGTATCATGTCAATTTGGCCATGTATGTGAGAATGTTTTTCATTACTTTCTTGAAAGTCCATTGTATACTATTCAAAGACAGAAACTGTTACAATCTTTAGAAAGTATTGTTAGAATTCTGATTGGTATTAATCTTATTTTATATCTCAATGTAGGTCCCTCATTTACTGAAAATGTTTTCAAATATGTACATATCTATATCTCTCAAACAAAACGTTTTCTCAGTTAAATTCTGCTGTACATATTCTATTATTGGGTCAGGGCTTTTCTAAGTTGGATAACTTGTGCCCAATCCTTTTCTTGAATGAATAAAATATGTATCAGTCAATAAACACAACCAAATCTCTCAGTAGCAAACCTGTTTTTATATTCGATGGTAATTAATAGTAAAACAACTTTGAGAAGAGAAGACAGATTATCATTTAATCACAACAAAGTTCTATTTACACACAATCAAACTTCTCAGTAACAAATCTGTTTCAGGCTTGTACAATCCCAATATGTAAAATCAAGACAATATTTAAAACCTAACGCAATATGTAAAACCTTAAGGCAAATCGTAAAAAATAACGCAACATGTAAACAATTAACGCAATATGTCAAATATGTCTTTAACGCAAGTGTACAACACCTAACGCAAAATGTAAAAACATCTTTGAACCTAATATATATAAAAATAACGCAATATGTAAAATCCAGTTTTAGGTTTGAATATTAGGGGTGGCAATCCAAATCCATTTTTCACAAATTTGGCAAAAAAAATCACTTTATTTACAAAAACTAAGATATCACTTTCTGTCTCACTGTCCCTCTGCTCTGGACAACTTTCTCTCTCACTATCCTATTGTTCTGGACCACTTTCTCTCTCACTGTCCCATTGTTCTGGACCACATTCTCGCTCACTGTCCCATTGTTCTGGACGACTTTTCATCTCACTGTCCCATTGTTCTGGACCACTTTTTCTCTCACTGTCCCATTGTTCTGGACGACTTTCTCTCTCACTGTCCCATTGTTCTGGACCACCTTCTCTCTCACTGTCCCATTGCTCTGGACTACTTTCTGTCTTACTGTCGACCTGAACTGTGCTACCTCCCTATTTGCCCTTTCTACCTGTTCTACTCTTAATTTGATCAGTTGGATTTGGACTCATGTAGTGTTTCCCTTCATTTTCATATATCACTGGACTCTGTCCGGGTAGAATCTCTTTGGGGAGAAATTGTGTCAGTGTTACGTTTACATCAAAGATTCTGACCTCTATCGTAAGATTCTTGATACAACCGTTAGAACCAGGTGATCACCATATGTCCCGTGAGTGAATGAGTGAGTGAGTGAATGAGTTAATAAGGTTAAACACCCTCTCAGCAATTTGTCAGATATTGTAGACGATAATTACACTGAGATGTCTCCATTTAGATAAACAATAGAATAACTTGTTCCACTTGTACTAATGTTTGATACAACGTCAAATGATCACATGAATGTCACAGAATACACAGCGAATGGCAATCTATGTGATTAAATACGATTATAATTTCTGAGGCGTGGTTTGTGATTTTGCAATTCTATGCAGGTATCATTGATCTTGGGATTGGCATTTTTGATGGATTGAGTTTTTTGAAACCTTGAACAACAGGTTCTTTTACCCATTTACATCATTATTCCATATTACTTAAATTGCATCAAATACAATAACTTTATTTCATTAAATTTGAGCGATCAACAACGGGATCCAGTCTCAAATGTCTCTGGTATTACTCGATTTCATTGGCAGCAATATTAGCTGTGACTTGATTGAAGGAAATCAGATATGATTGGAATGGAAATACCCGAATCACTGCGATGCATCTTGCATGTCCATTATACCTAAAACTGCAAGATGGATTTACCATTTCTAAATCAAAGATATTTGTGTCCAGCGACACATTTATACCTAAACAGTAATTTCCACATTTTGGATTTGGAGTAATATAATATATGTAAATACATCGTGACAAATATGATATTTTCTCTAAAATTCATTCAAAAGTGTCTCGTAATTCTTATGGGATGGCTTAAAAGCAATTCAGGATTTGTTACATTTCATTTGTGTATTTTGAGGTGAGATTAAAAAAAATATGTTTGTCTTTCTACCAAGAAAAGTAACAAATACTGCAATTTACACGTTATATTCACAAACGTAGTCGTTGGTTTCTTGTCTGTTGTTAATGGTTAAGAGGATGATAACATATGAGGATTCTTGATGATTTGTGTCCAAGAAATGTAACAAATACATTAATTCCATAAAGGAAAATGTTTTGCTTTTAATTCACCACTAAACAGGACAAATATGAAAACAAAACTAGTCTCTCAACAAAAACAATGAAAAGAAAAAGAAAAAAATACCAAAAACTGATATCTGCGGAATTCCAAGTTGAACCTTGGTTACCGTACCCAATATCATTAAAAATTGATAAACCAGTTCTTGAGATATAGCGCAAACCAGTTGTTTGGACGGACACATTGACGGACGGACGGAGGGTAATTTTATATCCCCAACTTTGCGCTACATGAGCGTTGTGGGATAAAAAAAGCCAAATATCAAATAAGTTAGAAATGAGGTTAATTTTGACAGAAATATTGCAACAGCTTAGTTATTTTGAAAAACAATAAAGTAAAGTTTCTAAAAAAAATGAATTTCAGTCGCCAAGAGTTTTACAGATTCCGTTAATTTTTTACATTAGCGTTAGTTTTTACATATTGTCTTGATTTTACATATTGGGGTTGTACAAGGCTCACCATACTCTACTCACTGGACAGTGATCTGTTCCTTTATACCCCGCAGGTGTGATCCTAGTTAACCTCCTAGTTCAGTGTCTGTCAATAGACTGTCTGTCAAATGAGTGTCTGTCAATTGACAGATAACCACTCGTTGGTTCCTGATCTATTGTTAATGCTTAAGAGGATGATAACACAAAGACGATACTTGATGTTTTTGAAAATCTACCACAGACGGCATTTTTTTAGGATCCAGGAATATAAAGAAAATATAACCAATATGTTCTTGTTTCATACGTTTTCAAGAGCTTCATCCCCACCTTCATTCCAGATACCTTTTCATTCAAATGTCGGCAAAGTGTTTCTGTTTCACACCTAGTTCTGTTACAGGTTAACTATTTAGTATCAGCTTGAGAATGAACCCATAACAGTATACACGTATCTGCTGCAGATCAAAGTAAAGTAATAATGGTCAAATATATCCCATTTGATGTCATATGGATGAAAATCATTTTACTGTACTCCTCTTTAATGTGCCTGCATAAGTATTGAGTAAGCTTGACAAATACACATGCAAGTGGACACTGTGACATAGTCGATAGCTCAACTGTTGTATGGTCTTTTTGAGGGATAAAGCATGAGACTTTGCAAGTTCCATCATATTTGATTAATGCACCTGTTGACACGGTTCACACAATATATTTCCTTACACCAAAGAGTACTTGGTTTATTGAGTCATAGTAGATTAGCGATGCAACATAGACTTATGTCACCTGTTGATTTAAACCCGCTAAACGTAATTTGACGCCAAGCTCAACTTTGAAAACACAAGATGAATATCTCCTGAACATCAACAGATGCTTATTCGGGTCGACTTGACGACATCGTCAACACAGAACGGAGATCATTTTAATAGTGAGATCAAATAAACACTCAGTCTTTTAAGACACGCGAGTAGTGATGATCACAACGTTTAACAGCGTAACGGACATGCCATCTGGGATGACATTAGTATAAGCCTTACCACATGAATCTCAAGGTCTTTCGAATGAAAGGAGGATATGTGCGTAATGGGAAAGATGCTCTAATGGATCATATTATTCGTTGATAGTTACGTATTTTTATAATTGCTTGAAGCTATCTGTTAAAGGGGCTCTGGTGACCAAGTACCATGAGGCTTTGCAATTTGTTGTGCAGAGTTGCATCCCTTGTGTTCGATTGTGAATCGAATCCCAGTTCATCCAGAAAATACTTCCAAGTTTGCGAGCACCATACCCGTGTTCGAGCGTTTCAAGGTTGTAAAGGTCTAAGACCAGAATCATTTGGGGCTTTTATCCCCCATCAAACTTATAGACCGTGATATAACTGGAACATTGTTCAAAGCGGCCTTAAACCCAACTTACTCATTCAGTAGCAGTTAAACGGACACATGGTATCTTAATTGTTTGTTGGTTGGTTGTTTAACGCCACAGTACAATACCCCACCAATGAATATTCTGATTTCATGATTCATCGAAAGGTGAGAGCCAAATTATGGATTAACGATTACCAACAAATTGTCACCCTGATGCCTTTGGCTTGAAAATAAACGTCTACATTCAATGTAGCGTTGGCCCTGAAACCCCGCTTACCCGACCATTACCGCTGGAAGATATATATTCAATAACAATGATTTGATGAACATTATGGTCCTGGTTGATGGGATCTCACTGTGTGCATCATGACCATCACAGACACCCCAGACCGTATAACACTCCCGCACATTTAAAGGTCCTACCCATGGGATGTCTGACATTGACCACCAAAGAACTGTGTCATCCATCAAATGCCCCATAGTGAAGTTAGTCTGGAAATGGACCATCTTACTCCGCCCATTGCTGCCATGTAATTGTGTGATTGCGAGGACGGTAAGAAGGATACGCTCGTCGGCTAAATTATTAAGACCAAATATGCAATATCGTCGTCGCTAGCGCGCAGTATATCCCTATTTATCACACTTATAGACTTGTCAGACACGAAAAACAGATTATGTATTTTTCTGAGGGTAGAAATAATCGAATGTCGACCACACAAATAAGTGTATCGTGAGAGCAAATGATTCCCTTTCCTCATTCTCGACAGGAAATATTGTAATTAGTCAGGAAATTTGGCGCACAACAACCTTAGTTGACAGAAAGAAGACAGACCGACAAGAAAAGCGAAGCGCTATGAAAAGTATTTCTTTAATCATTCTAACATACGCGAGTACGACATGGTAACTGCCTGAAGGGCATCATTAAGTTAACGTAAATTATATTTTATTTCGAACACTACAGAGAGGTCTGCCCACAATGTAGTTTTCTTCAGATCAAAAGAGTCATACATTTTTAAACCGCTGATCGTATTATGTACGACACGAAAACGAATTATTGGATTTATGTTTTTGCCTTTCCGAGGCCACAATGTAATTAACACTGATTGTTGAAACGTCATGTTTAACATGATAGCGTGCCATAGTTGTAAAGGATGTTAATGGTCAGGTAGAATGACCTTGCTTTCTTTGGCATTTTGACATTATTAAGTGTTTTATGATCCTGAACTCGATTTGAATTTCTCATCCTAAGTGTACCAGTTATGTACGTGGCTTCCTTTTACAGCAGGAAAAGCTTCTTCATTTAACGCTCTCCCAGTGCCACTTTACAGATCGTTGCAAGTAAAAGTTTTAGATGTGCATAGTGTTCGACCAGAGGTGGTTATAGTGATTTGATACCTCTGATTGATCAGTCTGAATCCAAATTCACGGGAGAGTAATGTTAATGTGAACCCGTCATACTGGCAATACTAGAATGGTGCAATATTGCCTGTTTAGTATGGATGTGTTGGAATGCAGAAGGAAAATATAAACTGGGATCTTTAGTCAATACAACAGTGTATCAATGTTATGGTACATACTTGAATATATCAACGAAGATATATAACTATATATCTATCGACAGTCATGTGGAGTGAAAATGGGTTCAACGTCGCCTTCCAGGTTAATCACATATATAACGGCCTGCATGCATTTTGCAGCTGCTTGTACTGGTCGGTATTAGTGCCAGTTTAGTGCTAGCCAAGCGGAGGGGTAGCCCAAGGGTTAAAGCGTCTATCCTTTGTGCTGAAAACCCAGGTTCGATTCCCAACATGAAAATAATCTGGGACGCTTGTAGTACCATCACATTGAGATACCACATGTTTAACACGAATACCAAACTAAAACACAGTATATACATGGTCTTTGAATCGACTTTGTTTTATCCAGTTAATGTCCAGCAACAGGCAGGGTAAATGTAAGTATTCACGTTATTTTCGTATGACGCCGATGGGTATCGAACCACCGACCTTCCGCTCTCCGGGTTGGGCCGCATGAACTACACTACGGGGGCGGATTCTTCTGTCGACAGTGATCTCTAGTTAACATTGCCCACGTATAGTCTGAGAAACCTTGCTAGGATTGGGGTTTCACTGTCCTATTCATGTCTGCCGTCTCAATCTGTATTTCGTGTCCTCGACGTCCGCTTTCAAATACTTGAGGATAATAGACCTTATATGATGGCTCCTATACATCTGGATGTTGTCTGATTAGTAATATGGATATATGACTGTAGGTGTTGAAGGTGTAAAATAAAATAAAAAGGCCTATAACGTCTTGTTTATTTAAATGGATTGGACACACGACGGGCATGATCAGCAAATATTTTCTGTTTCTATATTTGCTTTTTTATTTGTCGCTAAATATTCAGACATTGACAATGGAAATAACTGTTTCTCTAATGTCTTCACCAAAGCGCCGTCCTGTGCATGGCAGTGATTTCTATATTCTTGATGAACTGAGGCCAAGTACATATTATAAATATGTTATACATGTAGACGATTTGGCCTTGAGCTGATACAAACTAAGCAGTATTTCATAATAAATGAAAGTAAAGATTCGTATAGGTAATCTCCTGAAAGTCAGCTAGCATAGTTTGCCTATGCAGAGTTGATGGAGGAGTAACGGTTGTTCAGACACACACAGATGAATGAACAATGGTGCTTCATAATGGAAGTGATCATGAATCTCTCATGTATGTTCTTCGAATCAATTGCAACACAGGCATCCGTGGTTTAACTATACAGTACGACATTGTGGAGATTTTCTAATTTTGCACACATAGACATAAACTCTCCACCATATTTACATAGGCCTATTCTTTGCAACACTTTTGCATTTATATTTCAATGGAAAGTGTAAATAACAGTGAATATATATAGTACATGTACTTCAGTCATCATTAGAATCATGAAATGGAACAGTGAACAAAATATGAAAATAGATAAATACTTGTGCATTTATATCTTTAAACAGTACTTATATTTATCGTTTCTTGAAATGCTAGACTTGTCCACATTCGCCACCATACTATCATTCAGGTTTATCGGAAACACAGCATAGCCCGGTTTACTGATACTTTCAATATATTAGTATCGTAAGGCTTATGTTCCCTGGTAGAACACGCTGCACTTTATGTTGTCAAAGGATACATAGATTGCTGAGTGCTAGGTCAAGTGTTCTCTGACATTGGGACACTGCGCGTTGGGTGATTGTAATCTTGCCACGTTTTATAAGTATTCAACATTCCTGAGGAAGGCATTATAAACTACTAGTATTTACTCAGAGCTAAATTACAAAATAGTGTTAAACTGTCCAGCTGGTTTTATTCCTGGCTTCAATAATTGAGTGATAACGTGTAACTTACCAAGTGACGAACTTGGTCTGGATTAGCTGGTTTTCTGAGAATAGTGCACATCTTCATGTGCATTTATCGATAGGTGTTTTGTTAGTGTATGCTACTTCTTATGTCCCCCGTTGGATGTTTTCTGTTATGAATGGATTGGCGATACCGAGTCTGTTTTTGTGTTTCAATAACGTTTGGTTGTATTGTTTGTTTTTAGAGTTCGCTTGTGGAAAATAGATTCTGTGGCTACGACTAAATCAGATACATTTGTTTCCTCACCTTCCTTTCAGGTCAGAGCAGAGCATCAAACTAGGCATCCAGTTACGTTAACACGTATCATAATCTTGCACGTTCGTGTGATTCGCTCACGCTGTAAGCGCCTACCACCTGACTGACTTGTTCTAATCATACATAAGGAAGGGTGGAGTAGCCTAGAGGTCAATGCGTTCTCTCGGGTTCGATTCCCCATATGGGTACAATATGTGAAATCAATATGTTAAACCAATTTCTGGTGTCCCCCGCCGTGATATTGTTGAAATATTGGTAAAAGCGGCGTAGAACTAAACTCACGCACTCCTACATATTGTCATGTCATCCTTCCGCTGTTTCATATTCATATCACTGAATAAAGATTCTAATGCTATAAAACTGACTGTAGTATTTATAACATTCCATTTTTCAACTTACTGCCCAATACTCACGTCATAATTAAACATTTCAAAGATCTTCACATGACAGCATTCAACACCTCAGTGAAGCTTTTAAAAGATACTAACCAGACGTATGGACATAATGTCCAATGCAATACCTTATATTTGACTTATACCGCATAGTCCCGTGTTTGTTCAGTTGAACAGTTGTCGAACCTTCGATTATATTCAGAGAATGTGTGAGATTGAAAGTCACCAAGGCAATGTTTCGTTCACATTGTGACTGAATGTGTGGATGACATGTCCCAGATCCGGTGAATGCAATCTGATCCACCGTAAGTTTGTTTTGTTGGTCATATTAGTCGTACCCTTCTTGAACACCTGGTGTTGTCGCTATTTGATAGTGATACATAAAGACAAATGCTCATGGTTTGATTGGAACCGCACAAAGAATTTACCTTTCAGCAGTTATTTCTGCTGGTTATAACAAGGTCTTGTTAAGTATATTAATGTGGCTCATGAGAAAAATGTGTTCTGCTTACATTATGTACTATTAAGTAAGCCCACTTTTACATTTATTTGCTTCTCGGATACAGAAAACATTCAAATACTACTACCAATATTAACAAGGATCACGTCTCATTACAGAGTCCTCTCTCACTTGTTTATATAAGACGATCAGTTCGGGAGGTCAGGGTTTGATGAATGTCGAGACTGTACTGGACAGACATTTATTGTGTACTTTTGCACATATTTGATCATTTGGTGAGGCATGTCAAGACTCATGATGAAAGCAAGGAAATCCACGGCTATTTTACGCGCGAAAGGTTCTTAGACAGGACATTAACGTTGAAGGTTGATTTCGTTGATGGCGATACGCTGCTGAACGGTACAGATATATTTAAAGTCATTGACCAAGTCTTCCTAAAGGCGGTCGTTTAAGACGTTCTAGGAAAATACTACACTGTATACATATAGTGCGTGTCCTCCCTTGACACAAAAAGCATATCTTAAATCACACGATGGCGTGGCTGTTTCAATTACCATGCCCGTGGCTTTGACCGAACCTGGCCTTTGACATGTGCCCCAGTTCTCCACCGGAAGCACGGCTTTTTTGACACTCTGGGGGTTGCCGCTTTGGCATATTCCCAGGGAAGTTATTGGTGGGCTCATGCAAACAGCGTTACATGAACAGCGTAAAGTCCTGTTACCTGTCTGGGCTGAGAGTAGGAGGGGTAAGCGTACCTGAGCTGATGATGAGCCTAATCAGACTTCTTGGGTCACCAAACCTCCCTTTGTTGCATTTCATATAAATCTGTAAAACACATATATTATATTTTGGGGAGGCTGGCATGACCTTACCTTGGCCAACAACTCGTTGTCTTCCTGGCTTGCTCTCATTGGATGAGGAGCATGTTGTTCTGTGCCAGTAACTTGTTACACGTGTCATGTACAAACCCCATCAATGTTGAAACATACAACTATATGCATGACGACTTCTTATTTATTGCATAGAGCGACGTTTCGATGTAGATTTTTACATCGTTATCAAGCTAAAAGTGAATACAACCGGATGTAGAGGGGTATATGTACACAGTATGTTTTGACAACAGCAGATTAACATTAACAACAACATGTAATTGAATAACAACTGGTACATAATTATGAGAGGCCAGTGGGCACGTTCTTCTACTACAGACAATGTTACCATGACATGAAACAAAACTAGGAACGCAATATTTTCAAATACGAAAGAAGGAACCTGGCATGGTTCACATTTGTTTTGAACACAGAGATATAGATTAGCTGCTTGCTTTAGCTCAACGGTGTTAATTGAGCATGAAAGTTCCTGAGCTGATGCCAACCTATATTTCCTACGTAGCGTTCCTATTGGCAAGTGTGTGTTGCATGTGGAAAGCAAGAGACAACCTAGCAGCTGCATTACTTCCAGAGTTGAGGTGACTATGTGTGGGTGCGCCATTTATTGATATACACAATTACTTATTTATGTTTGATATGGAATCGGGGTACCCCTACTGACATGGGTACCGAAACGTTGCATTGGAAGATCCGTCTTCAACAGCTTCTAAAGTTTCAACTTGAGAATAAAATATTTCACCTAATATATGAGGTAGAGAATGCCTCTGTCTGCAGTTAATCCACTATGATCTAAATTCAGTCAAATTTTATCAGAAGGACTTTTGTCATCATTTAATTTGAACATATCATCGGCCTCCGGAAGAAATAATGTGGCGTGCTATTGTTGTACTTAACATGTTTTCAACACAATTCTGTACGTGGCCAGATTCATGGTTTCGAATCCAAAGTAGCTCTTCCAGGTCAACTGTATAAAGCAAATTACTAAGTTCCTTAGAGTCGAGCAAGATAAAGTGTCTTATATGAACCCCCATTTCGCACTTATTGTTGGCGATCCAATTAATTTAGACGACATCAATAGATTTATCAGCAACAGTTTAGCTGTGACGATGTATTAGTTCATGAATACTTCATGTCAGATTTATTCATGCTCAGATTAAAGTTCATAATATCAAATGAGAAATTGTGCCAGTTAATTCTGATGATATCCCAAGGGCGATGGTGACGATTGTCAGGCTCCATCAATGAAACAGGATGGTGCTAACTCCCTCTTCTATCAAACACTTCGTTCCATTCTTTCGTAACTACCAACTATTACTTATGCTTTACAAAAACTGAACGTTCACATTATCATATTATTGAGACCGATAAACGTCCTATAATATCTAACTTTGTCATTATTTGGCAGTGATGTATGGCTGTGTTCAATATCTCGTAGTTTATTGATTTGTCTTTTGCATGGAGTACTTTCTTGTCAGCTTTAACAAAGTTAAACATTTCCTGTCTTTTGAACTAGCGTGGTACGTACCGAAGAAATGAATTCCTGAAATTTATAGAGTGCATCAAGGATCTGATATTGACAGAGTGCACGATTAAGCCTCTTCTGTTGTGGATGTAACCTTACCTGGCTGTACTAGCTTCATAGGAACGCCAGCATTATAGTATGACCAGAAAATATTGAGAATTTTAGGAATATGTTTAATTGGATTTCTAGCATAAACAACCTTGACCAGCTATCAAGTGCTTGGATTCATTCTAGAGAGACAACTCCGTTAATCCTTCTTCATTAGTTTGTGAAGAGTTATCCCCCTTTGTTTACTTGCTAGCAGACGACATTTTCAGTAATCCTCAGTATGGATGAACAGTGAGCGGTACACAGATATTCTCGAGGGACATTTACTTCCATCTGCTCACGTGTTCTATGGAAATTTTTGGATTTTCCAGCAGGACAACGCCCCAAAACATCGTTCAAAGCATTCACAGGCCTGGTTTCGGACCCAAAATATAACATTGTTAGATTGGCCAAGCTATAGCCCTGACCTAAATCCAATAGAAAAAGTTTGGGGACTTATGAAGGAAAGTGTCAATAAGATTAATCTGACAAATATTGCTGAAATGAAAGAAGAGGTGGTCCGATATTGGGACAGCATGGACCACGACTTTCTAACTTCTTTGATCAGTAGTATGCCCCGCTGCATTGAAGCCTGCATTGCTGCCAATGGTGACTTGACAAAATACTAACTGTTCACCTGTCTTTGAATCTGGAGTTATGTTCTGCTAATATTCACATTTAATACGTGAGTAATTAGTGGCAAAATTTTAAAAAATTACAATCTTAAATTCTCAATAATTTCTTGTTGTACTGTAAACGAAACTGCGTGCTTTTATACAACCTCTTCACATTTCCATGTATTAAAGTTATGTAATAGCAATAAAATCAAACGCGGAGCTAGTCAAACAATATGGGCTCATTTACCATATTTAAGGATTTTACATTCAACAATTAAGTGACAATACGTGCAATGGCATTACCTTCGTTAAAATGACTCTTAGATATCAGTTCATTTTCTTATAGCGTGCACTAATTTTTAAGCGCCTGGATCCATTTTAAATCCTAATGACATTAATATTGTTTACATCGTGATGTATCTTACATGCAAATAACATGAGAATTATACATTTCAAACAAATAGCGTCTATGACTGTAAACCAGTGTAAAAGAAACTGTCACTGTTGCGAGAAGTATCTCACTCAATGACAGCTTTTAAGATGCAAACACAAACCTGAGAGTTAATCAAATAGAATCATGACCACTTAAGGCAGAAGATTGTGTTGTAAACCCTTCTCGATCGACGATCCTGTATTGGACGAGTTGTGCTGACAATTTCGAACGTCGCTCACACCCAAAATGGTCTGAAGCGCTCGATGGTTAAGGAGAGCAACTTTTCGAGAGTGCCTTGATCACTGGAATGAGGATTACCTCGATGACGACAGACTGTATCTTGTTAACGTTTCTATCGATAGAACGTGTACTGATCTTCACCAACGGGTTCTGGTGAAAAAATATCAGTGGTAAGCTTTCTGTGGTGGCAACTAATTACAGTTAGCCATTAGTATCCATCTGAGTGTTTAGTTAGTAAACATCCTTCCTTCAGAATGTGTGATAATTTGATTGCTTTGGGGAGTGAACCTGTCTCGGTAATTTGATGTAACATGATTTCATTTTTGTTTGATAGTGATCCTAGGATTTGGTTGTAGATGTACATAACTGATTCCAGTACTCAGAACTCATATATGGTCTTTGAAATATACATGAAATATATCTGGTGTCATCAGTAACACAGTAAACGTGTCTCACTCTGTACAATGTACATTCTAGAGGATTGGATTGGGCTGATAATTAGAATCATATTTCGCTTATCCTTAATGTCATTATATGTTTATGCTTAATGTCTTTATCCGTTAATGATCCCGATGAGACGTTGAGCACACACTGTCACGATTGTCTAAACCATCCCTACCGTCTACCATGCACTATTTTAGACTTCATTCAATATTTACAGGACAACAGGTATTTGTTCTATTCATGTTACTTGTGATCTATAACATAAACGACTGTTTATTACTCGTTACGTTGCTTCTATCACTGAACATCTGATTGTGGTCACAGTTTTGAACGCACGCTCTTCAGAATAACCGGCCCATTAATTCACATGAAATGTAGTTTAACTGAGATGAGATTACATGATTAGCCTTCTTTCCTAAGCAGAAAAGGCAATGAAACCATGTGTTATCCTGAAAAAACAAACATATTATACAAACGATAAAGAGAAAATCATCATGTTTTCTGTGACATCATATTTGGAAATGGAAAGTTTTACTTAGGCTTTGAATGTTGTGACCTTGATCAACACCTTTTGGACATGAGTCGTATGAAGCTAGTGGAGTAAGAGTGGAAAGAGTACTCATGATTGTAATTCAGAACTTGTGAAATGTAAACCCTCAAGGTTGGAGCTGCAAGAATATTGCTTTACAAAAAGAGGAAATAACTATTGAAAAGCTGAAGTCATTCCTCTTTTGACACAGTCTTGTGAAGAAGTGGATTCTGTGCGTGATAAAGATATTTTAAAACGCCACATAATGGATATTTGTTCCTGGCCCCACGACACCTCAGTATTACAAATAATGTCCCCATGTTCATCATGGTACATTTAACCAGTAGGTTACATGAACATTATACTCTCCAGACAAATATAGACTGTGATTGTAAACTAAATGCAAAAGAAAACGTCCATGCTTCACAAAATATCTCGCTCAATGACAGCTTTTAAGATGCAAACACAAACCTAAGAGTTAATCAAATAGAATCATGACCACTTAACGCAGCAGATTGTGTTTAGAGCCCTCCTCAATCGACAACACAGTATTGGAGGAGCTGTGCCGGCAGTTTCATGTGCCACTCACACTTCCAATATGATCTGAAGTGTACCATGGTAAAGGAGGGGCACTTTTCTAAAGCGCCTTGCTTCTACAAATAAGGATCACCCTTATAACGACAAGTTGCAGCATGTTAATACACCTCTGATCAATAACAGGTATTAGTAAAACGTTGTTCTGCTTACTTTTAGTTATCGCGAGTAACTACGCGAGGCTATCAACTTTTGTTTGGGTTATTTGTCCCTTGGGAATATGACAGTTTGTCTTTTACAAAGACAATTGAGGTGATTAAGAAGTTCGAGCTTTTCAAATTTTGCATTTAAGTGGAGTTCCGGAATTATAGGAGTCTGTGTGTGGTAATGTGGCTTAGACTTTTCATGGCTGCGTTTTTTGTGTTTTTCGAAAATATTTATTTCCTCGCATTGATAGGTCATTAATTGTCAATTTTACAAACTTAAGATAAGCATCTTTAAAATATTGGGCGATGGGTTAGCCTAGTGGTTTAGGTGTTCTCTCATCACTCCGAAGACCTGGGTTTGATTCCCCAAATGAGTATACTGTGTGAAGCCCATTTCTGGTGTCCTCCGCTGTTTTATTGCTCGAGTATTGATAAAAGCGACGTAAAACTAAACTCCCATATTCACTCTTTAATATATTATGCACAGGATGCTAGTATGCTGCAAATTTTGATGATCTCTGAAACATGTGCATTTTAAGGATCCAGGAATATAAAGATATAATAATTAGTTTCGATCATTTGCCTATTGACAACACCCATGTGTTCTCGTTTCATACGTTTTCCAGAGCTTCAACCCCAGGATGAGCCCTGCAAAACAGATACTGTTTCATTCATATATCGGCAAAGTGGGTAGCATATCTTTCCTCAAATTATACTAATGGAATATTTGGTACAATTTCGTCAAAAATGTCCATACATTCTTATCCGTACTAAAATTGCATTCTGCATACCCACTAAAGGTACGTTGGCAATGTCGTCCTTGTAAATGCCGACGCCATCCTTCTTGACAATACATTTCCGTATGTACGAATTTACTCTAATGGAATGCCTTTCGGTGAGATATTAACAGAAACCTATCTACCACAGTCGCGGAACAAGCAACTGATTACACCATTAATGGATAGTGCGTGAGTTAAAATTTGAAGTCACATCTGCAGTATTTCAGCCATATCGTGACTTCATTAATGGATAGTGGGCTTTTAGTTTGGATTTTTGTAAACTGTTTAAAGACACAGAACACTTTGAGCAAAGTATCCACCATTAAGCTACAGATAATACACGAGACAATGGCGATGGATGATACAGTACCACTCCTGGAAGAGGTACGTGTAACTAGGATACAGTTTATAGTAAAACATATGCTGTGAATTTGTTCAAGCTGAATAATTATTTGATCGTAGTTACGACGCTTAAAGCTTTGTAAACATGTAAAATATGTAAGTATGCTTGAATGTAATTAAAGGAATATCTAGCCTCGAGTTTAACCACCAGCAAGTGGAAATGAAATGCTGTCGATTTACTATCTTCTTTATGATTTGCGATCGGCACTAATAGTTCACCTGGGTCTTGAGTGGACACTCAACACTGCAATAAACCATCTCCCAAGGGCAGACTTGTGAAAAACATATTTCCAGAAAAAATGACCAGTTGGTCATATTACAGACGGAGAGCTTTTAGGGCGTAAAATATAGCGATGGAGAGTGCACACATCTTCCGACAGTGGAGTTATTAGCAATGGAAATTGCTCGGAGCGAGCGCGGCATCATTCTGTAAGCCACGAAATGTCATTATGACGAAACATTTAATTCCTACCGGAAGATATTGCTTGCAGAGAGGAAGCCGCCATTTCTGCGGGATGGACTATTGACTGCGGAGCTGGTGTGCCTTCGCCATTATCAAATGGGAGTTAGAGATCCAGAGGCAATTTGTACCGATTTCATGTCATTGTCTGAGTATCGACCAGACTCGGTGGCTAAGTGACTTCTACACAGAGAAAAATGCAAACATATTTGACCAGTGAAACGACAGCTCTTAAATCTTACTTTTCATGAACAATAGATGCAGTAATTATACTTGATATATGTCCCGAAGAGCAGGCATTGAAGCGAATTCGATCTTATTTTGTTTGAGAAATAGGCGCGGAAAGACCGTTATAACGGGGTCTGTACAGGTCCTGTTCTGAAGACGGCGTGTTGAGACGAGACGTGGATATTTCACAGCATTAAAACGAATCATCGTATATATGAGGATAGTTTTGTTCGATTTCAAAGTGAAACACCTCTGTGTCACATCGTTTAAATTGGGGGATCTTAAAAAGGTGAAAAATGACAAGCAGATCACATAAGTAAGTAGTAATTAATATACTCCTCAGATTGCCATGTAGGTATCTCTTCATAATTATTCTTTTCTCATCTTGCAGCCAAGGTTGCGTCTGTGTCATTACACGTTAAAGGCTGGGATATTTCACTTACTGTAAATATATAGGATCCAGGTAAGAATCTAGGATAACCAGCAACCTGTGCTGGGAAGCGACTAATTGGGTAGAAGTGTCAGGATCGACGATTTGGTT
The DNA here is from genome assembly GCF_003918875.1 of Haliotis rubra. Lineage (NCBI taxonomy): Eukaryota > Metazoa > Mollusca > Gastropoda > Lepetellida > Haliotidae > Haliotis > Haliotis rubra. The sequence continues at coordinate 651,136 of NW_025765214.1, read as the reverse complement.
GTCTCCTAGCTGACATATTCCAATCGCGTGGATCTTTGAACATGATTGTGTGGTCGAGGGTTGATTATCTACGGATTGCTGACACACATAAGAAATATTGCTGCATGCAACGCAACTCTAAAGGATTTCCTCGGACATCCTTTCTTATTAGCAGTAGTTTGTGAATAATAATGATTTTCTTCATTGAACTTATATCTTTTTTCGGCTATATCATATTTTGCAGTAGAATACAATCAAGACATATAAGATTATTTTCCAGTTTTGATGATGTGGACAACATGCATACTCGAATTTATCACTTAGAACTTTACATAAAAGTGACATTAACGCGGTGTGTTTATTATCAAGCAAGACAATGCCTCATACATACATTTGTTTTCGTTTGAAATAGTTGTAAATAGCATATGTTGTTACACTGCCTAGAACTCGCAGTAAGGAGGTGACACAAAAACTAGCATGACCCACTATGGTATCTCAGTCTGCTGTTACCATTAGTGCAAGCCACACACTCATAAGTGAAATTATCTTGAACACGAACTTCAACCGCATTTCAACTTCACATATTGACGCTCGTCAGTAACGTATGTGTAATATTATTCATGTCTTGTCAGAACTGGGCTTTAAGAATACTCTGTATTTCATTGTATGTTACTCTGTTTTCTCAAATGTAACTATACCTACAGTATTAGCAGTTCTATAGAATACAACAAAAGTGTTCAATAATTGTAAGTTTGAATTTGTATGAAACTACTAGCTATAGTTTCTGTGCTATCTACACTAACATGCCGCGAAAGGGAGGGTACTACAATATAGGTTTAGTATGGATTAATAATCATACATTTGAGAATAAGAACTTGCTTCCTTAAAATAATGGTTTCTTAAAATAATATGCATGTAACTGACGTTTTCTAAACGATGACAGATAATATTGATTCGAAAACATCGGGATATATTATACCGTAAACAAGTTCCTTTATCACAACTAATCAGTATACCGATGTTCCTGGAATATGAATTTATGGTGAGAGTGTTGACGCATGTCGCCAAATACCTGGCGAAACATCATGCAAATGGATATTGGGGGTGTTCTGTTGTTTAGTGATGTATGTGACCACATATGCAACACGAGGGCGTGCTTTGTTCCTGTGTAAAGAGCTCAGACGTCCATGGGACGGGAAGAGGGATAACATCGACACAACCGTTTACCAGTCAAATTGCCCTACTAGAGGGGTCCTGTGATGTGAAGTGATATTTCCCCACATCATGACGCTGTAAAGCAGAAACAACACACGTCAGTAAACATACTGACAGGCTGGCGGCTGCTAAGTTGAAACCTGGAATCGTCTGTGAAGGGGAACCTCCATTCCTGAAAGCTGAACCTGAGATGGTGTCTTGACCATGTCAGGCATGCAGTTCCAAGACGTGGCAGCTCAATTGGACGTACAACTGGATGGTGTGGCCGGATGGTATGCTCTTGTAATCGCTTCCTCACAGCCCTTGCACTAATCGGAGGTAAGATGTGCAGTGGGCTGTCAAAGTTGTTGAAACCGATTTAGCAGGTTAAACAGACGGATATGATTATCTTGTAGATGTGATTTAACGCATGTAAGTCTAGAATTTAGGAAGTCTGGTATTGCCCGTCTGGCGGAACTGACCCCTCAGTGAATGGATGATCGATGTTACGATGAACACCAACACACCTCGCAACAACGTGATGTGAAATTCCTATATCAGACACACAACCGTTCATTTTAAGGTAGAAAGTGCATAACTAATACATGGCTTGTCCATCCATACGGTTGTTTTTCACAGTTAAAACACGTCAGTGAATTACCATGTGTTTGAACTGACCTAGCTTTCTATTTCGTTTTTCATCTGATGATTTCATCTGGTTCTGCAAATTCGACTATCACTTATAGAAATCCAGGGCAATGTTATTCACAAGAATGTGCTTCCTCAAAATATAAATACAATTCATCTAGTAAACCTGAATTCGGCTGACCTGGTAGAAAGTCAAATCAGTAAGGATGTGTTCGTAACATTAACCACACTGGTAGATGTTCGGACCGTCGAATTCCTCCATTACTGAATTCAGTCTGTTTCCACTCCCCACAGACACCACCACAGCCATAGAAGGACTGAGGCGAACTGATACCATTTGTTCAACAGAATTGGTGCCTCTCCTTCGGGAACACTTGGGATTTCACACAGTAAGGAGACTACATCTTTGTGTCGTTGAAAGAAACAGATAGGTATACAAACTGTAAGATCTCGAAGTATCGACTGGACAATATTTGGAAAGGTGTTAGGGACACGGGTAAAACATATTTTTTCATCTACGGAGAAGACAATTTATACTGTGACACTAATACGCTTATATACAGCCTAGCTATTGATATTGCTTTGAAGACTTTGGCCAAACCAGAAACAGATACCCGCTACTAAATCAGCATATGTCCTCCGCGCTAGGCGATGCTATATTCACAACACCTTGATAGTATCTTGCTGATTAACTCGAGCGTGCTTGCCCTTGGTGTTGCCTGCTATCCCGCCCGATCCTCTACCCTAAGCTGGACAACGTTGGCGGGTGATAGATCTCTGTAGTACATTCAGCGACAATCCCACAGTTGCTGTATTGGATCATGTCATGGGATCGGGCGCGCTGGCCCAGTGCCCAGACACCTTTGGGCAGATAACCGGTGACGACCCGGCATTGTGGTCACCTTGCAGTTCTAATTCTCCGATTTGCCATGGAATGCTTCAGGTGATGAGTAGTTTTTCATTTGGGATGTTGTTATTATGTCTTGATACAGCTATAACAGGGTAGGTCATTTGTCGTATATGCTTATATGTAACATATTTCTTGTACGGTTCATTCCCAAAAGACAGACCTCCCAAAAGACAGACCACCCATAAGACAGTTTTCCATTGATTAATGAGCTGACCCAGAGTCACAACAGAGTATAGTAACATATTACTAATCCTTTCACTGAACAGAACAGATAAGAACCGATATTTTATTCTAAAAAATCACATATAGTGACACAGAGAACATACAGCAGATTGATACATATCAAAACATTGAACAAAGTCCAGTTTTTATGAATTTGGCAACTTTAGAGTTAAGGGGTGAAGAATCACATTTGATTAGATAAACATATATATAAGCTTATTTACATGTTTCGGGCCAGTTACACCATGTTCATAAAGAAAACACTCAGGATCATGCAATATAAATAACTGGAGAATAGGACGTTTTTATAACAGTTGTTGAATTAGTAAGTTTTTGCAAATAACTGAAGAACAGAATGATTTATATTAGTTATTTTTTCCCATGACTTATTTTCCCATGACTTTTTTCCGATCACCCTTCTAGATGGCCACATGTATGCCAAGAACAAGGTGAAAGGAGAAAATGATGATGTTCAAGCGTTATCAAGTGTTATCTGTACACTGACAAACGTGAGATGGAAAATAATATGGTGCTAGGTCTCATATGTTTGATAGATCATGTATATAAATAATTATTTTTGATAATATTCGCAAGAAAATGTGATCTGGCAAATATATGTTGATGTCCTATTTTAAAAATCATAATTCAATACATGAATTGATAAAACTATAGGTGATACCTAATGCCTTTTTCATCTGGGCACATACCATTATTATCAGGGTACAGCTTAATTAATCCTTATGCAACCAACCATAAAATGTGTTGTCATAAGCGGTCTGTCTTTTGGGAGGTCTGTCTCATGGGAAGATACCTCTTTTACTGTACATGTGTGTGTGTGTGTGTGTGTGTGTGTGTGTGTGTGTGTGTGTGTGTGTGTGTCACACACATGTTGAATTATCTTGCTGTGGTATAATTAAGTCCATCACAAATGTAAAATATGCTGTGTTGCCAAAATTAATTCAAGGACTGATGAAGAGTTTGGTGAATAAGGATGACTGTTGCCGATGTTCACTGAACACAACCAGATCACAAAGTCACTGTGTAGTTAAGCGAGTTAGCTAGGCAAATCCTTAGCGGCTCATCTTTTTCTTCACTAAAAGAAACTGGGTTCATAGTCTTTTCATATCGCTTCAGTTCTCACTGGGCCAGCTAAAGAATGGGGAAAAAATGTCCAGTATATATTATTTAGGTCCCTTGTTTTCGGTGGTAGTATATGTACATGTAGATGATATAAATTCACAAACTACAAGCACAAACATATACACGCAAGACGCGCATACCCTACTCCGCAGACTTAAGGTTGGACATGTAGGCACGCTTGCAATGAATCAAATAATAGACTGTCATCGATTTCCTCCCCGAACAATGCCTAACTGTTGCAAATGTCTGCAACATAGAACATCCTTCAGCCGGACGCAGTGGGGGCGGATCTGTAATTTCAACTTGTCAGCTTCAGTGCCAGTCGAAAGGTTGATCATTTCTCTAAAATTGCACTGAATAACGAGTAAGACATGTTCTGTAGAACTGGAATATTTCGTATTTTGTAAAAGAATGGCCGGATAAAACGTGAGGATAATTCATTTTGGTATTTTTATGATTATTTATTATGTGTTGGTTAGTTCGTCCGCACAACCATCAAAGCGAAAAATGTGGAATTCTGATTTTGTTTGCAATGTTAGTCTTCAGATCATGGTTCGTGTTCTGATAAAGGTTGCTTTGATGTGCATGTAGGACCTTACCTTCAGAAATTAATATCTCAGTTTTATGTTTTCTCAGCTACTCGTGGGCTTTCACATGACTGCGCACAAAGCTAACATTTATAAAACCGATCTGGAAACGAAATGGCAGTGAGCACGTGTGGCAATGTTCAGTTATGAAATGATGCGAGAGTCTCCACATGAAAGACTAGGTTACACAAGTAGATGTTTACCACGTGTCCGTGAACAACATTGTGAGAAAAATTTTGCTTTCAAATTTTCAAATCATTTACTGAGGGAGGGAGTGAATAGTGTTTTAAGCCTCTTATAACCATCTGTGTGAGGAACAGAAAGCAGTCCTGAGCAAACCCTGCCCAATATAAAGTAGCAGTGATGACCATATTGAATCAGCCAGAGATTTGTATAATGACGTCTGAGTGAGTTTAGTTTTACGCCGCACTCAGCAATATTCCAGCTATATGGGGGAGGTCTGTAAATAATCGAAACTTTACCAGACAATCTAGTGATCAGCAGCATGAGCATCGACCTAAGCAATTGGGAACCGATGACATGTGTCAACCAAGCCAGCGAGCCTGACCACCCGATCCCGTTAGTCGCCTCTTACGACAAGCATTGGGTACTGAAGGTTCATTCTAACCCGGACCTTCACGGGTATCTAATGACTTGTAATGACGATAAAATGCAACATTTTGAAAGCACAAGATATGAAATGTGTAATTTCAATTACTTTCTGACTTATTCATACATATGGATTCAATGCAAATGCTTGTGTTTTAATTCCTTATTATACAAATGAAATTATTTTAACTTGTGCCGGGTGGTTTGTTTTTTTTCCGTTGTGTAATGGCTGTAATAAATTGGCATTGGACGTGTCAAACTATTCCTCGTGGCCCAAGATCCTCAGACCAACGAGAATAACTGTTTAAAAAAACCTTGTCGTGGACTGAAGTTACTTTCAAAGAAGGTGTAAAAGTACTGTTTTAAGGGCAAACTGGTAGAATAAACACGTGGGTGGTGGTTTAAGCTAGGGTTAGAACAGTGCAATTGCCATTGATTTTCCTCAAATATGAAAGGTCTTACATGTATAGAACTGTTTTAAACTGGACAAAAGAGCAACAGCCGCCCGCTCCATTCCAAGGATATCACTTTGAAGTCGTCATGATACCTGAAGAAACAGATTGAGATCTTCAGAGCTAAAACCTTACAATGACGTTGTTGCACTGGGCGAAGTTTCTCGTTCTGTTAATAGTATTGGCGTGGTCAGCAGTCGTGCATACCTTAGCCATTGACGAGGTTCTATGTACCATTTTCATCTTCGTGATTTTGCCTCTTGCATTTCTTCTCCTTAACTGACAAGTACTGATCATGAAGCACAAGTCTGAATAATGTTTGTGACATTTGTTTCACTGACGTTACCTTGACGGTACTACCTTAAGATCAAGTGTGTCATGAAAACCATTCTCAGACTAATGTTAAAATCAACTACGAAAATATACACAGCAGTGGATTTGAAACCTACAATTATGCAAAAATGAATGTAATTTGTTGCTGGTACAAAGTGTGTTCTCCCAGACACGAGTAAATACAAGCAAACTGTTTCTTCTGATTATGATCTCAAGATATATTGAACACACTGACATTGTACAGGCACAGGTTATGTTCAGTGAATAGCCACCAACACTTGTCAATTTGAAAGCGCTTTCATTGAATTTCACAACGGCCAATCAGATAATTCGTGAATGCCTGTTGTCATTCTTGTAACACTATAGTGATTCATGAGAGCACATTTTTGTATGTGGCCAGGTCCCGATTCATAAAACTTCGCTGAATTGGCTCCGAATTATACAATTTAATTCAGCTTTGTTTTCAGTCTAAAGCATGTGCTTTTTCTGACGTAAACACTTGTCAGTGTTGAAGTTCCGGTCACAGCTCCATCATGATGTGTGATTAAAACCAAACAAGATCAGTTACGACTCTATCTAAACAATTTATGGTTTGTTTTCTCACGCCAATTCTCCTATATCCCCTGTACAGTAAATGTATCTAGTTCAAGCAACGTCACGAGAGAAGGTAAATGGAAAGTGAGAACAGCGTGCCTTAATTGAATTCCCCTGCCCCAATTGAACGTTGTATTTACTCATTAACAAACAGACAGCCTGTGACTACAACGTGGCACTGTCTTATCAATTACGCAATGGTTTTATTCTACATTCATTGGATATATGCAAATGGAACTCCCCTGGAGACGAAGAATACTCACAGGAAGGCCGTGGTAAATGAACTATCGAGATTATTTATTTAAAATACAATTTGCTGACGTGGTTGATTTTGGTCTTGTAATTATGGCGTCTAGGTGTGGAAGGGTGAAGGCAGCGGTAAACGTATACTGACCCATGAACGAGTTATCCTGTAGAGCAGCACATCAAAGCGATCAAATCATATCGTTATTGTGAATTAGCTAAAATGGAACAATATTTCACCCTGAAAATGATATTGAGAGGACAGCGTGACCTGGGAAACATCAATATTGCATTATGAGTCTTATGCTTGATTCATTGTAACCTCTCAAATGTTCCTTCATGACAGTAATTGAGTAAAAGATCGCATTCCGATATACAGATGCCACAATATGTGTCGTTCTCGCATCTTTTGTATTCATTATATTCGTGATGCTATCAATTCAATAATATACTTACTATGTATCTTAACTAGAGAACGTAGACGTCGAACGATCTCTGTTTCTGCATATTTAGATGATAAATACACCGGTTGTTAATTCCCTCAGCCATTGTCATCGTCATAGTCTGATTTGGAGAAAATCTAAACAGTTTGCATTCTTAAAGCAAACCCATTCTTATGGGAGTAAGGAAGTTTGCCTAATCGATGTTTATTGGACGTGTAACTGATCACAGTCCCTAAACGTGTTTCATATCGATTCAATACGTTCTTTTCGTGGATCAAAGTTAATAAAAACTGTAAGATCAGTAAAATGCAAACTGTATACTTAGATAGACACATGGGTTGGTTTCAGTTTGAATTTTTCTCATACAAAACCCCAGAAACATGATACGTGTATAAGTTGAGTCAAGGACGTAACATAATCATTATCGAATGAAAAACTATAGGCTCCAACGGGCAAACATGGTTTGTGTGAAAAAAAAATCACAATGTAAATCTCGGACAGACTGATCAGAAGCTGACATAAAACCCGTGAGGTTGACTCAAGAACATATCGAAAAGAAAAAAAGAGCCACAGCACGCTGTAACTGGATGACTCCAGGTTAACCCAAGACAACGATAATGAATGGGCGGACAAAGTCAATAATGAAGCCTATGTTCGGTGTACAGATGTCGGTAGCACTGCAATGTGAACTTCCTCTGATCGCGAGTGCTTTCATAGTCGGTCTGTCATTACCACACTCGTGGTTTTCACTAAAGTGATACAACGTCATCGATCGGCTCTCCTTCTGTCTCTCGTACCACGCTGACATGCCGTGATATAACTGAAAGATTGTTCAAAGGTCATCCAAGTAGTTTGAACAAAAACCGCTCACCCCAACTCCAGTATGGCAGTAAAAAGGGTGACTATTTGTTTGACATCCACTGACAAAGAGATGCAATTTTTGTAAGCTTTTGTCAAGAATACTGAAATACAGCGTGTAAAATAATTTGTTTAAAAGATTTAGGTTTGATATCATGATAAAAAGTGTTACGTAAAATAAACATACATCAGAGCTAGTTAAAACAGTAAAGCGTTAAATCACACAGACAATCCACGAGCACCGAAATTACCTTAAAGTAGTCAGCCAGATCAAGTTACTGTGAATTATTGTGATGTGCACCGAGATTATTTATTGTATCTCGTCGATAAAAACATAACCTAATATTTTCACCCGAGAAGGGTCTGTATAATCAATCTTCACTCAACAAGATGCCATACAACCAATTACTATACATGTAGCGTAGACTGCCATTGGCACCCCGAGACAAGTGCATCGGAGCTGACAAGTTGAATGATGGCAAATATATATCCATGTCGTGCACTTTGTTACAATTTTGGTGCAGTTATTGAAAAGACACGATCTGTGGAAAAATTAGAGCTATTTATTGACCCGCAACTGAGCGTTTTCAACGATTTGGTGAAAACGTTTGCTAACCGGAGAGCAAATTCGTATTGACGTGAGGAAGGGAAAGCTGGTTTAAAAAAACGCCAAATGCAAATAGAGTGGCGGGTTTATATTATGTCATGTTTGATAATAAACTTTATTGGTCCCTGGATATATTTAAGGTGAAGTGTACATACTACATCGGGATTCAACTCATGATCAGATAATAATATTTCGTTGAAAACAGTGGACTTGTGCAATAGTTTGAACGTTAGTAGGACACACATGGGATTTCTTTTGTGTATTGTTTAATGCCGCACTCACCAATATTAAAGATATATGACGGCGGTCTGTAAATAATCAAGTCTGGACCAGACAATCCAGTAATTAACATCGATCTACGCAATTGGGATACGATGTCATGTGTCAGCCAGTGAGTGAGTATGGTTTTACGCCGCTTTTAGTAATATTCCAGCAATACCACGGCGAGGGACACCATAAATAGGCTTCACACATTCTACCCATGTGGGGAATCGTACCTGGGCCTTCGGCGTGACGAGCCAAAACTTTAAATCACAAGACTACCTCACCGCGCCATATGTGTCAACGACGTCAGCGAGACTGACCATTCGAACCCGTTAGTGACATCTTAAAGCAAGCATGGGTTTCTGAAGAATAATCCTGACCCGGGTCGTCCATGGAATTCCGTACACGAATACTAGATGTAATGCCAATTCTTGGTGTTCATGGTAAGAATTTTGCTGAAATGGAGCAAAACTTCATCACTTATCATAACGCTCCGAATATTGTCAGCGTCATACTCAGAATGTTCCTGACAAAGCCACAGAGCTGGCGTCGGCGACAGTAAAATGACCTGACTTAAGCTTGTGCCACAGCCTATACAGAATATTGGTATGGATAGGGACATGCAATATCAGGGTACATACATGTGTGCACAAATATGCCGACATTTCATAAATTACTTAATTTGATCATGATTTCCTTATTTCCAATCTTTGGTGAATACTGTCTATGGTACCTCATGTTCGTGGAACAAGACTGATCAAGGGAATCGTTATGGTTAGGCTTAATTAGCTAGTCACATGGCTGATGGCATGCCATACTACCAAGTTGTAAGATCGTTACAGTTGCTGATTTGTTAAGGAGTAGATTGTCTGGAAGCCGTCATTTACATTTGCGGTGTTAAACAAAATTCATGCACTGACTCATTCTGTCCACGTTGGTGGGTCGATAAAGGTCAAGATCTGTGCCATTGCCAACCTGCCATTTGACCTAGATGTCAATTTTCCTGTCACTGAAGCGCCAGTTCGCCTACTGCCAATTTGTACTTTGCCATCAGCTCTGATCTGACCTTTCCGTCTAATTTTTACAAAATGCCTGGGTGGTGGATATGTTTTTGTACCTTGCTAAATCACAAAACAGAGCACAAGATATTTATTCTCCACACATATAAATCACAGATTATTGAGAACAGAAGTAGAACTTCCATGTCTGTAGTAAAACAATTATAGTCTTTCGAATCGGAGAAACCGCGGTTGCCTTCACATGTAAGTCGTAATTTAATGTAAGATAACCATTTTGCATTGCTTAGCCTGACAAAATACACACAGATGCAATAGTTTTAGCCTAATAACGATACCAGTTTGATAATGTTTACACGAAAAAGTTCTGTATAATTCTATCCATACCCTAGCAATGGATAGTATCAGCAAGTTTGATCAAAGCGGTACAGAGGTGTTTATTAACTGACAATTTAAAAAAAGAGTCCACTGAACGATTATGACCATATCAGTACCATGTTATTATGATCAACTATCAAATAGTGATGATTCCACACGTGAACGTACCCTGCCCCAAAGGTGATCACTGCAGAAACCTACGCCAAGTCGATTATTTACCTGATAACCAAATTTGAAATAATCGTCAAAGAGCCTGTTCGATTGCACCACAAAGGGACAAAAATGGAAGCAAAAGTTTGAAGTCATCCATCGTGTCATAGGAAGAGTGAATGAGTGAGTGGGTGAGTTTAGTTTTACGCCACCTTTAGCAATATTCCAGCAATGTCACAGCGGGGGACACCAGAAATGGGCTTCACACAGTATACCCATGTGGGGAATCGAACCCGGGCCTACGGCGTGACGAGCGAACGCATTAACCACTAGGCTACCCCACCGCCCTGATAGGAAGACCTTTCGATCACTCTGAATCATTATGCATAGATGTAGGTATTAAAAGGACGAAAAGGATTCACTGCTATTATTTCTACTTTTAATGGTGATTGCTTCCATAGTTTACAATATTCACTTATCCATCAAATGTGAAAAAACATAGTGCACAAACAGCATTAGGCGTATTACACAGTTCAGAAGAAAGTTGCTGACAACAACACATCGATTATTGTAACATGAGATATTTATTTTGGACTAACCATATATTGAGATGTCATTATGAAACCGATGTCTGGTGAGAACGAACCACGTATCCCAGGAAGTAATCGTAACGGTATAGATAGATATGTTCGTGACGTCTGTTATGTTAGCATCTGTCAATTTCAACATCCCCAGTGCTTCCAATAGGTTATCCTAACTTATAGTTTTGTCTCCTAATAAGCCAACAAAATATGAAATACTTCAAGAGGTGATTAACTCGTCTCGGCGTCATCTGCTTCTGTTGAGGCTCGTGTGACAGCGACTGCAGTAACTAACACCGGCTGGATGGAACACCATATCACACATTTGATAATTATCGTGACACACGATTCCTCCTCAAGCGAAAGTGACCACATCCATGAGAAGAAGCTTAATTTTATCCTTTCAACCACAAGGTCATTTCGAAGATCATAATCCAGCAGGAAATTTAACCCATCCCTTTGTTCACTTAAGGCAATGGAAATCTCACATATCCTACCTCATAACATCTGAAGAAAGTTTGAAAAGAACATTAACAAGCACTTTGACACATTTCGCCCTGAGGAAAATTAGTGGTTCTTATGAAAAGGTCCCTGTGGAATTATCGTTTCTCTGATGTGACAGAATGTACTTTATTATTTTATTTAACGCCGACCGCGTTCTTTAAGTGAAGATAAACTGCTATCTGGAGCGTGTCTGAGACAGGGTAAATGTGTTACTCCGCACAGTTATTTAATAAGAGGGAGTGTTTAAATGGGAAGGGTTTTGTTACAAATACTCGTCTTTGTGATGATATAGAAACTATGAAAGAAGGTGCTTCGCAAGCTCACGTGTTTGAAATGGATGAAAAGCAATTAATTTGGTGCATCACAAAAGCTACGACTTTATTCAACTTGCGCTGGTTCATACCGAATGCCTTTTAATAAGAACACTTATTGTGTTAAGTGATAAAACAGTAGTTGTTCCTCAAAATTGCAGTCTGTCCCATTTAAATGCCAGGGAGACTCGTCTGTTCTTTGTTTTTATTGTTCAAGGAGTTGATGAGGTGCATTTCCAGCGAGTGTATCCTTTCGTGACTAATCAGATGTCAATGAATCGGAATCCAGATTCATGCAGTTCCACTTTACACTGTCTTATTGTTCCCAGATATGTGTACCCTTCTGTACAAACATATCGTCCAATTCAATCATATGTTTTTATTCCATTTCTACGTGTTGATTCCCATGCTGAAACAGAAAATTAACTAGGAATCAGTCCGTAAACGACAAAGAAATGTTTACAAATAGATACTATCACCACAAAATAATTACAATGGAAATGCAAACATTGTGTCAATACAATACTGGCGTTACACTACAATGACAATCAGTGATTACAGCAGTTGAGACAGTGATGATAATTTACCTCGTTACAACAGTCACGAGCTTCAAAAATAGTATCCAGGGTGATAAGTGATACCATAACTTGAGAAAAGAACAGAATTCATTTTTTTCACCGGCGTCTGCCCTTTTTAGAGGCGGTCAGCTGGCGACTTATGATGAAATTTATCAGGAACCTGGGTTGTCCTACAACGCCAGTTGCAGCGTGCATTGCACCAGGGAGACAACAGTGCCTGCTTTCATCTGAGAGACGTGATCTCACGTGGCTCGGCAGCAATAAATAACAAGGGAACATGAAGGACGAAGTGGGGAGAAAAACAGTGGCTGGAATTCAAAACATCATTTCAGTCTAGTTTGTTGTTTTTACGCAAATTTTTATCGTAATACAAGTGGTATAATGACTTCAACTCGTGAACCGCCTCAGATTTGTCCTTCAGTAACCCATGCTAGTCGTAAGAGGTGAGTATTGGGATCGGATGGTCAGGCTCGCTGACTTGGTTGACACATGCTATCGTATCCCCATTGCGTACAGATCGCAAAATTATATTTGCTAAAATATATTATTCATTTTAGTTTCATCTGCTGTGTTTCAAATCAGAGGTACACATAAGCTGCGTACCTGCGTAAATTATGCAAATATTAATGTGAAAACTAAAATCCTATTTAGTCTCTTGCGTACAAGTACGCTTGAATGTTTGTAAATACTCAATAAATGTGATCTTACATGCCTACACACAAAAATGTCAAATCTTAGCTTGCGCAGATAGATAGAATAACTGAGATATATTGAGAAGTTCTATTTCAGAACATGGATTCTTGCAGTCTTTCTGATCGTGTCCCATATTACAGGTCAAATCTAAATAACAAACACTAACATTTAAACTTTATTATATTTTTACAATTAATTGAAAATGGCAAAATATCCAATTGAAAAAGTTATCTGTAGCCCTGTGCAAATACATACATGTAAAGGTGTGTTTACAAGTATTTAGACACATTCAAATCGTATTTTTGTCTGTTCAGTTCCCTCTCCTCGTCAATTTTTCTGTGGTTTCTCAACGTCTTCCTGTCTCATTCTGCAACATCCTTCCTTTTTCAGTATACCCCATCTAACCCTTTTTTCATTCACCTTCCATTCCATTCAATACTATTTTGTTATATGAATGCAGAATGTCCCCGTTGTATAACGGACACAGCCTCTGCCCGGAGAGTGTAAAGTCCGTGTTTTGGTTCCCCACTGCATCATTCTAAATGATCTTAAAAGATGGATATGTTGTTTTCCCAGCGCTTGGCATTAATTGGATAAATCTAGAAGTGGTCAATATGCTGTGTCCGTGGGGTTCCCATGTTCGTCACTTTTGCCGGTTTTTACATGTACATATATAAGCTCTCTGGTCCCTGGATTTCATTCGCCTTATGAATGAGTAGTAATATACTTCGAAACGCCATGTTCCCCAACATACATAAGTTGACATCAATAGTACGTGTATCACTTATATATGCCTTTGAAAGATATCTTATCTTAACGATTTATAGCTTATTTTCTCTATCCTACACACCCTAACAAACCCTACCTTACCCATGTCTATCCTATTCTATACCACCCCAATTATATCAAGTTCGTTCATAACGCGTTGGACGTACATGCTATCTGTAGACAACGATTCCATGGGAAGATAATTAAACATTTACTTGCGGATCAAGTTCCAATTACAAGGGCTCACAAGTATAGGAGCAGACTGTAGCGCCCCGGAGCCGGAAAGATGAGCGACTATGTCCCTCATTAATTCTTATCCATGCTGAAAACGCGACTACCTGTTCCGATACCAATAGTTTGTATTAAGTAACTAGTTGTACTGTGGCTGCTTGTCTTTAAACTTATTAGCAGAGAGTAGGGGATGCCAATGATATGGAAAATTGGACAGGTCCAGATTGATATCATGTCCATATATCCTAGCCTTAAGGACATGTGGCTTACCGTCTTAAGGCTTGGGCGGATGTTTAGATTGTAGTCATCACCCCGTGAACTTCATCTTTAGCCAAATTATCTATTGTTCTAAAATCTAAGACAATTAAGGGACGCGACTCTGTTCAGCTAATTGTAGCCCCGTAGCCCCATGTTTCCAATCAGCTACAACTATTAAACTGTATTACAGATCAATGTTTTAGTGATCGAATATAGTAATTTGGAATATACAAACATCAAGTGAATGTTGGAACGAGCAGTACTTACGGCAACGATTTTTCCCTCTCTGTGTCAACAGAATAGTACTGAAAGTTTAATGACGTCTAGTCCAGACATACAAATGTTAAAGCTTAGAGACATTGAGCAAATGATCCAGGGTCGAAGGCTTGTATTGCATAACCAACAGTGTTGACTTTATCGTTTTTCAAATAGATTTTACAGGACGTATCTTATGATTCCTTCTCAAATGATTTATAAACTGCGTTTTAGTGTCAACATTGTCATCGTGTGATGCAATGGTGTTTTTTCTCGTGTGCCTACTATTCTGCGAAAAACGAGCGATGATTCCCATGTTCCTAGATAGCTTGCTTTCATAATGGCTTTTTCTACTTCATTTATCAATCACAGCAAACTTTGATTGATGTTTTACGACAAAACTGTTAAAGGGTATTCTGATGTACATATATGATCTACGTATACTGTGGAAATCGAAGTCGTTCCTCGTGGACATTGTTGTGTTATATCTACCATCGGCATTTAGGATCATAAACTTTCTCAAATAATAAGCAAATAAAACTGAATGCGCTGACAATAAATTCCAAACTACAGTAAGTTATTTTAAGTCACAAATTAGTACCTCCTCCAATTTATTTAGCTCCAGTGAAGTCATTGATTTGTTTGTTGTTTCACCCCGCACCCCGCAATATTCCAGCTATATGGCGGTTGTCTGGAAATAACTGAGTCTGGACCAGGCACCAGTGACCCACAGCATGAGCAAGCAATTGGGCAAACGATGACATGTGTCAACCAAGTCAGCGAGCCTGACCACCCAATCGCGTTAGTCGCCCCTTACGACAAGCATGGGGTACCTAAGGCCAAGTCTGAGGCGGATCTTCACCGGTTGAAGTCATTGGTTTACCACTTGCATTAACATAACATTTGTGTAATAACAAACAACTAAACTGAAATGATGTTTTGACTTCAAACTATTTTTGTCCCCACTTCGTCTTTCATCCTCCCATGTTACTTATTGCTGCCGAGCCACGTGAGATCACGTCTCTCAGATGAAAGCACGCACACTTTCTGTTATCTCTCTGGTGCAATGCACTCTGCAATTGGCGTTGTAGGACAACCCAGGTTCCTGATAAATCACATCAAAAGTCGCCAGCTGACCGCCGCTAAAGAAGAGCAGACGCCGTTGAAAAAATGAATTCTGTTCTTTTCTCATGTTATGGTATCACATGCATTAGATTGTTAGACTGCTGATACGTTTTGTTTGGGTGATTGGGTTGGAATTTGAACCCCGCTGTGCAAAAATTGGTTTTGACAAGAAGCAGGTTATTGCTAAATCATTTACCATTGATGTTGTCTTGCTTTAAGGTCATTTTGACATTTTTCATTGATTCGGGATATATAATGTCCTAATGAAGTGAAAATGCGCTTATTTAACACATAATGGTGTTATTCCACCCATAAACTCCCACAGCATTGTTTGCACCATTGCTCAATTCCCCTGCAGTTGTGTTGCTTCAATACACGCTTTGATGTCTGTAGCAGAAAATAGATTGTCTCTGATCGAAACATTTCATGTCTCAAATACCATGTGAGACAGTTGTTTAGCGTTATTTTATTGAGACACAATATGAATCTGATCGACAGACCGCTGTAACCAGTAAATAATCGAATGTCATGAAAACATAAAGACGCCTCGATTCAACTAAAACGCTGAATGCCACTGCGACTGAGTGAGATTGGCCCTCATGTATACATTCATAAACGTCACAAAATAGTTTCCATCCAATTCACGATTCCGTCCCCTTATATGAAATTAGGTGTGTGGAAACGTGTAGGGACCTGACAAAACTATTCAGACAATCCGATTCGTGGACAGTTCCTAACTCAATATAGTGCAATGTAGTGCTCGCACTTAAATGTCTCCCTGAAGAGCACCTGTGTATTAGCCTCAAAGCGTACTATGTTCTCCACTGCACATATATAGAGCCACGGACAGTACCTATGCTGATTGACTGAAGTATGGGCTGATCTGTCGTGCCTGATCAGGCTGCTCGATGAGGCAGGGATTCCAAGAGGACGCTGCTGAAACCTTCAAGTCAAAGGTCTAAAATTTGCCTTTGGTCGCAGTAATGGGCGCAAATTCGGCCAAACATATCTAATTTATTTGTAGCCGGAAGGGAGCATTGTAAGTCGGAAGGGGGCATAGAGAGTCGGAAGGGAGTATTGGGAGAATGTTGCGGTTAACGAAGCACTTCTTATAGCCCACAGTATATGTGTTACTGGTTTGGTCTTTAGGACATTATTCTTACAGTCGAACTTCCTGCCTACGCTGACCACACCGAATATGAATGCTTATCACGACCGGGGTTCATTGTTAATACTGATTACTTGCATAAAGCGTGCTTGGTCAAAATAAACACGAATCCCTTTACTGTAATTGCAGCTCTCTTGGACATTCTTTCTGGCCTCTACATGGCTGTACGGACAAACTTGAATCATTGGGCGTAATCGTTTTCGCCATGACGTTGTTCAGTGCCAAGAATAATCGATTCGCTGCTACACTTTAAGATCTGAAGATGTTTGCTCACCGTTTCGGCGCAATCACGAATTTCAATGTGAAATCGCAACATTCTTCATAACAAAAGGTCTCTCAGAGAGGTCATGAATTTATTAAATTGGGGCTTGTTTAAACATTCAGCTTACATAATATGTGATTCGAGAAGGCTCTATTTAACACTGCCAATGTATACATGTGAGACACGCTTAGCAATTAGGCCACAACCCAAAAAAACTTTTAATCTCAAGATAGATTGCATTAGGAGTCGACCGCTTACAGAGGAAACAAATTAGTTTCGACATGGAAAGAACATTTTTTTCTTTCACTCTGGGATAAACTGATAGTATTTACCAAATGAAAACATGGATTTAAATTACGACGTATTGAGGGTGCCTGAACGTCTTTTCTTTAGTCTTATCCAAATCTTCAATCTTACAGAGATACATTCAGATGTGCATTGCATGTTTTGTAATTTATAGACAGTTTTTTATTGTGTAATCCCTCAATGATTTTATGCAGAATGGTGCAACGCATCGCTGAAGTCCAATATATATGCCGTGCAAAGCAGTCTTGTGTACAAGGAAACGGAATGAGATCTAGTTATTGATAAAATTGGCCGAATAAATAAATAGTTAGTTCAATGTTACGCTCCTTTGAGCAGTATTTCGCTTGAGGCATTACAAGTCAGCTTCATGGAGGACTAAAGACCTTGGAGGAATGTTGCGCAGGTTGTGGGCTCATGTAGCCTAAATCCTTATTTGGACGAATGTGCCATCGATCAACGGATCCTGTAACACATAAGGGGCGCGAGTTCGCACAGTCAATTGAGGCACTTATTCTATTTAGCCAGAGCTCATTAAATAGCTACACAAGCATAACGTTTTTACCGGCTTCTTAAATGATGCAACACTTTTTGAAAGTTGTGGTTTACATAATTCTCCCTCAGACAGTAAAACATCTGTAAGAATCATGACGTTTCTTCAATAAAGACGATGGGGGGAATGAACATGAGTCCACATGCTCCTTATGAACGCCCCTAGTGTATTCACGTTTAAATTACTAGCTGGCTGCTGGGTGAACAAATCTATCATTGTCCGAACTCATTATAGAGATACAGCAGTGTGGAAATATTGACCTGTAAGATGATAGTGACGGTAATGTCAGGAAATCAACGGTGTCTGTGAGCCTGTACCACCTACAGATCATATGAGACTGTGGTGGTGTTTTTCACTACTGTTAAAGGCATTTCCATAACAAAGCGAACACAAAACCACAATAAGACATAAATCCATCTTGTGAACTGGTCTTGATACCAAAAGTGTCCAGAAGGGATACCATCGCAAAATAGGTTCCCGATCTGTGTGTGTGTGTTCTAATTTCTCGACAAGTTATAAATCCCGCTTTTGTGACCTGACCGATTACATGCCATAGTTCCCTGACTGTGCTGACCGTTGTTCATACTATCAGGCCACTAGAAGTCAGATTCGATTTTCTAAGAGCCGTCAGGATATACACATAGATGAAATATTCCTGACTTCTTAATTAATTAAAATTGCACTCATTTAAACACATATGTTCCAGTGTTCTTTCCTGCCTCCATGTAGGTGTCCCGTGTTTGAATTCATATACATATTTTAATTACATGTACTTGATTAAGTTTCACATCTGGAAAGTCATTTATTTTAGCGTTTATGTTCTTCATGTACAATTCAAATATTTTGTCTCAGATTTGTTAAAATGCATGAGACTGCTTGACAAAACTAATACATAGTATTGACCGTAAACCTGGTTATTTGCAAATCTGTTTTAAATTATATGATACAAAATAAAAAGATCTTGTGCTATCATTTGGCATGTTTGGTCTCAGAATTAAGAATTCCCAAATGTCTGCTTTAACTGAACAGGCGGGTGAATATTACAAGCACAACGCAGACATGTTAAGCCGTCTGTGATTATGCTGAATGCTTACCGCAGGATGGGAGGCTCGAGAGTCGAGTCAACTTCCACAGAACACCACCACTCCACGGTCACCCTACTCACCAGTAGCACGTTCCGCTAAATTAAGGGAAGTGAAGTCCTCTCACATCCCAGTCGGGGTCATATAATGCTAGAGGAAGAATAGTATCGTTATTGGTACGCCATAGACTCAAGGTTGCAGGTAATTGGTGGGGATGGTATAAATGGTAAAATGTTCAAAATGAAATTTGTAGTTATGGACATTAGCTTGTCCTCTCTGCAAACGTATGTCTGTTGAAATTTCAAAAAGAAAGAATAATATTATCCTGTAGATTTTAGAGCTTTCAGCTGCAATTGATTGCCTTTATCCTGATTGATTTCAATAGTTCTATATAGTTTAAATCTGCAACATGTAGTTTTCAGTGGTACTATATAGTTAGAGATATTGCACTATCAATGCCTTCTCTTTGGTTAGCATAGTCAAGAACAAATTCCAAATAATAATTAAAGCTGTTCACATTTAACGAATTATTGTTTGCCGTATTTGTGACTTATTTTGAAAATGTGGGTATCGAACCTAATGACAATTGAATTTGTCAAGATTTGAGCGCCTCCATTTAATGCAAGTCATTCAAAAGGAAATCAAGCTGACCTTCACCTCCTTGATGTTAAACTGTTTTATCTTTTATCATTTAACCCCTACTTCTAAATCCCGCAAAAATCGTTTTAATTCATTTGCGTTATTGAAGTATTTTGATGAAATGTACCGCAAAGAAAATTATGACCACGGCACCTTTCATGCGTGGGTAATTAACGCGTGTTCATTTCAGCGTTCCTCACAATGCTTTCTTCCTTAATTAATATGGTGCGATAATATTTGCAATAAAGAACCTCTAAAGTAGCTTGATTAGAAACGTGGTTGAAAAGTGGCTTCTGTCTGCCTCTTCATCACTCTCCTTGGGTCAAAGATCAGAAGTTATATACGGTATCAACAGTGCCCCATGATTAACTACAAAGATAAACTATAAAACCAACATATAAAGGCATAGTGCCTTTTCTTGCTGCAATCCCTTTCGTAATTTCATCAACAGCGCACTAGACTGGAAAATCTCCGACTGAAGCGAACGGTTTTGTAATATTAAAAAAATCAATGATGCATTTCATCGAAAAATGTTATGAGCGTCTTTCGACCGTTTTTATCTTCCACAAGGAGAGTACAAGCTTTCGTTTCTAAGACAGATGTGCATGGGATTGCAGTTTATGACTCTGACAATCATATATCTTCTTGGCAGTCGGATATTCAACGCTGACAAATGATTAAAAGGAATCTACATTTTACTGGATTTTTGTATGACCAAATTGAAGTATGGTGCCTTTTCTTGTTCAGAAATCAGTTGAAGGCAGGAGAAAGCAGACAGTAGGCTGTATAAATCTCATTTACCTATCGTGTCCTGCCTGAGATAGATGATAATCCTGGTAACCTGACACATAAGGTGGGGATATAGAATGTAAAACGAGGTGGTTGTTTTGACTTTACGTGTGTTCTGGTTAGTTTCCAAACGAGGCTGAAAGTTCCAATGTGATTCTCTTCACGTGTACCCAATTACACATCATTTGCTCACCCATCTTCCAACAATAACCGAACACCGACGTGCCTGGGCGAGATTACAAGCCAATTAACAAGGGATCGAACTGCTTTGAAAACGCCTGCCGTGTCCTTTAGGCGTATTATGTGTAATGTCTGAATTTCATTTTGCATGTTTGTGAGTGTGTCAATCAGATTTGACGCCATTTACTAGTATATCACGATGTAAAACATGTAAATGTCATGTAAATCTGTAAGGCGAAATAAGTACAAAATAGAAGGATACAGTTATTTAACTATATTTTCTATGTAAGGTGACAGGTGTTGATGAAACCTTCGATTACCAAAAGGCTTAAAGTTTTATAAATGGTAACTTCACGCGTCTCTTAACAGTTTGCATGTTTAACATAACATTCTCTCGTGGCTGTCAAGTTAACAGAATACGATAAAGGAAAGAAATATATTAAATAAATTAATAATATCTTTCTCTGCTCATTTGAATACTTATCTTAAAAAACAGCAACATACAGGTATGTTTTGGACAAGTTTAAAGTGTATGGGAATTGAGTGAGTGAGTAAGTTAATATTTAACGTCACATCGGCAATGTCCATATCGTGACGAGAACAATTCTGACGTTGATAAAGAATGTGTGTATATTATAAAACCTGTCGTCAAAGGACAGTAAGATAACTAGATTATCACAGGTAGAATTAAAACTAGTATGTTAAGTTAAAACAAATAGCATTTTGTGCACAATACAATATAAAAAACAGGCTATAGATCGCCAACAACTGAAGGTAGATCACCATACTAGGGACCATGGGGTCTTAAAGTACCTTTGCTACCTGCTTGGACCATAGCTGGATTTACACCATCTCATCAGCCGCTAGTAGGAAAACTGAGCCATAATTTAATATACAAATATTCTACGATTAAAAAACCTTGGTAGAGCTAAATTGACTTTGAACGTTTGGGGACTTACGTACCCTTTTCAGTTCTCTTGGTCCAGTGTTTGATTCAGAGATATCAACTTACGTGTTATTTTTATGTCAACTTTGAAAATCCATTTCAACAAGCAAGGTCTGGTCAGGCAACATGGCCTGAATGTGTGTAATGCGTAACTGGCTCTAGGTGGCCTGAAGGTTATATCAGTAAATGGCAATAGTAATTGCAATATTGTAAAACTGTACCTCAAAGCCCCGTGATTGTGCCAAATTGTAACATGCCTAATTTCTCAAACTTGGTTGCCCCTGTCAGTCAGATGCTGGGAACGGCGTGAGAAGAAACATACGTATCCATCAAATGTCAAATAGTGAGGGAAAATAGAGTTCCAAACTTCGAGGGCATTTCTTTTCGTTCCTACAATCTTGTGTTTTCCCTTTCTTTAAGTCTAAATGTAATTACTGAAGCGTGTATCATTGAAATCAGAATGAAGAGTGACTTAACTGTGTATTCAAACTTATTCGCACGTATAGGAATTCTTTATAAATTGA
The DNA here is from genome assembly GCF_003918875.1 of Haliotis rubra. NCBI lineage: Eukaryota > Metazoa > Mollusca > Gastropoda > Lepetellida > Haliotidae > Haliotis > Haliotis rubra. The sequence goes on along the minus strand of NW_025765214.1, from coordinate 628,759 downwards.
TAAAATTTGAATGCCTCCATGACACCTTTTTGCAATAATGCACGATTGGGTACAGGATCAATAGCGTTAGTTAAATTAACTCCAAGTGGATATTACGCATCACTGTACAAAAATCAGATGCACCCAAAATACCTTCAACAATTTCAAACAGCTAACCTTGAAGAACATCGTTTTTGTTTCACTTACACACTCTGTGGTTTACTACCAAGATATATTTGAGTGAGTATGGTTTTACGCCGCTTATATTCCAATTCCAGCATCACGGCGGGGACACCAGAAATGGTGCCCATGTATCAATTTGGGGAATCGAACCAGGGTCTTCGGCTTGACGAGCGGGCGCTTTAACCACTAGGCTACCCCACCGCCCCAGGATATTTACGAGAATTCATAGATAGTAACCTTCGCGTCTTGGAATGTCAATACTTAATCAAGTACAAACGTGTAAATTCGGCGCAGAGAAGGGAAATAGTGGTGAAATAGCATGAATGGATATCTGAACACTATCAATTACCCCAAACAGTGATGATACCATATATCCTGGCCCATTGTAACAAACACATGCATAGAAAGGTAATTAATAGCTGATCAAGTATGGGCATATATGGCACAAATCAAATATTTTAATTGCATTAGCTTATGCCACTGATGCAGGAAATTGAAAGTTTGAATTTGAATGTTCAATTGTGCCTCAAAAGTGAAATGATGAAACCAAAGGCTGAACCTGCTGGAAGACATCGCTATTGTTACACACTCTTGAATGTGTCACCATAATATGTGTACATGCATTAATGTAAGCACCACCCGAATACAAGGATAATTTATGAAAAATCGGTCCATACAGGCGATCATGGTCTAGCATACTGGAATACATATGGAAAGCGTGTGCTTCACTGTCACAGAAGCTATAGGTCGCATGTTCACGAGCTGCGAAAGCGTTAAGCACATTTGGGATGGGTGGTTATAAATTGTCAGAATTGCTTTGCACTGTTGTTTCCTTCTGAATTCCCTGCAGTACTAAAAATGAACTCTTCTTCACACGGCGAGACACTGGCATGCATGAAGAAGGGATGCCCTTAACTGAAACATTAAGTTTGTCGCGCGGAAACGTAGTGTACAAAGTTGAAAATTCAAGCAAATTCAAATGGTACTAATTTCACTTGTCTCACATGCTTTATGTGAATACCCCAAAATGTATTTCAACTTTTGCTTTGAAGAATCCGACAACCACACGGTTATATTTGTAGACATCATCACTTACATCTGCTTACTGGGCACTGTTAAAAATGTAAAATGTAAAAACAATGTTTTATTCTGCTCTGATGTGTTGTCACGTCGCTTATTTACATTAGAGGCGTGTTACTTCGGTTTTAAGGCTGAGGTTGACCAATCAGATTCAATATTTCAAAGTAAACTCGTGTGACACCAATTTAATATAATAGAATGGAAGCACTGAAACCTTACAGCAGCACAAACAGGATCATTAGCTGCTTTACAACTAGTGTGTTTTTTCCATAATATCCAGGACTCAATGACAAAGTAAAAGGTGAAACTTGGTCAAATCAACATGGTATTATTACATCAAACACATCCCTGTAATAAGATAGTTGTTCTGTATCCAGTCCATGTCAGAGGCAGATTATAGTGATCAGTTTAATGATGTCTGTTCTGCGTCCGCAACAAGCTAGGATTAGTGTAATTCTTGTCAAGAAACCTGCTGCTGAATAGCGTAGGTCGTTAAATCCACCTATTAGGTGTGACGACTGACAGCAGTAGATTGGGTTCATCAGGGTCACAGAATGGCATGGGTACAAACATACCGTTCATTGTATGTCATTGGGCCCCCAAAAAAGAACCAAAGCATCCTAAATGAGAGAATGCATGTAATGCCTCATCCCTTGTCTCCTGGTGACAGATTAATATATTGGCTTAGTACTTTTGCCAAAGTTGATGTAGGGCCAAAGATGATGACGCGTGCAAACTGTTAATGGGCGACATTGTTAATATGCTCCACTGCCCGGTAAACTTTTCCAGTGCTTGTCTGGACATTGTAATTTGTATTTGTTAAACTATGATGGTCATATAAGGTTGGGTATATTGATACCTTTATAACATTTGCGTTAACAGGAAAAAAACATGGTTTTGAATGACATGAATAAAGCTAAAGGCCCCAAGTTTGTTTTGATTGTCGTAAAGCTCGATCGTCTTTGAATAATTTTAAAACATTTACTCGTCATTGATTTCCAGCACTGATCTGTTTGAGGTGAAAAAGGCAGTCCTTGATGATAGTTCAGAACATCGATGTCGTGCTTTCGTACTAGCAGAAGCCGAGTTTTCCTCATCACGGGACAGGGAACATATACCTTCATCGTAAATCATTGTGATTCGTATACACCACGACGCCATAGGTACAGCGTTGCATGTCACGTGTGCATCGCATTTGTGTATTCTGTCGATCAACTCTATAAATCGTTGATACGGCATGAACTAAGATTTCCCCCTTGCAGTTCGTGTGTATTTCAAATCTTCACAAAGTTTAATTAATTTGGTGAGGGCAGATGTCTCCTTCATTTGACATTTCTCATTCCATGTGAGCACGTAATTGGTTGGATGAACCTATATGTCTATATAGAAAAGGGAATAGGTTTACGCATGTCAGTTATCGTGATTTACTGACAAGAGGATTTTGCTGTAGCTGTAAACCACTTTTTCAAGAAAGAGTAATCAAGCATTCAAGTAAGCCTGGGATATTTCTGAGCTTGATAAAGTATGTAAAAGCGTACGCCACAATAGTGAATGAATGAATGAGTGAGTGAGTGAGTTAAAATGTATAATAGTCACATTGGCAATATTTCAGTCATATCGTGACTTTAAAAGTTATAAATTCATAATAAACGCAAATTGAATTCAATTATAAAAAAACATATCAACGAAGGGCTGTAAAACAACTATACTATCACACATTGAATTTAAAACTAGTAATTAAATCTATAACAGTTTAACTATAGAACAGGCTATAGATCGCCAACAACTGAAGGTAGATCACCATACTATGGACCATAGGGACTTACAGTACCTTTGCAACCTGCATGGACTATAACACAAAAAGTAAAGTATGTCTTAGAGTGCCATGGGGACGTAACACAAAAATCACGTTTAACAAATATAGAGGACTGCATTTGCGATTTGAAGATTGTGTAGATGCAGTAGTGTAGAACGCCATATCATCATTCTTCATACCTTTACATTATCTACCGCAAACCAGTATATGACTAACTAGCAATGAAACATCCGAAAGGTATGCCAAACAAAGACTCGTGTGTATCCATCTTTTCCATGGGCATTCTGCTCGTCCTTGAAAAGGTCATGTGTACGTTCAAGCGGAGAGTTCAAGTGGAGTCTTCACCTTTGTTTATCGTAGTTTTGTATATATGCAGTTGTTTAACTAAGCACCAACAAATTGCTTGAAGATATCCTACCTCGCGGATACTTTTACAAGAAAAATATAATTCAAGCAGATTGAATTGAACGGACAAAGTATGTTTAGCGCCTTTTTTGTCTCACATCATCAAAATACTCCAAAAGGAAACACCTATCGTCATCAACAGTCATGTAGTTACATTTTACTATTGAATTCAGTTTCACTGGCTTCTTCAATTCGGCTCTTTAGGACTTTCTAAGGATATTTGTGTATATATGAATAATATATATATATGAATCACAGCAACATCAACACATTCATATAACCAGTCAATGTTGAATCTGTGCCAGAGCGTATGACGTATGCTTTAGCTTCATTTCTCAATGTACGTCACCATATTAGTTTTACAAGTGTACCGAGCACGTAGCAAGTATCTCAGACTCGTCTATTTGTATGCAGCATCCATTTCAAACAGTTGTAGTTGATTCATATGCTCTTACGTGTTTGTCGCCATTAACCAAGAAGCGCGATAGCCGAACATGGCATGTACATGTATGCTAGTCAGTTTCGCAGCTGATATAATTGCAATTTTGCTTCACATTGATTCATCTTCAGGATGTGGTTATTCCCAAGGAAAACAAAGGGACATAAATATGATTTGCGACCAAAGATAAGAAAGTTCTGAACACAGCGTGTCTTGAAAATATCAAAGCCTCTGAAATGTTATCAAAGGTGAGGAACATTTGTGCATTTATTTCCGAAGATACTGTTACTCCTCTTGAGATATCAACAGTTCGTTTGTCGGTCGTCGAAGGTTGTGTATGATATTACGACATAACTCGTACTTTTAACATTCAAGACAGATCATGTGTATTTCTCAACGTTGGCTGAGGATTAAAATTTATTACTTGTAAACATCATCCGACAATCTGAAATAAATAATAAAAACTGTTTTAACTGCCATAGGTCTTCAGTTTCATGACGGACATACATAGGCATATACTCATGGGCACGATGCCTGGGAAATGCTTGAAGCATGTGTTTGGAGGAAATATGACAGATTCGTTGCATATGTCTTTCAGAGAGCATTTGCTACCGACGTTTGCAACGTCTACGACGTCTTTTGACAACCAAAGACATAAGACGACGTCTTTTGACAACCGAATACATAAGACGACGTCTTTTGGAAACCAAAGACAGAGGGCGATGTCCGTGCATGTATACAACTGGGTCAATACAACGGCAAACGTCTTTGTTGTCACCAAATTATCAGGAAGGCATAGATGGAATCGATACCAGACGTTTGGATCACCTACCCAGCAGCATACCAGCGTTCCAGTGGTCGACAGCGTTCCATCACTCTGCACGAAGGCGGGTTTCTCCTAAATGCATCACGACGTCAATACTATATGATTCCCATCAGACAGAGAAATGGCCCTCAGGACGCCATTGGCTTTAACGTTTCTGCTCAAACAATGCGTATTCTTTTCCATGAGGCTGGACTCCAGTCACGGAAGACATGCATTGGCATCCCATCGACCCATCTTAATTTGATTTCTGTACGTTTCTACTGATGAATCGAGACATTGTCGACAAAGAGGAGGTCGTCGTGCCCGTATGTGATTCGATCAAGATTTGGGGGTGAAGTCAGTAGAGCTGGAATCACCTCCATGTACTATCTATCGTATACTTAATTATCTTTCGTGTCTTCCTTCATTTATTCTTCCATCCACCCCTTCATTTATTTAGTCCGTGAGTGTGTATGTGTCTGGATTTCTTGTGACATCAAAACAGGAACTATAAAACAATAGGAACTAATCTCTTATTTCTTGGTTTCATGATTTAGTTCAAGATGACGCATACTGAACACAACAGGTTGAAATATCCATTAGTTATCATATAAGGAAACCAAATAAACAAACTGCAGCCACAAAGGCGCTATGTTACTCAAGTGAAGGGTGGGTCTATATTGATATTGTTCTGGCCAGTTTATGTTGACACATTGACACATTCATCATATGGTACATCTCATTTGTAAACTACGATGAAGTATAATACTTTTATAATGCTTAATAGAACTTTATTGCTCGTCTTATAATTGCTATAGAAGGCCGACAAGACAAGAAGACATAATACTGTATGGAAATAATTATAACGTTGAATTTTATTTATACAAATTGCTGGAAACATCTGTTTCATTTTATACATAGGTTTAAATCGGACCCAAAGCAATAATTACAGAATTGGTTTCATAACCTTGATCAAACTCTTTCTTTCTATAAACTAACTGGAAAGAATAACTGTAGTCACGACATGCATGGAATCATGAGCCGACTTTTTAAATGTTTACGAGAGAGGGTTTTGCCTTTTATGCCCATATGCAGGGGTGCACAATCTGCTATTAATGAAAGCAACAACGTAATATATGCTATTCGTCTATTTAGGTGTTTTTCCATTACATAATCATTGACAAAACCCAGACAAACAGGCCCTAAGAAGGATTGTGCAACAATGGTGTTAGCAATGTCAATATCGGGAGTGACCACCATTTGCACTGAGACAGGCGCGGAAGCAGTGGCAAAATGAAGACAAGCTGATGGGGAAATTTGCAGTAAATGTCATCGATGTACGTCTCTGAATGTGTACAAAGGACAGAACTAATCCCCAACGATATCGTTGTGCACACCATTCTGGCGAATTTGATCCTTGCGCGATCATAAGATCTGAGTAGAGACCTGGCAAGTATACCATGCCACCCTTGTCATCTGAACCTATGAAGCTATATCAAGCTGGGTGTGCCTGACGACGACGTGCAAGCAGAATTGGAGAACGTTATGCTCCCTCATGCGTTTCTAGCACTAAATGGTCTCAACACAGGGATTGTCCGAGCAGTTAATATGACAGAATGGTATCGTGTGAATAAATGCATCAACCGAAAAGTCAGAAGTGTCGATCTACTGCAGTTACGGTCTCCAAAAGAAACGATGTTGTCCTTTGATGAACACCTGATACCATATTTATTAACCAATTCATAGTGACTGAAATCATTGAAAGGCATGCTCAAGGAATCCTAAATCTATTCTGCTTTAGTCAGAGGAATATGATATTGTTTTGTCACTTTTCTTACAATATCTAGCAACTTTACTGTTTACTCACGGAATGTTGAATTAGATTTGGTATTCAGCGAGATGTGGCATTGCCCAAACGGACAATCACTATGTGTAGTTCACATTCAAAGATCGCGAGTTTGAATATCATGCTACCAACAAACACGAATAACTGCACATCCAAATTGTGTCCCGTGCAGGCCTGTAAATAAAGAATCATGATCTCGAGTGTGTGTGTCTGTTGTGTAACGCTGCACTCAGCAATAGTTCAGCTATGTGGCAGTTGTCTGTAAATAATCGGGTCTGGACTAGAAAAACGAGGGTTCAACAGCACGAACACCGATCCACGCACTTAGGATACAATCACACATGTCTACCACGTAAACAAACCGGTTCACCGTAGTCGCCTTCTGTGACAAGCATGGGCTGCTGAAGACCGCGTATTCACGGGTTCTACGAACTGAATGTGTAGTGAAGAATGCACTATCAAATTTCGAACTGTCGTCGTTTCTATTGCACGATATATGTGCACAGTTACCTTTTTCTGTCAGTCATCATTAAATATGGAATACAAGCCTTAAATTGTCAATGCTTTTATAGATGAGGTAGTCATGTCACACAAGGGTTACATGCAATATACATTCGGGGTAAATACACTTACATACGTCGATCAGTCCGGGCCCCACATTAGCTAGTTATGCATTCCCACTGATCTGAACTTGGCCCCAAAAGGACAGTCTATTTTGGACGCATTTACATTAAGTGGGCCCTAATATTTTTGCTTGCTAGGGAGAAGTACATGTTTTGATCTCCGGATTTTATGCTGGCCGTTTGCTGAACGTGTTTGTTTATTCGTAAGAAGACACGCATACCCTTTACACCACTGTTCTCATGACTGTTTTTCAGTGATCCATTCATACAATCTTCACAGATTTTCGCTTTACACTAAGCGAAATTTGTTTCTGAGGATAGTCAAGACTGAATATTCGTTTGCATTGTCTTTCTATATTTTACATTCCACCAACACATACAATCATAAAGTAACAGTACACAACATTCATGTTATGTCTTCAGGATGGTTGTTCATCTCTCTGGAAACAGTGGGTAACACTAGACATAATATCGTTACATATCTGACCCTCTTTGCGACTGCGCCATTTACTATCCAGTTGCGATAGACAGGTTTTGCACCACTCTGAGAGACGACAAACCCTGCAAGCTGCTTACATCGTCCTTCATGAGGTCACAAATGACTTATACTCACAAAATCATTATTCCGTAAATCACAACGAAATAAAAACAACCAAGAGCATTTAGTACTTTGCATATTATTGGCACTAATATTATTAATTAGATGTTGGCCTAAAATTAACTCACACATACACATTTCAGGTGTTTTCACTGTTCCAGTATCCTCTCAATTTGACTGTTCAGCAATGTTTAAACCATGAGACCTTCAACCTAGCTGGGCGTTCACATTTCACATGATATTTCACATCGTCGGGAGGGTTTTGATATAAAATCACATATCAGTCCTTCAAGGCACATATTCCAATTATAGATTTAAAACGAAACGTTAATTTCAGTAACTATCTTTTTGTGAAAGAACTTCTGCCTTAACAAACAATACATACGTTAATATTGTTAATGACCGACATTGTTTCTGTCTTGGAATGCCACAATCTCAGTGGGGCTCGCAGAAACACTGGAAGCCATTTGGCAGATTGTTCGAATATGTTACGTTTCAGAAATATAAACGACATGGAATCATGTAGACGTCACAAGTCAACGTGACGAACAAACTGTATGTTTTAGGTATCCATACAGATATAATTACGGTCGATACAATTTTGACATTAAAGGTACGGTGTTATCGAAATGGTTATCGCATTTTGCAGGAGCTGGTTCAGTTAACAAGATTTGTTTTTTATCCGAAACAGCCAGCTAAATGCTCCAGTCAGAGATTCAGAAATGAAGATTCAATTACTATTCTGCTGTTCATTTTCGTTATCATGTTTGATATGGCGCACTTCCCTAAATAAGGTTCTGTCTCATGTGTCCAGTTCCATATTAAATGTATATAAATCAGTCCATGTACTCAGTTAAAGGCAATGAATATTTATATGCTATAAATATATATAATTTAAACAGTAGTATATATCAAACGATGTGTTCTTGGGGATGACAAGGCATCACAATGTTTTGCAGATCATTGTGATGTCAGTGCTACAACTCTAACCCATCTTTCACGGAAGCGGGTTTCTTGTACCTTATAACGGAACACACTGGTTATTCATGCTTACAATGATGTTGTACAGAATGTCACCATCGAACATACCATCAGTAGCCCATTAAAGTTTACGAAACTCGACAATTGTGCACAAGTGAAAGCGGCCAGGCAAGTGTGGCTGTTTAATGTATAATAACGGAAAATGTTGAGGGCAATCATTGTTGCTGACATATTAGGTTGAAGTGGCCCACACTTACATTCACCTTAGGAACAGCATTAGTCACAAGAAACACGGTAAGATAACGTGGCGTGATGGAGAATACATTAGGGACACTGGATCAATGTACAACGATTGTTTTCAAGGCATCTCTGTATATCTGATTTACGTTAACAAACCAACTGCGTTTGCTGGATTTTTTTCCACTCAGATGGATTCAAATTATGTTTTCAGTGCATGCTAAAAAGTATATGCACGTACATGAAAACGATCTATCATTGCCTAAACTTCTCCTTGGAGTAAAGTTTTTGTAATACGCTGACCAATTTCACGCATATAAATTCAAAATGTCTATAATTCCTCTTTACTAGACAACTCAAAGTCATGAACGTGATTTGAGTATTAAACTTCATGTTTTGTTAAGCTTGAAATGGCAGAGTGAGTTGTTTGATAAGACGAATGGAAGGTGGATCTTCAAACTGAGGCTTTCTGTAAAACACAAAGTACTTTCATAACAAACTATGATCACAGCTATGCGTCTCGGGAAGCAGACAAATGAAAAGCTTGTTCTGAATAAAACATGCACACGTACAGAGCTTATAAAACTATGGTGAAACCTTTGACATGATATAAAACATATTCCTGTACTTGAATGAGGGCAATCTAACTTGAATCGAAATCAACATTCAAGAGCAATACAATATGGACTCTTTTCTAACAGATCGACGGTGTCTTTGGTCTTATATTTATTACTCCAAAACAGAAAGAAACTTTATTCAGTATAAGGCAACAGGCCCATGTACATGACATAACAAACAATAAATACATACAGCGTGGTGGTAATTAGAAAAGTAAGAAGGGTATATTATCATCATAGTGAGGAACATATAGATAAAGCTTCTCTGACATAATTTGAACACTTAATTAAGATAAAAAAATCTTCAGAATTGAGTGTATACATAAATAGGGAAAATATTTCTCTCACACATCATAATAAATAGGACATATACAAATAAACTGAAATTCACCCTTGAAAAATAGTTGATAAACAAATCATTATCGCCTGCACCTTGATTTTTCCAAACAAAACAAAACCGTTAAATCCGTCATGAAACATCAAACAACTAGTCATTTCCTCAATACATTGCATGATTCAAGTTAGGTTCCAATTACAAGATCTCTATGTAACTTGAAGCGAACATATAGATATAGTCCATGTATCAACTTGGCTGCCACTTTGAAGAGGGCTAGACATAACTGAAGAAAAGGATCAGACAGTTAAGACTGATCCTACGGACAATCATTCCGTAAACATCTTCGACACGAGGCAATCAATAACGTTAGTTGCTCAGCTAAGTTTCAAACCTACTGGAAACATTTTTAGTATTTTGTTAAATAACTCACGGTATTTGTCTTGCATCTTCATTAGTCAAGTGCAGGGATTTGGTGTACCGTTTTGACGGAACGAGACCAAACCGACTCGGTATCCTCCTGCACATACAATTTAGATTCATACAGGTAGATAGATACACATGACTCCACATTGTTCCAAACCAGCTCACAGGTCTGGTCTATGTTAACAAAAAAATAATCTATCCTCTTTTCAACAGCTAACCTACCTGACAAATACTACAACTATATTGCAACAGTTTTTATGTCGACAAAACCCTTTTCGACACAACACTGTAGTGGTTAAGTCTGTCAAGGGAATATCGTACATACAAAACTGTAATGAAATAATACAATAATAAACTGTGTTGGGGAGTACAATATGCATTTTACACAATATTGCTTCATTTCTCAATATGTTTCACCGCATGTGTTTTATTAGTGCACAGAATACATAGCTGAATGTATATAATTGATACATTTATCCATATGCAACCTCCAATTCAGACCGTTGAAGTTGATTTATATGCTGGATGAGGTTTGACGCCAATTAAGATGCATGATTGCTGAACTGGGCATTTACGCTGGTCGCTCGTTGCAGCTGATATAATTACCACAAGGCATTACATTGATTCATCGATGGGACGTCATAATTTCACAGGAAACAGAGGGGCATAATTATGATTTGTGACCAAAGATATAAAACTATCTGAACACAATGTGTCTTGAGAATATCAAAGCCTCTGGAATGTTATCTGCATGACCTCAATATTCGGAACATACTTTTTCCAGAATCAAAACTGCTGCTCCCCTCGAGATTTCAACATTTCGGATTCCTGTCGTCGACAATGGTTTATTTACTGGCTATGGTACTCACATTACATGCGATTTTTATCGTTCGTGACATGTATCGCGTGTCGCAGAATGAGAAAATGTATATTACTGAACGTTGGCTGATGATGACATTTTATGGTATCAAAAATCCTTCAACAAATAAAGAATGAATTAGCCTAACACACATGTTTGGCCCCACAGCGTCCGCTACCTCGTTTGAAAACTGACGAAATAGGAAGATGAACATGTATGCCTGCAACTTGGTCATTTGAACGTCACTTACAAACGTCTTTGGTGTATGCCAAATTGTGATCATTAAGGCGTGGAATCGATACCAAATGTCCTGAAGGTCACGTCAAGTCCACAGTACAGGACTGACGTCCAGAAGAATGACATTCAGGATGTGTACATGAGACTGTATATTGGTGCGATCGCATCAGACTTCATCCTCACGGAAGAGACTCGCGTCAAGCAGAATTATTGAACTGTAACGATTGCCAGCCATTGACGTGACCTCAACCCTATCGTATCGGCAGCTGCAGATCGCCCGCAATGACGCCATTTCCTTCTGGAATTCTACAAGAATTCAGCAATGCTCTTTTTGAAGAGTCGAGTACACTTCCTTTGGCAAACGTTCATATACTTGTCGGAAGTAAAAAAAGAATACATTCAGATATCGACTTCTATAATTGTTAAACACGAGGCATAGGAGGTAATTCTTTAATCCTTCTTAAGAAATGTGTCCGATACGTTGTGTTTAACAAAATGTTCATCACTTCTAAATGCCCTTGATATAACTTTTTTGGAGTTTTAGTAGTTTTTGATCGCCTCTCATGGATCACATACGTCTTACTCAAATTTGGGTTGTTTGACACTGAATTTGTCTTTGTGGTTATTTCGGGGTTTCTATTGTGGTCATTCCTCTCCATTTGACGTATGATCTGAATGTATATCAGTATTAAGTGTGACTCGGTGAGTTAAATACACATATTGTGTATACTTTTGATACAGGATACGTATTATCCCAACACACAGAGGCGTTTTAACCTCAATGTAATGTTTTCTTATTCGATCGTGATAAACACTTACTAAACATTGCAAGTTTTTCTACACTCCTGATTAATATTATTGTGTCAATAATCCGGCAGTCAATCTGGTTTATATATGGTAGATATTTTGCAGGAGTAACCAGAATGATCTATGATGTGATGGATTATACAGAAACTTACCCAAAACCAGGCCTGTTATTACTTATCGACTTTGAGAAAGCCATTCGGAAGAAAAGAAATTCATGCATAATTTCCTAGATTTGTTTCAGCTTTGGACCTGTTTTAAAAAAATGAGTAAAGATACTTTTTGAAGATATTGAATCATGTGTTTAGTAAATGGATATGCAAGTTCCCTTTTCAAAGTTTCAAGGGGTTGTCGCCAGGGTGATCCAATATCACCATATATATTTATACTGTGTGCAGAAATACTAGCAAATATGATCAGAAGTAAAGCAAATATATACAAATGGGAAGAATTCTATCTCTTCTCGCCCAATTTGCAGATGATACTACACTGACTCTAGATGGGTCAGAAAAAAAGCCTCTACGCAACAATGAACACTTTATCTTCTTTGCAAGATTTTCTGGGTAAAAAAAGTGAACAAGGTACAAGCCCTGTAAAGAGTGGAAAATGGACTGGTCACAGACTCAGTTAAAACTACTTGGTATAGAATTTGATGTTGATTTAGACACAAATATGATAGAATTGAATTATAATAAAAAGATTGAGAAAATTGAAAACGAAATGGCAGTGTGGACGAAAAGAGAACTAACACCCTTGGGTAGAAATGTTGTATTGAAGTTATTATTACTTCCAAAACGTACCCATTTGTTTAGTAGTATTCCTAGCCCATCTAAAACAGTGGAAGATTTTCTAAAAACGTGTTATCAATTCATTTGGAAGGGTAAAACTGATGACATCCAAAGCAATATTATGCAATTACCACCTAAATATTGTGGTATCAGTGTTCCTGATGTAAAAACAGTTATTGCAGCACAAGATTAAAAGATTAATCGACAGCAATGCCATCTTGACAAAGGTGGTTTCAGAATATATGATAGATTTGAATGTACTTTATTCAGCAGATCCTAATTATATTATACACCTCGCATTCATAATAGGTTTTGGAAGGAGGTATTCTCCTCATGGTCAACATAATTGCATTGATGTGATAATGGCGAAAACAGAAGTGATGAAGAGATAATGTCAAAATCTATTTGATACAACAATGTTATTAGAATTGGGAGTGAAATTATTTATATACAGCAATGGCATAAAAAGGGTGTAACATATACTCATGCCAATAATGGTTGTCACCCCTTCAATTTTTTATTGGAGAGGGGGGGGGGGGGTGGGGGGGGGTGACAACCATTATTGGCATGAGTATATTTTACAGACATGGTCGATGATGATGGAAAAATACATGATTATTAAAACTTTGTAGAAAGATATAACATCAAAACAGACTTTTTGACTTACACTGACACAGAGTAAAAGAATATTAATCTTATGGCAAAAACGATGTCCATAATTGACGTAGTGAGTTAAGATGGTTTCAATTTAAAATCATCCACACTATACTGAGTATCAATAACTGTGTTATTTAAGATGGGATGCGTTGAATCCCCAGCATGTTCATGTTTGAAACCATTGTTCATGTTTTATATGCCTGTCAGTATGCAAAAACCATATGGAATGGCTTGCAAAATTTTCGGAAGGAAATATCGAATTCAAAGAAGCGAATGTATTATTTGGATATGAATAATAACCCTTTGGATGCAATTCTTCATATAACAAAATATATGCTTTACAGATGTACTATTAAGAAATCAAACCAAATTTTAAACCGTTACAACAAGAAATATATAGATACTACCAAACAACAAAATCTACAGCATTCTCAACTATAGACAAGCAAGCTTTCATGCCTTTTGGTCGTCTCTACATATGCTTTTCAGCAATCTTGTTTAATGCTTTAGATATGACATCTAAATGACAATCCAAGCTTGTGTACATCTATATGCACATATATGTATTAATGTTTCGAAATGAATGGAAATGTAACCAAAAAGTGGAAATTATATATTTCAGGACATTAGTTAAGCATTGGTTTTCGGGACGGAAATGCGCCTATATACTAACGGGGGACAATAACCGTTCTCATGATAAAGTTGGAATCGTGCAATCGTCCTTAAAGTATTTTGCTTGCTGCTTACTAATACATGTTTTGATCATCAAACAAGATAAAGAGCTGTTTGTTGAGTACATTCATTCATTCATTCGTTCCATTATTTGTTCTTCCTTAGTTCCTCTCTCTATCCCTATATCTATTGCGAGTCAAATCTTGTCAAGCAGTTGTTGTTTCTTACCTTTTCGTTATTCTTTGTGAGAATAATGGGGACTGAAAAGCTCCCCTAACTTTCCTTAAGCCAGCAACTGACGGACGCCTCATTCTGTACTAGAGTGTACAAGCCGCATATTATCGTTGTGGTAGATTCTCACTGTGATATGCTAATTTCTGTTGATGCCTGCCGTGATATTGCTGGGATATTTCTACACGTGGCGTAAACAGCTCTTACTCACTCCAGTGTGACGCCTGCTCAAATCAACATACTTCATTGTACTGTGATTTCAAACTTACCCAACGGCTAGTTATGTAAGCCTCATCGATCATCGATAATGAAATGAAAAGTAAACTTAAAATACTAAACATTTGTTTCTTGCTGTGCTATAATTTAGTAGCTATAGCAGTGCCGTTTATTGTATTTCTTCTGGTTGGCTGTTTTGTGATTGTCGGCTACTGTCCCGATAGACTGGCTAACAGTATAGATGTGAGTAGATGCAACTTCTAAACGCTTCCAGAAGAGACACTGGGGGATGTGAAGATCCAGGTTTGAACAGGTCTACAGCAACCCTTGTTCGCCGTAAGATGCGACTAACGGGGTCGGGTGGTCAGGCCCGCTGACTTGATTGACACATGTCATCGTATCCCGTAAGATCGATGCTAATGCAGTTGAACATTGGACTGTCTGGTCCAGACTCGATTATTTAAAGACTGACGTCATGTAGCTGGAATATTGCGTGTGCGGCGTTAAACAACAAATAAACAATATCGAGATCGTTATTCTTAATATAACCGTGTGGGTTAAAACACAAATACACAGTCCTATTTTCCGTGTTCTTATGGTTTCGATATTTTTACAATTTGATGGTTCAGCTGTGCTTAACCTATCAGAATTCAATAAAGCTAGACATTCACATTTCACATCAAAATAGTCCAGTTCACACCGCCGGAATGTTTTCAATATGCAATCACATATCAGTCCTTCAAGGCACATTTTCCAATTATAGATTTGCAAAAACATTGCTCCAGAGACAGTGTTTTTTGTGAAAGAAGTTGTAATCTGCGATGTGTCTTGTAATAAGAAAACGTTTGTTTAACACATCTCGCTGGTAGCGAAATAACACGGAAATAGATTCGTCCTGTGTTAACAACGAATATCGTTTTTTAATATTGTTAATGACAGACCTGGAAATTGTTTCTGTCTTGTACTGTCACAATCTCAGTGGGACTCGCAGAAACACTGGAAGCCATACTGACAGATTCTTCGAATACATTACATTTCGAAATTATGAATGAAATGGAAACTGAGTATCATACACATACCAGACTGTGCAACGTAACGTAATGAACAAATTGTAACTCCTACATGTCCCACTTTTGTCTGTACACTACTGGCATGGAGGTTGAAACTGGCGTAGCATCATGTGAGAAATAGTTATAAACCATTGCCTAAGATAGCCAAGTCATAAATCAGTTAAACAAGATTGTGTTTTCGAAATCCTTAACTGCAAAGTTTCAGCAAACATTGGCAGTTATAAATATAGATCGAATTACGTTTCAAACGTTCATTTTCGTTATCAAATGAGGCCTGGCGTATTGTCTCTGAATCAAGATCCTATCTCTTTCTGTCTGGTCTCGCATTAAAGGTATATCAATCATCACCAAGTGCTCAATCTCTCAAAGACGTCGACTTATGTTGATGTCATCAGAAGTTCTAATTTAAAAGAAGAAAGGTCGAAATGACCTTACTTTGACGTAAAATGGTAACTGATGTAACTAAATACTTGTCCACATCCCCAACTGGCCCCTGCAGCTTGGTCCCGGTGAAGAAATTGCATCACAAAGTTTTCAGGTTGCTGTGACGTCGACGTCACTGTCAAAACCAAATTATAAATCTCTCTGTTACTTAATCTGGTTACCCCTGTTTTTTAAACAAAGACTCTGGTTAATACTGTCTAGAGATTGAAACACTTCAATAAATGAATGTGTATAATATGCAAAATGTATTTTGGTATCAAATATATCCAAAATACATCTAAGTTTTACGAAAATCAGCATTTGTAGTATGCACAGGTGGCAGCTGGCAAATATTGCTATTCAATATATAAGAAAAGAAAATGTTGGGATCAATACGTTTTGAACACTATCAGATAGAAGCGGCAAGCAGTTATATCTACCTTAGAAACAGCATCAGTCACAGGGAACACTGTAAGCCCGAATCTGAAGGTGGAGAATACATTACGGCCACTGATCAACACACGTCTCATGTCATCTGAATATTTCGGATTTACTTTAGGTAACGTTATCAGTGACTGGTGAATGATAAATCATAACTGTAATTTTTCGGAGGTGTTACGTTTCTATAATACGCTGTCCCATTTCACGTATTTAGATATTCAAAAGAACTGTCTTTCATCCACTAGGTAATTCAAATTCATGCACGTGATATGAGTATTAAAAGTCATGTTTCGTTAAATTTAAATGGCTGTATAGGTGGTATGATAGGGTGACTAGTAAGTGAACCGTCAATTTGGGGTTTTCATTTAAAATACACTATGCTTATAAAATAAACTTTGATCACAGCTATGCGTCTCGGAAAACAGTAAATCGGAAACAGAGAAGCCGGGGTTTGCAATGGTATAAACATTAAATGAACGGAGCGAGTTTGTGTTGAATACAACAGAAAGTGCACAGACCTTGCAAAACTAAGCTGAAACCTTTCAAAGAACATAAAACATTTTCCTGTACTTGAGTTAGATCAATCCAATCTGAATAGAAATCCACATCGACTGTAACTTTATCCTTTTTCTGGACGGATTTCAAGAGCGGTATAACATTGTCTGTTTTTAATGGATCGAGGGCGTCTTTGTTCGCTTCATTCGAACATGTTCTGCCCCCCCAAAAGTCCTTAATGAAACGTCCTACGAAAAGTCGAAAGATGAAATGTTTCAACAATTTTCTATTCATGATTCACAAATGAACGTAGGTCCACATTGGCATCGTATTGAACCGAGCTCAACCTAAATATTTTCACACCCAACTGTTCTTTTTGTCAACACGTTGCAAGATTCTATTTATATCAGGTTAGTTTCAAATTACAAGGTCCCTATGTGGCTTGAAGCGAGCAAATAAATAATTATTTTTATTGTCAATGTGTTAGTTTGGCTGCCACTCTGAAGTGGGCTAGACTTAACTGAAGCTGATGAAAAGAAGAATCAGACAGTTAAGTCTGATCATACGGGTAACCTTTCCGTAAACATCTTCTCCACGAGGCAATCGATAATGTAAGCACGTTAACTTAGGACGTCTTAGTTACATGTCTTGCATCGTCATATATAGATATAGTCAGATGTCAGACATCTTTAATTTAAAGCCTAATCGAAATAAAAAGCCAATATGCAATATCTGATTTGGTTAATGAAGGAACGCTATTGGCTTCGTCATCACGCTATTATGCGTGATTACTTTGTGTACATTATGTAATTGTGACAAACTTCTTATTTCTTAACAATACTTAGTTGTGATTACTAGGGTAAACCCGCCCTTGTAGGCAAACACATTCAGAACTTGCATTATGTCGTCCTTGCAGGCAAACACATTCAGAACTTGCAATATGCCGACGTGAAATCACTGACGAATATGCCGCTATGTTCATCGATCAGTTGGATAATTTTCAGTTAATGTTGAAGTGATTGTAGATTTGAAACTGAGGTTGTGTCTGTTTGCATTCTTCCTTATGTTTGACCACTACACATGACAACATACGTTAGCAGACAAAGAATGGATTGGTTTGAAAGGCTGGACAGGACTGCCAATATTGTCAAAACAGAGTATCCATTTCATATCTATATTCTTGTGCTGTCATTAACGTTGAGGAACTCTTACATACGGATCAAAAGTCAAAATTTATCACACACATTGTCAGATGAAGGCAAACAGTTCAAACACATCCCAGAGATTCTAGTGGGCGTCTACTTGTGTTACGTTTCACTGAAACAGCGATTTCCGTGTTTTACTTGGAGACGTGTCTGCTGTGTGGTATTTGTGTGTAGAGCTGTATGAGAATGCTTATCATTAGGATTATAAACTTGAGTTGTAATAGTTAGAATGTTGACATGAAGACAGTGATGAACGAGAAGCTAATTTATAGAGTCATGAGGATGCCAATCTATGTACCGATGATAAATCGAATGAAAACGATAGTCTGCAGGGTGGTAAGGTCTTGAATAGTAACATCTTGGACGGAAATGACATGCCTGCAAATACATTTCCAACAAATGTGGTGTAGATTGACTTCATCCTAATTTTAATGGAAGCCGGGTGTCGCGGTTCTAAATATGTCGATTAGTTACTATAGATTAATGACTTATGAATACCACTTTACTTGCAGGCCCATGAAGATCTTCAGTAACTCATTCTTGTTGTAAGAGTCATCTGACTGGGTCAGGCGCGCTGATTTGATTAATGCATGTCATCGTATCCCGATTGCTCATGATGTCAGTCATTGGAATATCCGTTCCAGGCTCCATTATTTACAGACAGCCTTCATATAGCTCGAATATTGCCGAGTGTGGCATTAAACAACAAGCAAAGAGACAAACAAACTTTACTTGCAAAGTATCAGGTGCATGCACAGAAGGAAAGGTTGGACATCTTGTAAAATAATTTCAATTACATTGAGTATCCGTTTGTCAGTTAGTTCGGGGAGGTAATTTTCAACTTTAGATTCCCTTCCAGTGCTATAGTACTGAGAGAGCGTCACTGTTCTCTTGTGTATCAGTCAGTTTGTATCACTTGACGTTTTGCAGGTGTTTGATGTGCCGTTGATGGAGTGCACAGGTACCACGCTATAAGTGCTAAGGTATCACACAAGGTTAGCTTCATGCGTGTGTATAACGAATGCTTATCCCGACTCACATATAACGCAAGGAAGGAGTGACAATATCAAAGCTTGAGTAATGCTCTCGTAGTGCCTTGTGGAATACGATTCCAAATTTGACGCATCAGTCCCTATTTGGATTTGCACCTTGCGCTCCCCTTACTAATGGTTCAGTTAAACACTTACCTTGTCTTTGCATGTGTTTGTCACCGTTGAGCAGGATGCGCTAACGTAGGGTATCATCATTTTGAAAATGATTCATAAACTCGTGGTTCCAGGTTTTTGCGAAATCGTATAATGGAGATTTTCACAGTAAAAGGAGAATATTTTGTCGCTTATGTCCTTTTCACTATGGAATAGGTTTTAATTGAATCAATTCAATATGTATGCTTTCAAATAGTTTATATGAATTGATGATACCGATGAAGATGATACAAAAGACATGGTTTCTTGTCAAGGTTTCAGAACGGGACAAACCATATACCTATTACAACCTGGCTCCATAGAAAGTAATTTTACTTTGCTTGAACCTTACATAATTTGTTCACCTTGATTATATTAGATGCCTGCTGTTTGAACTATAGCTGGGCGGCACGTGGTATTCACACTTACACTGTGACCATTTTGATGAGGTTCAAATGAAAGTCAACACTGAGCGACATAGCAATCTGATTTCTGAGATTGTTAGCTGAGCGTAAATACTTGCTTTTAAGCACTGCTTTTGCCATGGGCGTTACAAGTGACGTAAACGATAGTATACTTACTCTCCACGGGGCCCGAAATTTGATAGACTGCCTGACAAGCTAATAAAATTCTACTAAAGATAGTGGCAGACATGTTTAGTAAATGCAAACCCTTTACTGCAATCACATTTTCACTGGACCCATTTCCGACTCCGTGCTTGCTCGGCGTCTAGAAGAATCGAGAGCAACTTGGCACGAATTGAATTTCTTTGTCGTGTTTTATCTGAGATCTCATCAACATGGCTTCTTTTCACAATGCACAGTTCCCTCGTGTCTGTCATGCTTCAGCATGGAGGCTCCTGTCAACGTCACAGTGGATAGAGCTATAAATATTCATAATTATGTTTTAACTTGCAGCTGAAAGTGTGCAGTCAGAGATGGATCATGACACAAATGTGGCCAGCGTACTTATTTTCGAAGTTTTAGGGAATAACACCCGTTTATTATGGGATTAAATGAGAGGAACCGATATCCTTGTGTTCAGCTAAAGATGGTGAAGGCAATTCGATTTATATGCATTTGATTACATGATATGTGGAAACGGTTCACATAAAAAATTGAAGATGCGGAGAGGGCCTTGAAATACACAAGGACTACAAATGATAAGTTTATTTTGTTTGTATTCTTAATCAAGAATGCCTCTATTATTTGTCAACTAAAATTAGGAATTGATTTTTGTGTACATACACAAAGTAACATAAAGCAACCAGTGACCATTATATATATATATATATATATCATTATATTCTGAATGTCACTTGTACGTCCTCAAAGTGAGAAGTCGTATGACCTCTGTTGTGGTTAAATCCCAAACGTTCAATATGTGATGGTTTTGAGTCACAAAGGAGACCAAGTACATGCCAAAATGGTCAGTATAGACTATGTTTACTTATGGTTGTTGTAAGGATTATTCAATTTGTATTTCCTATGCTATCATCATAATTTTACATGTGGGTTTGAAAGAGTTTGCTGACATCTGACACCTGCAAAATTAGAGGTGGAAAATTCATCAAGAGAATATAGTCCTGCTCCATCGCCCTGACACTGGCTTAAATCGTCGTTAGTCTTTGTGGGAGGGTTTGGGCTGTATTTCAGTTACAATATAGTGTGATAGGTTAATGTAGGAAGAGCCCACACAACAATGCACCACTGAGGTGAAAATATCAGCGACAAAACTATCACACGTATTTGCATGATGCTGTGGAGCATAAAAGCATGGTTAATCTGGGATATACAATCATCGGACTCGAGTCACTGTTGCCTAAGTAAGGCCCAGTGTTAACCAATGTACATAACATTATTCGTACACAGCGAGATGAGAGATAATATGAATTTGTGTATATTTGCAAGTTCCCAGGAATATTGTGTTTGGCCTCTTATGCTCATCGGACCGCCTCCGTGGTGTAGTGGTTAGAGCGTCCGCCCGGAGAGCGGATAGTCGCGGGTTCGATCCCCGACCGCGTCATACCAAAAGACGTTAAAATATGGTACTTGTTGGTCCCTGCCTGGGGCTCGCAATTAATCGGTACAACAAGGACTGGTCGGCTCGGAGTCAGTATAATGTGTCTGGTTGGGGTATTCATGCTTCACTGCGGCATGGTATCTCAGTGGACTAGCACTATAAAACCAGCTTAAGTCTGGGCTAGAACAAGCAGCCGCACATACACATACACACGCATGCACGTAGTCATATGAGCGAAATATTCTCAAGCACGACGTTAAACCCAATTTCACCTCACCTCCTATGCTCATCGTACATTAGACTCCATATGTATTTGGTAATTGTTAGCAACATTATGTTCAGCCTCCAGTGCTCATCGCACAGGTAAAATATCTCAATGTCCAACCATAATTATTTTTTCAGGCATGTACCAATGTACATATTAACATTATTCGTACACAGCAAGATGCAAGAATATATGACTTTATGTCTATGTGCCAGTTTGCAGGAATATTATACTACCCATCAAAGGTTTAGACTCACTAGTGTAAATGTCGCAACTTACTTCAGTCAACTGTTCTAAACTTGATTTGCAAAATATTCCATTCAGTTTAAAGGTACTGTTTACACATGAACTAATGTATTGTAAAAGAAATTCGTAACGTTGAAAAGATTATTGTCATGAGTTCAGTGAATGATGAAAATCAGTGAAAATTGGCGAATTCTTAGCAAAACTTTACATCAAAACGCAGCTGTTCACATGAACGATATTTGCAGATGCCTTTTAGCAATTTGGTGCACGATCCTCGTACAATTCATCTGCATAAAGCTTGCAGTTGGTTCCCCCAATTTAGTGGCGAAATTCATCTTCGATGTAACCATATATATATACATAACATATAGTGAGTGCTTTAGGTGAGTCTAAACTTTTGATGGGTAGTATATGTTGTGCCTCCTATGCTCATCGACATTTGACTCCATCTGTATTTCGTAGTTCCCAGCAACATTATGTTCAGCCCTCTATGCTAATCGCACAGGTAAATATCTCAATGTCCAACCATAATTGCATTTTCAGACATGTGCATTCTAAGAAAATCTGGGCTTTATACTTCCAAACCACCCAAAAAAGAGTGAAATAATTGTTTACGTGGTATTAATGATATATTGATAATAAATAACCAGAAATGAGACTATGTCACAGAGATTGATTATGCATAATTCAAATTCTAGGTCATTTACACAAAGCCCAGTTGTCAGCTTTCCAACGAATCGGCAATGATTCCACCACACAACTTTACAAAGAGCAGACATATTTGACATATAAATGCCAAGTAATTACAGCCCTCTCTTTCTAACTGAAGTACGTTGTAGGGGAATTGACCGTCTTCGGTCGAAGATAAACAGTAGTAGACGAGCCAGGAAACGAAAGATGAAGACCGTACGTCAAAGCAGGTGATTTAGAAGATCTTAATGGTTTAAGCCGACAGTTATGAGACGAGCTTCAACAGGAGCAACTGAACGAGTTAAACCAGCAGTGGAGGTGCATATATCAAGGTGTTTGGATGTTACACCTGTCATTTGGACGTTTGCCTTTCTCTCGCATATACTGTCGGATCCCCCCACTAGAGGGACATTGCCCCAACCGCGTTAGAAAGGTTCAATAGAGCATTCTCTTTCTACGCAGTAGTCATCTGACACCTGCTCGAAGTTTGTTTGATCGGTGTTTCCCTATTTTTCACTGGTCCTATGTTATTCAGGTGAACGATTTGCGGGACTTTTGTAATTAAATTATATATATATATAATTCATTCGCGTCATCAAAAATGGACAAGGGCAGATTTAATTTGTTAGCTTGGATTCTTTTGAAGCTGTATACGGGCCTATTCCAAAGATTGTCAACTTCCATGACACCCTCCACAACCATGGCATAGATGGTAATAAAAAGAAACGAGCCACACCATCATATCGCTTAGGATGCTGTGTATGTGCAAACGCTTGGCTTCCAGTGACATAGTGCTGGACAATCTCGTGAAATTCAATACATAATCTACATTACATATTTACGAGCTGACGCCAAATTCTCACATTGACGGTTACGAGTGCTAAGCTACTGGTCCTTAGCTGCAAACACAAAAACATCTGTTCACTTTTCAGGCCAGCTGACTCCATCCAAGCGAATCACTCAGCAGGGTTGCTCCTGAACACACTCCACATAAACTGCAGTGGTAGTTGAGAGAGCCTTTCTTGGAAATGTGTGGCTTTGTTTTATTGTAAGTTTAACGGGTATGTCTCTGTCTCAACAACACAATTTCGTTGAGGCTGTACAGTTGAGGTTTATTACTGTAGTTTGTATAAATACAAATCTGAAACAATGTATATGAATATATAATTCTCCATCAAAATATCTATTCCATGACATTCATTTCATTGCACATTGTTTAGATAATTAACAGTTGCAGTACTACCAGTGAACATATAAAAATACCTCAAACAAACAGACATCACAAAATCAATGGTTCAGTTTCATATTGAGATCCTTAGGAAATATGGAACCCATCTATATGGCATCTTCAAAACAACAATGAAACATCATCTATGGGACAACTTGTTTCAAACTGACCGCATGTTGTGAGGCACCAACAAAACACCAACCAACGACCTAAAATATGTATGCCTTAATTAGCATGGAAATGCTAATTCTCACCAGTTAAGTAAACGTACAATCTGTTTAGACTCAAACATTAATCTGAATTAATTGTAAGTGAATTTATTGACACCAACAACTTCTAACCATAGGTCAAAGTATACCTCCACCAAATGCATAAGTTCAGCTGAAATAAATACCGAATGAACCTTTCAACAATTAAACATATTTTTGTATTTTATTCCTTTTATATATAACCAAGTGTAACTTACCTGTAATTCACCAAAGTCACAATCCTCCATCCATGACTTTCCAACCACCTTGCCAGGTTGGGAGAAAGACAACACGTGAACAAACTTCACACTTTCCAAATGGAACTAAATTCAACATCCAATCAAGATGCTGCACATCTTCAGCCAATGAAAGGACAAGACAGCAGACCTGACCTCATTAAGATTTGGCTAATTTGCATAGGAACTACTTTCGACCCATGACCCAGTGATGACTATAAACAAATCATGGACTTGTGAAACTATAAACCTTTTCACTGACAATTGTATTGTTTAAGGTGTTATGAATTGATTCCAAACAGGAACATGAGACAAGACATGTTAAAATAGATTGCTTTTCCAGAAGATTTTACAATTTGTATACTTTGTTCACTTGTTTTACATACTTGTTTCTGTTACACACTTGTTACATAAGCGTTCAGGATGTCTGTATTCCGGGATGTTTGTTCTTGTTTATAGGCATTCACTAATTCCCCAATTGATTGAACTTCCCTTTTTATCCCACCATGATTCAGATGGAAAGGTATTTATTTTTTCGTTTCAAGTCATCGCAGTATATCTGCATTAGGTAAACAAAGCAACTGCGATTCTTGGACTTTTTCACTCAGATGGATTCATACTGAAAGGTATATGCACAAACATGAAAGTGTTCAATCATTGTTTAAACTTCTCGTTGGAGAAAAGGATGTGTAATACACTGTCCTATTTAACGCATATAAATGTTCAAAATGTCAATAATCCCTCGATACTAAATAAGTTATACCTCATGTTTTGTTAAACTTCAAATGGCTGTTTGAGTGGTTTGATAAAACGAATGGGAGGTAGATGTTCAAGTTGAGGTTTCCTGTAAAACACAAAGTACTTTCATAACATACTGTGATGACAGCTTTGCGTAGCGGGAGGGAGGAAAATGGAAACGGAAAGACCTATGGTTTCACATTTACTACAATAAATTCTGAATGAACCATCCGACGAAAAATCGAACATGAAAGGTTTCAACAACTTGATATTCATGATTCCCAACCAAATGAAAGTCCAGACTGGCATGGTCTTAAACCAGACTCAAGCTAAATATTTTCACACCCAACTGTTCGTTTTGTCAATACATTGCAAGATCCTATTTAGATCAGGTTAGGTTCCAATTACAAGGTCCCTATGTGGCTTGAAGCGAACAAATAGATATAGTCAATGCGTTGGCTTGGCTGTCACTCTGACCTGGGCTTGACTTAACTGAAGTCGAAGAACAGAAGGATCAGGCAGTTACGACTGATCCTACGGGTTCTTTTCTGTAAACATTTTCTACAGACGGGAATCAATAAAGTTAGTTGTCCACTAAGTTCCAAACCTGCTGGAAACATTCTTGGCATTTTGTGTGATCTTTTTATCCTCCTGAATATACAAATGTATTGATACAAGCAGTTAGACATGACTTCACATTGTTGCAGGCCAGCTCACAGCTATGGTGGATACTCTTTATCGGATGATTGCAATCTTAACAATATAATATAACATATTCTTTTTCCAAGAACTAACATATCTGGCAATTACGATAACTATATTGTTACAATTTCTATATCCACTAATCCAACACTATAAAATAATAAACTGTACTGGGGAGTACAATATGCATTTTACACAATATTGCTTCTTTTCTCAATATATTTCACCTCATGTGTTCTATTTGTGCACGGAGTACATAGCAATATGTATATATTAGAACCGCCATATAGCTGGAATATTACTGTGTGCGGCATTAAACAACAAACAAACAAACTGCATATAATATAAATTTATCCATATACATTCCCCGTTTCA
This sequence comes from Haliotis rubra, assembly GCF_003918875.1. NCBI lineage: Eukaryota > Metazoa > Mollusca > Gastropoda > Lepetellida > Haliotidae > Haliotis > Haliotis rubra. The sequence goes on along the minus strand of NW_025765214.1, from coordinate 602,358 downwards.
GACTGCTGTAGTTTATTTATGTGCTGAGTGAGGTTTGACGCCAATTAAGATGTACGGTGGCTGAATTGGGCATTTAATTACTCCGGTCTTCGTTGCAGCTGATATAATTACAACAATGCATTACATTGATTCATCGATGGGATGTCATATTTCACAGGAAACAGAGGGACATCATTATGATTTGTGACCCAAGATATGAAACCTTCTGGACACAATGGGTCTTGAAAATATCAATGCCTCTGAAATCTTATCTGTGACGAGTTGACCTCAATATTTGGATCATACTTTTGCCAGATTCACAACTGCTACTATAGATGAGATTTTAACATTTCTAATTCCTGTCGTCGACGATGGTGTATTTACCGAATAGGGGTGAAATGTATTCAATTTATTCAGTGCACAACCATATTACTCTTCTTATAAATTATGTGAATAACGCAAAAGTACTGTCGGAAAAAAACACTGTTTTTAGGCTGTTACTTTGTATCCCTAATATTTACACAATTGCAAATAGTATAATATGTCGAAACAACCCACATCGGCCTAACTGGGCGTTCAGTTGGATGAGTGATAGGATATCCAGAAAAGCATGTTTACTCATAAAATCGGAACAAAACTTTGACAAAATACAGCTGCTTAAAACAACAGATTAGACTAATGATGGCAATTAGGTCGTTCAGCCAGGTATGACGACGGACCGTCGACTCACCTGGCATGAAATGCATGTGCTGCCTACAGGCACAAGGGGTCATCTCTAAGATATTTTATGCTATGTCTTGTGTATTGAATGTTTCATCTATTGATTAACATCTAACATGTCTTTCTTTCATAAGGTTTATGTTGAGATATGTAAAAGAGTATGATACCAATAGAAAAGCTTAAATCGGCCATCGTATTAAATGTCTCAAAATATCTGGGTGGCATGACCACCCGAAGATCGACAGGACTGGAGATTATTTTTAAATTGTTATGACATGCCGTTTACTTCCCCAGTTTCATTCCCCTAAAGGATTGTGTTATCTTAGTTGATATCTCTATCCCGCAACCCGACCCCAACAACCGTCTGGGACACTCGTCTCGGCTTTGTTTCTGAGACGACTCCTCCTACCTGTGTGTTTTTATAGTGATATGAGACTCCATGGTAGCTACATCCTCAATAGTTTCAGCTTTAAAAAATGGAATTTCTTACGTCAGCAATCGTTTATAATGAAGCTAAGTCTAATTTCAAAATGGACATTTAAAAAGAGTCCTTTGTAATACAATATCATCGCACACTAATTTGCATAAAGCCATGGTCTGCTCCAAATAAATTGCTTTGCTCATTTCTGCACTTATTACTTCTCAGTAAAGTCGCTTTTGTACGTTTCCTATCTCCCTACCACTGAGACTGTAGTAAGTCCGAACTTAGTTTAACAGATATTTCACACTTTTACATATTAATGCATAAATTGTAATGCATAAATTGTAGATATAAATGTGATCAAATATTTTTTTCTATTTCCGACAGTACTTTAGTTTGATTATACATTAATAGAAATATGGTATTGCAAGAACTGTAATATTGAATTTGAATCATAAAATGTGCACAATATATGTAATAAATAATTTAATGAAAATGAGAAATGGCAGCACTGATTTAATCACAGTTTTGAAACTCTTCCTTGGCATCATTTGAACATTGGTTTCCGAAATGCGTTTATATACTAAGGGGAAAAATATCCGTCCTCATGATCAAATTATAGTCGCACAGACCTGCTTAATGTATACCACCCATCAAAAGTTTAGACTCACTTAAATCACTCACTACATGTTACATATATACACATGGTTACATTGAAGATGAATTTATCCACTAACTTTGGGGAACCAACTGCAAACTTTATGCAGATGAATTGCACGAGGATCATTCATCATATTACTGAAAAGCATGTGCAAATATCGTGCATGTGAACACCTGCGTTTTGGTGTAAAGTTTTGTTGAGAATTCACCAATGTTCACTGAGTTTCAATATTTAATGAACACATGACAATAATGTTTTCAATGTTACAAATTTGTTTTACAATACATCAGTTCATGTGTAAGCAGTACCTTTACACAGCAAGGAATATTTCGCAAAATCTTGTTTAGAACAGTTGACTGAAGTAAGTGGCTACATTTAGTCTAGTGAGTCTAAACTTTTGATGTAGTATATTTAGCTTGCTGCTAACTAATACATGGTTTGATCATCAAACAATATGAATGGCTGTTTGCTGAATGCATGTATTCACTCGTTTCGTTCATTTATTCTTTCCTTAGTGCCTCCATCTATCCCTCTTTTCCCTAATTAATTCATTCATTCGTCCATTCAGTCATCCATTCATCACCTACTTAAAACTTCGCTGTCTGTTATGAGACGAATCCTTTTCCTGTGATTCTTGCTTTTTGTTCCTTTTCGTCATTCTCTGTGGGAATTACCTACTTTCCTTAAGCCAAGAACTGGCGGACACGTCATTCTGTACTACAGTGTGTACTAAGCGCTTATTATCGTTGTGATAGATTCTCGTTGATATGTGCTCATTTCTGGTCATGCCCGGCGTGATATTGCTGGAATAATGCTAAACGTGGCATATACAGCTCTTACTCACTCCCATTTGGACGGCTGCTTAAATCAACAGGAATCAACATATTTCATGGTACAATGATTTCAAACCAACCCAACTGATGGTTGGGTACGCTTCATTGATAATTAAATGAAAAGTAAACATAGTGTTTTTCATCATTCCAACCACATGTACTCTTGCAGTGCCGGGGCGGTGGGGTAGCCTAATGGTTAAAGCGTTGGCTCGTCACGCCGAAGACCCGGGTTCGAATCCCCACATGGGTACAATGTGTGAAGCCCATTTCTGGTGTCCCCCGCCGTGATGTTGCTGGAATATTGGTTAAAGCGGCGTAAATCCAAACTCAGTCAGTCAGTCTTGCAGTGCCATTCAGCATTCATTGTATTTCTTTAGGCTGTCTGTATTGTGACTGCGGTAACTTACTGTCTCAATAAACTGGCTGACAGTAGATATGTTCCTGTTAGATGCAACTTCTGCACACTTCCAGAAGATATCACTGGGCGATTTATTATCCTGTGCAGATAATTGTGCTGCAAGCCGTGTTGTGCACATCTCTAAGAGAGACGACAGCGGATCGTTCTTCATGGTGTCAGACACGACTTCACATACATAATCATTATCATCTAAATCACAAAAGTATATAAACAGAATGTAGGGATAGGTAATCTGTGCATCATCGAGCAAACTGTTATTGATTAGCGAGAGGCAAAGGTCTCCTCAGTTACACAAATACACAGACAGAGTTTCCGTGTTTTTATGGTTTCGATATTTTCACAAATTGTTAGTTCAGCTGTGCTTAACCCATCAAAGTTTCAATGTAGCTAGACGTTCACATTTCACATCAAGATCGTCTAGTTCACACCGCCGGAATGTTTTCAATATGCAATCACATATCAGTCCTTCAAGGCACATTTTCCAATTATAGATTTGCAAAAACATTGCTCCAGAGACAGTTTTTTGTGAAAGAAGTTGTAATCTGCGATGTGTCTTGTAATAAGAAAACGTTTGTTTAACAAATCTCGCTGGTAGCGAAATAACACGGAAATAGATTCGTCCTGTGTTAACAACGAATATCGTTTTTTAATATTGTTAATGACAGTCCTGGAAATTGTTTCTGTCATGTACTGTCACAATCTCAGTGGGACTCGCAGAAACACTGGAAGCCATTTCCACTCAGCAGATTCTTCGAATATATTATATTTCGAAATTATGAATGACATGGGAAATAAGTATCATACACATATGAAACTCTGCGAAGTAACGTAATGAACAAACTGTAATTTCTACATATCCCATTTCGTCTGCGCATTACTGTACATGGAGGTCAAAACGGATCTAGCATCATGTGAGAACCAGTTATAAACTATTGCATGAGATAGTATTGGTGGGCGAGCTGGCTAAAGCGCCAGGTTAGTGATCCAGCGAGATTGAGGTGCCGGGATCGAGCCTTCTGTGACCGGGTGTAAAAACCTTGGAGTCAGCTTTGTGTGCAGACTCTTTCAGTGTTGTCACAACCCCTAGTGTACAGTACACAACCCTGTGCACTTAAAAGAACCCACGAATCCGTTGGTATATGACCAGATGGAGGCCACATGAACACGTGCAAACACCTAGTTGCTGGTACAGCAACGTACGTGCAGTAAACTTGGACAACGTAATGTGACTATGTGTCCCAGTCCACCCAGCTTTGAATAGGTACCTCGTAAGGATGAGAAAGCCACAATAACTCGGTGCGCCTTGAGGCTGCAAGAGTTGTATGATCCCATGGGAGTTGAGATTGATAATACGATGTGCCGTTGACATTGACATCCAATGATCGAGGGGGAAATATACCAGCGCCTTGAGCATGTACCAGTTGCGTGGATATGTGCGCTATATAAATATCCAATAATAATAATAGTCAAGTCATAAATCAATTAAACAAGACTGCGTTTCTAAACCCTCACTGCAAAGTTTCAGCAAAATTTTGTAGTAAGAAATATAGATCGAATTACGTTTCAAACGTTCAATTTCTTTATAGATGTGGCCTGGCGGATTGTCTCTTTGTGTCTCATGTTGCATTAAAAGTATATCAGTAGTCCCCCTTAATCTCATGAAGACGGGACATATTTTAGTTTTGATTTAAAAGAAGAATGGTCGAAATGTCCTTCATTTGACGTAAAGGGTAGCTAATGCAACCAAATACGTTTCAGTATCCAAAACTTGTTTCTGCAGGACATTTCACTTGGGGGATATTACGTTATTGAGTCACAACGTTTTGAAGATCGTAGTGACTTCGACATCACCGTCACAACCAACTCATAAATCTTTATGTCACTGAAGCTGGTTTCCTCTGCCTTTTAACCAAAGACTGTTTCGAGATTAAAAACGTTTGAATAAATGAATTTGTTTGATATACGATATTTCATCCTCGTGTATTTTGGTATTGAATCTATCCAAAACCCATCTAAGTTGAAGAACCCGGCATGTATAGTATGCGCATGTGAAAGCGGACAGGCAGATATAATATATAAGAAAAGAAAATGTTAGCAGCAAACTTTTGAAGACTTATCAGATAGAAGGGGCATACAGTTATATCTACCCTAGATACAACATCAGTGACAGGAAACACTGTAAGCTGGAATCTGAAGGTGGAGAATACATTACGGCCACTGAACAAAACAGGTCTCAAGTCATCTGAATATTTCGGATTAACGTTATCAGCGACTGGGATTGTCGGGCTTTTAGTCACGCGGATGGATGAATAATCTTACTGTACAGTCAATACTATATGCACATACATGCAAATGATCAGTCATAACTTTCATTCGTGGAGTTACTTCGTAGAATTCGTTGCTCTATTTCACGCATTTACATATTCCAAGGGGCTATATTTCCTCCACTAAATAAATCAAATTGACATACGTGATACGACTTTTAAACGTCATGTTTTGTTAAATTTAAATGGCTGTATAGGTGGTATGATAGGGTAACTAGTAGGTGAACCGTCAATTTGGGGTTTTCATTTAAAATACACTGTGCTTATAAAATAAAGTTTCATCACAGCTATGCGTCTCGGGAAACAGTATAACGGAAACAGAGAAGCCGGGGTTTGCAATGGTATAAACATTAAATGAACGGTGCGAGTTTGTTTTAAATACAATAGAAAGTGCACAGACCTTACAAAACTAAGCTGAAACCTTTTAAAGAATACAAAACATTTTCCTGTACTGTTGCAATCCAACCTAAATAGAAATCCACATCGACTGTAACTTAATCCTTTTTCTGGACGGATTTCAAGAGCGGTATAACATGGTCTGTTTTTAATGGATCGAGGGCGTCTTTGTTCGTTTCGTTCGAACATGTTCTGCCCCCAAAAGAAATCTGTAATGAAACATCCTACGAAAAGTCGAAAGATGAAAGGTTTCAACAATTTGCTATTCATGATTCCCAAATGAACGTACGTCCATATTGACATCGCACTGAACGGGCTCAACCTAAATATTTTCACACCCAACTGTTCTTTTCGTCAACACATTGCAAGATTCTATTTAGATCAGGTTAGGTTCCAATTACAAGGTCCCTATGTAGCTTGAAGCGAACAAATAGATATAGTCAATGTGTTAGCTTGGCTGTCACTCTGAAGTGGGCTTGACTTAACTGAAGCTGAAGAAAAGAAGGATCAGACAGTTAAGACTGATCATACGGGTAACCTCTTCCGTAAACATCTTCTCCACGAGGCAATCAATGATGTCAGCACCTTAACTCTCAAACCTACTGGAAACTTAGGGGGAATCTGTCTTGCATCGCCATACATAGACATAGTCAGATGCCAGACATCTTTTTATTTAAGTAATCGAAGTAATAAACCAATATAGAATATCAGAGTACCTTAATGAGCTAACGCTACTGGTGTCGTCATTGTAGTGTGTGCGTGACTTATTTGTGTACATTATGTAATGTTTCCTATTTCTTATCAATAGTTAGTTGTAATTACTGGGCTAATCCCGTCCTTGCGGGCAAACACATTGTCAACTTACTGAACTTGAGTCGACGCAAAATCACTGACGATTTTGCCGCTGTGTTCATCGATCAGTTGGATAATTTTCAGTCAATGTTGAAGTGATTATAGATTTGAGACTGAGGCCTTGTCTGTTTGCAATCCGCTTTATCTTTGACCCATACACATGATAACACAAGTTAGCAAACAAATAACAGGTGGGTTTGAAAGACTTGACAGGAATGGCAATATCTATATTCTTGTCCTGTCATTAATGTTAAGGCAGAGCAATTGTTTAATTCGATACTCTGACGTGAGGAACTGTAACATACGAATCAAAAGTCAAGACTTATCATACACATTGCCAGAGGAAGGCACGCTGTTGAAACACACCCTAAGGACTCTGGTGACCTGTTTCACTCTTCACCGAAACAGCTATTTACGTGTCTGCTGTGTGGTATTTGTGTGTAGAGCTGTATGAGAATGCTTATCATTAGGATTATAAACTTGAGTTGTAGTAGGTAGAATGTTGACATGTAGACAGTGATGAACGAGAGGCTAATTAATAGAGACATGAGGATGCCAATCTATGTACCGATGATAAATCGAAGGGAAACGATAGTCTGCAGGATGGTAAGGTCTTGAATAGTAACATCTTGGACGGAAATGACATGTATGGAAATACATTTTCAGCAAACGGTGTTTAATGATTTCTTTATACTCTTGATGCAAAACCGGATGTCGCAGTTCTCCATATGTCGATTAGTTACTGTTAAATAATGAGTTATGAATTCCAATGAAACGCTCACTTGTTTACTTGCAGACCCGTAAAAATCCGGTTTAGAATTGATCTTCCGCAACCCAGTCTTGTTGTAAGAGGTAACTTAAGCAGTCAGACACACTGAGTTGGATAATGCGTGTCATCGTATCCCGAGTGCGCAAATCATGATGCCAATCACTGGAATGTCCGGACTTACAGACTTACTTACTTACAGACAGCCTTCATATAACTTCCTTAAGTGGCATTTAGAAGCTGGTCATCATTTGCTTGATAACGGTGTTAAGATCTACACCGAAACGTCGCAACTACTACTGAAACAAAGAAGTTGTCTATCCATAAAAAGTGTTCCACTTCAGCCTTCATATAGCTAGAAAATGGCCGACTGAGGCGTTAAATAACAAGGAAAGAAACTAACAATGTTTACTTGTAAAGTATCAGGTGCATGCACATAAGGAAGGGTTGGACATCTTGTAAGTATTATTTCAATTACATTAAGTATCCGTTTGCCAGTTTGTGGGAGGTAATTTCAACTTTAGATTTCCTCCCCGTGATATATGGTACTGAGAGTGCGTCACTATTATCTTGTGTATCAGTCAGTTTGTATCACTTGACGTTTCGCAAGTGTTGGATGTGCTGTGGTTTGATTGCATAGGTTCCACGTTATAAGTAGCTAAGATATCACATAGTGTGGCCTCCATGTGTGTGTATAACGTATGTTTTTCAAGAGTCACATATGATGCAAGGCCAGTGTTAACCTGTCAAAACTCTCAAAAACATTTGTGGTGCCCATGTTGAGGACTATTCCAAATTTGACGCATCGATTTGCACCATGTGTTCCCTTGATTAATGGTTGAACACTTGACTTACACTTGCATGTGTATGTATGGGTGTCTCCGGGGGACAGGATGCGCTTATCGTTGTGGTATAATCATATTGAAACTGATTCAGAAACTCTTGCTCGTACTTGCGGAGATTTCCGAAGTGTGTGGAAAAGATCTGGTCACTTATATCATATTGATTGTGGATAAAGGTCTTCATTCAATCATTCATTATTGCAGAGTTATGGTTTCATTAACCTCATAGTCTCTGTCCAAACTATGTTATTCCGTGTTACAGGGACCAACTTTTACTCATCATACAAAAAACGACTCGGTTTCTTGCCAGATTCAGATAGGGATATACCTAATTTTTTTGTTCACCTTGATTATATTAGATGCCCGATGTTTGTGCTACATCTGGGCTGTAGGTGGTCCTCACCGTTACTCTGTGACCATTTCGATGAGGTTCAAATGAAAGTCAGCACTGAGCCACATAACAATCTGATTTCTAAGATTGTTAGCTGAGCGTCAACACCTGCTTTTAAGCACTCCTTTTGCAATGGGAGTTACAAGTGAAGTAAACGATAGTAAACTTTCTCTCCATGGGTGCTAGAAATTTCATAGCCTGCCTGACAAGCTAATAAAATTCTACTAAAGATGCACAGGTTCTTCGCTTCTGTCATGCTTCAGCATGGAGGCTCCTGTCAACGTCACAGTGGTTAGAGCTATAAATATTCATAATTATGTTTTAACTTGCAGCTGAAAGTGTGCAGTCAGAGATGGATGAGGTCACAAATGTGACCAGTTTATTTAATTTCAAGGTTTAAGGGGATAACACCCGTTTATTATGGGATGAAGTGAGAGGAACCGATATCTTTATGTTCAGCTGAAGATGTTGAAGGCATTTAGATTTATATATGAAATGTGAAAACGGTTCACATGAATCTTTGGAGAAGTGGTGAGGGGCTTGAAAATTACTATTCTGAATGTCATTTTCACTTTTACGTCCTCTAAACTAGAAGCCACATATCAGGGGAAGAGCCAGTATCCTTTGTTGTGCTTATATTCCACACAGTTGAATATGTGATGGTTTTGAGGCCATGTAGATGTCAATATGATCAGTAGAGACAACGTCTCTTATGTACAAAGTTCTCTTTACTATGATTACTCTCTTTACTTATGGTATTTTGTACAGGCTTTTTGCGGCTTTGATGTCATGTGGAAACTTGATCTAATCAAGCCAAACTCGATAACACAGATGTGTTATCTCAATGAACGCTGTGAGCCTAACGCTTTGGTTAGGACTGGTCTATTCATGTCCCTGTTGCCTGAGTAAGGTCCAGTGTTAATTAAGGTACATAAGGGTATTCCTAAACAGTAAGATGCGTCATATAACTATGTCTATCTGGCAGTTTCCAGGAACACAATGTTTGGCCTCCTATGCTCATCGTACATTAGAACTGTTATGTATACTGAGTATGTATACATATCTCCATGTACCGACCATAATTGCATTTTCGGACGTGTACATTCTAAGGAATTCTAGACTTTTGTACCTCATTTAACACAAAAAAACTAGCTAAATATGTGTAACGTAGTATTGATGACACGTTCTGTTTTTATAACAAGCATCCAGAAATGAGACGTATGTGACAGAGATTGATTATGCATAATTCAAATTCTAGGTCATTTACACAAAGCCCAGTTGTCAACTTTCCAGAAGAATTGGTAATGATTCCATAACACGACTTTATAACGAGCAGACATACTTAACATATTAACGCCAAGTAATTACAGCCCTCTCTTTCTATCTGTTCTACGTTGGAGGGGAATTGACCGTCTTCAGTCGAAGATAAACACTAGTAGACGAGCGAGGAAACGCAAGATGAAGACCCTACGTCAAAGCATGTGATCTGGACATTAATGGTGTAAGCCGACAGTTATGAGACGAACTTCAAGCGATGGAATGAGTTAAACCAGCAGTGGAGGTGCATACATCAGGGTGTTTGGATGTTACACGCGTCATAAGTTATGGACGTTTGCTTTTCTCTAGCCGATCTTGTCGGGTTCCAAACTACAGGTAACACTGGCCCGACCGTGTTGGAAATATGATATACAGATTATAGAGATTCAGGTGCAGTGGAGCATTCCGTTTCTTCACATATTTCAGCTTGTCATCTGACTCTTGCTTGAAGGTGTTTTTAGAAGTGTTTCCCTATTCATATATTTCCTGTATTTTTCACTGTTCCTATTTTATTCAGGTGAAAAAATTTGCAAGCCTTTGCAAGTGTTCCTGATTAAATTAGAAATATAAATTTTAGTTTCAATCTTCTTATCGAAAAACCATGGACAGGTGTGTTGGCTGGGATGCGTCTGATGTTGTATACGGGCCTATTCTAAAGAATTTATCAGTTTTCATGACATCCTCTTCATATTCCGGAGTCATAATCACAACCATGGCAAATATGTTAATCAAAGGACTGAGCCACGCCATGATATCGCTTAAGATACTGTGCCAGTGCAAACGCTGGGTTTCCAGTGACATGCTGTTGGACAGTGTCGGGAAATTCATTACATGATCCACTTTACATATTTACAAGCTGAGGTAACATTCACACATTGGCAGTAACAAGCGCGTTACAGATCCTCAGCTGCAAACAGAAAAACAAGATCTGTTCACTTTTCAGGCCAGTTCACTTCATCCAAGCGAAGGACTCAGCAGGGATGCTCATCTCCTCATCACACTTCACATAAACTGCCGTGGTAGTTCAGAGGGACTTCCTTGGAAAAACTGAGCCTGTGCTGAGTACACTCATTTATGTACCGTTCAGCAGTAGTTGGCGACCAAGAAAATCAACATGTAGATTATGTCCAACACCATCGACTCTTTTTAGATAACTGTGGAATAATTTGTTTTGACATGCTTCACGCAAAGATGCTTCAGATAAATAAAAAGCGCACAATAAAAGTATGTTACGAACAGGATCCACGTTAATCAAACCAATCAATCCCTCCAGTTATTATTGACAAAAATACACTATTGAAGACTGTAAGACGGTGCTGGCCAGCATGTATTGCCTGACAAAACGAGGGTGCCTAAACCGTGAATTTCCAATCAAAACCATAAAAAGAATAAGAAGGGATGGGATATTTGTGGCATATTATTGTATTACTAAGCATTCAGCATATATCTGTATTCTGCCCTTTTTATGGCCATTCTGGATCTAGTTTCTAACCTGCATCCCTAAGTGCGTGTATGTCTGATGTTCCGTATAGGCGGGGTCGTAACTAACTCCCCAACTGATTAATCTTCCCTTATCTACCCCACCATGTTTCAGATGAAGAGTTATTCAACGATTGTGTCAGTTTTGTCTTGTCAGTTGCGTAAATAATTTGAGTACCACTTAGTGTCTCTTTTTGAAACTGCTTTGGCGCTATGTACATGTAATCAGTAAATGCTATTGACATATCATCGAAAATGTTTTGTCTCAAAGGAAACAAAGATGGTGTAGAGAACTGTGTTACGTAAATGTAATTTAGCACCAGTAGCAACTGTAACCAACTGGATGAACAGGCAACAAAGTGTCATGAAAAATAACGAGCGCTCAGAAAAAAATATCTACTTGTTGCTGATGTGTTGGGAGATGATTTAGAAATCCTACTTCCGCAAAAATGTAAAAGACCATTTTTATACCTTCTCTCTACACGTGCATATAAATGGTCGGGACACGTGCTTCACACGCAGCTGGATAATAAATGCATCATATTTATAGGTTGTGAACTGACACATTCGCTGAAAAGAAAGAAATATAAAAAAGCGAAGCTAACGCAGAAGGTAATCATGCTTGTGTTCAACTATGTTGTAATAGACGGTGAAGGGAACATTTCCAATGCAAATGGATAGTTGGAGGCGCTGCAGATGTCCCGCTAATCAGGTGTAAGCCTTTCAGATGTTTTGCTACCATTGATTTGTGGCAACGTCATTTACTTGTACGTAAACGTTGTTTTCAATTTTAACACAAAACAAAATAATCATACTTAAAAACCTTTAGATGCAAGACAACATCCGATTGTCAGGTTTCGTCTTAAACGTTTTTAAGTCTATACATACCTTTGACAGATAACGTCTGATGGAGTTGGGATTGTTGTTGATAGAGTTGCCTTTTTGCAAATTTATCTGACGGCAGGGCATCATTGCCCTTCGGCGAACACCTGTTGTCATCACTGATTCTACAGTGATCCAAACACTCTTTCACGAATTATCTTTTTGCCTTTTCCGCTCAATGTAAGCAGATTCGATGGATGATCAAAATTGAGTTTTCTCTGGCGTTGAATTTGGTTATTTTATGCGAATATGCGTATTTTAGTAATATCAAATGCCTTTGAATTAAAAACGGAAAACAGGAATAAATAAAAAAGAATAATGATGTTGCGAGATAAATGATAAAGGAGTTGCAATACTTACAAATGTAATTTGAAATTAGATTTGTCGACGTCACTATATGTTGTGCATTCAATATGAACAAACGTAATGACATCACAATAAACAACACTGTCAGTATTTGACATTTGTATATTTACTTTGTCTATGTCAAGTTAGTTTTGTCATATAGTGTTGCATCGTAGCGTCGAAAGGTACGTTTCTGGAAATCCACCTGACTGGGTATCCCGCTGGGTATTAACATGTCATCACTTGTCATGTTTTCCTGAATTATGATTACACACACCAAATTTAATGAATACAGAAACATATCTCATTGCCGGAAGTCTACACACATGTAACCGGAAATGCTTCTCATTTGTAATACAGCTTTGAACACCACTTGTTTATCGAAAGCACGAAAGTTGCAGCGCAAATAAACTGCCACACTCGTTTACAGTTATATCATTCAAACATTGCGTGCATCTTAAAATATATTTATATGGTCATTGAGTCCATGAAGTCTATAGCGAAAAACGCAGCCCATGAGCAATGGCGAAAAATATGTTGGCCGAAAGAAATGTTGGATCTGTGAACGTACCCCTATATTTGACCATTAATATTAAGCAACGGCTTGCAATTGATGAGTTCAGATGTAAAATAATAATTGTTTTTCACAGTCATGTGTTTTCATTTATACTTTCTTTGGATGGCTGATAATGTTTGGTCAACATAGCTCTTTTGTCAAAGTTTCATTTTTAATATCCCTATTTTCAAAGACGTGACTTCAATGTATAAACCACTAACCAACATTATTATTAGGATTTTCTTTATGGAACAAGAAAGCAGTATCGCTTCATTTCAGTCCACTTAGTGTGTCTCGCCACCAGTCATCAACGATATTCTTCATCTTTCCTAAGTGTGTTAGCTCGTTTCGAAATAATGTTATCATGCGGTATTGTCATTTATCAACAGGTCTCTTTGCCAGTAATCGATACTATAACCTTATTAGATCACAATCCAGTCATAGTTACCGAGTCTGAGATCTACTTGTAATCAGGAAAGTCGAGCTATACCGTGTCGAAAACAAATCGTTATTGATTTCAAAGACTTATCCCTGTCTCAAGAGACTTCCTCGATGGGAATACAATAAATTGTCAAATAATCGCTTTAACTTAGCTATTCGAGTCTGCACATCGTCAGGGGAAAGGGACGTGGAATGACATTTAGATGTGTCAGCACCTTCCTGTAGTCTGGACGTTTGCTGAATATGTAGGGAACGTTTTTCACGGTTTTCAGTTGAGCATACATCAATGTATTTAGCAACATTCCAAAACATTTCGGCGGAGACTCCCGAAATGGGCTTCAAACTTTGTACCTCCGTGGCCTCTCGAATCCAGTTCCTCGGCGTGACTCGCCAAATCGTTAACCAGTAATGTCCCTTGAAATTGTGTATATTTTAATAGTTGGTTCATTCCTTACTTGAAGGATTAGTACCTCTCAGGTTACAATCTGCCGTCCTTGTTTAAGTGCAATATGTGATAAAAAAGGACCTAAATAAAAGTATTCCAAGCGACCGAATCTATACCCATATTTGAAATACTTTCTAAATACGAAACAGGTACAATTTTAACCCAAGAATGTGGAATCACATTAGCTTTCACGATCCTCAGACGTACAAAGTCTTAAACAACACAAACGTTCCTATCCCCTTCAGAGCATGATGAAAGGAAGACTGAAGCAATTAGTGAAGACCAAGTACACTCGTCCAATAAATCAAATAGAAAACTGCTTTAAGTCCAGTCGATTAAATGCTTGACAGGATCCGTAGTCTTAAAGACGTTAAACAGATTAACCTAAAACATACCATCTGCAAACTGTTCGAGTTCCTCAAAATCAGTTATTCATCGTAACTCTTACAGTTGGTGACTTCAATGGATTTTAAAGAAAAAAATGTGTGGATCTAGCAAATATATATTTACAAAAACACGTTTTTGTAAACGAATTCAACAGAGAAGACGTTTTAACACTTCATCATGCCTTTAAATGCATCATCCATTGCAAACAAAAACTTAAAAAACGGATCCACAACATGGCTTTAAATCCATAGATTATTTTAAACAAAAAGGTTTGAATAAACAAAATATGTCGTATCATGCAATCAGCATCATTATTGCAAAAACAAGGAAAATCAAAAGCGAGGATAAAATAATCCATTTGTTGTTGCCTTATGATTATCATAAATAGTGACTGGTATCAGTTCTTATTGTGGTCACGTACAATGATACCTGCAAGGAATTATTCCCGGCTGAGTGTACCAAGCCCAATGTCTTCGTATAAAATACACCCTGAAAGCATGCAAGTGCATAAATGGCAAGGAAATAGCATGATTAACTCCAGGAACTCACACCGACAGGTTGCTAATGATCTCGACAAATCAATTAGTGGTATTTCAAGTTAAACCCGTTGAAAATGCGACATGGTCGGTATGGACATAAAAAACCAACAGGCAGTAAAGATCGATTGAGATCTGCATCACTCAAAAATGTTGGCATAAATAAACCACGGCCGTGGAATGTACGCTTCCGACAGCAAGACTAACATGTCATCGGCAAGTGATTGGCATTAATCATGACAGCTGATCACAGACTTATAACAATGTAGTGCATTGTGTCTTTAAGTCACCCCTAAACACAATGTTCTAGTTGAGGGATCGATTCCCAGTGATGGTGTACTGACATATTATATGGGTTCGTTACCGCGATAAAAATAGTCGAAGATAGGATTTGAATTTACAGTATATCACACCCCCTAAACACAACGTGCCAGTTGCTTTCTTTAAAAAAAAACACTTGGGATACTGCCTATGTCAGGTCACAAACCAAACCTGGGATGAGATCGGGATGTCATGTGTACCAATTCCGGTAGCCGTTTATAATCTGGAGCAATTCTTTGCTTCTTTACACGTGTGGTTGTTCCGGATATCGAGGGGTACCATCAGGACAATGACCCTGATTCACTCGGTGTCGGACAATCATTATTGACATTCCATCCCATGTGTCATCTTTACATTCTATGTGTATGGGTGACTACGTGTGTATGAGGCTCGAAGTATGCTGAGCTGAGTAGAGCCGTGTCCAATGGGAACTTTAGGAGTCTATTTGGGTTCAAACTGCAAATGTTATGTTAAAGTGACAGTTTGGACATATACAGTATGGTGAATGCGAAATATAATAACGTTTCAACCGTTGTTGAAAGGCTTTTTCCAATGGAAACAACATATATTTTGCTATTTGTATCATATGCCAACAGAAGAAAAGTTGATGTTTATTTTATATAAAACAGAAACATTACATAATAACGTGATAAATATATGTTGAAGTAAATTGATCTAAACTTTTCGTACTGTCGTCCTGCGACAGTTACATAAAATCCGTTGAATCATTAACAAGCTGAACTTGAAGCTTAGCTTTTATGAGCGATCGTTTTTTGTATTCGGAATGAAAGATATGTACAAAGTCTTAACATCGTTTAAGGCACTAATTCGGCATCTGGACATTCCCCTAATGAACACGTGTAGACAAGAATAGTCCAAAAATGTAATGCGTACATATCTCACTAAAATCTTATGTCAACATTAGACATGACATGAAACATTCACCACGTGTTGATTTTGTATTCATTTCCTAATCTACATCACATACTGTCATTTAGATGCAAGAGATGTATTTATTATAAGGGTTTCTGGTGCACCGGTGTGCACAACAGAGACAAGACCTGATAAACGTTAAGGAAGCACAAAGGTCTTAAATGCAAAACACTCTTGCATTACAGAAATGTAAATATATACTGAAAGCCATTAGAAACGCATCACCCATTCTGATGATATAAGTTTTAATGACGTGAATGGTTCGAACCCCAAAAGTTGTGTAAATCAACTGACCATGTCACCTGAAAAGTAGCAAAGTGAGAGCAGCATGCATGCAGGTGCGGTCACGTGACACATGATGATCACATAACCACGAGTTACCATGTAGAGCATGGACAGATGACCCCATTGATCCGAAATTTAAGCAGGGTTAAAGTTTGACAATTGTCTTTAATTCCATTGCTGAATTTGTAACGATGACTCGATTATCGGCTGTTGAGTGAGAGCGACATGTCGACAATTGTTAGACTCTCCCATCGTCTTCAACAAACGGGCAGCACACGTGACCGTCAACGTCCGGGACAACCACGCGTCACAACCCCATATCAAGACCACTACATCTAGGTCACCCATTTGAGGAACCGGTTCCAGCCAGCAGCAGGGACAGTTTCAGCAATCCGTGGGAGAAAGGGGGAGAATCAGTCCTCAAACTGTGAGACGTCGTTTAAGTGAGAGAGGGCTACGTGCACATCGACCTCATGGTGGTCCAATTCTGACACATAAACATCGTCAGGCACGTCTCGCTTGGTGTAGACATCATCGCAGGTGGACACAAAGAGAGTGGACAGGAGTCCTATTTACCGACGAATCCAGATTCCACCTCAGTCACGCTGATGGTCGTTTGCGTGTGTGGCGTAGACGCGGTGAGGGTTACGCTAATTGCTGTGTTTTGAAGGCTAATCGATTGGGCGGAGGAAGTTTGATGATTTGGGGCGGGATCAGTGTGTTTGACAGGACCCCCTTGCATGTCTTTCGAGGCAGCGTGACCGCCCAAACGTACACACAGGACGTTTTAAGGCCTATCGTTGTCCCTCACATGATGACCCATCAACGTCTGCACACTCTGCAACAAGATAACGCCAGGCCCCATACCGCAAGGCATACCATGGACTTCCTGCTACAGAACAACATCAATGTCATGCAATGGCCATCGCTGTCCCCTGATTTGGCACCCATCGAGCATGTCTGGGATGAGATGGGGAGGAGAATTGCCAATATGGCGCCGCCTCTCAACTTGCAGCAGCTGGAAGCGTCTCTCCGCAGGTTATGGCAACAGATCCCTAAGGATTTCTTCAGGAGGGTCATCTTTTCTCTCAGGAGGAGGTGTGTGGCTTCCTTCTTGTTGTTTACCTGTGTGAACTTTTGATTTAACCCCGTCTCTGTTTAACAAACGTTGCCTTGGTCAATAAATGTAGTGCAACTTCATAACGCATTTCATTCTCTTCTTAAATGGTTACTTATCACATCGTTCTCTAAACAATTCTTGGATGCCAAAACGCACCTAAGAATTATGCTAATCTATCGGTGATGCGTTTCTAATGGCTTTCAGTATGTCATCAGACACATGAATAAATCAAATCAATATATGACGAACTCATGACCATCAAGAGATCCAGGTACCTTCGACAACAGTGTCAAAATAATATACGGCCGTCTGCGTGAGTGCAGCATGATCCCACCTCTGGTATTCGTGTTAATGCCTGAGCGTATCCCTTCTACCAAATTCCTCCAGTAGCCACAACACTTCTTCCTGCCAAGAAAAACAACAAGTATTATTCTCTGTGTGTGTTTTGACCAACGTCTTGGGGTTTGTGGATCAGTCAGATGTAATGTTCCTGCACACGGATTACATTGTATATAGTGACAATTGTGAGGTAAATGCTGGTATGTTCAAAGTGCATCGACTGTGTGTGGTGGATTTAGGTGAATAGTGATAAGGATATCTGCAAGACAGTCTGCACGACATTCTTTTATAAGGCATTGGAGATTCAACTTACCACAATGGTACTAAAGGTATATAATTTGACATTGTTTTTTTCTACTGAGGATACGAATTCCAAGTATTTGAATACATGGCAACCTATAGCACAAGCAGATACATATCTCTGTAGTCCGGCTCGACATCTACAATTGCTTTCGAAAATGCAGTCATAATAACATAGTAACTGGGGATAAACAACTGAAATTCATGCATGACGCCGACAGATATTCGTGATCCTGATTTTTCAGTTTGCCAGATGCGGTCAACGTTGAGATTAAAATGTCATTCCACACTGTCAAATGCAAGAAGGAAAACAAGATGCAACTTGCCAGTGCACCGTGAACACGACATCTTCAACGGTGCAACACTGCCAGAGAACGGTAAATGAGTCTTCTGAACCAGAAAACATAACCAGTCTACTAGTAAATGCAATATGGAAGTTGCGGGCGACCATCTGCTTAAGGATATCTTTTTATATTATAAATTCACGTAGCAAGACCGTATCGGTAAAAATATACACAGCCCATTGAGATGTGATTTGAGAGCGAGAATTGTAGACACGTGCCAGTGAGGATGGTTGGATTAGGATAAAAAGCAGGATTCACTTTTGTCGGTGCCCATTCAAATGGAAAACTATTGATGCCTGTTGGGTGAACTTGTACTGATGGACGAAAAGCGCCAAAGGACAATATATGAATCACACATGAAAGGATACTATGTGTGGAGGGTTGTTGGGAGTCCTTCTGTGTGTTCATCAGAATAGCTCAGCGCGTTTATCCACAATAGCAAACCACAGTATTCTCAATGAATTACCTGAGAACAAATAAAAAACATCAATACGATGCAGACAAAACCCATTCGATAAAACAATATCAACAGTATATCTCGTGAGTAACCACATAAAACAAGTCATTTTTAGTGCAAGATCACACTTAATCGTTATGAAAGTACTTGTTTTATTCTTAATCAGTTGCATGGCCGGGTTGTTGCGGGCGACCCTCTGCTCTCTTTCTATTATGCACGTAGTAAGACCGTATGGTGAAAATATACACAGCCTATTGAAATGTGATTTGAGAGCGAGAATTGTAGACACGTGCCAGTGAGGATGGGGACTTGGGATAAGAAAAAAGGATTCACTTTAGTCGGTGCCCGTTCAAATGGAAAACTATTGAGATCACCCTCATGCTTGTTGGGTGAACTTGTACTGAAGGTCGTAAGCACCAAAGGACAATATATGAATCACACATGAACTGACACTATGTGTGGAAGGTTATTGGGAGTCCTTCTGTGTGTTCATCAGAATACGTCAACGTGTATATCCACAGGAGCAAACCACAGTATTCTCAATGAATTACCTGACCGTGTTGAAACAAATTTACAACATTAATACATTAAGAACAAATCCCAAAACATCAATACGATACAAACAAACCCATTCGATAAAACAATACCATCAGTATGTCCTATGGATATTCACATAAAACAAGTCAGTTTTAGTGCAAGAACAATATGTATTTAAAGCAATTGAGTTTATGAAGTACTTGTTGTATTCTTAATCAGTTACATGGCCGTGTTATGACATAGGGACAAACATACAATTGTGACACAGTAAGCACAATGTCAAACAAATCAATATTTTGCAGAGATACCCAATCGATAAATTCGTGTAACCACATAAACCAAGTCATTATTGCAAGAACAACAGCAACTTACATCAGTAAAGCAATATCTGTGATTCATGGTCGACCTAATGACTTGGATGGATATGCTCATGGACTGTTGTTAACGCATCTTCCCTAGTGCAATCAGTACCACACCAACATGCGTGCATAAGACGTAATTAAAACTCTTATCAGACTGTGGGCCATGCATCATCAGTGTACATAGACAGCATGCTATACGACCGCTGAACCTAGACAGGATCATCACCAGTCGCATGTACCGCAGATGGATGTGGTAATGCGTTTCAGTCCGGGCCATCATCAGAATCAATCATCCCTGTCCCACAACGCTGATGCATATACTCAGGAATCGTGGACGTGACTGTGGTCATGCATTCCATTTGCTTACTTGATGAGCAGGGTAGACTACCGTGGCTGATGTTTTTAGTACTACAGCGTTGTTCTGGGGACAGGTAAAATAATGTGTGGTTCCAATGGATTCAGCACATGTCTTCAATACATGGTGGCAAAGTGAACTAAACTAGTTTTATTCTGAAATATTTTTGAACTTATATACCCCAGCTGGGAAAGATTGACGAAATGAGCACTGGAACATGCATGCAATAATTCTGCGACAGAAATATTACTGTACGTGGTGTTAAATGGAACTTTGTCAGTGCAGATATTTGGAAACGTCTGTTTTCCAGCATTAAATATGGTGTTTTCTTTGTTTGAAGTTTACCGCTGCTTTCAGTAATATTCTATGTATAGGTTATCGAGTCTTGAGGAGACAGTCAAGTGATTCATATCATGAGCAACGCTATGGGCATAAGCTGACATGCACCTACCTTGTCGGCGAGGCTGACAACCCGAACCCTTTTAACTCCTTTAACTCCATCTCGGATCTTCGCAGCTAAGTAAAAGGTCAACGTGATATGTTTTAGTACTGTAAATTTATGTAATGTATGCTTAATTAATGTGCTGTTGCAACTGTATGTGGGCACTGTCTGGGTAATATGGAAGGGTAATGATTCTCTAAATAACTTCCAGTAGTACGCGTGAAAGAATATTTTATTGCCTTAATGTCGATTTTGGAGTAGTTTAAGAAGCTTTACAGTCATAGCCCACTGGGATATCAGTTTCAACGTTGCTACACTCATTCTCAATATCTGGGTGCAAATGCTGTCGGCGCCATGATTCTCTTAAATTTAATTAGCAAATGTTATTATCAGTACGGCTGAATAATGGTACTACCCTGGTCTACATACATCATGCATAAACAGTCCAATATACTTAAACGTATACTTGTTATAGCTTCGATAATCGGTCAATTTGAAATGTTCGTTTCTGTCGCCGGTAACTATACCCCACCTTGCAGTTTAACTCACTGCAATTTGGTGTACAAATGCCCGGATATTAGTTCATTACCATATTAACATTGGTCAAAAGTATCCTTTCTGAAAACTGTTAAGCCAAGAGTTCTTCACAGATTAATAATTTCAATTTAATGCCATGTCGCCAGTTTTGAAGAAATGTCCGTGATCGATTTTCAGCTTGACACTCATGTACATGTGTAAAACAAATCATAATCTTACTCATTCACTTTAAATGAATACAGTTTATGTTTAAATTAATGGTGTTTGTCATTATTTGGGGCTCAGAACATCCCCCTGCATGACATATCTCAACACATGAAAAATATCCCATGCGTAAAAATAAGAGTGAAATCTCCGTTACCACCCAATAGTTAGGGAATTAAGACATTTATCACATATTTTAAGTTACATTTAGACCCCGAAGTATGTCAGGTGGGAAAAGGGAAAGAACATCCAAAGCTGGTGTGTGGTAATGGTAATTTCCTGATGTATTTGCCATATAATGTAATATCCGTTACTGAAATTTTCGTTCCTAGGTTATTCGAAACTATGGCTTGAGAACTTTTGATACCAATTTTTCAAATACCACGTGACTTTATGATGTCATGTTGATCTTAGAGAACCGCCATTTTATGAAATCGAGCTTCACGGTGAAAAGTTTGGAAGTAGCTTCTTGATGTTGGTGAGTACCTTTTTCATCTGTCCTAACACTATGCATGTATATGGTACATTCAACGTGATTTCATCTAGTATTTTTCATTTGAAGATCGTTAAAGCCTATGTTGATATAAAACCTGTTTCATTACCTTTTAGTAGTCTAATTTTAGAATGAAAGGGGTTGAAATGTTCGTTACCAGAGGTAACGAACATTTCATAAAAGTTCGCACAGTTTTTTCATCAATCAGCACACTTTTATAAAAGAATTTAAGCAAATTTTGTTCATTTATAAATGATCATTTGCATAATGTACAAATAAGACAGACTTTGATTCAGGTAATAGTTATTATATAGACAGTTCTAAGCGTATTGTTTAAAATATTATGGTTGTCTTTTTATCATTACATCCAGTACATGTTTTGAGTAGTGGTATGCCAAATATTTGAATCGGATAAAGATAACTTTATTGAAAGGAGGTTGAGTAGAAATTAAACAACTGAATTATGGAAACATATAACTTTTTAAGAAAGGTAATAACGTGCTGTCATCATTTATTCTAGGATAACGAACATTTCACAAAGTGGTAACGACCATTTCAGACGATGGATTTCATTAATTTCAGTGTTAAGACAACATCTTTCTCTGTTGAAGCTCAGAGAAAAAATGAGACAATCTAATACATTTATTATTTACACTTTCAAGTTTACTCACACTACATAAATTCAATGTGAACGCAAAGTAAACTTACTATTACATACGTATGTATATTTACACATGTGCAAATTTACTTACATGAGTAAATTCTGTGCATGTGAATGGGGCTTTAGTTGATCAGATGCCCTTTAATCCAAAGTGAAAGGCATGCTTGGTTACATGCAGTGACACGGCAATCGGATCGAATAAACGACCATCCGCCCTCGTGTCTTGTCTGAATGTGGTAGTAGAACTTGAAAGGTTTCTTTAGTAAAGCTTTAGCTAATGGATCATTCCTTGTGGGCAAGTTTATGTGTACCATACCGAAACATCCATAATGTTGCATATTCATTGGGTATATGGCGTTGATCAGCTGCGTACATTGTATAATTAATTCCATGATATGGATTTTATTTGTACAGCAAACTTTTCTGAAATAATTTGACTATAATTTGAACTTGGCATTAACATTGGAATATTAGTTATGCTGTGAAATATCTCCTTCAGATTGTGAAATTAATTCATTTACATGCCTCCAAAGTGAGTGGATCCGGAAGATGTTGGTTTAACTCATTAGATTACTTATTAGTTGAATAAATAGCGAGCGAGGTCGAAAAGACCCAAGCATGATGATGGCAAACGTATGTTCATTATCAACGGAAATCTGGAATTCGAACCTACGGTCATCTGGTATCACCTCAAGGAGTTTCCCGTGTGTGAGATCGCTGTCTAACCACCCCCTCCCTGAACCACCTCTTCCTGGGTCTGGTTTCCTGTTTTAGTAAGAGGTAGAGTGATATGAGAATTCAAATTAACAAATATCTAACTGGCACAGCCAGTGTGGTAATACAAATTATAACTCTCTGTCAATAAGTATGTGACAACATAATCGTGACTTTATGACTTTATCAAATAATCACAGGTATGTGGTTAAGTTCGTGCATTTACATGTACACTAGTCAAAATTTGATAATTTTCCACCCAATTTTATGTTGAACACTGTGCACGAGGTAATTGAAAAACTGTGTTTCGGTGTATCATAACAGAATTGTTGCAAGTCCTTACCAGAGAGAACAGTAACACTTTCGGCTGAAGGCACTTATGCCTTTTCAGCGTCAAGGAATATGCATGCTTGAAACTCGGTGAACACAAGGCCATGTTGCAGACGTCTTTGATTTCAAGTGAGTGAAATGGGTTTCTCGACGCTTTTAGCAATATTCCAGCAATATCACAGATAGGGACACCGAATGGGCTTCACACATATTGTACAAATCGAACCCGGGACTTCGGCGTGACGAGCAAACGCTTAAACCACTAGGTTACTAGGTCTTTGATGTGTGTGATGAGCAGGGAACCGATACCAATTCGTTTCAACTAACGATGGACTGTATAATTTGCAATGCATATAAGACGGTCGTTCCAAAAGTAGTCGGTCTAACTGTATTCTTGATGTCCACTGTTTGAACAGTTTCCATTTTATTTTGAAGGAATCATTAGTAACGCCATTAGTACCGCCATATCCAATATTTCACATATGTGAGTAATGTGGTTAACGAGATATTAGTCATCACAACACATTGGGGTATAATATTTCTTTAGAAATTGCAGAAAATGAAAAACGATCTGTCATGTGGTACCTCTTGGATAATGGTATGCCCTCAGATAATATCATATAAATATGTTCAGTGTACATTTGATGACTTCGGTCATAATCAACATTTAAGGATTTGGATTGCTTGATTTATATTTTAACATAGGCTGTTTTTTTAAGGGCATCCCCATTTCAATCTTTCATAAATACTGTGTCCAGATATTCAAGCTGGCACTGTTGAGAACTGACACTTGTGTGACCATTTGGTTTGAACCCTTGGCATCATGTATGAATAAGTTAAAACATTAGAATGTGTTATGTCCTTATGATTACGTAATCTGAAAGGGGGTTGGTAGTGTCTCCAAAACAAGTTCTTTCAGTAAACATTGAGGGGTTAGTCACTTTAACAAGCGATTGTAGTTTCAAATTGCTTTTTTATGCACTTTAATATATACGTTTGATTCTAGCGGACTTTTACCAACCCAAACGACCGTCGTAACACTTGACATATCCGGCCAGACAGAATGCAGGAATGACAATGAACACAACGACAATTGTATTATTCAGATACATAGCCAAATACAAGGGTGCCGACTGAATTAGAGTATTATCTGTTGAAGTGGTGATCCTTAGCAACCATTGGACAGCATACAAAGATGATCTTCAATAAGTTCGCAATACGCGAATATATAATGTTGTAAAAACAGAGACCAATGGGTGACATGAGGAAATAGGAAATGATACACCATGCTGCACCATATTTAGGTACTAGATTTTAGCTTGGTTGTCTTCCCCTTTCAACGAATGGAACTCCCCAGTTTAAAGTTAAAACAGAGTCGACAAAGGGGCCAAGTGTCTTTCTGTGTCTCTTCTGAATATTTAATGGAATATAAGAGACACATACATCATGAAAATCTATTGCCTACACATAATTACAGGGATAAAGTCCAATAGGTTTTTGGTTGCTTCAGTGATCTACCACAACGATATTCCTTGCAGATCCCACTCACAATGTTGCCCTTGCGTTTAACCACATTGTGCTACTACCATAACAACAGGGTACGAAAAGGACGAGTCTAGCCCAACAGCTCAACATCATGTCATCCTTTTCTCAAGTACAGTGAATGGTGTACAAAAAAATCCTTGTTGGAAAGCCATTGCCTTGAATCTAAGCTTAATGAAAATGCAAATAGAACATACGTTCTTGTCTTTAAGAATGGCAGTAAACTGTCTAAATCAGAGAAGTGGCTGTATAACTTAGAATACTTAGAAGTTGTTAAAGGGTATAAATATTTAGGTGTTCATTTTGCCAATACGTTATCGTGGTATCACAATGCAAACAGTGCTGCTTTACAGTGACGAGATGTTTTTATGGGTATTTACAGGAATTTAAAGAAATTGCGCTCTGTAAACTTCAAAACATATTTCAAAATATTTGATACAAAAATTAAACCAATTCTGTTATACGGGGCAGAGGTTTGGGGGTTTTCCCGTTTGGAAGTATTGGAAAAGGTTCACTTGTATGCTTGTAAAACGTATTAGGAGTTAAATTAGATACCCCAAATGTGATGATCTATGGTGAATGCGGTCGCTTCCTACTTTATCTAGAAGCATTGATAAAAGTTATCATGTACTGGGTAAAGCTGCGTGTAAGCTGCCTGTATCAAGATTTCCAGGGAAATGTTATAATATACTGAGTCAAAAAAAACCTTCACATTCTTTCTTCAGGGCACTACAAAAGAACAAGAGATGGTAAGATGGTTAAATTGTTATTATTTCATTGCTGAGATCTGTGTGATGTACTCGATACACTGACAGTGCCATAATCAGTTCCATGAGGCTACACCGCCGTTCCAAAACATGGGTATACAGAATGTCAAGTCACAAGAATATAAATGCGAAATTTCTCAGTTCAATATCGTGTATGGTCGCCCCGCGCATTCACCACTGTCAAACATCGTCTCCTCATCGACTGTCTGATGCTTGTGAACACGTGTTTGGGGATTCTGTGCCATTGCTCTTGTAAGGCAGCGCCAAGTTCTGGCAAATTCTGAGGTTGGTTCCTAAGACCACGAAGCCTTCTCCCAAGTGCATCCCAAACGTGCTCTATTGGATTAAGGTCAGGGGACCTCGATGGCCAGTCCATGACGTCGATTCCAGCGTTTTGAAGGAAATTTCGTGTCAACATCGCGGCATGCGGCCGAGCATTATCATGCTGGAACTGTAGACCTGGGCCATGAGCCGCCATGAAAGGAACGAGTTCAGGGGTGATCACCTGGTCGCGGTAAGCAGCAGCTGTGAGGTTTCCACGGATGACCAGAAGTCGGGAACGGTTGTTCCCACAGAAAGCACCCCTGGATTCATCGCTAACGACGACTCGATGCCAGTCTCTCTGGGTCCATCGGAGGTGACGTTGGGCCCACAGCAGACGTTGACGTTGATGAAACGGCGTCAATATTGGCCCACGATATGGACGTCGAGAATGGAGATTGGCAGCCCGCAACCGATTTCGAATGGTCTGTGAGGACAGTCGACCTCTAAACATCTCAGCCCTGGTTCGTGTAGCCGGCAGAAATCTGTCACGTAGGTGACGTAGGACGATTTGACGGTCTTCTGCTCGTGACTTCACAAGTGGACGACCCGTCCTGGGCGATCAGAAGTGGTGCAGTTTGACGACACTGCGACTGCATCCCATTGCTCTTGCGACGTCAATAACTGATCTTCCCGCTTGCAACATGCCAACGGCACGTTCACGTTGCACATTTGACAATCGTGGCATGATTTGGCACTAACGTCGTTTGCACGACGAATGGATGGGTTTGAGTGGGTTTTGCTAACGTTTTTCTAGAGTCGAAAGATAGGGATCCCATTTCGGATACATAGATGTATCATCAGAGAAAGAAAATTCATTATTTTTCAAATTACATTTTGTGAAGTTTCTTTTTTTGACTCAGTATATTATGTGTTTGTTTGACAGTAACGGAAAATCAAATTGGGTAACGAATGTTAGAAATTGACTAAATCATTGTGGTTTTAGTGATGCATTTTTAACACAAAAGACCATTTGCCCAAAGTCATCTTATAATGCTGTATCACAAAGATAAAATATATGTACCTTCAGCCCTTGAATTCATCTTTAATATAGTTGCCCAAATCCACTTAAATTTGTTTAAATACAGAGCAATACATCCAAGATATTAATCTCGGAAAATTCTTCTTTTCATTATCCAGATTTAGATGTTCGTCGCATGATCTTATGATTGAGAAGGGCAGATAGTATTATATTCCAACAGAATAAAAGATTGTGTAAATTGTGTACATTGAATCTGATTGAAGATGAATCCGACGTTTTGTTGGTATGTCCTTACTACACTGATTAAAGGACAAAATATCTACCGGAATATTAGCATTCATATCCTACTACGTGTAAATATAATTTGTTATAACTCTAATAATACAACTTATGTTGGCAAACTTGGTCATCATATTCGACGCTCACTTTGAACTGTTTGATATCGTATCGTGTCTTCCAACGTGCCAGCCAACCATCTGATGCATTAAACTCGTTTACATTTAATTCTGAAGCAAACTGAATAGCTTTTTCTTTCCAAATAGGACCAGAAATGGACATGTTTTTACAGCGGGCAGTCGAAAAACAATCATGCCGCTTTAGAGAGCGTTAATTACTGTACAAACAGTCAATTGGGCGGTCTGACGCCGGATTAGAGGGCGGGTAAATGATCATAAATTAACTAGCTTCTGTCGGGACCAAATTCTAGTGCCGATATTGAGAGCATACCGGATTGGAGGGCTGCCGGTTTAGAGGGCTTCCACTGTATGTCCACCGTGCTTTTGTACAACGATGACAACGCCTGCACACATTGTGATTGCATGCCAGTATTGCTCTCTGACTTTGTACTATAGGCCTGTGGCCTCTTCAGTACTGGAATAAACGAGATTTGACGTCGAACTTTAATGTCGTAATAGCGTTGTACTTATTCGTAAGGCGTTCGAATATTTGTCATGCTATCAGTAATATTGGTCGTTTAGGGGGACCCTTGTGGGTGCAGGCGACAGTAATGAGTCTTTTGATATAAAGCTGTATGAAGATGAACACGTCTGGTGTGGCATTTGTTTCACTTGAGAATGTGCGTGAAAACAATGAAGTATGTGTCCACAGGGCCACTGCTTTGGGTTTTCCATCTTTTTCAAATTTCGTGTTCATACAGTTTCATCAGGATGGTGACTGACGAGGATTTATGACAAATGAGATTATTTTGCTGCATTTTCTATGTGGAAAACACAAACAAGATACGCAACTTATTACAGTGACTAAGAGAAAGTTGTTTTATGCAACGCTCAGAAATATTCAAGTTCTATTATGACGATCTGTCAATATTCGAGGTCAGGCAGCCAAACCAGTAGTTAATTGACAGTATCACCATCGACAGTGATCCAAGCCGTCGGACAACGTTGACACACGGTAAACAAGGTCACACGTTATTATCACCTCATCTGGGGACTAGTTTTCCGCATGGTCATGACGATTGGGTCTGACAGTAATTTAGACTATCTTTCTCATCGACCTTAGCTGTCTAAGGGGAATTGTGTGTCAGTTGTAGACACCACTAACAGCATATCAAAATATCCTATCAAAACATTGATTTTCAATTAAATTTGCAAAAACAACATTTAGACTTGTCCTATCCTGTTGATATCTATCTGTTCAGACGTGTGGCTTTAAGGTAACTGACAGTCACAGCCAAAAAGAAACCAGAAGTATTCATTTAATAAAGCAATTCCATATGACTCAAAGAATATTGGTACTTGTGTTATCAATCGGTTACATGACAGTAATACTGACTGACTGAGTTTAGTTTTACGCCGCTTTTAGCAATATTCCAGAAATATCACGGCGGGGGACACCAGAAATGGGCTTAACACATTGTGCCCATGTGGGGAAGCGAACCTGGGTCTTCGGCGTGACGAGCCAACGCTTTAACCACTTGGCTACCCCACCGCCCTCATGACAGTATTCAGACATGGCAACAAACATACAAACGTGACAAATGAAGAATAATATCCAAAATTCAATATTTTGCAGAGATACTCAATCGATATATTCGTGTTACCACATAAACCAAGTCATTATTGCAAGAACAACAGCAACTTACGTCATCAAAGCTATATCTGTGATTCTGATGGCTTATGACTTATGGATATGCTCACGGGCTGTTGTTAATGAATCTCCCCTAGTGCAATCAGTACCACACCAACATGCGTGCATAAGGCGTAATTAAAACTTTTATCAGACTGAGGGTCATGCATCATCACTGTACATAGACAACATGTTACAAGATCGCTGGACCTAGACAGGATCATCACCTGCCCCATGTTCCGCGGATTGATTTGGTAATGCGTGTCAGTCCGAACCATCATCAGAATCAATCATCCCTGTCCCAGAACGCTGATGCATGTATTCGGGAATCGTGGACACGACAGGGGCCATGCATTCTACTTCCTTGCCGTGCTCGGTAGGGTTTACTACTATGGGTGACGTTCATAGCGCTGAAGCGTTGTTCTGGTGACAGGTAAAATAATGTGTCGTTCAAGTGGATTCGGCACATAGGAAACTATATTTACACTTAAATGCGCTTGGAGAAACAAGCACTGGATCTAAGACATTTTAAGTGTTGGCTCGTTATACAATGTGTGAAGTAGAGTAGTTCTGTGGCAGGAATATTACTGTACAATGTGTAAATTACATTTACATGTATTTCCAGCATTATAGTTTGAATAGTGTTTTGTTTGTTGTTTAATGCTGCACTTTTCCACCTGGAGGAAATTGAGTCTTGACGAGACAGTCTAATGATTAATATCACGAGCGTCCACCCACGTAATGGGGATGTACGCACTAACACCAACGTGAAACTACAGGATTTACTAAAGACCAATTCCAACCAGGATCTCCACAGTTTCGTAGAAGGCCAAAGTGATATGATTTACTACTGCAAGCTATTTCCATGTATGCTTAATTAATATGCTGTCGGGACTGTATATAGTTAGGGTCTGTCTGTGTATAATGGCATACTGGTGATTCTCTAAATAAATTAGAGGAATGCGTAAATACGAGAAACAGTAATTTATTGCTTTAATGTTGTGTTTTAGAGTACTCTAAAATTGCCATGGTAACGTTTTTACCTTTGGACATGTTTTCTGTTCATTATATGTTTTGCTCTTGATGAATGATTACGGCATCTTTTGAACAACCAGAATCATTAGCCTTGCACGTTTATGTTTATTGCATGACAGATGGGAAGCGCATCTCCCCGACGTTAGTCGTGGATTCGAATATGCTGTCATGATGTAGTCATTCGTGCTGTAGTAACCTGATGCATGAGCTTGAGTATTTGTCACAATTGTCAGGTCGGTGCTTCTGTATCAAACTGATGTATGCGTCCGAGTCTTCGTTATCACTGCGATGTTCTGCTGCAGTATTCGATACATACATCCGAATGTGGTGGGCGAGCTGGCTAAGGCGCCAGGCTAGTGATCCAGCGAGATTGAGGTGTCGGGACCGAGCCCACCTGTGACCGGGTGTAAAAACTTTGGAGTCAACTTTGTGTGCAGACTCTTTCAGTGTTGTCACAACCCCTAGTGTACAGTACACAACCATGTGCACTTAAAAGAACCCACGAATTCGTTGGTATATGACCAGATGGTGGCCACATGAATACGTGCAAACACCTAGTTGCGGGTACAGCAACGTGCAGTGAACTTGAACAAAGTACTGTGACTATGTGTCCCAGTCCACCCAGCTGTGAATGGGTACGTCGTTAGGATGAGAAAGCCACAATAACTCGGTGCGCCTTGTGGCTTCAAGAGTTTTATACTCCCCAGGGAGTTGAGACTGATAACACGTTGTGCCGTTGAGATTGACATCCAATGATCGAGGCAAAAATACCAACGCCTTGAGCAAGCACTAGCTGCCTGGATATGCGCGCTATATAAATATCGTATAAATACAAAAAACGTGCGACGTCATTCCTGGGTGTGTTCTGATATAATACACTTTATATACACGTGCGTACGAGGCTCGGTCAGCATTTCCAACACTGTTGAGCTTTAATAACCTCATACGTGTGTTCACTCCTTGGTCATGATTGAAAGGTTTGTTATGGTATCTATTCCAGATATATACGTTGGCACCTGCCAATTAGTAATGGGATACATTTTAACCGTAACACACCTATAGATATTGCTCCATTTTGGGTCTAGCGTAGTTTCAACATTTTTAAATGAAATTACTTTTTCTGATGAACATGTTGAGTGAAGTCCAACGTCTCCCGTTTTGATTGAATTTGTACATTTCCTAAGGACTAGAAGGAATAGGACGATATTGATGGTATTACAAAGTGGTTGTATCCTTAGAGCGCTTCGTATGAAACAACACGGGTAAACATATATATTTCACATTTCATGAAAATGACACAACAATGTTAAACATAAATACCAGAAAATTTACTCAATACATCTATAAATACCCAAGGCACGAACGTCTTGGAGATAATGTCATTGTATACCCTTATGAAACTGTGATTCCGTCTGACGTCATTCCGTCTTGCGTTAACAAGACTGCACGGTTTGTATTGATAAATACATTATCTGTTCCTTACAGTCAAGCATTTTATCGTTATAGATCCTTAAAGTGTTCTTTGGATTTATGCAAGACGTATTCAGTTCAGACTACAAAATCACCTTCCCTTTGGTGAGAATACTGTATTCTATTCATAGTATGAAAAACGTTTTTGTAAATATGTGTTGACATTTATTGACTGGTTTCACAAGCGTTTAGTTCGCATCTGTCATCTGTGTGCAGCTTAATGAAGGTAAAATACTTTTAAAGAATCATTCCAGCCCAAAGTTTTTATTAGGAAATGCATTCTGGAAACATGCACGTGTATAAATTGCAAGTAAGTAGCATGGTTAAGTCAGTCAAGTGTTTATTTCCAGTATGAAGGCCTCAGGCCCATATACAATGCAATATATATACAGTTTTATATACAATAGATTCATTGCAATATTGCCTTAGTTTACAAAACATAACATTATAGATATACATATGTCATATATATTATGGTGAACAAATATTGTATGTGTGATATCTATCATCTCAGGTTTTACATGTACTCTCTCTTAATTTATATGCATGCCATAAAAATTTCCTTAAGCTTTGTAAAACTAGTACATTTTCCGTTCATAGAATTGACCTAAATTTATTCATGTTCGGATTTTGATGATAAGTCAATAATCTAAATCTGAAATGTTGTTAATTATCTCAAAAATCAATTATTAGTTTTATTCAGAGCTGAAGCAGTTTGAAAATGCAGTATGGTGGGGAAGGAAATAATAAAGTGATAAATCACGAGTAAATGATGGCATCAATAAACCACGTGACTGCATCTGAATCAGATTTGATCACAAACGTTTAGCAATGTGGCAGACAGCGTCTTTGCATCGCTGGCGTCAGACTATGGTCTGCGAGGAATCGATGCACCTGCATGCAATAACAAATGACGTGTTCTGAGGTGTACTCAAGACATCTTCCAGCAGTGTGTCATATCTGAGCATCACCAATGTGGTGATAACTGATGATTATATGTGCTGTCATTACCTATAGCTTCATGGGCTCGTTATTTTGATCAGTCTTGTCACGATACGTTTTGCGTCTGCTTAGTCACCAGTTTGAATTCAAACGGGTCATGCCAAACCTTAACACAGTTTACGATTTTGATTAGAAATACGAATACGATTACAGTGACTGTTTGAACAAAGTCGTCAACACAAGAAACATACACCAACTTTACATTCCAGATGTATTGTTATAATGTGCTGACAGGCCTAAACCACAGCGAAAACACATGGTTCTTCCTGTCCGTATTATGTCTAACACAAAACAGAAGAGTTGATTTATATAAACTTCTTTACGAGAACCACAACAATCAAATAACACAAATATGTTCCTTTGCTGAGGTAAATTGATCCAAATTGTCATTTGGCAATCTTTCGGCGACATAATTGATTGTATGCCATGCGTCATATCATAACCAAGTTGAACTTAAACCTAAGGTATGTGTGTGGTCGTTTTTGTGTTC
Source organism: Haliotis rubra (assembly GCF_003918875.1). Lineage (NCBI taxonomy): Eukaryota > Metazoa > Mollusca > Gastropoda > Lepetellida > Haliotidae > Haliotis > Haliotis rubra. The sequence goes on along the minus strand of NW_025765214.1, from coordinate 568,939 downwards.
CAAATGAATCCTAAGGACAAGGTCTAAACATTCGTTTAAGTACTTCTGCATCAATTCAACATGCCTCCCTTAACCACGTTTAGACAGCGGTGGTTCAAAGGCTTAATGCTAACATATCTTAACATCTTACGTCAATATTACACAGAACCTGAAACATTCGCCTGTGTTGATTTTGTATTCATTTCAGAATCTAAATCCTATTTAGATGCAAGAGATTTATTCATAAGACGTGTTTCTGGTGCATCGGAGCGCACACCAAGAATGAGTGAAGGTAAAATTAAGGATTCATTGGAAAGCTCAAAGGTGGTTTTAATGAAAAACACAAACATGCACTTAAATGGGTTCGTGCAATTCTCACAAGCAAGAACGTAAATATGTTAACCAGAACATGAACACAATACATCAATATTTAATTAACCCTGCCTTGCCCCTTATAAGATCCCAGTACCTGCCGTAAGAAAACATACACGGCCGTCCATGTGAGTGGAGCATGTCATGATCCCACCCGTGAAATTCCTGCTTATACCTCTAGAAGCCATGACACTGTTCTTGCTCCAGCTAAACAGTAGGTACTATTCTCTGCGTGTTTGTTGTGACCAACGTCTGGGGATTTGTGGAGCAGTCAGGTGCAATGTTCCTGCACACAGGTTACATTGCTCATATGAGTAAACTGATGGTATGCTCAAATTACATCGACTCTGTGTTTGTACACATTATTATTTGCTCATGTCAATGGGAAATATATTTTTGAATAATACAATCCAACTCATGATTTAACGGGGGTTTGGTTTAGAAATAAGACACCATTCACCATCAGATTTTATATCCTTAAGTCAAATTAGCCACGAATATTATTTGTGGAATATTAATAAGTTTGATCCCTTCAATGATCAATGATCTATGCCTTGCAGATTCCACCCACACCGTTGTCTTTGCGATTCTATACAATTTAAACACATTGTGCTTATTCCATTTCTGTAGGGTTAAAAAATGACTGAACATACTGTCTAACACATCAATAGGACATGGCTCATTACGAGTTTGGCTGTAAGAAAAGCTTCGGAATTGCATTTCATTATAGATATACGTAAGGCGTTCGAATATGTGCCATACCAGCGGCAAGTTTGTGGGTGTAAGTGACAGTTATAAGTATTTTGACGTATGACTGTATGAAGATAAGATCTGGCTCGGCCTTTGCTTCGCTTGAGAATGTGGGGTAAATAAAATAAAGTATGAATGCACACTGATTTGGGTTCATTTCCGTTTCATCAAATTCAGGGTTGGTATATTTTCACTGCGATTGACAGACGAGATTATTTTGCGGCATGCATAACACCAACCCACCAACCCAGACAACGTTTTCTCAGCATTGTCATAGCGTCATGATACAACGGTGTCACAATGTTAACGTTAGTATTACGTCATGTGATAATGTTTTTTTGTTTTCACAACGTTACATATATACATTGTCAAAACGTTGTGTATCGACTATTACACAATGTTATATTTCATCGTTTCTGAAACTTTGATGAGACGTAAACTGTCTTTTCCATGAAAAACGTAAGAATAAGACCCTACGACGAATTATTCGCAATTTCTGCAGAAAACAAGACCGTAGTGCATTATTTACCTATCATATTACACTTTGTGAATACCGACCCATAAATTTACTGAAATCACAGTAGCGTAATTTCCATTCCCACTGACAACGTTAATATCACGTCAACGTGCAACGTTATGTCACAACGTAATGATAACGTTACAAATTTACGTTGTCTAAAGGCTATGCTTTAGGCTCCTAACAACTTTATAACAACTTTTCTTATAATTTGTTGTCACGATAAAGTTTCCTGCAAAACGTTTCACTTTGAGATTATTTCTTCACTATTCAGCTACAGCTTCAGAAAACACACGAGCAAAAGAACATGCAGATTGACGAATGAACATTCTGCTTTGTTTCTTGTGTACTGTTCATTACTGAGAAAACTATTCAATTATTAACGTGAAACAGCCAGACAAAGTACGCTAAATAATTATTACCGCGTACATTACGCAGCATTACCATTATCAATTATGTCCAAGGGATGCAACTCCAAAGAGTTCTCTTTTCCACCATCGATGGGCGGAGCTTAACTGCTGTACGCCGAATCGCGAGTGGAAGTGGGGTTCTTTTGGATTTTACCTGAGGGATTAATGACAAAATCTATTGGAATTATAACGTATAGTAAGCACTTTAAAACTACCACTGTGAGTGATGGTTAACACTAACGTTACGTATTAGATTGGGTACAACCTGTTTGTATATTATCTGAGATATCACATTTTAAACATTTCCCCAATATCTAAATCATTACAGCATTTGTATTTTTGCTATATCTTATTCTATATTTGCATAACCAATTTCAATAGAAAGTGACATACAATAAAAAGGTATTTTACTGCTTTAGACACTATCGTCTAAAATTGGCACAAGTGACATCATTTTGTTAATAAATAGGATTAATCATTATTGGTTAGATATGGAATGTGATAACTTGTGGTTTCTGTGCAGTGATGTTTACAGCGTTGAGGCAGCATATCCTCTTAAAGTACAGAACTCAGAGGAGTGGCGATTCCAACAACTATGTCGACTGTTTACGCCGCTCTCAGCAACATGGAAGTTTTATTATGACGATCTGTAAATAATCGCGTGAAGGCCAGATACATCAGTAGATGACACAGAGTAAGCAAAGTCACACATTATCACGGAACATGCATTCTACAGGGTCATGAAGATTTGTTCTCAAAGCAATTTGGAATATCTTCTCACTGTCCAACGGGATAAAATGCAGCAAATGTAGGTAGAATATAACAGTTATTTGACCTTGTTATGACATTGCAACAAATATACAACTGTGATATATAGAGAACAAAGATAAAACTCAAATACCTCAGATTTCAAACATACCAGTTCGACAAAACAAACGAGTATGCCTTGTGAATAACCACATCAACCAAGTTATTACTGCTAGAACAACAGCAATTTACGTGCGTAAAGCTATGTCTGCGATTCATAATCGACCTAATGACATATGGACACGTTAAGGGACTGTTGTTCACCTGTTACAAAACATAAAAACGCCTATCAGACTCAGGGCCAGACAGCATGTTCAAGACCGCTGAACCAAAACAGGATTTCTTATGTACTGCAGATTGATCAATCATCCCTGTCCCGAACGCTGATGCATATACTCAGGACGTGACTCAGGTTCACTTACCTGCCGAGATGGGCAGGGTGGACTGCCATGGATGACGTTTTCAGTACTACAGCGTTGTTCTGATGACAGGTAAAAAAATGTATGGTTCCAGTGGATTCTGCATATGTCTTCAATAAATGCCTCATTTGGCGGAGTGAACTAAACATAAAGCCACAAATTAAATTCTTCGGTTGGAAAGTTTTAAGAAATGAGCATTTGAAGTTTGTTTCTACCAATGCACATCTGAAGACCTTTTCAGACATTTTAATATGTTGGCTCGACAGCACATACATATAACGTGTGAATACAAAAACATCTGTGGCAGGAGTATTACTCCTGGAATGTAAATTTAAACTAACTCAGAACAAATATTTGAAGAAGTTGTTTTCCAACATTATAGTTGTATGTTGCTTTTTTTTGGTTTTTATTCCACCTGGAGGAAATCCACCCTTAACAAAACAGCCCAGTGATAAATATCACTGGTGATACGATGACATACAATAGCTTTGACCACCCGATCCTGTTAGACGCTTCCAACATGTACCTTTATTGTTCTCTTAAGAAATATTCCAACTCAAATTCGCTACAGCTGTGCAGGAGGCCAAAGTAGTATGCTTTAGTACTGCGTGTCTATTTAATGTATGCTTGTTAATGCGCTGTTAAGACTGCATCTAGGTCCTGACTATGTACTATTGCAGACAAGTGATTCTCTAAATAATTTCCAACACAACATAAATAAGAAAAGGAGTAATTTATTGCTTTAAAGTCGTGTTTTGGAGTACTCTAAAATTAACTTTTTGACGTCAGTACCTTTGGACATGTTTGTTCTTAATTACACGGTTTGCTCTTGATGAGTGATTGCAAGTTCAACATCGTTTGAACAAACCACAGCAATTACCCTTACAAGCTTTAGTTTATTACATGATGCATGTGAAGCTCTTCTCGATGACGCTGTTCGTGGTTTCGGTGTGCTGTGGGAACTCTTTTCGGTCTCTGTAGCCATTTTGAGATTTATTTTGCTGTAGTACCCGAATACATGAGTACATGCATCGGTCACCATTCCGAGGTTTGTTCTGCTGCAATACTCGATACCAATGTCCGAATGTGGGACGTCTTTCCTTGATTTGTTCTGCTGTAACACTATAATACGCGTGCGTGTATGTACAAGTCTCGGTCACTATTTCCAGGACTGTTGAGATGTATGAGCCTCTAATGTGTGTCAAAATCCCGGTCATCACATCAGGGTCTGCTGTGGTGTCTGACCCGGCTATATACGTAAGCGCCTGTGAATTAGTATTGGGATACATTTGAACCGTGCAACATCTGTAGATGCTTGATCTAGCGTAGTTTCTTCTTGTTCTATTTAATATCTATATTATGTTTTCTGGTGTACCTCTTTCGTTTTGGACAGTTTCGTCATTATCTATTGCATTTTGAATAGAATGCTATTGCTGGTATATCACAACAGGTGTGTCGTCCATTCATATTATCAATTATTGTTAGTGCTGTGTATTGGCCGTGTATTGGCAAATCTCCCAGAACCGCGTCGGTTGGAGGGGTGTTGTTGCGGCCGTTTGTTCCCCGAGGAATTAAGAGGAGACAGAATATTGCGATTGAGGTAGTAGTACCCGTATTGCAATACGTATTGCGATACATTGGGAACTTGAGTGTTTGACAGTGAGTGACACTAATTGTGCATGTCAATCCTATTTTCAACATTATAAGTCCCTAAACAAATATGTTATGGTTGTGATAACAGCAATCTCAAAAATAGGTTGCAGTCATGGATTCTATTTTCTCTTTTATACACTTTATAGTATTACAGTATGCTATTTTGTCATTGAAAAACGAAGGAAAACATTTATTGTGAATGAAAGTCTGTGTAGATATAAGTTTTAACCATAAAGATAATGACAAAAACATCCTATATGTTCTTTACCCAATATACCGGTTCTCAGAAATAATATTGCAATACACTGTACGTATCGTTTGAAAATGGTATTGCGATATACCGGTATACCGGTAATACCGTGCAGTCCTAATAAATATTTAAAGTTAAAACAGACTAACTACATTAGTACCCAATAGTTTATAAGGAAACTGGTTAATTCAGTAACATATGAAACAGATTCTGTTTCGCGGAATGAATATGTCCTATTATATGTCTCAAGATGCTGCTGTACTCAATAGACGTAACGACCTCGCGTAATTTTTCATATCTGTCAAAGACGAACAACCAGAAATGAATTCGGCCACAAGACGAACCTGTGGGGGCACTGTATATACAATTCATCTGATTTCTATCTCACATCAAATGTGGCAGTTTTTACGTTAAACACAAAGGCGTGAACGTTTACTTAACCCATTCAGCGATATTCCTGGAACGAACGTCCCGAACATAATTTCATTGTATACCTTTACCAAATCACGATTCCGATCGACTGCCTTTATTAATTTCACTGACGCAAACCTTGTTCATACTACAGACATCTTATAAATTTCAATATGCGGAGGCACAAATGATAAAAATTGTTAAAATCAATCCATCATTAAAATTCTTAAAGTATTCTTAGGAGCTTTATAAGACAAATTCAGACAACTAAAATTATATAAATAACCCTTACTTTTGTTTGGTGAGTGCGTCGTATATTGCTCACAGGATAGGAAGGGTTGCATACGTCAACGTTGCCTTAGATTCGGGTTCAATAATAAAACAATTTTGAGAATCCTTCACAAACAGATGTTATTTAACCTGCCTGGTGATTTTGAAATGCATTACCTTTGTCATCTGTGTGCAGCCTAATGAAGGTCATGAAGCCTAAACATGACTGATATATGAACCTCGATCACTGATAAAAGTGGACAGCTTTAGTTAAAAAATACAAGACTTTAAGCATTGATGTATTTAATTGTTTTAGGCAAACTATGCGAAACAATAGCAAAGACAGGAGAATTTGTTGCAGTTTCCCCAAAACATTTATTTTTCTACAACTGTGTGGCGATATCAAGTAAATTAAATTAAATTAAATTTCTTAAATTATGTATCAGAAAGGTGTGAAGCAAGAGACTATTTATTTAAGAAATCACGTAGCAGCAATATTCGTTTGAGTGTATCGATTAATTTTACCAAAACCTCACCGCTAAATATTTTGTAAACATTCACAAATGAACAACGGAGTATACATATTGAAACGGGAGAGCTGTCACATACAAAATATATCATGTCATGCATAATGATACACATTTCATAAACAAGAGATCCTTGAAAACAATGAAAAAATAATCCATTTGTTAAATTCACTATTCTAACTTCAACGCAATTTTGACCCTTTTGTTCTGTTTGACACCAACTGAGACACGGTTTGATCAATTGGTGTCAGGCAATTATTGTTAATATTCAATCCCATGTGTCACCCTTACATTCTATGGGCATGGGTGGCTTAGTCGTCTGACCCCCTCGCAGTTCGCTGTGCAGAGGTGCATCCCATGGGCACTCTAGAAGCCTAGGACTGATTGATTTTACGAAAGAAAGATTCCAGTGACTGGTCAAGAGCGAAACCACAAACATATACATGAACATCTATATTCCACTGTGGAACTGGTGTTATAATTTGTCGATAGGTCGCAACCACAACCATGTTAAAGAAAACCATAAAATATTAAAATGACAACATATATTTTATTGCTGAAGTAAATTGATCCAAACTTCCCCTTGGCAATCATCCCATAACATCACCGGTACATTCCATTGTCTGGGTCATAACCAAGTTGAACTTGATGCTTAGGTTTTGTTTGTGGTCGTTGTTTGTGTTCAGAATGAATCACAAGGACAAAGCCATGACATTCGTTGTAAGTACATGCACTACTACGGCAATTCTGCATTCCCCTCGTAACAACCTGTAGACATGAAAAGTCCAAAGCTTAATGTCAACATAACTTGATAATATCTTACGTCAATACTACATGTAACCTGATTCGCCAGTGTTGATTTTGTATTCATTTCAGAATCTAAATCATAGTTAGATACAAGGTATTTATTCACTATAAGGGTTTCTGGTGCATCGGAGCGCGCGCCAAGAATGAGTAGTGAGATTAAGATAATATTCGAGGATTCATTGGAAAGCTCAAAGGTGGTCTTAATGAAAACCACTAACATGCACTTAAATGGGTTCGTGCAATTCTCACAAACAAGAACGTAAGTATGTTAACACAAACATGAACAAATTACATCAATACATAGTAAACTCTATCTTGCCCTTTATGAGATCCCGGTACCTGCCGAGAACAGTCAGAACTAATGCACTGCGGTCCATGCGAGTGCAGTATATCATGATCCTGCCTCTGTAATATGTGTTTACGTCTTCTACCAAATTCCTCTAGTAGCCACAACACTGTCCTTGGCGGCTCTGCCAAGATCAACAGCAGGTTTTATTCTCTGCTTGTGTTTGTTTTGACGGACGTCTTGGAATTTGTGGAGCAGTCAGATGCAATGTTCCTGCACACGGGTTACATTGCTCATATGGAAAGCTGTGAGTAAAGTGATGGTGCATTTGTATGTTCAAATTACATCGACTCCATGTTTGTAAACATTAAATATTGTCTTGGTATTTCGCCCATGTCCCTGGTAAGTATGCTTTTGAACAATATAATCCGACTCAGGGTTTGGTTGCAAAATGTGATACCTTTTAGAATCAGGTTGTAATTCTTGTGTTAAATTAGTCAAGGTAATTTTTTTAAGCATGTAATTATATAAACATTTTGAGTATTAAACGCACTTTGCGAAGGACTACTAAAAGGTCTAGGTGGGTGGGCGAAAGTGAAACGTGAATGTGCAAGTGAAGCACAAGAAGAAAAACACAGGTGCGATACAATCTACACGAATATGTTTTATAGAATTTAATATTCACATTAACGTTAAGGCACTTACGGTTTCTGTTTTGTCACTATTTTTTTCTGCTAAGAATTCCACGTATTTGAATACATGAGCAACTAAAACCAGACACGGATACATGTCTTCATAAAGGTATATCACTGTAGTCTAGGTTATCATGTACGATTACTATCGATATTGCGTTCCAAGTAACTGTGGATAAACAACTGAGATTCATGCATGAATCACTGCCATGAAAATGATGCCACTACATATACGTGATCCTGATTTTTCAGTTTGCCAGTTGCAGCCAACATTGGGCTTCAGATGTCATTCCATGGGGTCAGATGCAAGAAAGACAACGCGATACAGCGTGTGAGGACAGTATTTGGCAGATGACATCTGAGCAACATTTCAAGAGAACGATAACCGAGTCAACTGAACAACAAAACATAAATAAATCAATCTACTAGAAAATGCAATATGGAAGTTGAGAGTGAGCACCAGCTGAAGAATGTTTTCTCTTCGGCATGTACGGAAGACCCTATCGGCTATAATAAACACAGCCTATTGAGATGTCATTTGGGAGTGAGAAGTGCGGACACGTGCTAGTAGTGAAAGTGTGATTAGGATAAGAAAGTACGGTTCACTTTAATCGATGTCCGTTCGAATGGAAAAATTATTGAGATCACCCACATGCTTGTCGGGCTGACGAAAGGGAGCAAGAGGGAAGATTACCAGTGAAGACTAATAACATGCACTTTATAGAGGAGGAACACCATTAACATGCAGGGTCGCGTCTGTCCAGAGCGCATAATGTTACAGGTATTTTCACAACCTACATTATATCAGTAAAGGAAATAACATTTATGGATTTATGCTTGTAGGGCTGGCGAATGGGGCTAAGTGGAAAGATAACCAGTGAATATTGTTGGTTGGTTTGTTGTGTAACGCCGCACTGAGCAATATTCCAGCTTTTTGGCGGTGGTTTGTAAATAATCAAGTCTGGATTAGACAATCCAGTGATCAACAGCATGAGCATCAATCTACGCAACTGGGATACGATGACATGTGTCAACCAAGTCTGTGAGCCTGACCACCCGATCCCGTGCATAAGCATGTGTTGCTGAAGACCAATTCTAACCCAGATCATCACGGGTACAGTGAAGACTGTAATGACATGCACATTACAGTGGCTGAATTAAGATGCAGAGTCTCGTCTCTCCAGAGTGCACAGTGTTGGGTTGGCAACATCAAAACAAGGTAATTTAGCCAAGAAGTTCAACTTAAGTTTCAGGTATATCGATGATTTGATATCGTTCAATAACCATCAAATAGTCATTTCCCTTCCACTGATTTACCCACCTGAACTTGAAATTAAGGAGACAAGTGAGACCGCCTCAACTGTTTCATATTTAGACCCATGCATAAAGATTCAGAGTAACAAAAAAACTCTCCACAAGACTGTATGACAAAAAGGATGATTTCAACTTCCCAACAGTCAACTTTCCTTTCATGTCGAGCAATGTTCCAACAGCTCCAGGCCTCAGTAAAGCTTTAAAAAAAGTGTTATGGTAGTAATTTGAAGGACATTTCGAAATTTGATGCATTAGTGACAAGAATGTTGTCCGATGCAATTCTCTATTTTGACATGTACCATGCATTCCTCAATTAGACTTTGCGTATGTTTATGACGGGTGTCACCGGTAGGGCAGGCTACGCTCACCTTGTCGCGAACACCTGGTATCACCACTATTTCATAGTGATTCATAAACACATGCTCTGTCATCGTATCACATGGTGACAATCACTTGATTCTCTGGTCCGGACTCGATTTGTTTACAAACAACAACGTACAGCTGTGATACTGCTGAAACAAATATATGCTCATGATAGAGTCACAGTTGTACAATGAAATCTGCATTTCTTATGAATGTCGAATGGGTTTTGTCGCTTTTATTCATATGCATGTGTTTTCACGACCTAGATTATATCAGTAAACCAGATACCATTTATAACATAATTTGAATTGTAATAGTTATGATGTGGAATACGAATCTTAAAATGGTCAAATTTATTCGCTTTCAAACAAAGTGATCCGGAAGATGTATGAAATGGGTTACTTAAGAGTAGGCATAAACGTCATGTGAAGATACGAAAATTGAAAGCGACTCACTGGAAATGACAAAAGCATGTGTTTGGTACTGGGAAAAACAAAAGTACTTATTGATGAAATCTGAAATTCGAACCCTCCATCAACTGACGTCCAAGGATGCGACCCCAATTACGAGCTTCTGTGCCTCTTCTGCCCAACTTCCCTACCTACCGTGGATATAATTCCTCGTTTGGACTATTTTGTTAGCAAAAGCGGTAGGAGAATTTAGAAAATGCACGGGGCTTATACGTGTTACGCACTTAAACAAGACGCATTCAAACTGACATATATGTATATACTAGTATATATCGCTTGCACAATCGATTTGCTATCTAACGTACAGCACCGTCAGTCGGTATGTGACCACATGTTGAGATCAGATCTAAAGCCAGTTGCAGGTTGTCATCAATACGTGAATGTTTAATGTTGTGAAATCAGAGATGGTTGACATAACATGGGAAGAACTGGCAGACCATGGTGCATCACAAAAAGCAACTATTTATAAGTTTGATTGTCATACATGTACATGTTAATGATTGGAACCCCAGCACCTTAACAAGGATTCAGCTCTAAAATTGATCTGATGAACGGGACCAAGAGTCCGTCCATGTGTCCCCTGAACCTTCACTGAAATATAACAGACGTTTACCTCAGGACAACATATTTCCAATACATAATGACACGGATAAAGTGCATCTGTTTCAAGGTTTTTGGTTCCTTCAGTGATCAATTATCTGTGCCTTGCAGATTCCACCCACACCGTTGTCGTTGCGATTCTGTACAGTTTAACCACATTGTGCTGCTTCCATTTCTGTAGGGTTAAGTTAAAAAAACACTGAAAATTTAGTCTAACACATCAAAAGGACCTGACTCATTGCGACTTGGGCTGTAAGAAAAGTTTCGAAATTTAATGTCATTATGGCTATACGTAAGGCGTTCTAATATGTGCCATGCCAGCGGCAGGTTTGTGGGTGTAAGTGACAGTTATAAGTATTTTGTTATAAGGCTGTATGAAGATGAAAGGGTCTGGTGCGGCCATTGCTTCGCTTGAGAATGTGGGGTAAATGAAATAAAGTATGAATAAACATGACCACTGATTTGGTTTTCCTTTTATCAAATTCAGTGTTGGTATATTTGCATGATATATGGAATGACAAACGAGATTATTTTGCTGCATATGACGAAAACACATACCCACCAAGGAACTGATTACAGTGTGTGAGCGAATGCTGTTTTACGCCACTCAACAATATTGAAGGTTTATCATGACGATCTGTAAATAATCGCGTTAAGGCCAGATACACCAGTAGTTGACTGACAGCATCAACAACGACATCGATCCACGCTGTATGGCCACGATTACACAGCTTAAGCAAGGTCACACATTGTCACGAGTCTTGTTTCGTCATAAAAAAAACATGGTTCTCAAAGTAATTTGGAATATCTGCTTACTGTCCAACGGGAAAGAATGTGTCAGATGTAGAAGATAACGTCAGTTACTTGACTTTGTTATGACATTACAACAAGTGTACAACTGTGATACATAAAAAACGAAGCAGAAAAGACCAATACCTTAAATTACAAACATACCATTAAAAAAAACATGCGAGTATGTCTTGTGAGTAACCACATAAACCAAGTCATTATTGCTAGAACAACAGTAATTTAAGTGAGTAAAGCTATGTCTGCGATTCATATCGACCTAATGACTTATGGACACGTTCAGCGACACATCGACCCGCCTGCAATGCGTACCAAACCAACATGCATAAAATAAAAGACATTATAAAACTTCCTATCAGGCTGTGGGCCATGCATCATCACTGTACATAGACAGCATGTTACACGATCACTGGCCCTAGACAGGATCATCACCTGTCTCAAGTACCGCAGATTGATTTGGTAATGCGTGTCAGTCCGAACCATCATCAGAATCAATCATCCCTGTCCCACAACGCTGATGCATGTACTCAGGAATCGTGGACGTGACTGGGGTAATACATTTTACTTGCTTGCCTTGATAAACATGGATAACGTTTATAGTGTTACAGGTACATTATTGTTGTGACAGGTAAGTAGTCAGTGGTACCAGTAGTTCAGTACATGTCTTGAATAAATGCTTCATTTGACGGAGTGAACTAAAGATACCTTTATTGTAGTCACAAAAGTATTTCCACGCTTTATTACTCAAGTATGAAAGACTGGAGAAACTAGATTTGAAAGTTTGTTCCGACCAATGCACATTTTTATAAGCATTCTTAAATGCTGGTTCGACAGCCCATGCATACAATGTGTGACGTACAATATTTCTGTGGTTGAAACAATTACCCTTACCAGCTGTACTTTATTGTACGATGCATGTTTGGCGCTTGTCTGTGATGGCTGACGTGGATTCTGAGTGCTGACTTACTCGTGTGAAGTAGTATTGGGATACGTTTGACCTGTACCACCCCAATATATTTTGGATCCAATTTGGGACTAGGGTAGTTCAAATATTATCACAAGGACAAAGTCTTATCATTCGTTGTAAGTACTTCTACGGCAATTCTACATTCCCCCGCATAACATCCTGTAGAAAGGAATGGTCCAAACGTTGAATGCCAACATATTTTAATAAAAGCTTACGTCAATATTACATATAACCTGATTTTGTATTCATTTCTGAATCAAAAGCATTTTAAGATGCAAGAGATTTATTCATTATAACGTTTTCCGGTGCATTGGTCCGGGCGCCAAGAATGAGTGAAGATACAGTTTAAGGATCCATTGGGAAGGTCAAAATTAGGAGATAAACGTACTGTGTTTGGAAATTAGATGAATGTTAGACCGAATTGATAGTCTCTAAATTTCATTTCAAGCCAAACACAGTATGTTTATCTCCATTCTACCATAACCGATTTAACATCGAACTTCCTCGTCCTAAGGAAGACACTGCGTGATCCGGCATGGGGTGAGAGGCGAATTGAACTTGTCTGTGAAGGGAGTGGTAGATTCCGTTCGTATTTTTTTTAACATTGCAACATAAAAACTATTCTGTCCAGAGAAAACAAGCTAAACGGAAACAAATAAACCATTTACCAGGTAGGTAAATTTTTACGAACGTTTTGCCGCAAAATAGTTATGTTTGGGGCTGTGTGTTGTAATTGAGTTTGAATATTTTTATAATAGAAGGTAATATTTATGACAGTGAGGTTCCTTAATAATTATGGAGGAGAAATCGTATTATTGTATTTTTCAAGTTTTTATAAATGTTTCATCAGCATTTCCATCACGTCTGTTGTGTTGATATTAGTCATGTTGGTGGCCAAGCTGAAGTAGTGCGGCAGTGTTGTATACGTGCGCAGTGAAGCGCCGTGAAATCAGACGCATTTTCAATCCAAATTGATATAGTCTGATTTTATGGATTGACCAATCAAATTCGAGCATTTCACGTAGCCATGGTAGAATTGGTCTTCAATGAAAACCACAAACATGTACTTGAATTACAAAAGAAACTAGAACGTAAATAGGTCAACAGAATCACGAAAAAATTACTTCACTATATAATGAACTCTACTCTGCCCTTTATGAGATCCAGGTACCTGCCGACAACAGTGTCAGAAAGAATGCACGGCCGTCTATGCCAGAACAGTATATTATGATCCTACCATACCTGCCTGGGCAAACCCACTTTCTACCAAATTCCTCCAGGAGCCACACCTCAACTTCTTGCTGAGACACACAAGTATTATTCTGTTGGGGGTTCGTTTTGACCGACGTCTTGGGATTTGTGGAGCAGTGAGGTGCAACGTTCCTGCACACATTTTACTCAATGTACATGTACATTGCTCATATGGAAAATTGTGAGTAAAGTGATGGTACATTTGTAGGTTCAAACTACATCGACTCGGTGTCTGTAAACATTATTGTCTTGGTATTTCGCTCCTGTCCTTGGGAAATATGTGTTTCAACAAGATACTATAGCGCATGTATTAATGGGGTTTGGTTGAGAGACACCATTCAGCATCAGGTTTTACTTCTTGTGTTAAGTTAGTAAAAGTTAAGCTCTATAAAGGGAATGTCTTCATTAAAACATTTTCTATAATATATGCACTTAACGAGAGACTACACAAATCCTAGGGACTTAAAGTGAATAAAGGAAAACACATGGGCAAGACAATATTTTTTCTATGATATTAAAGATTCGCCTTACCTCTTTTAGGTATTTATTTTGTTGTTGCGTTTTTATGCTGAGGACAACTCTTTGAATACATAAGCAAGTAATAGTACATGTAATACATTGTACCCCTCGCAGTAATCTGGCTCAATATTACGACTGCCGTCGACGATCCACGTTACTGTGGATAAACAACTGGGATTCATGCATGCATCACTGCCATGAAAATGATGCCACTACATATACGTGAATCTGTTCTGTCTGTTTGCCAGTTGCAGCCAACGTTGGGCTTAAAATGTCATCCCACTCGGTCAGATGCACAAGAGAAAACAAGTTGCAGCGTGCCACTGCACCATGAAAGACTACAGAGAGATAAAGTGGCCCACGACATCTGTAACGGTGCAAAATTTCCAGAGAACGATAGGCAAGTCATCTCAACCAGAAAACATAATCAATCTACTAGACAATGCATTAGGGAAGTGCGAGCGAGCACCAGCTCAAAAATGTTTTCTCCTCGGCATGTACGGAAGACCATATCGGCTAAAATATACACAGCCTACTGAGATGTCATTTGGGAGTGAGAAGTGTGGGCATGTGCTTGCTGGGAAAGCGGGATTAGGAAAAGAAAGTAGAGTTCACTTAAATCGGTGCCCGTTCGAATGGAAAACTATTGAGACAGGCCTCGTGCTTGCCAGGTGAGTTCGTATTTAATTACGTTTACATAGTTATGTATTGAGGAATATAGATCTGCAAAAATACACTGCAAAGACATTCAGCCTGTGCAGAGTAAATATATAGAGATTATTACACGAGCAAGTGTGTCATAGGACTGACACTAAACTAGTGTGAAAGTTTGCCCGAGCGAGAGCGAGGGCAATACACAATTTTGCACGAGTTTCCTATAAGTCGTGTGGCACACTTACGAGTGTAATAATTTCTTTATTATCCATTCTATTCATGTACATTTGTGCAGTAAAACACGGTAAGCAAGTGTGAAAGCCCTGTTTATTGACGTCACGTTCAGTTGTTTAATGACGTCACAGACGATGATATACGGAAACAGTGGTTGCTAGGCAAAATGTGCTCATGTGCACATATGATATACATGACACTGGTTATGTTTCACCATATGGATAATCATCTTACATACATATTAGGTGTGATGTCAGTGTCCCGCTAAAATAATTTACACTGAACATGAATTGTCACGATCTTGACTATATTCATAAAGCAATAAAGCATTTCTGAAAAAATGTGATTTTTGGTAATGCTGTGGAATATTTCCCTTCAAATGGTGACATTATTTCACTTCACAGCTTCCAAAGTGAGGGGATCTGGAACATGCAGTATGTAACTCGGCGCATTAGGTTACGTGAGAGTAGAGGAAAACGCCGTGGCAGGATACCACGTGAGGTTGAAAAACCACAAGCACGGTCCTGGCAAGCCAACAGTATTCATTAAAGTACATCTGGAATTCGAAACCTTTATCATCTAATAGCACCTCACATTAGGATGCGACGTACAGTACAACCAGAAATTATTGAGAATTTAAAGATTGTAATTGTTTTAAAAATTTTCACTCATTACTCACGTATTAAATGTGAATATTAGCAGAACATAACCTAAGATTCAAAGACAGGTGAACAGTAAGAATTTTGTCAAGTCACCATGGGCAGCAATGCCTGCTTCAATGCAGCGGGGCATACTACTGATCAAAGAAGTTAGAAAGGCGTGGTCCATGCTGCCCCAATATCGGACCACCTCTTCTTTCATTTCAGCAATATTTGTCAGATTAATCTTATTGACACTTTCCTTCATAAGTCCCCCAACATTTTCTATTGGATTTAGGTCAGGGCTATAGCTTGGCAATACTAATAATGTCATATTTTGGGTCCGAAACCAGGCCTGTGAATGCTTTGAACGATGTTTTGGGGCGTTGTCCTGCTGGAAAATCCAAAAATTTCCATAGTGAGCAGATGGAAGTAAATGTCCCTCGAGAATATCTGTGTACCGCTCACTGTTCATATTCCCTTCAAATACGCAGAGGGGCGTTGCCCCTAAAACAGATATGCCACCCCACACGTTAAATTTCGGACTGTACTTTGGGCGCTGATACAAAGGTTTTTCAGTTTGTTTGGTCCAGAATTTCAGTGTATTAGGAAACAGCCACACACAACTTTCATCTGAGAAAATCACATTGTCCCAGTTATAATTTCTATGCTGTAAGCACCAATTCAACCTTCGCTCCTTTTGTTCAGGTTTCATGATCGGTGATGGAATTCCTCGACTTTTCTGCCAACCCATTGCATGCAGCTCAGTTCTAATTGTCTCCTTACAGACAGCCACAGTTCCTCTATCAATCATATCCAGCCTTAAAGTTTCTAAACTCCTTCGTTTGTTTTTAGAAACAAGAATACCAAGCCGCCTCCTGTCACCGACAGTCAATTTTCTGGACCTACCTGCGCCTCCCTGGTGACCAATGCCATATCCATTTGTAATATTTTTCAAAACACGATAAACAGTGGACAAAGGGATGCCTGTTCTACTTGAAATGACTTTAGCTGATCTGATGTCCTTGTTATAATACTCTAAAATCAACTTCCTCTTCTCTAAATCATCCATACTGAGGATCATTGAAAATGTCGTCTGCTAGCAAGTAAACAAAGGGGAATAAATCTTCCCAAACTAATGAAAAAGGATTAACGGAGTTGTCTCTCTTGAATGAAACCAAGCACTTGATAGCTGGTCAAGGTTGTTTATACTAGAAATCCAATTAAACATATTCCTAAAATTCTCAATAATTTCTGGTCATACTATACTTTACAAGCTTCTTTGCCTGAGATCAATGCCTACCTCCATGCCCACATTGGACATCTTCTTTCTGGTTTAACTGACTGACTGACTGAGTTGGCTTTTACGCCGCTTTTAGCAATATTCCAGCAACATCACGGCGGGGGACACCAGAAATGGGCTTCACACATTGTACCCATGTGGGGATTCGAACCCGGGTCTTCGGCGTGACGAGCCAACGCTTTAACCATTAGGCTACCCCACCGCCCCTTTTCTGGTTTAAAATATTAGCTAACGTGACATGGGGATTAAGAGAATACACAGGGTTTAGACCTTTTACGAACGTGAACAAATATTCAAAATGACATAATTATATACTCGGCGTCATTAATGAAGGTTCAAGCTAATGGTAACACTATTTCTTAAAAGTTGAAAAATCTTCGTCTTGTTTGAAATATATACCACCGAATGTTTCATAGCAGTATGGAAAAACACACCAGGCCGTTGAAATGTCATTATTACGTTCTTTAACATCCGACACATTCTGTTGCAAATGGCACGTTTTATTCAAATTGTCAATATGGAAATCCACCTGCCACTTAATGTCAATTATTTGCACGTGCAAGTCGCTATATCCATGGAAAGTGGAGGACAATACACATACATTGATGCTTTTTCACTATCGTTCACTGTTCATGTACCTGTCTGAAACTGCAGCTTAGAATGAGACGGGTTTTTACACTTGCTGAAAGGGTTCAGGCTATGGGCCTTTTGGAATCTGGTCAAACGCAGCGGCAGGTCGCTGTCCGCTTTAATGTGAATCAGTGTGCTATTGTTGCAGAGATTGCAAGCCAGTGAGTCCGTGGAATATACACGTCGCCCAGGTCGCCCAGTTACGTATTAGATTCCCTAACGCAGCAGATCTTCAGACAGAACACTTCAATGTTAACAATGTAAGAATATCCAGGAGCACCCTTCGTCGACGTTTAAGGGCAGCCGGACTCCGCTGTAGGCGACCTTTAATTCGTCCACCACTAACACCACGTCACAGGCAGGCGCGTTTGAGATGGAGAGGACATCATGGCCGCTGGAATCAACGCCAATGGTCTCGTGTACTCTTTCAAAGATGAAAGCAAATTCAATTTGTCCTCCCATGGTGGTCGGCAGAAGATTTATCGTCGCAATGGAGAGCGAATCACAGATGCAACTGTAGCCACGCATAACCGATTGGGCAGGGGGGTCGGTCATGGTTTGGGTAGGGATAACTTCTACTGGACGTACTCCACTGCACGTGGTGGTCGACGGTAACCTTACCGGACAGCGTTATTGGGACGAAATCTTGGCTCCTATAGCAGTGCTATTCCTGCAAGCAATGCATGGCTTTTTTGGTCGACCCTCTTTACTGCAAGACGGCAACGCTAGGCCAGGATTTTCACAGAATTCCTAAGGCGGCAGGGTATAGAGTGGCCAGCAGTTCGCCAGACCTCAACCCAATTGAGCATGCCTTGGATGGACTCGGTGTACACGTCACCCAGCACCAGTGGATTTCCCAATACCCCGCAGAGCTCTAGTAGAGGAATGGAATGCGATTCCGCAAGCTTTCTTTACGAACTTTATAAGGAGAACGAGAACACGGTGCACTTGTGTCATGCGCGCGCGAGGAGGGTACACAAGATTGAATGACCGAGTGCTTCATGTTTGTCTTTTTCATTGTTGGAACTTTTTGTCTGTATGTCACGATGTGTCACATTTGTCAACACATTAAACATTTTGATGACACTCTAAGTTCTATTATTTCTGAGAAACTTTTCTTTACATGTGATACATATCATTTGACCCTTTATAAATGACGCCTTTTGAAACTGACACATATGAACATATGAATATAAAGTACAGCTCCATTAATTATCGTCCTTGTTTAAAAAAACCCTGATAAATCAGTGGTACTTCATTAGGTTCGTGTGTCGAAACATACATAAACATATACATATACTTCCAAAAATTCCCCAAAACTAAGAAGCAGGTGATATCGAAAAATCAAACTACAAATAAAAAATTAACTATAACTTAACACAATTTTATGATGAAAGGACATAGCTTTGACGTCATGGGCACAAGGTGCATGAATCCCTTGAAAAACCATGTTCGACTGTATCGTGACCGAACTTTTGCAAATCGTTATCATAGAAAACAAAGACATTTGCTTCTGAGGATTATAGGAAGGCACCTATGCCCCCTCGGCGTTAAAGTATTGGCATCCTTGAGACAACGGGTACACGACGTCACGTTGCAAACGTCTTTGTTTTCAAACTGTGATAAGCAGGGCATTTAGTCGATACCAAATGTTTCAATCAGATGTATAGCCAATTGTAGGTTGTCGAGCGTTCAAGTACTACCTCTTTAAGTGGACACCCTTTGCAAACTGTGAGAAGCATATAAAGACGCTCCAAATCCAGTAACTGTCAGTATTGAGGATAGCGAACCCTTTTTATTTGCAAGATGTTAATATGTAGCACCGAAGGTAGGGACGAGGAGGAGCAGGTGGTGCTGGCTAAGCATCGCTCGTTGCTGTGTTTGTCCTATACTTCCCAAAATGATGATGCTTCCTAATACCATAAATGTCGTTCGGTAATGCCGCCTAAAACCTGCAAACTGGCCCAAACCGGATAATAGTGCTAGACTGGTCATTTATGTAGATTACGCAAGAAATAAACCACCAGACTTGGTTTAGTCTATAGATTGCTCAAGAAATAAAGCGCTGTTTCGAACATGAAACAGAACAGTCAATAAGGCGCAATGCACACGCTGTGATGTTCAATAAGTTGTCGAGAATGTTCAATGTTGCGAATATATATGTAATATTAGAAAAAAGACTGAACATACAGTCTAACACATCAAAAATACATGACTCATATTGCCACCTGGGCTATAAGACTTAAAGCTTCGAAATTTAATGTCATTATAGCTTTTCAGAAGGCGTTCGAATATCTGTCACGTTATCAGTAATATTGGTCGTTTAGGGGGACGGTTGTGGGTGTGAGTGACAGTAATGAGTATTTTGATATAAGGCTGTGTGAGGATAAAAGGGTCTGGTGCGGTCTTTGCTTCACTTGAAAATGTGCCTAGAATACAATAAAGCAGGAATCCAGGCCACCATTGCTTTGAGTTTTCTTTTTATCAAATTCAGTGATGGTCTATTTTCATCCCTATGGTGACTGCTCAGGAGTAATGACAAATGAAATTCCTGCGTTCTCTTTGATGAAGAAACCTACCCATTATGAAACTGAAAACATTGATTGAGTGTATGCTGTTTTACGTCATGCGTAACAATATTCAAGTTCAATAAAGACAATGTGTAAATAATCGGGGTCAGATATGAGTTTTCTATTTATTAAAATCAGCGTTTGTATATTTTCATTATGATTAATGACAAAAGAGATCGTTTTGCTGACGAAAACACATACCCATCTATGAAGGGATTACAGTGTTTGAGCGAATGTTGTTTTACCCCACTCTCAACAATATTGAAGTTTTATCATGACGGTCTGTAAATAATCGAAGCCAGATACTGACAGCATCAACAACGACAATAATCAACGTTGGGCCTACGACGAAGCAGGGTCACATTATTGTCACGTGATCTGGGGAATAGTTCATGAAAATGGTGTCTTAAAAGTATTTTTTCATATAGGACGGAACTGTCAAACGAGAAAGGATCTATCAAATGTAGAATAAAACACATCTAACAAGACATTGATCTATTTCATCAAACATGGGTAAGTTCAATTAACAAAAGAACCGGTATAGTTGTCTAACCCTTATGGTATACATGTGAATATATGATACTTTACAGACTCAGACAAAAGGAGTGAGTGAGGGAGTTAGGTTCACGCCGCACTCAGCAATATTCCAGCTATATGGCGGCCAGACAAAAGGAAGCCGTTCGATAACACGTATACATTTAATGTAAAAATTCCATATGATGCAAAGAATGTTGGTATTTGTTTTATTCTCAGTCCGTTAGCTGACAGGGCTGTGCAGCAAATATGAGAGCAATGTCAAAACCATCAATATCTAAAAGGCATACCCATTCGATAAATCGGGGTGAATAACCCCACAAACTAAGTCATTATAGCAGGAACGACAACAATTTACATGAGCAAAGCTGTGTCTGCGAATCATAGTCGACCTAATGACTTATGGACACGCTCATCGACTGTTGTTAACTCATCACCCCTCGTGCCATCAGTGCCACACCAACATGCCTGTTTAAGACAACAAAAATTCTTACAGACTAAAGGCCATGCATCATCAGCGTACATAGACAGCATGTTATACGACCGCAGAACCTAGACAGGATCATCACCAGTCACATGTACCGCAGATGGATGTGGTAATGCGTGTCAGTCCGGGCCATCATCTGAATCAATCATCCCTGTCCCACAACGCTGATGCATATACTCAGGAATCGCGGACGTGACTGGGGTCATATATTCCACTTGTTTGCTTGATGGGCAGGGTGGTTTACCGTGGATGACGTTTATAGTGTTACAGCATTATTCTTGTGACAGGTAAAATAGTCTGTGGTTACAGGGGATTCAGTAAATGTCTTCAATGAATGCTTCATTTGGCGGGGTAAGCTGAGAATAGTTTTACTGTGATATATAGAAGCAGGCTCCACGATATGTTTATACTTAAATACCTCAGATTGGAAAGAATGGTGAACACGTTTGGATATATTTCCGACAATGCACAATTGTAAGTGTTGGCGCGTCCGTACATGAATACAAGTGTACGTGAGGATACAAGTACAATATTTGGGGGCCGGAATATTACTGCACGTGGCGTAAAATGAAGCTAATTTCAAAGACGTTTTTTCCCCAGCCATATACTTTTTTGTTCATAGTCATGTGATTCATATCACGAACATCCATGTATGCAATGGGAATACGATTACATGCACAACCCTGCCAGACAGCCTGACCCCCGAACCCTTTTGTCGCCTCTATAACGTTGATATGGGGTTTATTGCAGACCTATTCCCAGCTTAGAAGGCCAAAGTGGTATGTTTTAGTACTGCTCGTGTATTTAATGTATACTCAAATATTGTGCTTTCACTACTGTATCTAGGTGTGTGGGTGTTATGGCAGGTGATTCCCGTAAATAACTTGTATTTATTGCCTTCACGTCGTATTTTGGAGTGCTCTAAAATTAACTTTACATCGTCAGTCGTCTTGAATATGTTTTCTGTAAATTACATGGTGCACCCCTCGTGATTTGATTTACAGTTTAACATTATTTTTACAAGATGACAGCCATCACCCTTACAGCTTATGGCCTAACGCACACGAGGCGCTTCTCTCTGACACTCTTCGTTGATTCGTTGTGCTGACAAATACTGTAGCCATCCTGAGATTTGTTTTGCTGTAGTACCCTGATACCGAGTATCGGTCACCAATGTCAGGTTGATGTTTCTGTATCACATTGTGTTATGTGACATAGTCATGGTCACCATTCAGAAACGTCGCATTATAATATAAAAAAGAAGTTGTCATCCATAAAGCATCTAACTTTCTTATAATTCATCAGCTTCTAAACTTCCAACAGATCATTCCGAGGTTTGTTGTGTTATAGTACCCTGATGAATGTGCCCGAGACTCTGTGACCATTCCTCGGTTTCTTGTGCTGTAGTATTCTGATACATGACTTGTAATTGCGTGTCCTCATCTCGGTCACCATGGTCCGGTTTGCTGTTATGTCTATCCTGTATACATGCGTAGGCGCCAGAGAATTTCTATTGAGGTACAATTGAACCGTAACACCCATGTAGATGTCGGTCCAATAGAGATTACTAAACAAGTGTCTGTCAGATACCATTTATCTTACAACCAGTTGTTTCAAAACGTATTTAAAGAGCGAAAGCGAGTTAAATACGGTTTGAAACAGCGAGTTGTAAGATAAATGGTATCTGACAGACACGAGTACAGTAATCTGTTTCTTACACACCATAAAATCGCACCATGAATAGATTCAAATTTCATATTTACTCATCGTAGCTGCGCAATAATACACAGCACAGCGTTTATGACTGACTGACGTTACTAGGCTTCCTAATCACTACTCATCACCAAGGTGACCCTCCACAAAAATAATTCTGCCATCTCTTCGTGTCATTAAGGCAACAGTGATAATGCAAACTAGATGAGATCACAGAAAATAAATCAAACGTTCTAAAAACTGACTGACTAACTGAGTTTGGTTTTACGCCGCTTTTAGCAATATTCCAGCAACATCACGGCGGGGGACACCAGAAATGGGCTTCACACATTGTACCCATGTGGGGATTCGAACCCGGGTCTTCGGCGTGACGAGCCAACGCTTAAACCACTAGGCTACCCCACCGCCCTCCCTCTAAAACGATGATTTTAGCATGTAAATGTGGACGATTTAAATTCTTGCAAGCATAAAATATTTGAGCGTGTGACGTCATCATTATCGTTTGGTGGTTGTCGTCATCGGAAGATTGTTTTGGATATCTCTGCACATTGGAGATCTGTACTTGTGTACCAGTTTACGTTCAATGTTCTCCAATCGACCGGAGCCAAAAGTTTTGAGTGTGTGTACTTAGGTGTAACCCGTGTGCTTGAATGTGACATTGCTGAGGTTACGTTCACTATCAATGGGGGACTACTCTTCTTCGCCACATCCTTCTCGTTTTCCCGAGCCAGAAACTGCCACTTGGAATGTAACGGAGTTGTCAGTATGAACTGTGAGTTGATTACATCCTGTATGGTATCAAGACATAAACTTTACATTATCATGCGTCGGAGGAATATCTTAAACAATGACTTATGTGTATATCAACCGTTCCTATACCTGTTCCTGTACATTGAATAGAAAGGACACGTGTCGCCATTTGCATTCATGAAGCCTTGCAAACGTTCCATGTTGTACATTGTTTCAACGAATGTGTTTTGGTTCTGATTGTCATGATTTGATAACATTGGAATCACAATGCCCGTAGCTGGAAGTGGGCCTTCATCATGTTTATCGGTGAAAAATGTCATCTTCATCAATTCATCAAAGAAACAACGAGACAAATGTACAGGCACTTACGTTATCGTTTCAGGTATTTTTGCAAGACGATACATGACACTTGTCGCATCTCTCCAGTAAAAGTTCCCATGTTGTACATTTTGAATATTCGAAGGGAATCCCGGGCTATATGTCTAACGGCGATTTTCACATAATTGTTTACACAGGTATCACTGATTGATCGAGCCATTTTTAATTCATGACTCGAATCAAACGTTTTAATAAAAGGAATAAGAACATAAATAGATTTGTGTTATATTTATTTCAATTGTGTTTAATTGTATAAATGCCTGTTTATGTTGCAATCGCGAAAATAACAGGTAGGTGTAAAGGGTTGGTTTTGGGGTTGTTGTTTTGGGGGGTTTTGTTTTGTTTTTGTTTTTTGGGGTTTTTTTGGTGGGGGCACGAGTAACAGGTTTCTGTTCGATTGAAGCACGAGTAACTTATCAATGAATGTTAATCAGGAAAGTAGTCCGTCATAACCTGACCCTAGGTCATCACCATGGAGTAGCCAATCACGGGACTAGAAATCGATCTCACACATATGATACCAGTTTTCACATGGGTTTCTCACCCACGGGTGTGTAAGAAACGTGCGTATAAATTACCTGAACTATCTTTTGTGTACCTCTTGTAAGTAGGCCATTCTCGTGAATTGTTGATTTCGTCTTTTCCTGTGTTTCTAAGCACTAGGAATAGGATTGCATTGCTGGTATTGCAAATTGATTGTATCCCAAGAGTGCATCATTTGAAACGAAACAGGAAAGCCTATATTTTACATCTGACAAAAATAGCATCACAATAGCTCTGTCTTGGCATTAGTAAACCTAAGTTTAAAGTTAAAACAATCTGACTACATTTTAACATCAAACCTTTTGTAAAGGCACCGGTTAATTCAGTAACGTATGATACGGATTCTATTTCGCCGACAGAGGCTGTCCTATTATATAAATTTTCATGTCTCAAGATGCTGCTGTACTCAATAGACGTAACGATCTCGCGTAATTTCTGATATCTTTCAAAGACGTACAACCAGAAATGAAATCGGTCACAAGACGGGCCTATGGGGGGCACTTGTATATACAATTCATCTGATTTCTGTCACATCAAATGTAGCAATTTTTCACGTTAAACATAAAGGCCTCAACGTTTACTTAACACATCCAAAGGTACCCCAGGCACGAACGTCGGGAACATAATTTCATTGTACACCCTTATGAAATTACGATTCTGATCGTCTCCCTTTATTTCTGTCACGAACGTCAAAACTTGTTAATAAGACTGACCTCTTGTAAATTTAGTCAATATGCAGGGCCAGTAATGATAACCAATTTTCCTTACAGTCAATCCATCATTATAAATCCTTAAAGTGTTCAATGGAGCTATACAAGACCAATTCAGACAGCAAAATGACCCTTCCGTTCGTTTGGTGAGTACATCGTATACCGTAAATAGTATAGTAATAGTAGCATGTCTGCATCTTTTGTCTGATTTCACAAGATACTGTGCCAGTAACAATGTTGCTTCAAATGTTTGCCTTAATCAATGGTATGCTGATATGATCTCATTGTACACTTTTCAATTGCTTACTAAGTAATGAAGGTCATGAATTTAATGTTATTATCATTTAATGACGTGAATTACATGTAATTGACACAGTTACATATTTTCAAGAACATCAACTGCACCAATGTTGTGCACCGTGTTTTCACTCATATTCTTTGTGTGAGCCTAAACATGATTCACCTCAATACCCTTTGAAAATGATGCAATTATAGGTCAACAATGCACAATAATAAAAAAAGATGTATTCAAGTGTTTAAAAATATGTTGTCCAAATCATAAATTTTCTGTCACAGGAGCATTATAACAACTGATAAAGAGATACTGTGTAACATCAATCAAAGAGACATACCAGACATCAACAATTATAAACTAATACATTGCGAACAATCACGATAAGACCAATGACAAAAATGATAAATTGATAACCAAATTTATCCCAACAATTTCAGAATCTATCTTCATAGACCGAGGATATACAAACTACGGTACATAAACCCCTCTTCTTGTTATTGATTCCGCTGGGTTTTATCTTACAGTATAAGCCCGCTTCCAATAACGCTAGTGCTCCGCGTGGACCATCAATAATTGCGATCTTCGCACTGCGGAGACTTGTGTGCGCCTGGGGGTATATCTGACCATCCAGGCCCTTTAGATCACACCAACATAAGAAAATTTAGAGTGATTAGATCGACAATTTCACTTGAGGCATTAATAACGTTTCGGCCTGTGTAACTTTTGACTTTTCAGGTTTTCATCTGTTGAACATTTTTGAAGATGAAAAATGAACACTCATGCATGCACTTCAACGGTTTTTAACAATGCACGTAAATGTATCTTGGTGAAATTAGTGCATGTATATTCCGAGCGGGGAAGTCGGGCAACGCTCATGTCAAAATCCCAGAAGATTCAACGCAGCAGTAATGCCCGGGATAGCAGGGACTATGAGTTTGTTCTTGTGTTCTGTTGGGTGGTCCTTTTGTGAATAGGCAGTGAGTGAGATACAATGTGATGTATCACTGTTCTTTGAGCTATGAATGGCAAGAATCCGTTGTGATTTCATGAAAAACGTTCATGTGTCTGAATGGTATATTGTCCTTTTCCATGTTGATAATTCATTTAAAAGTAACAAGGTATATAACTTTTAAAATAAATTTTGTATAGATAATTTCCCCTGCAAGAATATGTTATACATTTCAACTCTCAATGGTGGCTTCAGTCATACATAATGTTAGAGTTGGCTTAGGAATAGTCATGACCTTATC
This sequence comes from Haliotis rubra, assembly GCF_003918875.1. Taxonomy (NCBI): domain Eukaryota; kingdom Metazoa; phylum Mollusca; class Gastropoda; order Lepetellida; family Haliotidae; genus Haliotis; species Haliotis rubra. The sequence continues at coordinate 541,809 of NW_025765214.1, read as the reverse complement.
TCTGTTCAAGTTCAGACTCTCTTAAAACCGGTGAAGATTATTCAAAACTAAACTCTGTATTCGTTTCATCACCGAAGTCAATTGTATGCTGCCCACAATATCATAAGCATATTTGCAAATAGTTGAGAGAACCATGTCCCACAGACGGCACGTTTCGCAAACACATGCAAAGGAACGTCAGTTATTCATCTTGGAGTAGTTTTTTGTATGTGGTTATTTCACGAAAATATGTTCAGATTATGTTCGCAGAGGGTGCTTGTGAGAAAACCTTCAAAATCGTAGACATATCTATTGGAACAATGTATTTACTCTTTTCTTTAGGGATTCAGAATGTTCCCTCTGTTAGATTGAAACGCTCACGTAATTATCGAGTTTAGCCACAGTAACTGGAGAAACATTAGATACTCTCGGTAGGGGATGTCTCCGTTTGAGTATATTTTGGAATCATTGTGCAATCAGAAATCACTAATCACAAAACTGAATATAAACCGCTTTTCGTCGCATTCATGACGATCTTATGAACCTTTTCTTCCTACATCAATATTAGTGATGACAAAATGCCAAAAAGATAAAACATAATCAAACAGGAATCCAATCAAAACAGAAAAAAACCCACAAAAACGCCTTCAATAACCATGAAAAAAATTGCTAAAAGCAAAATCAATTACACGATTCCGACAATATCATGAGCGTTGCTTTTATTTATTATTCCTAAAAAGTAACTTCAAGGATTTTCTTCTGGACAACGTGATTGTATCGTGCGAGTGGCACCCATCACAACATATCCAAAGGCAAGTCAATAGTGTGGCCTGAAAACAAATCACACAGGAACATATGAAACAAGTCAACATGGGAAAACGTCCCTGACATCTAACATAAACTTTTGGTAAAGCTTTACTTAGGGCTTGAATGATGTTACCATGATCAGACAAAGTTCAAGCTAGAGGCATGTAACTCTCTTCGCAATCTTCGCACAAAGAGCTCGCTCGGTTGTATTTAAAAACTACTTGTGAAATGTAGACAGTCAAGGGTAGAGCTGTTGAATATTCCTGGAACATGTGTTGACAGTTTGATTGAATAGCATGCTGTTTGGCAGTGTGTACTGCTGGCTTGATTGCATTTAATTAAGATAAACACCTTTCAGCCTGTGATGTTACAAACAGCGTTTTAGTCATACTTCTTGTGCTCACTGTTCGGAGATACGTTGACAAATTATTTGTCAAAGATGTAATCTGGTTCTGGTCCAGACGGTATTTGCTTTCATTAGATTAAGACAGTGTGATTTCCCAGTGGTAGGCATCATTCAACCATATGCAACGTAAGATTATTATGTTCTGAGTGATAGCAAACACGAGGGTGTGGTAGCTGAACGGACGTTCCTGTGTTTATGTCCCGATAGCTGCTCACGATAATTATAGAACATTCCTTCAAAAAGAAAACCCTGCAATCACATAAATTACAAAATCACCATTTTTGCCTTATACTTCGAACCATTACAGTAACAGCAAGTGCTGTTCTTTTGTTGTTCTTATGTTGGTCATCTTTTATAAATACAATTCAATACACATATATCCATATTTTGCAACAGACATAAAAATATAGACACATGTAATAGTATATCAATACATACACACGATACCAACTTCGACTGAACTGTCTGTAGGTTATCAATTGCGCAAAGTGCGCTCAATACAGGAAGAAAGGTGCCATGATATAATACACCTAACACATCCATAGGCTCTATTACCTAAACTGACTCATTTATCACTTTAAGTGGCGAATGTTTCGGGAGGAGGACGCCTAAGACCAGAGCTGTTGACTTGAACCCTCTTACGCTATGCACATTGTCCAGACTATTTACGAGGTTATCATTTGACAAGTTATTGCGAATGACGAGATAACCAATATCTGCATCAAACACAGTAGTGAACGACCACAGGACATGTACTGCGGAATGAGCTTGTGCTTTTTTACAAATTAAATATATCACTGTGAGCGACATCGTCTTCCTATGGTTCCACTGGTCCTATAAATCTGACCATCCCTCACTTCATGTCAATAAGCCGACCATGCAGAAAATTTGTATTTGATACTATTAATTTCCGGCGGCGATAAACAGCGCCAGCAGCTCCGGCGGAAGAATACATTAGCAGCGGCACTATCAGAGTTCTGCAGCTCAAGTGCTATCGCTAGAATTGTTTCGGGATGTTTATTACGTGTTTGTCTATTTAACCGTTGAAGCCAAACCATTCGCTTGACATGTGAATATTTTTAGCGAAGTGAAACCGCTCGGTTAGAAACAGTTGTTTTCCTGACCAATGTCCAGTAGGATTCATTGATTACCGAGGGCAAACAGAATGACCTGTTCAACAGAGTGTTTAATGTCGAGGAGAAGACTTTGTGCGTCGATGGCCACGGTAACAAATAAAAGGTAGAAGTATATTGCTGTCAGTTTTAATTAAGACCTGTAGTACCAGGGATCTCCGGATCAAATTATACTTTGCTGCAAATGTTTAGTTTCAGCAGCAACTTATGTGGTATACTCAATTAAGTCAATGACATATACGTGCAGATGAAGCATTGACTTACTTTGCATAACTGAATTTATCAACCATTTCCTAGAAGAAAACCATTAGCTGTGAAGAACTCAATAACCCAGCACAATAAACGTCCTGGTTTATGTAATAGAACGACCATTAGGAGAAAAGATTACCTCATGATGGCCAATAAAGGAAAGTGAAAATAGGGTTAAACAATAAGCACCATGATTATTACTAAATAAGAGAGAGTAATATTCTCACAAGCTTCCCATATTTCTAAACTAATTGATTAGTAACGTTTACAGCCCCTTTTGTTCCTGTTCTTGAAGCTAATATGAATTCGTTGACAGAATATGAGGAAGAAATAAATTCTCAAAAAATCTGGTGGATGAAGCGATCTGAAACTTGCCGAAACACTACAGATCGTTCTTTTCCAGTGTCAGATACTTGATCGCTGTTGGGTTTTTTAATCTTCGAAGCGGCAAAGTCAAATATTAGAAATTTCATCTGTACAAAAATTGGAATCTTAGCACGGATTGCCTGTGAGCGATTATTGCCAATCTCTCAGAAAATGGCATTTGGTATTGTACCAAAGTAACAGTTATGCAACATTATTTGGCGTTAATCTAACTTTTGTCTTAACAGTTATACATGCTGTACAGATGTCATTTATTGTAGAATCTTCTAGTATTTTCCTTTAATTACCAGCTAGAAAACCAAAATATTAATTGTTGCATACAAAAGAGGACCATAATACATCTTTACTGTAAATATCCGAGGAGCGCTGGGGTGACATATTGGTTAAGCGTTCTCTCGTCACGCCGAGGCCTGGGTTCCATTCTCCACATACACAATTAGTGGAGCCCGTTTCTGGTGATTTTGTTTTTGTGTTCCTGGAAGTTTGCTAACAGCCGTGTAAAACCATACTAACTCACTCACACGTTCACTCAAGTATACAAGTGTGTGACATGCATATGTTGACTGAAAAAAAAGGATTAGTCATTCGTTGGAGATATATCTAGTACAGATATCATAGTCGACATAAGCAATGAATATCAGCCTTATGTTTTGTAAAATTAATGTTCAAACTCTATGTTCCAGCGTATACCTTAAAAGCTCCTTTTGTCCTCCAGTAAAGAGCATATTTAAAAGAAATGTTTACTTAACTAATCTGTTTATTCACTTAAGATGTTGTATAACAGTCACGGGGTTCTATGTGTAACTAAATGGAGAAAAGACATACATGATAAAAACACACATAACATTTCGCACAAGAAATCTTGTTTAGGCTTGTGTTACTTGTGTGAGGTCTGTGATACAGCTTTGTTTATTTGTTCAGGCCGAGAAGATATTGTATGACACAACTGCATGAGTTCACGCAGTGTGGTTAAGCCAATCAATTCGGAATGAACATATCCATCGGGAAGCAAGTCAATATTGAATAAATGTTAAATGATCTGAAAATAGGTGTAAGTTTTATACTATGTTTGAGATGCTTTGGAACATGGTTCTAAGTCTATTATATTTTACAAACATTATGTCCGAGTCTTTGGCCAGGCTTTAGTCTTTAGTGAGTCAGTTTACAAAGTAAATATACACACGCCCTCATTACGTACACGGGCTCACCTGTTCTAAGCGTGTATGGCCAATAAAGAGAGCATGTACTTTAACAGTTGCTCTGTTGAACACTCGGTGAGTGAAATAAGCAGGATACCCCGAGCCAAGCTTGTGATTAGTTTGCGTGCCAACGTACACGTACATTTTCCCCAACTTTCTCCGCACTGGATCGGATGTGAGCGTGATACCGTGTATACAAATCAATAACTAACAAACTAGCCACTCACAGAGTCAGGAAAAAAGCTAACAGCTGACAAATCAAATATGGGGGTTGAGATGTCACGCTAAACGTTCACCTTGTCCGAAATTTACTTATCACCAACTCAGTGGTAAATGAAGGTAACGTTTGGATTGAGTGTTTGCATTGTTTTCGGTCTGACTTCAGAGTATTGATCACGTTAGGGTTATTTTAGTGAAGGAAGTGTCTGATCAACACCAAAATGTTCTTGATCAAAGGTTTGAAAGTCTAAATGAAATCCTAATGAGGCTACAAGCAGTACATCATGCCCCAAGACGTATATAAAACAATGTTCACACCTAATGTTCTACATCTGCCATTTAAGACTAAATGTACATGGGATTAAAACATATTTTTCCAGGATTCAAAGTATTCAGTGACCTGTGCTTAGTAATTTACTGAATTTTACCGATTCCTGCTATGCATGTTGTACATACATGCATGTCAACTCAAGTGATGTTAGTCCTCCCCAGTGCAACATTAGTCTGCTTCACAGTCCCTGAACCATATTATTTTCCCTACAGCCATGTCACCCGAATGGCGAATAAAACTTGTTTTCTGTTCAGATTACCACAGTTTTCGGTAAATGGTTCGAATGAAATACGTATCAAACATCATAAATCTGATAGAATCATTAAAACAAAAAAGCTAATAACCGACGTCAGTTACATTGGCTGTTATTTACAACATTTTACAGTGGCTATAACGATGGGAATTGAATTTTGTAAATAAAAAATCAGTTGATGTATGTCATAGATGCTGCTGCTTCGTGAGGTGGCCCCGAAAGTAGAATAAATCAACATGGAAACGAATGAATTTGTGTTATCGGTGTTATCGCTATATCACACCAGTCTATAAATAATTGGCTTTGTACCAGACAAACTTTTGAGAGTATGAGGAAACGTTCCCCTACACCAGTGGAAGAAGCCGCTGTCTGGTCACGCATTGTAACACCCAGATGCCAATATAGTTGGCTTTTACGTCAAGCGTGTGGACATATTCTGCCCCAGAATCTTCACGTGGGGCATCAATTATAGAAAAACATCATCTAGGTGACGTAGGTCGGGTCCTGTAATTAAAGCATTTTACTTGACTTTTTAGACAACATATCCTGACAGACCAAAGTATTTACGTAACTCTGCTAGGAAGTGTAATACCTGTTCTGACTTGCTGTGTTCACGTAGACTACACATATGGAACCACGCTTCCAATTAAGTGGTTGATGAGAAGCAAGTGTTGGAATCAAGTTTGTGTTATCCTGGTATGCTTGGGTAAACTGATGACTTAATGGTGCCTGGAATTGTAAAGCACGTGTTCCGGTAGAGAAGAAGAGAGGAAGAGATGTTTCAGTGCACACGTGTTTTGGGATATCTGACGATTATTCCTTCATTGATTTACGCCAAGATTACATGTAGATTGATTGTCCCAGGTTGCCTGCGAGTTTCTAGTATTTACGTAATTCATTGAATGTTTCCACTGAATAGAATACCATTTCTAGAAAGAGTCATTCAATTGGTTAATAACGCTTCAGCAGGTTTTATTTTTTTTCTTTCGATCCTGTTGAGAACAAAGGTATCCGTGTTATCTTGAGAAAACATTTCGGTTCGGATAGTTTGGGCTAATTTGAAAGCACTCAATAATGATTCGTAAACAACTGTTTTTAGTTGTATTTCGCCTTTATTAGATAACGTTTACATGATTTTTGCAACCAATTATCAATTTAGATAGGATTTTACCAAATGGACAGATATCACGTTTCCAGTCAGATAAGCCAGTCAAGTTGTTAGGGTCTACACCAACACACATATTAGATAATTAGAAAACATGTGCCTTGAGCATTGTAATATAATTATTGTACATTGCTGTTCAGAGTATGAAGCGCTCTGTGAGGCATTTTATCTGGGCGTACATTGATGAATGGGTCACCGGGGTTTACTCTGTATAATGCAACACCGAGAATAGAGCCCTTTGACCACACAACACCACAGGATACGTGGACCTATTCGACCCATTTATTCCCCACTGATGCCGATATATAGGTCAGAGATTATGGTTTATTTATATGTCTACATACTTGCATACAAAGTACTCTTTTGGAGACCCCGTCCCTCAACTAACAGTAAACGGGTTTGGAATGTTGTTTTACACAGCGGCCAGCTGTACTACAGCTATTTGTCTACGACTGTAACGAATCCGGTCTGGGCTGGGAAAAACAATGTTTGACATCATGAACAACAATCCATGCCGTCGGGACTCGCTGACAAGTCAGCCTCTCTGTTTCTGCTCGCTAATCAATTCTAATTTGTTCTGGTACTACAAACATGGGATATTTAGGGGTCTGTTTTGTATCGTAATCATTATTGTATATTAATATTAGAAATATGGGGATTTTCTGTGTGTACGAGTACATTAATGGACAATATCACATGTATGGTACCGCCTGAGTCTATCAAGGCTAAAGTTCGTGGAAAGCTCGGTAAAGGCGTGCTGTTCAACGCATTTGTGCACCTGTATGCCATGGTTGTGCAGGGACAAGTGTGGTTTTCGCAAGAAAACTCTGTATTCACAAGATTTGGCACCTCAGATTTCCCCCGTACCTAAAACTGAAAAACATCAGTCTGCCGGGAAAGCATTATACTTTTCTACAATGGAGGACCTTTGGTACAACCAGGTGGAAGACTTCTACCCCGCTGGATTCCTGCATCCGAGCATCTTTAGCAGATCAGGACATCGGATGGGATTTTGCTGAAAAATATTCAACGAACGTCATCAACGCAGCCCTTTGTAGATATGCTTAGACCTTTTCATCAACTGCTCGAACAAAACATATTTTTCCTTGAACTTATTGAAATTTGATATTCATCATTATGTTTCTGTGTATTGAATTACCCTCTTTAGGGAAACAATAGTCACACGATGAGAGATAAACATCGTTATATTCCCCGCGTAATTGAAATTGGAACCTGGCCATTTACATCTGGTGCCCTTTCTACCGAGTAACGAAGTACCCTCGGGGTTAGATGATCAAGTGATAGGCTGACAATGTGTATTTCGCCGAAAGGACACCACAGGCGTTGCAGTATACAATGAATAATGTTGTTTAATCTCTTTCAGCAATATTCAAGCAATATAACGGCAGGGGACAGCACTATTGGGTTCCACTCATTGTACCCATGTTGGGTATCGAAGCCAGGTTTCTAGCGTTACAAGCAAACGCTTTAACCATTAGGCTACCTCAACGCCCCCTTGAACAACGAAGGATGACGAATCATGAATCGTCCCTTTAGGATTCTAAAGGGATCAGTATATGTCGACACGTAACTTTACGTCGTTTCTGAAACCTAACAATCTACCGGGGATGGCAATTCTCATTTTCATCGGCGAAAAAATCCCGTAAGCGATGTCCTTGAAAGAAAGACGGCGTAATGAATAATCGATGAAAGGTAATTTATGGCTTATTTCAAGTGTAATGAATGCATATTTCATTTGGCGGAGTTTCAAATTACCTACTGACCTAAAGAATTATCACTCGAGAGACGATGTGTCTGTTAAATGTACGTCTAGAAAGCCAACAAAGCAATGCTTTAACATTAACGGTAACGTTGGGTCTGTCGACACGTTTACCTACTTAATGCAATTTGGAAACACATAAAGAGGACATTATTTGAATCAAAAGTGTTTATTCATAATACAGCCAGACACCGCTGGTCAATCCTTGACAATTTGTCCAGGAGTCGGTAGAAGCATTCCATACCCCGAATTCATTTGTTTCACGAAGGTGTTCCTACAGCAATATTTTCTCATAAATAGCTGACACTACTCATAAACGCAAGTCCTCTTGAGAGAATACGTAAGTCTCAAAACGCTCAAAGTAAATTTAAACATACCACTATCTTTTACCGTAGAATATATGACATTGTTATTTTAATCTATGGCTAGCGTGTCTAAAGTTGATAACAGCTTAAGGGATGGTGTAAATCCAGCTAGGGTCCATGCCGGAAGCAAATGTACTGTAAGTCCCCATGGTCCCCAGCATAGTGATCTACCTTCAGTTGTTGGCAATCTATAACCTGTTTTTATATTTACTGTCTTCTATAGTTTAGATGTGATATCTTAGTTGTTTTGACTGTCCTTCGTTGATAGGCTTTTTATAACTTATATAGTATTTATGGTGAATTGAAAACTTGTAGTCACGATACGGCTGAAATATTTCTGATATGACTGTAAATCTTAACTCACTCACTTACTCATACACTCAAGTCAGAAGACTGACAGTGAGGCAACTGCACTTCTATTTGATGTTATGAGGTGTATTTGGCCTTTCCAACTGTTATAGCTGAAATCAGTATTTTGTCAGTCATGACACGCACACATTTGAATAACATTGATGGACATGCTTTATCGAAACATTCTGACGTCGTTGCACAGCAAATGAGGTCAGATGTAACGACAAATGGGATGACGACTTGCAAGAGCTTGCGTAGGGTTAGGTGATAAGAATGCCTTTGCAATCCAGAACACCGTTTTGTTTTCAGTGTAATAATATGATAGCTCGAGAATGTAGATGCGTGACTTTCATTTTGTTTGCGATCATCTCATTCATTGTCGTATTCGCCTTTGATGTAAGTCTTTATGTCACAAGTTGATTTGTTCATATAGTACAGCACCCCTAGCACATATCACAAATTCATAAGTTTGTCCCAAACAGTCTGCCATACTGATGAGCTGGCTGCCAGCATGTGCATCCTGGGCTCTGGTCCATGCTGTTCCTGCAGTCTGTGCACTCAGGTGATATAAAAGCTACATGTGCCATGTACCTGGCATACACCATGCTGGCAGTGGCAGTCCTCACGTGTAGTTTCCCTAATTACAGGTATGCAAGTTTGTTTGAATGAATTGCTCATATTAAAAAATATCATATTGATAAGTCAGGTTTAATCCTGTAATAGTAAATATATTTAATAGTTTAGTAACCATGAACTTCTATTTGATAATCATGTAAATGTCACAATGATACTTTTGCTTTGTCATATTAATTTATAATGTACGACACACCATGGAAGTGGCAGTACATGTAATCTACATTTAGTTTCCCTAATTTCAGGTTAATGGCACGTCTCGTTGCCAAATGACAAAATAAAAGTGCGAACATCAGCCCTATGGTCGTGTTTTAATCCTGACACACATAAGAGCGACAACAGACGTAAAAAGATGTCTATAAAAAAAGTCGATTGTTCGGGTCGGACTACATCATGTCCTTAATCACCATGATCTGGGAAGGCCATGTCCGATCTTTGTATCAGTACAGAGGTACAGGCACAGTACACGCTACACGCTACACGCTACATAGTACAATATACAGACATAGAAATCTTTTTTACAATATCAACTCAATCCTAATTCTTTTTTTCACAAAAGGGGTTCTGCATCACAATTGTCTAAGGAACATAAGGGGCGGTGGGGTAGCCTAGTGGTTAAATCGTTGGCTCGTCACGCCGAAGACCCGGGTTCGAATCCCCACATGGGTACAATGTGTGAAGCCCATTTCTGGTGTCCCCCGCCGTGACGTTGCTGGAATATTGCTAAAAGCGGCCTAAAACCAAACTCAGTCAGTCAGTCAGTCTAAGGAACATAAATCTTTGCCTCCTTTGCCGTCCCGTGATCAGATGAAGAGCTCTCGAATCTCACCCACACTCTGATTATGTTTTTTCCATTAGCTCACTGCCTGTGCTCGTCCGCCCAAAGAAAGTAGTAAACTTCAATGACTTGCGTCACTTCCAGTTTTATTCTTACAAAAAGCTGACACGTCGACATTTAACTGAAGTACTCTTTGGAAGTGGAGTCCAAATCGCTCTTTCTCCCTTTGTAACAAGTTTCCATGTCTAAATGCAACCATGGTGATACAAACGAACCAAACCTCAAAGACGTTCCCGCTCCACGAAAATGTAATATTTCTAACACTGACCTTCTTAGTTTTGTCTGCTGTGATAACCCTGCCATCAGATGTTAAAGTCCAAGGAAGTTTTGTTTATGTCTCAGGGTGTTCAGGGCGTTTATTTGTTAATAACCACGAGAAACTGTGCCGTGTGTGTCTAGGATTCCTCATACCTAGATGGAAAGATATGGTTCAAGGTACACCTCTTTGTTCTCTTCTCCTGTTACAGTTTCCCTGTTTAGGTATGTAACGCCACGAGGAGCCGAGAAGAACATCTCCCGTTCTACACTCGCAGCCGGCAGATGGACATCTCGATATTACCATTGTGCAATCTGTGATGCCCTCATTGGTCCAGCAATCTGTCGTGTCATATTGTCCTGGACAAACCCTTACGGACCTGGTGCCAGCAAGGAAGGAGGGAGATAGCGGTTAGCGTCAATACTTGCTAATCATTTATGAAACTAACCTATTTGCGATAATCTGTATCGGTGGGAATCAGTATAAGTCACTCTGTTTGAACTGTAGTTTGAAGTCTCGACATTGCAAGTTCCGAGTAAAATGTGTAAAGGTTTTCAGTATAATAACTGATCAAGGAAACGTATACATCTACAAGGATTGTTTATGAGAAGAAATAGTTCACATTTCATTTGAAATGGATTTTTACGTTATATCATTTCTGGTACAAGCCCAAACCGTTTACATTACACGGCATGTGAATTAAAAGAAAGCTATCAACACACCTGGGATCTCAAAATCGTCACAAAAAGGAACAATATGACGATTGTCCTTAGATCATTTCTTATTTTGTGTTATATTTTATACATAACTGGAAACATAGTTACATATCTTCAGAGGTTCAATACAGGTTGTCAACAATGAAAGCAAAGTATATTTGAAGTTAATTGAGAAGCAACATGTTAAATGCTAAACTTCCTTATTGATAACTTTTATGTAAAATAAAGGGAATACGACATATCGGCTAAGGTTAGGTATCGCCATGGGCACCTGGTGGGCTCCCCTTCTTGCTTATTCTGATTTTCTAATATTGTTCATCGATCAAATAGCCAAGTCCCTTCCACTGATTTACCCAACGCATAGAAATATAAGTTAAAAGGTCTCATTCATGTCATTTTAGATCCATGGATAAGATGAATGAGTGAGTGAGTATGGTTCTACGCAGCGTTTAGCAATTTTCCGGGGGGGGGGGGAATACCAGAAATGGGCTTCACACATTGTACCTATGTGGGGAATCGAACCCGGGTCTTGGACATAACGAGCGGACGCTTTATTTTACCACACTGCCCCCTATGCTTCAGGAGCGACTGTATGACCTACGATTTCGGCGCAGCCTGTGTTTCAGGGGCACATGATACAGACAATTCGGGGTTTATGATACAGACAAGTCGTACATTGCTATAAACTTGTTGGATATTTCGTATGAATTTGTACATGTTTTGGAAGCTTGTATTTACAACTTTACGTGAATGATTGATCTTACAACAACTTTCATCCTACAACGTTTCCTGCAAGTCTGAAATACATATTCATATACCTTAATAAATTGCTATATTTAAAAGACATGTTTCCTTACATTGAACACGATGACCCTGCTGATTCCATGTTGCGATACTCGTCATGTTAATATCAAACTAGCTTATTATGATTTTATGCCTGTGTATCAGTGGTCCTTAAAGTTGTTAAGAAGATTGTAACATCAATCATGACGACAAGAGGGATTATATAAGACCTGCAAACGTTTCACGTTTTAGATTTCACATTTCACATTTTTAACAAACGCTTGTGTCAGTGCCAGTGACACTCGCTCACTTTCCAAACTAATTACTTCTAGGTTTTCATACTCTTGTACATTCGTCAAATCAGGTAAAAATGAAATAGTTAAAAGAAATGACAAACCGTAACGTAACATGTGTAATATTTTCTGCTTCTGTCAAACCACTTGTTCATCGTACTGTGTTTATATTCAATGTACAATGAGTGGTGCAATTAATGTCACATATCATCGTGAATGTCGGAAATATTCAAACAAAATTTCGGAGCCTCGCATGTTAAATCATACGGAACAGTCACTTTGTGCCGAACCCACAATCAATCAGGCGCATGTCTTTGCGTGCTCCTTCTCTCAAAGGAATTCCAAACGTTATATCTATTTACATTTTAAATGCAATATCAGAGGTAGATTGTGACACGTATTTCGCAAATTGACCTGCTCTAAAAGATAATTGTCAATTCAGAACAAAGAAGCATCCTCAAAGTTATAACTATTTCCTCAAGGAATAACAAGGAGAAGAGCTCATGTTCGATCTGGTTTGTGAACGATTTCCCTTTCATGATTTAAACACCATACTGACGCCAGACGTTTACTTTGATTCGGAAGTAAATATTTAAATGTAAACTAATATCTGTTTCATGTGGATTGTTGTCTGTTATCGATGTTATATAGAACGGTATGAAAGCTCCAAACCTCTGTTTTCATAACGTTGTTTTGGTAGGTTTTTTGTGAGGTCATTACAGTGCACTTGTAAACTGATTTTACATTCGACCTGCTAACGTCAGTAGAGTGCTTTCCGTTTAGAATTTTTACACGATAATGTCGACGCTGCCAAGAGTCCCTATCTGTCATGTTGGAAGGAAGCAATTTTCAGTATCGGTTATGAATTATTTTGAAAGTTTGCATTTATTTTCTTGCTGGCATTGTTTCAGTTTCTGGTCGCTGAGTTAGAAATAACAAACTGAAAATTCCAAAAACATTCAAATGTAAATATATTTTATCACATAATTTCCACTTTGAAAATAATCATCAATAACGTTATTTTGAAATAGAATGACAGATTTTAAAATTTCATAAACCACTCTAATACGTATAAAATAGAATTGCATTCCGAAATGTTCTTCAGACTGAACATAGCTGTAATTCACGTACACCGACAAGCATAACAATGTCAGTATATATCATATGATTGGACATTCAAATTAGCCTGTGTCGTCACGGGACCAGGGCACCCTGTTCATGTATATATGCATGCTTTTCAATCATGCTCAGGCATATGTCAAGCAAATTGCAAGCACATATACCTAGAAATGTATAAATGAGTGATTACATCATCACACCTGTTTGAACTAATCTTCAATATCATCATGGTTACTAACATATATATCCATTTTTTATTTTAGTACACCATTTGAATACGTACAAACCATTCGTATAGTAGCCATTTCTCACGGTACCGTTACCACTGTATCAAAGATGAATAGGTGAACCTGTCAACTGATGATCATTGGATCGATTCAAATATTTGCCGTGATTTCGATTCCAGATGTCACAATGGGGTAGCAAAGAGTGAGTGAGTGATTTACGATGCTGTTTTTTAGCAATCTTCCAGCAATATCACGCCGAGGGTCACCAGAAATTGGCTTCACACATTGTACCCATGTCAGGAATCGAACCCGGGCCTTCGGCATGACGAGCGAACGCTTTAACCACTAGGCTACATCACCGCCCCATATGCATTGTGGGTGGACGGAAGGATGTTGAGGTTAGCTAACAACAGGTGACAACAGGATACCCATGTGGGGAATCGAACCCGGGTCTTCGGTGTGACGGAGGAACGCTTTCACCACTACCCCACCGCAAAGAGGCACACGTAAACATGTCCAGCAGTGTCTTATCATTTCACATTAATATATCATCAAATGACTGATAAATTTTCAAAATTGGAATTAAACCCAATTAAACCCTCCCCAGGACAGGAATCATAATCCAGTTGCTGTTACAGAGGGATGTTCATTGTTCTTAGTCGAAACAATATTGCCTGCCAGCACTTTCACTAAATCACTGTCATCGAAAGTACAAGGCCAACCAACTGCTTAGATTCACGATAAGAGCGTAGCCATAGAGTCACAGATATTAGAGGCGACAAGTTTCTATATGTGCTATGTGCACTTACATAGATCTGTTGAAGTAGCAAATATCTTGTCGAGGCAAGCCTGAAGATTAATGGATTCTTTCGCATCGACCTTAGGGATCCAGCCGTCATTAATTAAACCTCTTAGACGTGTGTAATTGAGTCTGTTACAATATTTACTACTGCGCTATAAAACATTGCAAGATCAATCGCGATTGTGTGTGGTTACAAGCGGTGTTGAATTTATGAGGAATGCTTGTCAAGAAAATTCAATGTTTGTTAAAAGGTTTATGTAGGTTATTGTTTAAGATAGATGAGACCTCAAACTGTTACACATGTTAATATATTAAGGCATTCTGATGACTTAAGCTTCATAACTTAAGTGGTTCCATTGTACTGCCACGTGTGATATAAATGAAACAGGTTAATGGTTAAGCCTCTCAGTTCCACCATAATTAAATAACAAATATCTAGTTTTTGATATGTGTTCATATGACGGTTCACTCTAAATGATCAATAGTCTAATCTCTTAGCGAATGGGATTTTTTGCAAATATATTCACTCCAAGACGTATAATGCAGGGCATAAATACTAGTGACCAAACGCATTACATAATCTTAAAAATAATTACAGTTTTGAATAAATACGCGTCGGGGGCACATCTGTAATTCGCTGTGTACAAAACAAATCTACGTAGGTTTGAATTTTGTTTCGCGCCGATTATATATGTTTCTGTGTTTACAGGTGCTCGTAGGATTCACCAAGGTGGAATGTGAGACCTGCAACGCTTTAACTTGGCATGCCTTGATATAACTAAAATACTGTTCAAAGCAGCGTAAAATCGAAATGACACACTCACTAAAAGTGATTCCGACTCTATCACTGACACACGTGTATGCATCTGTATCAAACAACGATGACGCCAGGTGTTCAGGGTGAGTGTGTCCTACCCTATCGGTGGCATTCGTCACAAACACATGCACAGGCAAGTCAACTGCTCACCTGAATAACTCTAGGGAACAGATAGTATAAGTGAAAGTAGGGACTTGCAGCAGACATCAGTTTTGACTCCGATGCATGAAATTTGGAAATGATCATCACATCTTTAAGATAAAAACAACTTTGGAAAGGAATATTTAAGGTTGTAATATGTAAACATCAAAGGCTGGAACTGCTGGAACTTTGCTGGACATAAACGAAGTTTGATTCAGCATCGTAAATTCATTATGCATACATCTAGCTAGTATGTACTGCTATTATGTAGAAAACGTACCCATCTCTATCACATCCTGCTTTTATAAATTGTTCCAAGCGAAAGTAATAACATTACCACAGTGAATCGATTCATGGTCCCAGCTTTGTTTCTGATATCAGCTGACAAAAGAACATTGAGAACTAACAAATTTCATAAAGAACAGCGTGCCGAGGGAGAGCTTCTCTCACAAGGCAGCCGCAGCTGAAGTTCGTCACCTGGACTACTGACCATGCCAACTAATTAGCAAGACGTGACAGCTGACACACGAATACCTATCAGGCATGGACAGCCCCGAAACATCCAGAACAACAAAAGTCTGTCACCGGAGGAAATATCACCAAACGTTGAATTGGTTCCCTCAACCCGCCGCCTCGGCAATAAATTCTCATTCGCTCTGTTCCACGTGGAGTTTAGATCAAGCGACTTCGTTGGCCAATGGCTGAACCCTGATTAACATTCTAAGCTGTATATTCTCTCTTCATAGTATTCACGGCATGCTGTTACCCAGACATTGTAAAGCTGCAAAGCGTGTCGGGATAGCACCAGGAAACACGTGCACGGTATGGTGGATTTTTCCCGGGCGGATAGATATTGGTGAGCGAGCATCTCCCGTGCGAAGCCTCACAGTACTATCCTTGTTCGATCGAAATCCCGTATCTCAAGACACATGTTACAGGCATTTGCTTTGTGAAGTGTGTGTTCCTCGCGATGAAAACTTCTTGCAAACTGAGGTAGGTTGAGTTTTTAATGTATATACTTCCTCAATGTTCAGATCTACAAGTTTAACAAGAATTTGTATTTGTACGGAAACTTCAAAAGAAATAATGCTTTGTTTCTAGACGGTTCAGTGTATGACCACGACAAAAATATGCTTAGATGGGGAATACCAGCTCATGTATTCTCATCAGCTCGTCAAAACGTAATTTGTTGATTTTGTTTTAATACTACACTTTTACACTAATACACTTTGTTACCAACTGTGACTATTTTTAGGTTATCCTAGAGAACATAATTCGATAATATTCAATCCGTGACCTGGGTCTCGTTAACTAATCACGCACGTGAATTCATTAGTATATATCTTTCTAGTACGTGTGATACATAAGCGAGTATAATGTTAAATGTAAGTCACCACCTTGTCATATCTGACTGCTATACCCATGTGCTAATTGAAATTTTACTACCCCGAATTACTAATGAAGCCTTCTCACTTTCATCACGTGCTTAATGGTTCATTACTTGTGTGGATATAAACTTAATTCGATATTAATCGTACTTCGTGGCCCATCGGTGCTGTAATAACCCTCCCTCCAGTGCTTGAAGAAGCGATCAAAGAGTCGTTTAACGGTGTAAGCGTCCAGGTGCTGTAAACGATGGTCATAAACGTCCCTCCGGCCGTTTGATTTGGCAGCAAGGCGAAACCTGACTCTCGTTAAATTTATCATAAAGGCTAGTATCAATATTTTACCTTGTCTTCATTCTTTCACCCTAATAAAGCAGTCTCTTGTTCTTTAATGACTGGGTTTGGCACTTCTGTTATAAATCAGTATTAGAATCGTACCTGTGAGGGTCCGGTTAGAATTGGTCTTCAGCAGCCCATACCAATCTTAATATTGCTGAGTGTGGTGTTAAACAACATATAAAGCATCAAAATCGAGTCATTTCCAAATATATCAACTTTCTTCATTGCATACTCATATTCCACAAAGGTTTTTAGAGATACATTTTACACCCATACTGTGGTGAACCTCACTTTTAAGAAACTGATTAACTTACGTATCTTACCATCGATATTAAAACACAAGAATGTTAAGTTAATGAATAACGTGTGCTATCTATTAAACAAAAGAAAGCTTCATTTATCATATAGGCCGCTGATTGCTCAGGGTGTGTTCTCAGTTATCTCTTATCAGTTATCTGAAGGGGGAAAAGTAGAAGCCAAAGATCGATTACCGTTTACTTCATATATATACGTGATTGAATGGGTTTCCACGTATTTCAGTCTAAAGCTAATCACAACAGCAATATGGGGTTTGTTTAGCAGAGGAGTCGAAACAGATTGCTAATATATTCTCAAGAGGTTTGCACTTTGTGTAAGGGTAAACCAGTTTGTAAATAAACCTCGGATGTAATAGATTTGATCTTAAAGAGTTGAAGATACCAGGCAATACTTGGGTGTATGACGTCTTGCTACAGATGTGGCTGTTATTGAAAACATGCTCAGGGATGGGCATGTCTGGAGTTTATTGCTTGTATCCCAGACAAACAACACGGTCAGAAGTTGTGTGTGATAGAACATAGACGCTGTTTTCAATTTTATTTCTAAGTATACATTTACGTGTTTGTTAACCGCCAGAAACAGCGCGTTGATTTTTATTACAGCATAACCCAAATATGGTGGCTTTAACTTATCATGTCACAGTTGAATGTCATGCATAACAGTGCAAGGTGCTTAAATTATATTGGATACATTACGTAAGCCTATGACGCCAAGATCAATGATATGGAGCGCTTATACCGCTTCACACTGTGCAATATGGGACATTGTGAAGAGGAAATTTATATCGTCTTTATAATCATTACGGCCAATTTGGAGGCTAAATAATATTGATATTCAAGCCCAGGGGGTAATTTTCCCAGCTCAATAGTTATTTCAAACGTTTTCTGGTAGACATGTTGAGGACATTCCAAATTTGATGTGTCGGTGATAAATATTATATCCGATGCAATACCCTAATTTGGCATATACCATGCTACCGTGTTCGGGTGCACAATTGACCTGCCCTTGCATGTGTTTGTTACGCGTGTTATTTGTGGGGCTGGGTACCCTCACCGGTTTCTCGAACACCTAGTGAAATCAATATTTGACAATGAATCATAATACTCATTCTCAGGATATACATCGGAATCATCTACTGGACATTGCTTTTAGTAGAAAGTTATGATAATGCAATGATTTTTGTAGCTCTTTATGCGATTACTAGAAATCACTAAGATTCTCTTGTAAGTCTGATTATACATGGGCTGCTCATTTCCCCAAAGGAACAACAGATGCGCAATGACAAAGAGTAATGAAATCAACACCTGGTAAAGCTATTCTTGTCGGTTGTGTAATGGGTTCATGGGGATTAGCCGGCGTGTCCGACCTAACACTCAACCAGTTGACAATATTGGTCCCCGAAGGGTGTTCACAATCAAACACAACAATTGGAAAGATGAAGTGCGGTGATATACTTCTATGTATTATGTATGTATGCATAAGAGTCTAGACACGTGTTAATTTCGCAGTTAATAAACCTTTGATGAATCCGAAAATTTGATTTGGTGGAGGACCATAATATATTAATGAAAGAAAGTGGAAGATAAAGCGAAATGGTCCAAAATACTTGATTTGTTTTAACACCACTTTGACTCAGGTTATATCACTCCATTCAAGAAATACATCACACACATTTTTTCCTTGTGGGAAATCAATGCAGAGCGTGGTCATTAAGGCTTTAAACAACTGACATCGGGAATGATACCACGATCTAGTAGATGCTTTACGATGTGGATAATCAATACTAAGTCTTAATGGATAAATACAGAGTTAAACGGCGCTTTGACCAGTGTGTCGGTTATTTCAGTGAATGACATCTTCATGTGGAAGACATGTAGATGGTTCACACTTTAAACAACCCTGGAAAACGGGTTTGCTGATTATCAATCTCGAAACATGCATCAGGATTCAATGAGTGAGGTTTAGTTTTACTCCGCTTTTAGCAATAATCCAGCAATATCACGGCGGGGGACACCAGCAATTGACGTCACACATTGAACCCATGTGGGGAATCGAACTCTGGTGTTCGAGGGAAGGCTTTAACCACTAGGCTACCCCATCACGCCCATCCGGATTCAAACCCAAGATAACAGGTTTCTAGAAAGCTGGAAAGAGGCATCTCCGCACAGCGAATTGCGGTACCTTAGACAACTGGGCTAACTTTACCCTGGAGGGAAGTGGATAGGATAATATGTTATGTAAAAGGATACATCATTTACTTGAAATACGAGATCTAAAAGTCTGCGTCCAAAGAAATCCTCCTCCGCCTATAAACAATACGACAGGCCACCCCGGCCTTACCACTCTCCCAGAATATTAACGGTCAGTGACTTATGATCACCTTGGGACTCGCCTTGGTAACACAACAAAAGAACTTGTATTTATTCCACTAAAGCTTTCCGCGTGAATAGACGCCCGTTCTACTTCTATTACGTACATGTAGGTCTCATTGCTCTGGTTTTGTGACACTATGAATATTGTACTGGACACCAGCAATGAAAACAGCTTAAAGCTCTCAAGGGTATGTAAGAATCGTTGTAAGAAATCGCTTTTCCTGACGTAATGAATGGCCACTTGTATCAGCAGTCAAATCAGTGAAACATTAACTAGGTGTATTACTCTTCATTTATAATCATTTATGTGCGTTTATAGTAGCCACGCTTATGATGTCTGAGATAGTATTCAGTTCTACTAAACGTGGAGTAAAGGGCCATTAATATAGTCCCAATCCGTTTGTATGAGACTGATATAAAGTGATCTCTCTTGTAGAACCTAGAGAATATATAACCAATTACCCTATTTCATTCTCATCGCCAGCAACTCCCTCTCATCCCCTGTATCCCGCTCTCATACCATGTTCAGCTCTTTACATTAAATGGCTTGAAACTTACATTTAAGGGTTCCTTTACGGATGTATGTGTATACAACATGGTGCGTAACTTTACTTCAAGGAGTATATGTAAGTCAAGTTATAAAGTAGGCCATTGTTTACGACTGGAGGGCTTGTCGAACGTTTCCGTTCTCAAGCAAGGAGTGAGTGTTGACGTAATGCGTACTTTACCTCTCTCGGTAAGATAAGTACCTTTCCATGCAACGCATAATCGGTACCTGGACGTTCCTGTGGTGAAGTATAAATGTTCTATAAATTCCGTCTGTTACAATTACAGTTAGGTATTTCAAGACAAATACCTATTACATATTAACTATAAATGGGAAATAATTGACATGATGGGAGCGAATAATGCTTGGGAATAATGCTTGGGAAGAAAACATTTCTAGTTCCAAACGTCGGAGTTAGGGAGGTTTGGTTTTAGGTCGCTTTGAACATTAGTCCAAATACATCAAGGTTTGTCGGTTTAATGATGTTGGAACGCTCGAAGTGATGCAGGTCTCAGACATGTACGTTGGTGAAACCTACAAGCACAGGTTTGGTACTGACGAACCCGAAAACCGAAAACCCAGAACCGGTGAACTGACAATATTGTTTCTGGGGTACGCAAGCTTCGGATCTCTTCACGGCGCACTACGGAGCCCCGTGTAATAAGTATCGATACATACGGGGTACACATTGCAGCCAGGTGAGATCTGTGACTTGTACCCTGTACCATATCATTTTTAATAGATGTAGGTTATATGATTATACATATCCATTTGTCGATTTCAGGATCAGGTTCAAGTTTCATATCAGCATTGCCGTTTCCAAAAGGTATCCCGGTTATGTCTTGTGTAATCCCTATACTTTACCATACACGAAACGCGAGCAATTTGGTTTAGAAATAATGATTATTGATATATGGCCATCAATGTATTCTTTGCTTACTACAGTTGCGTTCTTTTTTTATCGGGATATACTGTTTGTGACAAACTCGATTATTTACAGATCTGCGCCATGTAGATGAAATATTGCTGAGTGCGGCGTTAAACAACAACCAACCAACTGTTTGTAAAGGTTTTATGTGTCCAGCGATAGTGAGGTGAGTTGAAATTGGGTTTAACGTCGTGCTTGAGAATATTTCGCTCATATGACGACGTGCATGCGTGTGTATGTGCGCCTGCTTGTACTAGCCCAGACTGAAGCTGGTTTTATTGTGCTAGCCCACTGAGATACCATGCCGCAGTGAAGCATGAATACCCCACTCAGACACATTATACTGACTTCGAGCCGACAAGTCCTTGTTGTACCCATTAATGCCGAGCGCCAGGCAGGGACCAACAAGTACCATATTTTAACGTCTTTTGGTATGGCTCGGTCGGGGATCGAACCCGCGACCTTCCACTCTCCGGGCGGACGCTCTAACCACTACACCACGGAGGCGGTCCCAGCGATAGTAGATGTGTCACCAGTGTATAGACAGGGGTTGTCCGATATTGAAAGTACAAATGTTTCATGTTTCACGTATTCAGTATTAATTAGGACAGTTGTCTTAGCTTTATGGTATATAACGAGTGTGTATAAATGGGCTTACGCGAGGGGCTGACCTTTGTGTTTATTCACAGAACATATACTGTCATAACAGACATGACATACACGAGTTTAAGGACGCATCGGTTCTGAAATGATGATCGAAATAGGAAACTAAACGCAAATGTCTAATACTTCGTGCTTTATTATCCGAGTGTGTTGCACGTGACAAATGGTACATTGTGGATGGATGTTGGTGATGCGGGACTAATTCTATTTGGGGGACAAGATGTTGGGTTCAGTTCGGCATCCTTGTGCGAAGGACACAAAGATCAATGGTTCCTTATTTATCAACGTCTCTGCTCTATTTCTCATGACGCTGTTGAATGGGAATACTCCTTAATCAGTCGTCCCTTTCTCTGTTGGTGGAACATTTCATTTCAGCCTTTACAATTGGGATATTTTCTTAGGAGTCAAGTACATTTTGTAAAGGGGTTCGCCTTTGCGGTGGATGAGGGTTGTGTGAGGGGTTACGTTCCAGATACTCTGGTCGTTGTGGTTCGCATTGGTGAAACTCATGAGCGAGAGTATTGTCCTCACATAACACATGTCAGCATCAAGCTTGGTCGGATTCGATCCCAAGACAATTTTGGAGCTTCCATATTAATGGGATTTGTTATGTAAGACGTCGATAGGACGTTTTAGATGCAGACACATGTCACGAATTTATGAATAAAAACATGACAAAAATAGTTCTACATAAACATCTCTTCAAGAAGCTGAGGTATGTGTAGTAATGTCTTTTATACATGTTTGGCTACAAACAGATGATGTTCAGGCGATCCATTATGTCGGTATTGTGGTTTGGTTGAGCATCATTTCATAATGAAGAAACGACTTTATAATTATGATACTGAATACATTCTCTGGGCGTGGCGGAAAAAAACATGACATGTAAAGTCAATTTCCAACCCATAGTTATATGGACAGACTTGATATCAGTACGGCTGATGCAGGCTTATAGTCAAGGCGCTAGTATATTGAACACAGAGACAGTCAGGGTTACACCTTTTGTCAGGATATTATTGTACATGAAAGTATTCATGGATATTGAATCCAATGGCGTATTTACATGCAGATGTTGGAGATAGGTCTACTCTACAGTATTGGATAGAACATACTTTGAGATGGTCCTTGCTATGGTATATTTCACATATCGATACGCGTTGCGGTAGTCTATTGTACATAACGATATAGACCCTTGCTGACATTTGAGTTTACTTAAACAGTCATAGGAATACGCTTTCCGCGAGTGTATAGATAATGTAAGTATATTGCACATGAACATAGTCAGAGAAACTCATTGTGTGAGTGTATTGAACCTGAATATGGTCTTGGATACACGTTGTGCTGGTATACTGTACCTACATGTAGCCTTTGACGACTTTACGTGTATTATACATGAAACGGTCAGAGAAACGCTTTGATCAAGTGTATTGTAAACATAACCATTGTCAGGAATACTCAAACGTTAGTGCTTGGAACATTGATCATGGTCAGGTAAACTCTTTAGGTTGTGCATTTGACATGAAGTCATTCAAGGAAAGCATTTGTGTTAGTATAGTGTACATACTGATATTCAGGGACATAGGAGGATCCAGGAATTTTCGAAGGGAGGGTTCAGGGGGGTTTGAACCCCCTCCTTAGATCTGCCAATGACCCTGGGATACTCTCGGAGTTAGTGAAGTGTATGCATATGGTCAGAGAACATGTAGATAGTCGGGGAACTCTTTGGGTTAATGTATTGTATACTAGGCACATAAAGAAACTGTGCATACAAAAATGTAAAATCTAAATTTATCAAACCTGTGTAGACGCATAAGGATTTAAACTCAGAGATAAGTGACATGTATCCAACATGCATGCACGTGCCACGTTCCGTGACTTCAGTGGGTTCGTCCTTGAGACGTGCAATACGTTGTTGCACGTGCATTCCGGGAAAGAGAAACAGAGCAAATGAATGCCACACAATACTGTCACTTTGGAAAGCTCAACCCCTGCCCTTGCGATCGTTCAAAAACTTAAACGGCTATTGAAACGCATAGCATGCCAAGGCTCACGTCTGCACAACGTCATGAGGCCATTGGGATGGTCCGTGGGGGAATGTCTCAACGACAAGTGGCTGCACATTTCCACTGCCACCGGAACACCATTTCTTCACTGGTGAGACGCTACCAGAACACAAATGACATCATCGATCGGCCACGTTCTGGACGTCCACGTGTAACAACGCCAAGACAGGACAGATGGATAAGGGTGACCCATCTTCGCCACAGGTTTCAGACTGCAGTGATGACTGCCCGAACCATCCCAGGACTTCGCCGTATCCACCCCAACACAGTTCGACAACGTTTACGTCATCACGGGATCAGACCACGACGTCCCGCCATACGGCCTATCCTGACACAACGTCATCGACACGCTCGCCGAATGTGGTGCCGAAATCATGTCCGCAGACCCTTGTTTTGGTGGAGAAATGTTGTTTTTTACAGATGAATCCAGGTTTAACATTTCCCATAGTGATGGACGTCAACGTGCCTATAGACGCGTGGGAGAACGTTATGCACAGTCCTGTGTCTTGGAGAGAAA
Source organism: Haliotis rubra (assembly GCF_003918875.1). Lineage (NCBI taxonomy): Eukaryota > Metazoa > Mollusca > Gastropoda > Lepetellida > Haliotidae > Haliotis > Haliotis rubra. Next base: position 517,431 of record NW_025765214.1, on the reverse strand, counting down.
TCGCTTTGGTGGTGGTTCCGTGATGATTTGGGGTGGAATAACAGCACGCCAAAGAACTCCTTTGGTGATTGTTCAGGGCAACTTAACTGGTGTGGGCTACAGGGATCAGATTCTTCGACCTGTGGCAATTCCTTTTTCTGCAACGTCATGGCCCTGGGTTATCATTCCAACAGGACAATGCCCGCCCTCATACGGCAAGGGTTGCTATGGATTTCTTGCAACACCACAACGTTGACTTACTGCCTTGGCCTGCAAATTCACCGGATCTCTCCCCGATAGAGCATGTTTGGGACGAGATGGATCGACGTCTACGCCGTCTTCCTCATCCGCCAGATAACGTCCTTGACCTTGCAACAGAACTTGAGAGAATCTGGCGTGACATCCCACAAGCCTTCCTTGCACGTTTGATAGGCTCTATGCGTCGTCGATGCACTGCTGTTCTCAATGCCGATGGTGGACATACCCGTTATTGAGCTTGTGACATGGTCGTTTGACCCCTGTCCCGCTTGTGGACTCGTGACGTCATTGTGATTGACTTTTCAATTGAAATTCTCCCGACTTGTTATGGTCTCATGATCCCTCCATTAAAGTTTATATGTACCTTTGACATTGTTATCGTACTTATCAACTGGGATAGTATTTTGACAATGCACAGTTTCTTTATGTGGCTAGTATACATGCACATAGCTAGTCGCAGAACATGTAGATAGTGGGGACTCTTTGGGGTAGTGTATTGTACATGCATATATTCAGGGGACATGTAAATAGTCGGGGGAACACTTTGGGTTAGTGTATTGTACATGCATATATTCAACATATATATAGGCAACATATAGATAGTCGGGGAAACACTTTGGGTTAATGTATTGTACATGCATATATTCAGGCAACATATAGATAGTCGGGGAAACACTTTGAGTTAGTGTATTGTACATGCATATATTCAGGCAACATATAGATAGTCGGGGAAACTCTTCAGGTTGAACATGTAAGACACCTTAGGAGACGTTTTGTGGTGGTGTAATGTACTCAGTCAGGAAACTCCTTGTGTTACTAATAACATGTGAACATAGTCAGGATTATTCCCTGTGTTCCTGTATTGTTGATCTATATAGACATGGATTACATAGTAGTAATTACGCGTAATTAGTTTAATGCACATGGATATAGTAAGGGACATTCCTTTTTAGTTAACTGTACACTAGTCAAGAATACCCCTCGTTGAAGTGTAATCTACATGAAGATACTCATGATTCAGCTTCACTCAAATGGTACAGATAGTCCAGAACACTCCTTACTTTACTGTGACAATTAGTGTGATTCTCACTAAGTAAGGATACTAATCTGACTCTTCGAAAACTGTCAGAGCTTATTTTAGTAGCTATTCGTTCAAAACTATGTATGTATGGCATCAATCGACAGACATGATGGCTACACCTGGTAAACTAAATACCGTGCATAAACGTGTTGGTAAACTTCCAAATCTAACATGGGTACTATATACACGAGAAACACGATGCAGCCTGGCCACGTCGCCCTCAGAAGGAATTTGAGACATCCTGTTACCGATATGTGTACTAGTTTGCCACTTCATAATGAAGTGCTTTCTTGAGACACCGAGACACTCTATCAGTTTACCTATCTGGGATATTTTCGTAATCTACTCTTGACAAGACCCTCGCCACTCCTTCTGTTCAAGATATCGTTTTCGAAAAAGGAGAGTGAGAGATTTCCCAATTAAACTCATGTCATGGCGTGTGTTCCCAACGACCAACATCGTTGTGTGTAGACATTACTTTCTGAATTCTTTGACTGGCATTCTAGAAGTTGAGGAGATGAAGAATGGTGGCACTATTTAGGGCAACACCACTTCCTTATTCTTGACAACGACATTAGAATCTATGTCGAAACGTCGCCTGTACAGAATAAAGGAGTTGTATATCCATAAACATTATCCTTATTCTTCATCACTTCCTGAAGCTGTTCCACTGGTAGAACTAATGCTACCGCCATCAATGATGGGGGGCTGAGGTAATTCACCGCTGTGGGTGTGGGTTAGAGAAACGTCCAGTGTTTGATTGTCGTTAAATATGCCTAATTGAATCAAGTTGTACATGAGTCCAGATAGGGTGATCGGAACTATCATACCGGAGCATAGACTTATGATGTGTTATACAGTGTTTTGTACGAAGGCACCTTTCCTTGATGTAAGTCATAACACACATGCTGGATTTAAGACACGTGCATTTATAATACCGTGGACTCGATGAAGCTTAACAACACATACAATTGCTTGTATTTGGCCTAGAAAATGTCCTACGATACGATCTGGTCAAGGGCATCTTCCAATGAAGGTATAGAAACGTGCCCCAAGGTGTACATGTAGGTGATAATTAGTTTTGGTAACAGGTGATAAATAGACATGATAAAATCTATCCGTTAAATTTTAAACGTGTTCTAGCGCTGACGAATATAGGTACAACATTCTCTAGATCTTCCTTTCTTAAAATAAGATGCATTGCTGTGAATATTTTGTTCAAGTAAACTCAAGATCTCGCGTCTATTCTCTCTACGTTTTTCATTGATACGCAATTAGTGTTTACATGCATTTACTTCTTTGTGTTCGTATATCGTGACACACTTGGATATTTAAAGAAACAACTATTTGTTGAGACATCACAGCCAAGCCCAACTGTTCACTGTTGAATACCACACCAACACTTCTTCATTGATTCATCGCAAAGGAGAATAGGCGATCGTTGCACTGGAGAGTGAGATATGCATTATGCTCGCTCTCAATAATGAACGTCATACGTTTGCCACCCACTGAATTCTGAACAAAGGTATGGTATTATGTATTGATATGGCTTGCCTGGAACGCAGTTGCGGTAGTTGGACGTATGCCTTAATGATGCAATTAACTTCTTTTTGGGAGATGAGACGTGGCTCACGTACTGATATAATGAACGTGTGTATAATAATCGTGAGCAGGGCGCGGATTATTGTTATCAGGGTGTGGATGATGATGGCACATAACAAGGATCCCCAAGGTAGGTGCGACGGTGTCAGCTGGATGGATGGGTGAATAGATGGTTCCCGGATAGAGAGATCACAGCAAAGAAAGCATGTGGATTTATAGCCGCTAGAAGGTAATGGGGTAACGGTGAGACTAGCTGAATGCATATGAGAGTCAGGCATAGGGATGGATGGTAGAAGGAGTGTTAGTAGTACTTGGGCATAGCCTCTGAAAAGACATTGAACGAGAAAGAGGACCAACGAGAAAGATATGTCTAAAGTATGGTCTAGAAGGTAGGCAGATGGACAGTTCAAATAGAAACATGAGCGAGTGAGTGAGTTTATTTTTACGCCGCACTCAGCAATATTCCAGCAATATAGCGGCGGTCTGTAAATAATCGAATCTGGACCAGACAATCCAGTGATCAACAGCATTAGCATCGATCTGCGCAGTTGGAAAGCGATGACATCTGTCAACCAAGTCAGCGAGCCTGACAACCCGATCCCGAATAGAAACATGAAGATAAATGGTCAGTTTGTAGGTATCGACAAATTCATAGTCAAGCAGTGAATTGACATACACGAGTCCAAAGGAGCATTTGTTAAAATAAGACATTGGTAGTTATATATGAAAATATAGATGGCACGACAGAATATGATAATTTTGAGCAGATAATGGATGGTTGGATGACCATGAGAGAAGATACCGAGATAGATAGTAAGTCAGTAGGTAGAAAACTAGACAAACAGGGGGGTATGCAACAGAGAAAATGGATATCAGCATACACGAATCGAAAGATCGGTTAGCAGTGAGATGGAGTCCAGATGGATTAACGAATGGATTAAATTTTGTATATGCATTGTCTGAAATTGGCATACACGTAGGAACCGTGGCACGTGGATGGTTGCGTATAGATCCCAGGACAATTCAATGCATATCTACCAGTAATGAGATAAAATATTTGTCTTGACCTAGCTGATCAACGTTGATAAAATGACTGGCTAAAAGGATTAAATACAGGAGCAAACATAAACAAGGAGTTCCGAGCAAAATTCCACATAATCTTCACTAAAAAACTGAATCGTGTCAACAATTTCAAAACTTGAAAAGACATGTACGTGCTGAAAGCGTTGCAATGTAATGTTGCAATATGAGCCACTTACCTTCACTAAAAAGACATAATTCATAATAAATAGCACCAAGTACACTCATTTACTTGATGGAAACTCATAAAGCTTATCTCAAGCATGATGTTTGCAAATAGGCTACAGCGGAAAGATCATACGGATGCCGGTGCTAATTACAAGGCTGCGTATTTCCGGTTGTAACTTAAGATGCAAAGAAGTTTGGTGGCGCCAACTTTTGACACATTGCCCGAAGCTGTACCGCATGCAAACGTCTGAGCTTACGGATCACCTCCGTTGACGGGTCCGCTGGACTGACGTCACGCTGCTGAAGGTGTGATGATTAAAATCGGGATGAAATGTCACACTGTTTAGACGTAATTTAATAATACGTGTACTTTGATAGGTGATGCTCATGTACGACCAAATCTCATTTCTGTGCATGTTATCAAACTTTGTCTTGACAAAGTGGTGTTCACACTATAGGTCACATATGAAGAAATATGTATCATGTTTTTACTTCCAAGTTACATGAAGCATTAAGGTATCGTTTAGCATTACACCTTTCAAGGTCCTCGTCACAAAATGTAACTTTACGTTTACCAACCTTAGGTGTTAATTATGAGAGAGATTAGGTTATTTGTTTGCTGTTCAACAACTCGCTCAACAATCGCCCTGCTATATGTAGATAATCGAGTCTGGAACAGACAATCCAGTGATCGACAGCATATTAAGCAAGTGGGCACGATGACATGCAACAACATAACCCGCAAGCCTGACCACCAGATCCCGTTAGTCACCTTTTATGATCACCTAGGGTTCTTGAAGTTGTAACCCGGCTCTTCACGAGTCAGTGTGAATACTTTTACTTTGGTTGTGTTATAGTGTGTGAGAGTATTGGAGGGGTAAACTAAAACTGCATGAATTCGTAGACGTTTACGACTTTGATTAAACCAAGTTTTGTTTGTTTGATTGTTGTTTAACGCCGCACTCAGCAATATTCCAGCTATTCGGCAATCGAGTTTGGACCAGACATTCCAGTGGTCAACATTATGAGCATCGGTCTACGCAATTGGGATACGATGACATGTGTCAACCACGTCAGCGAGCCTGACCACCTCGTCATGTAAGTCACCTCTTACGACAAGCATGGGTTGCTGAAGACCAATTCTATCCCCGATCTTCACGGGTAACACATCAAGGTTTATCGTTACCATACGGCCATAACAAAAAAACTACTCTCTTAAGTGTGCCCCTTGATTTATGAATTAACAAAGCATTGTAATGATTCAATATAGGTAACGTGTAATGATTCAATATAGCTAACGTTAACGCCAGAGATGCACATCTGCCGAAACAGGTTCCACTGGGCGTAAAATGCAAATGCGTGGTAAAAAACAGGAATGGGCCACTGAAAATCAGAAATGGCGCTATCTGTTTGGGAAGAGGGCACGCGTGCCTTGCTCTACCGGCAGCAGCCGATCTCCAACAATTTGCATAACATTTGCATGGTTACTAATAAGAACCGTTGCATGTCAATTTCGATTAACTGCTTAGTTAACTTATTTAGTTGTCAGTTGTCACATCGTACCACACCGAAAATCTTATCAACTTATTTTCAGTTAAGTGACTTTAACATTATAGCGCACTATTTTCACCTATAATCAGCGGTAAGGTAATCATCCATTTATACTCGAATATCCAGCTGAGAGGAAGATAAGGTCAGGACGATGTTATTCACATTATTATAGTTATTTTTTCAGTGAGTGTATTCGTTGAAAACGTCTTAAACATCACGATTATGGATTTTAATAAAATATAAAAATAGCATATAAAATACAATAATAATGTATATATATGTAACATAATACACGTTATTCTCAACAGTATCTGACAATCACATTAAGTTCTACTATAAAAGTGAGTACGTATCTACGTGGTAAACGTAAGTATTGCCTGGCAATCAACGCAGACGTCCCTTCTGACAGGACCATACAAAGGAAGAACACGATTTCAAATAACAGAGGAGTGTGCTGATTTGAAGCCAAGGTTTACTCTGATCATGTTTACTATAATTTCTTAATCACCATACCTGTGATCGCTTGTTTGACCAACATGGTAATAAACTTTAAAGGTTGTTCGGAGGTGTTAAATTACTCTCACTCACTCACCCATCCACTCGACAACATAAAATATCAAACTAAAATATCAGTGGCAACTGTTCATATGCTCATGTATGCTCATATGCTCCTTTGATACAAGGTCAGTCAGTGAACCCTTGAAGGTCCGGGTTAGAATGAATCTTCAGGAACCCATGCTTGTCGTAAGAGGCGACTAACGGGATCGGGTGGTCAAGCTCGCTGACATGGTTGACACATGTCATCGGTTCCCAATTGCGCAGATCGATGCTCTTGCTGTTGATCACTGGATTGTCTGGTCCAGACTCGATTATTTACAGACCGCTGCCATATAGCTGGGATATTGCTCAGTGCGGCGTAAAACTAAACTCACTCGATCACTCACTCAGTCAGTGACAGATTCCATCCCGTCTCACGCACTCACTCACTCACTCACTCGACAACATCTTTGATATCAACTAGAATATCAGTTGCAAAGTTTCACATGCTCCAGTCATTTAGTACAAAGTCAATCAGTGACAGATTCCATCCGGAAACACATCCTTTCCTGCACAGCGTGTCTGGACAGCCATCTGTTAACGTTCCATCAATAATCATATCTAGCTAAAGGCAATTATAAAGAATGTAAAAATAGATGACGACGGCAGGTTCTTCGTTTATCCGCGATTCCTGGCTTTTAGGTGATCAAAAGATGGTCACACTCGGGTCAATAAGCCCCTTATCTTGCAATACATATCAAGTAAAATCATTAACCAATCAAGTGTCTGAGTAGAAAACGGATGGGTGGCCTTCTCGCTAATGAAGCAGAACTTGCAGCGTAAGTCCTCTGTGAGGTACAATATTTACGTAATCCTCCCTATCCATCAAGCCAAATGCTGGCAAGTGATGACGCTTAGTAGAAACCAATTCTTTACGCCTTTCCAAATCCTATTAACACTTATAATACGGACGCTCTACCGCAATATAGCGTTTTATCATACTGGCTAAACCGTAAAAATTCCTAATATAAAAGAACAGGAAAAAGAGTTGAAAACGTATTTAGAGGTAGTCAATTAGGTACGTGGTGTTTATAGTCTGATAGATTTATTGCAATAATTTCTTGTTCAACGTCGATGGCTTGGACGAAGGTCGAAGAATTCGAGAGGAAAGCGGTCTCACCAGTGTTGGAAAAGAAGTAGTTTCTGCGATCAAGGCATTACAAGTCTTTTCTTAAGCTCCCACGTTGCTTTGATATTAAAGGAAAATTTCACGGTTTCATGTGTCGTAATACCCAGGATATAATGCACGAAGACCAATAACACCGAAGGCATATTTTAGCAATATGGAAAAGAACGGAGAACGGGATATTTTTCGCAATTTTGATGTATTGCCCATATTAAAGAATGCAATAATGGGCATATGTAAAAACACATACCTGTTCGTCTATTAGTGAAGGGGTGTACCATGACGCTGTCTACAATAACACGCACAGTCTCATTTGTACTCAGTCGTGAATGTACGTAAGATATTTTCTGTGACGTCATAAAGTCGCAAAATAGAAATAATTCTAAAACTAAAAGGTAATTAACTGCTGATGCGTGTTATCACTACCAACGGGTAATACTTTATGTTTTACGTTCAATTTGAATATAAGTGGAATCTTACAATATCATTTTAGATACTTAAGAATTGACTAGTTTTACGTTTAGGGAGGTGCAAGTATAGAATGGTGGGTGTGCCAACCTTTCAGTAACGGAAACACATTGCCATTTAGAAAGTGGTCAAATGTAATTTATGCTAGCTATATTTATGACTACACTTTCTCAGTAAAGTACATAGTCTAGTACTTTTATTATGGATTTGAACCCATACTCTCAGAGTCAGGCACCTAATCGCCAGCACACAAAGTCGGCCATCTAACCCACTCATCCATCTAACCAACTCAATCCCGGATGGGACTCACCGTAACAAAAGTACCAGAATCGGTAATATACTGAGAGAGTGTAACCCCAAATATAATACAAGTTATACTTTCAGTAAATATAAATATATTTAAGTCAGTTCTCATAAATACGTTAATAAACAATAATAGCATCACAAACTGTCCACAATGAAATGAAATCTGCTTCACACGCCAGTGCAACAATGCAAGACCAGCTCCGCACACTCTATCACAGCAAATAAGGAGACATCGGGTGACGGGACCACGAAAGTTTTTGGTGGGTTGTGGAATCATATACGCAAAAGAAATACCCTGTTAACGAATGAAATGGAATGTTTGCAATTATTATGTATTTACGATCAGATGGATATATGCGCTTGTATTTGATAGTGTTTTTAACTGTCGCTCATCAAGTAAGAATATTTGAATACTTAATGCTTACATCTACATGTCGGCAACATTTAATGATCTGAATAAAACTCGACGATGTCACAATATGATGATGAAAAGCAAGCATACCACATTTCGAAACAATGTGGATACTGATTCCTGGGTTCTATTCTGACTTTGCAATCTGTACATCTTATCCACGATTTCACATAAAATTGAGCTGTGTCAGCAATAATCCGATGACACCAGATGCTGATTAGCAACGGGATGAAAGACAAAATAACTTTGTAAAAGTTATAGAGGTGGGCAGACTATCATATGATAGCATTAAAACAGTGAGGATTAAAACTGATCTTCAGCAACCAATCCTTCTCGTAAGAGTCGACTAACGGGATCAGGTCGTCACGATGGCTCACTTGTTTGGTGCATGTCATCATATCCCACTTGCGTTGCTCGTCATGTCGATCACTGGGTTTCCTGGTCCAAACTCGCTTATTTACAGACCGCCTTCATATAACTGGGAAATTGGGTGCGGCGTTAAACATCAATGAAACAAAAACAAACGAAAACACAACAATAGTGTGCTGTTTATATAGCTACGCTTTTAGTCATTTTAAGAAATACGTTCAGTATCAAAATGCATGATTACTAACTTGCATAGGTAAAGGATGCCCTGTTGGTCTACAGAAACGACGTCATTTTGTCACCATTATGCCTTAGGAGTTTCTGCTCTGTGTGTAATCGGCATATGTTCACATGTTATGTAGATAGATAACGTTGTTTTCCAGTCTGATACCCAAGCTGATACTAGCATCAGCTTAAGTCTTCTTGCGCTTAAGTTTCAATGCAGACGCCTCCTGATTCACGTGCCTATGAATGCAGATGCGGGAAGTCACTACTTACACATACATGCAGTGCACAAGGCTGTAACCGGCAGTAAATTTACCAAGAATGTATTTCTACTTACTTGCTCATTCTGTGCACAGTGATGAACCCATTATCAGAGTATTATATGTATGTTTAAATTATATCCCGACATGTGCAAAATGCTTATTTTCATGCAGGCAATTGCCATGAAATTTACTGTTGATGAGTAGGAGAAGCAGCTTTCACAGAAAGCCATAAACATAATGAAGAAAGATTGGATCGCGTTAACACCCAGCAGAGCTACTCAATGCACATAGGCATAATGAGACCTTTCTTACACAGCTTCATCCCCAAACCCTGTGTACTGAATGATGCGCCAAGGGATCCTCAGCGTGTTTTACATGCAGTTGTAACAGGTGAACTATATATATACTTGCTAGCGTTCCCTTATCAATTTACAGACAAAGGATACCCTGGGGCAATGATTGCCATGCAGGACTGTCGAGATCTCTTGCACAAAAGCCCAAAGAGTCAAACGTCATGTCACAAGTGTACGAGAACCGTCGCTGGGAACCTGAACAGTGGCATTTGGCTAAGAAACGGGAGATGTGTCTCATTTGTCAGTGGGTGACAGTTTGGTATTATTATGTACCAATTAGGATGGGCAGTCATGGTATCTGTGTCTTGTTTAAGTTACAAAATTCGAACAAAATTTCTTGATCCGGGTATCAGATATATCAACACCTTTGAAGTGAAAGACAAGAGGGTGAGATTCAAAATCATTCTGCCAAATCGTTCTGTTTGTAATAGGTAAAATCTTGTGGCTTGAGTGTAAAACGTACGTTAAATCGGCTTCAGTTGCAGAGAAATCAGTGATGTCATTTGACTGTGACTTCATAAAAACGTATGGCATGGCGATGGTCTACAAAGCATTGTCTTGCTATGTCTTGTTGAACCCAAGTGTGAGTGATAAATGTTTTTCGTGATTAAATTGTCCAGTACTAGATGAAATATGAACCTAAGAAACCTTCACCTTCTTCCTATAGATCGGACAGTGGGGTAGCCTAGCTTGTCACGCCAATAACTAGGTTTCGATTCCCCACGGAGCCCGTTTTTTGGTATAACTGATATTGCTGAAACGGCGTAAAACAATACCCACTCACTCATACAGAATGTCAGGAGCATCAATATACTATGGAGGTAGAAATATATTCATTCAAGGCTTGAGAAGACTTATTCTGCCTGGCATATATGTGTATGACCAACATGCTTCTGTAAGCATTTCTTGAGGCTCATTATACATACAAAAGAATATTGTGAATGACTCGCTCCCAGACGTGTTATCCACCAAAACCACATCAAGGATATAAAATTGACAGCACGCAAGCCACGACTTCATTATTTCTAATAATCATTGACGCAGATATAATACAGGTCAGGTGCGAGGTACGATAATACAACCATTGCAGTGAAAACTAAACGCATCCACAACGAAAGGTCTTCTTCAAACTGCGCCTTAGTGTTGGCTTCAGCGCACGCCTCTCTAGTTTGTGTTGGCGAAGCATGTGAGACTCCACTCTGCCGGAGGACATGACTGCGCGCTTGTCAGTCAACAGTTGGCATTACTTCTAAAATCGATTCCTCAACCCGTTTCTGGTGTCTGTGGAATACACAGTCGCACTTAGCACGTATCAGTTGGAGCAGGTTCTAAAAGTATTCGTGCATGTTGTAATTTACCAGAAATATCATGCTTACTGTCTATGACTGTATCTGACAATGAACTGAACCAGATGGCAGGGATATCCCTCAACCCAAATAAACTTTGCTTCTCGAGACTTGCACACGACGGCTTTGCTCCTTCCTGTGAGGCCCGTGTTTCAAAATAGATCGTATCATACCGAGGGTATTTCGGGGATTATGGAACGAACCGATAATACCCTGATATTACCGTTTACATCAATTTTGTTGTTAGTTTTACAAGGATTTTAAAGGTTAAGTTGTCCTGTTGCTGCTTCTTGTATTTCCTTTTGCTGTCGTCTTGTGTAAAACATAATTGTGTAATAAAATTAACATCAATTTTGGAAGGAGCAATTCACGAGCATATATTTCCTGAGTCTGAAATATCAAGTGCTTTGAGTGGCCACTATGTGTATATGGGTCTTCGACTGTAACTGTATCTGAAAATACCCTTCCCATATACATGGAAGTAAAATCGACATTATATATTTAAAAGTAAACTAATGATGCATTTTTATGCCTTGAAAATGACGACATAATTTAAAAGATGTCTAATTTTCTGTTCATGTCATGCGTTTTCTTAAACATATTACTTCTTTACTGATCTGATTACACAAGTCAGCTCGTACCCATACATTGGTTACAATTCTTCTTGCCTGTAAGCTGAGGGAACTGCAACTTTTGTAGACGTTATATTCCTTTAACCCATACTTATTTTCTTGAATCGCCATACCTACAGTACGCTTGACTGAAAATTGCATGTTTGACACCTTACAATTCCGCTCAACAAGCAGAACAAACAATCATGTTGTCTGAAGCTTCCTCGAAAATGAAACCACTGTGGCTCCCAAAAGGCACCATTATTCATTTCTTTACATTTCATTACACTCTGTACATAACATTCTATCAGCGAGGTGCATGCTTGACATAATGGCATTTACAAATCTTACTTTTGTCGACCTAAGACTCTTTATCTAGCAGAGCGTCAAATCGTCACGATTTATTTCCATGAAGGACTATAAAACGGTTTCATGTTCACCACTGGATCCCGAGGCAGATAAGGCCGTTAGAGTTTATTTTGTTGGCGATGAAATTACCTCCTCTGTCAAAGTTTCCTTCTTCAGTTATCTAGATGAGATTGTCTATGTTTGGCTTATCGTGTACATGGATCTCCTCCAAAGCATTCTGTATCATGTGGCAGGTTACAACAACACTTTTTGAACAAACGCAATTTATTCTGAGGAGCTCCTGATGGAAACTCATCTTGGTTGATTGTCTTTGGAGTTACACGAATAATAACATGCATGTATGTACAATTTTACAACATCTTAAATTGAAATTTTTTAAATTCCCAAATTCGGTTTGATCCGATGTGAGCCAATACGATTGGTAATACTGTCCAGAAAATGTATTTGGAATATATGTATATTTTATGAAGATCTTAAGCACGTTATTAGGGGAACAAACTTTGCTACATTTAGGATTAATGAACTGTAACATCTTCACTTCATTTAAGTCATAAGGGGCGGTGGGGTAGCCTAGTGGTTAAAGCGTTCGCTTGTCGAAAGAAGACCCGGGTTCGATTCCTCACACGGGTACAATGTGTGAAGCCCTTTTCGCGTGTCCCTCGCCGTGATATTGCTGAAATATTGCTGAAAGTGACGTTAAACTAGACTCAAACACTCACTCATAAGTAAATGTCAAGGTTGATACTTGCGCGCATGCTTGCGTCGTCCTGGGGCTGTTATGTTCATTGATGACAACGCGGTAAGCATGTAGGGAACGTGCGTGTATGTTTTGTTTTCGTCCTAAATAGAACACATACATGTGCACACAATCTGTACAGAAGCGCTGGAATGAGAGCAGTATCGACATTTACGTCCCCGCATCTTGAACTGTAGCTAATACAAGCAAGGGTTCCTCGCCTAGAGACTGTGGTACCCAGTTGTTATGGTGCATTTAGGAGTGATGAGCATTCCCTACCTGGATTTTACGTGCAGTGATAATTGTTCTGGAGCATACATTGGTTAAAACTTGTAAGTATCTTGCCAGCAGTGGCTAGGTAGTGTGACGGTACGTGTTTTCCGGACTATCATTTACTGAAGTGCACTTGGCACAAAGCCGATGTCTAAACCCCTCGATCAAACTGTACAGCTTCTGAATGCGTAATATATGATATAATATTTTTGAATATGTATGTAGAGTGCATAATCAGTTTCATAAGCCATTACCCATCTTTGCCATATGCATTTATTACCTCCGCAGCTGACGTGGTAGTCGCAATTAATATATAGTAACTTCCATTGTACGCAGATATTGGTAACATATTATTGCATCTGTTTGAGTTTCAGTATATACCTTCTTCTTATATCATAGCTCACCTGTGTTCCAGGTCGTATTCATTTCATGCTTGTTGTAATAGGAGACTATGATTATCAAAGGATTGGACTGACGGGATCAGATAGTTGATGCATTATCGTATTTCAGATGCATAGATCGTTTCTTATGATGTCAATCACTGAATTGCCTGGTCCAGACTCGATTTTTGACATATATTTATATTGACTAAATATTGCTGAGTGCGACGTTAAACATGGTATATAATGACTGTAAGCCATGGGTGTGATACTAATATATAAATAGTTTCATTATTACAATACGAACATCTTGTTCGTGTTGGTTGATCTAACCTATCTATGGTTGTTGCAAAATGATGTAAAAATACACACGTTTCAAGATATACCCACAACCAACAATAGAGCAACACGCTATTTTAGTACGTAACACAATAGCCTTGCAGTACCAATGCCAATGGTTGAACCCCCCCGTACTAGTTTTACGGTAGGTAAGTTACCTGCTTGTAAGATGGATGTTACCGTATATATCCGTTTAAAAAGATATCATTTTAGTAAAGGTGTCTAAAGGCTCCGAACACATAAAATCAGACTCATGCATGCATAGATATGTATTGACATTCTAAGGTATCAAGAGGTTCTAATGTGGGTGTTGATTATTAGACCGTGATTTTGTATGACCATAATATTGGTCATATAACCCTTCGATTTTCATCACAACTTCCATATCCTTGTCTGATATAAAGCTAATGAATACACGCGATTTAATGGCTACACAGTTTTACATGGCACACATATGCCATTTCTGAGACCTTTCGTTAGACTTCCAGGCTACCAGAGGCGAAAGTGGATTACAGATTTGTCAAATATTAAATTGGTAGATATCTGATATGCAGCAAAACCGACTCAAAGAATTTCCGAACAGATTAAACATGCCCAAGCGTGTTATGCAATTGCTAACTTGAGTTTCTCTTCACGCAAATATGTCAGAATCATTTTCTGGCCTGCTACAATGCATAAATTGGCTGATTACTTTGCAATTCCAACCTCAGCGTATGTCGGAAAACATCGCTGTTACCATATTTCTCACTGTGACCTTTCCTGAACTCCATTTAAATTTCATTGTTGGCTCAGCCAACTCCTATTTGAGCTGAAGCTTATGTCGTGCTGAATTTTGATAGATTATGAATGTTGCATAATGTAACAGTAATGTTGGAGCGTAATTGTTCGTCACAGTCTCAATTCCATGTGGAATTTGATTAATTTTCATTGTTGATTGAATGTATTAATGGCAAGACTTAAAGTAGGTATATCCTGGGTGTTTCTGTGTACGGGCATGTGCCAACAACATCGTGCAGCTGTAACATTGCTGAAACAAATATATAATCGCGATGTAGTCACAAATGTACGGACCGCCTCCGTGGTGTAGTGGTTAGAGCGTCCGTCAGGGGGGAGCGGAAGGTCGCGGGTTCGATCCCCGATCGCGTCATACCAAAAGACGTTAAAATATGGTACTTGTTGGTCCCTGTCTGGCGCTCGGCATTAATGGGTACAACAAGGACTTGTCGGCTCGGAGTCAGTATAATGTGTCTGAGTGGGGTATTTATGCTTCACTGCGGCATGGTATCTCAGTGTGCTAGCACTATAAAACCAGCTTCAGTCTGGGCTAGTACAAGCAGCTGCACATACACATACACACGCATGCACGTCGTCATATGAGCGAAATATTCTCAAGTACGACGTTATACCCAATTTCACCTCACCTCACCTCACAAATGTACAATCGACTCTGCTTTTAGCAGAGATTCCTTATGGATGTGGAAACTGTTTCGTCGCTTCTATTTACAAAATTTAGAAATATGTTACAGAACATGTTATATGAGACGAAAACCATACTTTCACTGAAATGAATGAATGATGTCGTGAGATGTCGTTGACGTATCCCGGGTTATGATAACTGAGAGTTACATTAATGTTCACATATAAGCAACTTTGAAACTGTGAAGGTGCCCAATGTATCTCTGTTGCTGCAAGTGGCCTCTACTTTCAGAAGAGAGCTGTTATGATCATCGGGAGGATTCTGTTACTACCATTGTATGGTACAAACGCAATGATTGATGTAGCAAACCTCTTGATATATCTCTTTTGTAATTATTTTGTGATACCCAAATCTTTTTATCGGCTTATATGTCTACAAGAAGCACACTTATTTTCCCAATTTGCCTTTAAGGTCGAGAGTTCAAAATCTATTCCTTCCTGAAACAGTACTTGTAGATGGCACAGACTAGAGCTTTGGTCCACTCGTAACCCCTCTCCAAAGTGACGTCCTTCCAACAAAGCCCACACCCTGCAATTTGTGCGTGAACGTGTGTTTACCCAGTCGTGCCAACCTATCAACACGTGTGGTCACATGTGTTTCTGTTAGTCAGACATAAAAAAATCAATTGTACTTTTCTTGAAGCACTTGCTCATATCTTGAAACTCAATTATACTAATTTGCTTACTTTTGGTTGGTTATACTTCCCTTGTTAAATCTTGTTATCATTTTGCACAATTACTGGTAAAATGCAACAATAATTTCAGTTACATCAAAAGCATATACTCTTGGACAAAATCTGGAACCGATGCCAGAATAAACCTAGCTGTATTTCTTGGCCCCTGGGACCCGATGCCGACGCTTGTCAATTATGTGACGAGGAAGAGATGGCAAGGCAGGAAGTGAATTATGATTATATAAATACCTGGCGATTAAATCCATATGAGACAAATAGACCACCTGTGTCTGCCTACACGAATTGTTACGATTTTTTTACTCCCCGAAATATTAAATAACCATCATTATTTTGTATTGCATTGCACTTTATGCTATCTCAAAGTCCAAAGTCAACAGAGAAACTGCAAATTCGATAGAACAAGACAATCTCAACCGTTGAACACCAGGTACCAAGCCAATTACTTTTGACCTTTACTCGGTAATTTACTGTCTGCAACAGAACATTAGTTCGGTCATACAGGATCCATAACAGCCATGCTTTTAATAAGACCAAAGCATTCATCAACTTTTCCACAGAGATACTGCCTGTGGGAATCAATGTCCTACAGCAGAGAAACCCAACAGCTACTGAAGTAAGAACTTAGCCCAATCATGGATTGGATAATCTAAGTATTTTGTTTTTCATCATTCATTTCGAATACAGCTAAATGTTCTTTAGTCCACCTAATAAAAATCCCTATTACTACCGTTTTGAAGTGATGGCGGACATATGCATACATTACAGCTACCGCCAGAATTTGTCTCTTGATAAAAAATAGCTAAAGTTTTTAAACTCTTTGTATTAATGCCAGGGCCATTTGTAACAACCGAAATGTTAAATCAATGTGCCATTATTTAGATACAGCTAAATTGAGTTGAGTTCAATAAAATGAAAGATCAAGGGCTGAATTAAACAACACTGAAGCGACGCGTAATCGCCTATATCATATAATGGATGTTGTTATAACCTTCTTATAACAATCCAATAAATGTTCAAATGAGGTCACCAAACAGGAACTACTTCTCCGATTGAGAGAGGGGTTTCCTGACGTGTCAGTACTTAACTAAAGAAATGTGACTGCTAATGATATGGCACTATGTAATATATGGGCCAATTTACTGGGGCATTGTATTAATACGTGGTTCCTAGAGATACTTAAGAGAATGAAAATACACCATTAACTTATGAATGGCAGTATATGATTAATATCTTATTACCCTTGTGTGTTGGCGTATCGTAAATTTGGGACACAGACGCACTCAACTAGTAATATCTATTTACCCTTCATTAGACCACATCTTCATCCTGATGGATCTTAAACACTTTCTTATCGAAGGATTTGACGACTAAATGTTAGCGATTTGTCTGCAGTTTCCATTGTTTTCCCATCATTGATCGAGGTACCAGACTTCATCATTTGGCTGAGTCAGCTTTTCTGTGCCCCGTCATGTTAGTGTTGAACACACAATTCACCGTGCCTTTGGTGGGGAATGCGATCTCACTTGAAGCCAAGTAAAGGGTGCAGAAAAAGTGTTTCAGCAATTTGTACGATCTCTTTTGCGAGTATTAGGAGAATAAGTGTGTACCTGTGGACTACGTCAAAAGAGGTGCCAGGTTTTCCGAGTACTTTTGTCATCTGATCATTCAGCAGTTCCAGGCAAACTGAAGTAAGACTTGATGTTTATTATTTGTTTGATAATAGTATGTAATTGTAGTTTCTCTGATTAATTTGTGGTCAGTGGAAACCAATTTCTGAAAAAGAAGATTCATAATGAAATCCTATCAATGTACTGGCTTCAGTTACATTTGCAGGGGCTTGCGAATGCCTCCGACATAACGGTATATTTGTGTTATTTTTATGAATAGGTACATGTTTATAGATTCTTATCGGTGACAGTTACTTTTCGTATTGTATATAGTTTGCCATCGTCAAGTGTAAATTGTATATACATGTATCGATATGTGATGAATCCATGTATCGGAATTACAATGTATAGTCCCACGCTACATCATATCTTATTTTACCTCACACATAAATGTCGTTTTCTGATTGGCTAAGGCAATCAAGGTACCCCGCTTACAAGCGAGTAACATTTTCTATGTTACCCGCTGGAAATGCCGAACTGTGGGAATTCGTTTGGTACTTTGTGTTAGTGGTGTTTGGGCTGTTGCCTAACTCCAGTACTCCTCAGTATGATCAATACCCGTGCTTCAAACAGTTCAAAATTAACATTAAGGTGTTCGGTAAGATAAATACGTTGTTCACTGGTCACTCGGGGGCCCATGGGTTGATGCACCCTCTATGTTTGTTATGTTATCAACAAACATAGAGGGTACATCAACCCATGTCCACCTCGTGACCAGTGAACAACTTATAATAACTCAGTCCTACATTTACCTGTGTGCAAGTGCAAGTGAGTAAGTGAGTTTTGTTTTACGCCACTTTTAGCAATATTCCAGCAATATCACGGCGGGGAACACCAGAAATGCGCTTAACACATTGTACCCATGTAGGGAATCGAGCCAGGGTCTTCGGTGTGACGAGCGAACACCTTAACCACTAGGCTACCCCACCGCCCCACAAGACCCGTTGAAGTTCCGAGATAGAATTAATCTAGCGAGATAGAATTAATCTTTAGTTACCCATGCTTGTCGTAAGAGGCGACTAACGGGATCGGGTGGTCAGACTCGCTGATTTGGTTGACATGCCATCGGATCCACATTGCGTAGATCGGTGCTCATGCTGTTGACCACTGTAATGTCTGGTTCAGACTCGATTATTTACAGACCGCTCCCGTAAAGCTGGGATATTGATGAGCACGACCTTAAACAACAAACAAACAAACCAGTCCATCCTGTGTGCAAATGTGTCCCTCGTTTGTTACATTACATGACTTGCTCCTGCTCCTTCTCAGATTCTCAAATTAAATATTTCAAAAGTAAAATGATGTTATAACACCTCAGCAAGTAAGATGCTTAGCATAGCCTTCTAGACGTCAACACATATGTATAGAAAGCAATGCATTTTTAAGTAGCTGGACGCGACATACAACATGAGTGTTTCTTCATTCTGACCACAGTCGTAACAGAATAACAGAGACTTTGTAATAGGAAAATGAAGTCTGAAGACATCCTGTGGTCGGTATCGCTACAAGAATTGTGAATGTCTTGTGTAGAATTAGCGATTGAATCATTCAAAGGCTGACTCTGTATGAAATAATGATTAGGTCTTCTTTCTCGGCCTACACAATCGATACCTATTGCAAGATTCCCCCTGGGATCATTTTGTTAATCCTTCATGGCGTGAAAATCGTGGTCAAGTTCATCTACAAAGCCAACATGAAACATGAGAGAACCACAAAAAGATGCCCTCCACACTTCAAAAAGGTTGGACGGATTTATTTTCCAATCGGAATGGGTTTGTTACAACAGAAGTCAAATTACACTGATCGCCGTTAATCAAATGCTATTCCTAATTGCCCACGTGGACGTGCAAGCGTTTGGACGAAGTCACAGAAACTATTTCTCTCAAGGGTTTTGCCAAAGTGATTGTGTTTAGTAAAGGTCCTACAATTGCGTTAGTTAAAATTCGCTTCCATATGAAAAAGCCATAGCTTTGCGTGAGTTGGGGAGTAATCTTATTTAAAGATGCACGGCATTTATACAAATCGAGGCGGCAAGCTGGACACTTTATAATTCGATATAGATCCTCTGCCCTGAAACATGATGGCCGGGACGTCGTCTCGAGGTTTAGATTAGATTCCAAGTTTCACCATGCTATGTTCAAGTGCCAGCTAATAACACCAATTCAGTCATTCCGAAAAATTAGCATCACCGAAGAAGCTGAATTACAAGGTTTTTATCCTAATTTGTGATACGCCGAATAAAAAGGTCCAACGAAAAAAAGGACCGGCTTATTTCTAAGCGTGTTTCTTCGATCTCTAATACTTCTCTTGAGCCTATATTCCTGTTTCGCACATTCATGTGTAATTCACCGGGAATAATTGATCGCAAAGTACTGTAGTTGTCCGTATGTCCGTGTCTGTCCATAAACTCGGATTTCGTCGGCTGAAAGGATTGTCGTAAAACATTAGGAGAATGTTTAGCACCATAATGGGAGGGGAATTTGTTTATGATTAACAACAACGCATATTTACCCAAATAATATGTTTAAATAACTTATCAGTTCCCAAATGATCTTAGAAGATTACCTTCGACACGACGTGAAATAAAGAATAGGGACAAAAGTTTGGTAAAAAATATACATTTTCAAGAACAACCTTTGTGTCTGAGCTTGAGAACTTTATCGGAATAGTTGGTACCGTGAAATCCTTTGTAAATATTCAAAGACACGATAAATATTCCACATTCCTCGCATATGGTACTACTGTATTACTGCATCCTTAAAAACCTGGTACCGCTGCATCCGTTCACTCTCGTTTCTCTACACCATCATATGGAATTCTTACTCCTGATACCATCACATCTTCACACTCTCAAATCCTCACAGAACATCCTAATACCCTAAAACCCGTGCGCCCTAATGCTATCTAATATATGATACGTGCTGCCGTCCGTTGACATCCTTTCATCTTTGTTCCTTTATATCTTCATGTAGCAACCTAACTCCTGATGCCATCACATCTACACACCCTGACATCCCTACAGGGCAACCTTGCATCCTAACATCCTGATACCCTAATATCCATGCGCCCTCAATGATATCTTAATATGTGGTACCTGCTAGTGCCCGTTGATGTCCGTTCACCTTTTGGTCCTTTACATCATGTAGCAATCTAACTCCTGATGCCATCACATCTTCACACCGTGACATCCTCACAGAGCACCCTCGCAACATCCTTCTACCCTGATACTCGAACGACCTCAGTGATATCTCAATATATGGTACCTACTACCCTCCGAGGACATCCTCAGCCTTGACACCTATCTCGGACTCGAGGACACTGCTAGTGATGAAGCTAATGTTCTGACATATATCGGTACCGTTACAGACGTGGTCCACGACATGACATTTGACAGCTGGGCAACATTCATGAGTATCGTGGCTAAAAATGTCGGCTCATGGAACCAAATGTGTATATTATATTTGTGTAACTATGTCACACACCATGTAAATACAGTTTTCATATTTTCCTTCGTTTCTGATAACCCTGTTTCATTTTCATATGCATATATTTGTTTCCATTGCCACTGACAAGTAATGTAATGTAACGACATTGCATGTAGTCTCCAAATCTTTGGGGGAATATAGAGTATTCATTCATTCATTTATAGCAACAAGCCCAATTACTAAATGACTAATAGCATCAACACACAAAATAGTGTTCATGAAAGGATAAATTATACTAATTCTTCAAAATAATAGTGTTTCCGTATTCAGAAACAAACGCACAATTATTCGTGAGGACTAGCTTCAGAACATTACTTCAAATACTTAAATACATTTTGTTGAGAAAATAATCTTATGATTGACAGGAAAGGATACGAAGGACAGCGTAAGCGTTCAGTATTTGATCAATGCTACTGGTAATGTGAAACACAACGAGCATGATGTCGTTACAAATTGTAAATGGAAGTCTGAAATCCATCATGTCATGCACAAGTGCAATTTACGCAACCATTTCTGAAATGGCGTATGTCTGTATTTCGTCAGTGGATGGGATTAATAGGATGTACGTTAAATACTATCGCAAATAACTGAAATTTTCCGATCAAATTTTGAAATCCCCTTTGTGAAGACATCAGCAACAGTTTGCCGGTCTTCTTACTATCGTGTTGTTTCGACAACCCTATAACATCGCCAAGGGACTCTTGGTACAAGTATCTGTAACAAGCTTATGATTTGGGGCACCGTATAGATTTCTCTGTCAGTAATTCCCACAATTTGCATTCATCATGTTTAGTTTCATATAAATGAGACGTTGAAATAATCTTCAGTGACAATGTCAGTCACTAGGTGCACACCATTAGCGCAGTAATAACGACAAAGCAGCTATCAGATAAATGAGTTTAACGGAACTCGTAGATGGTTATCATTTCGGCCTGAAAATAGTCATCATTACCAGCCTTCAAGAACTTTCCTAACCGAACCTGCCAATCATCACCTTACACAAGTAAAGCCTATTCAGTCCCAAGCCATTTCGTTAAACTGACCCAAATAGATATGAAGTATTGACATGTCGAGTTATTAATTTCGCGCGTTACCTACACTGAATACCGCTTAAATGTCCGGGTCCATTGTGGACTCAGGGAGAAGTCGTTCAGGAAGAGAATTTACCAATTCGGTCCCGACAGAGTTTGTAAATGATCTGGACGACTCGCCTGCATGTGTCCTGAGGTCCTCGTGGACCAACGACGAGGTATTATCTCCACTGACACTTCATTACCCTGGTAAGCAGTGTTCAGTTCAGTGTCCACAAGACTGATTATTGTTCGACAGGTCTTTAACAGAAAATTCATTTGCATCTGACGCAAATCGTTTTGCAAGTAATTATCTCATCTCATCCTCTTGGATTTTTCAGATAAATGGTGTCAGCATATGATCGACTGAATGAGAAGGAAACAGACCTCCCACCTGAGTAAATACGTCAATGTTATAGTCGTCAACTCAGGCAAGAGCAAGTAAAGGATGATCCACTAATTTTCTGCCTCTACACGTTGCAAATTGACTGTGATAATCACGTCGTTGTGTTCGAGTAATGCGTTGAATACCCATCGTCTTGTTCCGACCTACTGCTCAAACAGGGACCCCGGTGGCATCTTATGCATCAAGTTCGAGCACAAGGTTCTACTTTCTACCAAATTCACTTTGTAGTGGCACGGACACTCGGGCACAATCAGCAAGAGGTCGCAACAAGCAAGACATCTGCAATGTTATAAATATAACACCATCAAACGATATGGTGTTTTGAGGAGGGCATATAGACACGAGTTGAATTATAGGTGTACGAGCAAGTACAATCTTGTAAAGCGATTTCCAATCTGCGAGGATCGTAGGCGGAACTGAAGCAGTCGTGGTTAGCCAGTGTTAGGTTCAACATGGATGTAATGGGTATAAACGTCACTGTTGATTCTCTGAGTGGAAATATGACTTCTAACGACACCGGTGATAATAAAACCAACTGTTGGAATGAATACTGTCAGACTGAAGAAGAATATCTGGACGCAATCAAAGATCATGCGTTCCCCAGAGCCTATGAATGGCCCATCATCATTGTGTTCACATTGACCTTCATACTAGGACTTGTTGGCAACTTCTTGGTGGTGTACGCAGTTTGGAAGAATCACAGCATGAGGACAGTAACCAATGTGTTTATAGTGAACCTGGCTCTTGGGGACTTCATGGTGATTCTTGTGTGTTTACCTTCGACCTTGATATCAGATGTGTCACAGACCTGGTTCCTGGGATCAGCGCTTTGTAAAATACTGATATTTTTACAGGTAAGTAATTTACATATAATGTAAGCATACATTTCATGGCGTCATTTGAAAGTTCAACTGCCTAAAGTGGGTGGTTGTCAGATTCTACAACCGTCACAAATTGGATTGTATGGAACGTATATTGTTTTATAGAATGACCTCTCGGGAAGACAAACTATACGAGATGACCTGACACAGTATGGCCATGTTGTTACATCAAGCTGTTTGTATATTTTGTTTGTTTGTTGTGTAACCCCGTACTCATAAATATTCCAGCTAAATGGCGGCAGTCTGAAAATAATCGAGTCTGTACCAAACAATCCGGTGATGAACATCATATGCATGGATCTACGCATTTGGGAAACGATGAGTTGTGTCAGTAACCCTGAGCACCCGATCTCGTTAATTGCCTCTTACGACAAGCATGGGTTGTTGAAGACCAATTCTAACTCGGATCTACACGGGTATCACACCCACCTGCCACATGTTAGCTTATGTGCATGTTGATACACTAAACCCATGTTTACTACTACCTTGCAGCAACAATGTATCTACTGCTGTCAGTTCTAATTCATTGCTAAAACAGCTCTACAGCGTCACTAATGGTGAGTGTGCGAACTGTGTTTGACGCCGTCCTCACCAATAATCGGACACTGTCACAGTAGGGTACTTCAGAAATGACGCCACTCATACTTCCCATATGATGTTTCGCAACCAGGCGTTTGGAGTCACGAGCAAACACTCTAACCTTTAGACTACTCAAACGCCCATCTTCTGTTATATATAATGTATTAAGACTGTGTCCATGATGTGCCCAGAGGATCTGTCACGTTTCGTTGGTCAATATCAGTCAGACCTTCGGAGATTACAAAATGAAATGTGCTCTGAAAATCTGGGTTAGAATGATCTTCAGCAACTCATGCTTGTCGTAATAGGCGATAAACGGTCGGATGGTTAGGTTCGCTGTCATGGTTGACACATGTCATCGTATCCCAATTGCGTAGATCGATACCCTTAATACCAGTCAATGTATTGTTTGATCCAGATTCGATCATTTACAGACAGCCATCATATAGCTGGAAATTTGGTGAGTGGCACAAGAAACAAACAAACAAAAATAAATGAATGAATAGTAATCTTAATCCCATTTTCTTGTCAAAATAGTGGTTTAGCTTTTTTCATCAATGTGAATATCCTTGTAATTCTTTTACCAGCAATTGTATTTCATTCTGACACTCCCACACACTTGGAGTTATATCACCGTATTGAAGCGTGCGGGCATCAATGGAAATTCTTTAAGTGATTATCCCTAAACAATAATCAGGAAATCTGAGTCCAGTCACTATAATTCAAGAGGGAAATGGTTGGAATGCCATAGCCCTTCTCGTGGGATCATAGATTCATGTTAACATCCATGAACGTGTCTGGACAAGACGGTCTAAAGGCACAAGGGTAAAAACTTCATCGATTTCTGAACTATACCGTTTCATAGAAATCAAACTGAATATCTTGATGATACATATTGGTTTCTGGCTCTATGAGAGGATTGATAGAATTCTACACGTTCATGCATTTGTATGTGGCCATATACCGACATTTGTCTTTGCCTCAAGTGAATACGCTAAATGTTTAGATGAGCATTCTGTACACGAGCGCAACAACACACTGGTACAAAGTCACGGTAACATGATTCATTTACTTTAATAACATCATATAAACCAGTAGTTAGTCAGGTGTGGGTTAGTACAAGGGAATGCCATGAAGAGCAATTTATATGTACATTTATATGGACGAAGTTTCCTCAATGAATTTAGGAAAGCATGTTTCGAAGAAATCGAAGCTTCATTTTATCCCAAAAAAATTAAATGTAACATCAGAGTTTCTTTTCAAAATTATGACTCCATCGAACGTGCAAATGACAAGTTAAGATACAGTCTACACCAAGTACATGGATCAAGTGTTATTCAATAAGTGATAAATCATCCGCCAACCTGAAAACAGCCTGTACATTATGCCAGTCAACAGGTTCGATCTTTGGAATGGGTACACGCTATTTTACTCAGGCTTGACATCTGGCACTTCAACTACTATGGGAGGGATTGCACCAGCGTTAACCTCGTACAACATGCAATTAAACCAACTGCCCTTATCTCAGACTATCAATGTACACTGTTTGATGTACTGACTATATAATCGTGATGAATTAGGATATGGGCAACGCTATACATTGAATGGGTAAAACAGTAGTGGTAGAGGACATGTAGATTATTCCAGTTGGCCTCACCATAAAGGAAACGTCACCACTCACGAAGAAATGGGGATTAAGCTCAATGGGTTCGTCACAAGAAAACTTTAATACGGGACAGAGCGGGTTCCCAAAAAATCAGTAAATACGTTTTTGTATGGTTATATATATTTGGGTCCAATGAATGCGTATGAGGATATGTTTAAAACTGTTTGTGTCCAATGAATGCGTATGAGGATATGTTTAAAACTGTTTGTGTCCAATGAATGCGTATGAGGATATGTTTAAAACTGTTTGTGTCCAATGAATGCGTATGAGGATATGTTTAAAACTGTTTGTGTCCAATGAATGCGTATGAGGTTATGTTTAAAACTGTTTGTGTCCAATCGACTCCGTGGGCATGTTTGGGGTCACTCGGCCACTCCACACCGTATTCTGATCATGAAAACTTCTGTTAGGATCCGGTCAGAAAATGTTTCCCAGTGATGGTCGAAAGAGCCATGAAGAGTGAGTGAGTGAGTTTAGTTTTACACCGCACTCAGCAATATTCCAGCTATATGGCGGCGGTCTGTAAATAATCGAGTCTGGACCAGACAATCCAATAATCAACAGCATGAGCATCGATCTACGCAATTGGGATACGGTGGCATGTATCAACCAAGTCAGCGACCCTGACCACCCGATCCCGTTAGTCGCCTCTTATCAAATCCAATAAGCAACAGCCTGAGCATCGATCTACGCAATTGGGATACGGTGACATGTATCAACCAAGTCAGCGACCCTGGCCACCCGACCCCGTTAGTCGTCTCTTATCCAATCCAATAAGCAACAGCATGATCATCGATCTACGCAATTGGGATACGGTGACATGTATCAACCAAGTCAGCGACCCTGACCACCCGATCCCGCCTCATGGGTTGCTGAAGATCAATTCTAACCCAGATCTCCACGGGTAGAGCCACGAAGAGGATCGAGGATGGTCACTCGATATGAGTGTTTCCGACATCGGTGTGGATTGTTGTGTCAGTGGCTGGTTTGTAAGGTCTAAAGTGTATCTACATGAAGCAGTGCGTTAAACAATCCTCACCCAGTTGTAGATAGTTGGTGTTGGTGTAATTTCACTGTTGAGTAACGCTCAGTTACAATATTAACTGCCCGCTAGCTCATGTGGCTGCAAGTAAGGCAATGGCAGAGTTTTAATAACTCTTACAATGTTCGCTGGCTATGTTGACAATGCTGTTTCTAACGACCGATCTACTCTCATGGAATGTTCTTTATTTCCCCATAACACATTCCCAGCCTGCAGTGAGCGTGCTCCTAAACCTCACCGAAAACGCTCCACCTCAATTACATTCGGAAATTGAGTTTTACACTGAAGATTTTAATTCTGTGTTATTTGAACATCACTTTTTCAACTTGAAGTCCCTTGAAAATAGTGTTTTCAGTAGCTTTACAATGTCTCTGGTCATAGGTTCAATACGGAATAAAATAGAAAGGATGCATGTTGTTCAAGAGCGGTTTCTCCAAGCTGTTTTGTGTATTACCACATAGTATTTCGCCTACTCAATCATTAGCGACAACCCGAGTTCAGTCTTCCGACACACACACATTCCTCTGAAGAGAACAACTTGATGCCTCTATCCACAAGAGATGTGGTTCTTTCGCTCTCCACCGTTTCTCAACTAATTATTGATGTTTGCTCTTCAGTTTCTCATCATGCCCGATGCAAATACATTCCTCACTAAGCAAATTACTTCAGAGGGGCGGGATCGCTTTCATATGGGATGCACGTTTCGAGTACACGAGAATCGTTACCTTCAGCACATTACAAGTCTAAACTGAAGCCTTCCATGTTTGATGACTTTGAAAGTCCATTGTTGCTCTGATAGATACTGAGTGTTAAGCGTTAATTTGTAGTAACTTATATAGCACAAAACTAACCCACAATAAAATGGTCAAAGTGCCTGACATGAATATCCCGGTCAACGGATCAGTGTGCATTCAATTTTCACTCTCAGCTCCCTGAGGAGTAGACAAGCATCCTACAGGTTAAATAGTGGGTGGGTGAAGATCTCGTCTTCAAAGCCCAAATAATCATTTGACAGTAGATAATGTTTAGGTGTCAGTGCCATTTTATGAAGGCGTGGGTACGTATGTTCGCCACTTTGAGTACTCATCAA
The DNA here is from genome assembly GCF_003918875.1 of Haliotis rubra. Lineage (NCBI taxonomy): Eukaryota > Metazoa > Mollusca > Gastropoda > Lepetellida > Haliotidae > Haliotis > Haliotis rubra. The sequence goes on along the minus strand of NW_025765214.1, from coordinate 489,485 downwards.
GAACGTTACTGCAAGACTGACTGACTGAGTTTGGTTTTACGCCACTTTGAGCAATATTCCAGCAACATCACGGCGGGGGACACCAGAAATGGGCTTCACACATAGTACCCATGTGGGGATTCGAAGCCGGATTTTCGGCGTGACGAGCCAACGCTTTAACCACTAGGTTACACCACCGCCCACGTTACTGCAAGAGGGTGATAGGGGGCAGCTTAGTCATTTAAGACCTAATTGTCATGCCAGAGATCCGGGTTTGATCCCCTACATGGGTACAACATGTGATGCCCATTTCTGGTATCCCCGCTGTGATATTGCTGGTGCATTGCTAAACGCGGCGTAAAACCTAACTCACTAAGTCTCTAACTTATTTTACTGCAAGAGACTCGAAGATGGTTTGTACACTAAATAAAAGTACCAGATAGTGTAAACCCATTAGAACTAGTCTTCATTAACCCATGGTTGTCGTCAGAGGCGACTAATGGGATCGGGTGGTCAGGTTCGCTTACTTGGTTGAGCCATGTCACCGTATCCCAATTGCGTAGATGAATGCTCATGATGTTGATTACTGGAGTGTCTGGTCCAGACACGATTATTTACAGATCGTCGCCATATAGCTGGAATATTGCTGAGTGTGGCATAAAACTAAAGTCACTCACTCACTCTAGTATTACCCCACTTAAATATTACTGAGTGCTACGTTGAGCAACATGCAAACAAACCAGATAGTGTAAAGACTCACATCCTGGTTTCCGAGAGCTGCAAGAACGCTTTAAACTCCATCTATGCCAACGTCCGCCACAGTTGGCACCAAGATTAAAATTTGTTGAAATGTTTGTTGAATTAAATTAACCAGATGAGAGCGTCGGAAGGAGATTTTTATCAAACCAGTCAAACAATGGCTGAAAAGTCGTCAACCAGGAAAAGGATGCGTGAACGTTAAAGGATAGATCAATACACGTGTCTCATTTAATATGGAGGATTATTTTAATGTAGAACTCTCTTGTGAATGAAATAAACCAGATGTCATTATCTGACGATTATAGCATCATCTGTAATGATAACTAAATAAATGAACAGTCATTCAGGACAGGAAGCATGTTTCTCGGTATATTTCGTTAGTACCTTGGCTGTTGTGAATGGTGTTCATAACCAGTCTACAAAATTCCAGTCTGTTAATTTTGAGGAAGACCTGTGACTGAAACATGAACATCATCGGTGCCATCAAGACAGGGAAAAACACAGTATTATCCAACCTAGACAGAACCTGGTCACGCGATCTCTGTGTTAGTTTCCTCTTCCGACAAGCTTGAGGCCATGAACCAATCTGTACTCAAATAAAGGATATTGGAAGATTCGTAGCAACAAAACAGGTACAGAGGTCTAACACTGATGTATGTTTGGTAAAATAAGCATCACTGTCTATTGAACACATTTATGTAGGGACACGGTGTGAAATCAGTAGATGATTTTCCGCAAACACCTGGTGTCATCCCTGTGTCGTAGTGATTCATAAACACATTTTTATGATAAACAGACATAGACGGTGTCGTAGAAATGAAATAACTATCACCTGTGTCCTGGAACCACAGCCATAAATATGTAAATCCATATGTTTGCGAATTGCTGATCAGCCCCTACGGTAGCAACTGTCACAAGCAAGCGTGAGTCAACTTGCTAAGCAGGAGTTTGAAGGAATACATTTACACTTATCTGTAACAATACATACACCAGTACATCTTTTTGCATTCTTCTCGTCAACAGTTCATATTAACAATAAGAATATTATTGCCATAAATCATGTCAAATTACCAGTAATCAACCCCAGCATTTCAGTGTATTCATTTTTTTAAAACTTAATTGAAATTTAATAGGTTCAACAGGGAATCGTTCTTTGAATATGCAATCGTCCTGAGTCCTAATAAAATATAATGAAATGCACCTTTAAGTACCTTGATAGTTGGACATTGGTGCATGTATGTGAATGTTTTCTCGAAAAATATTAATATCTCCTCAGTGGCCCTAGCGTTTTAGAAACGGGTTATCGGTAATCCTACATGCGATAAGGATGGAGAGAGACCAACTCAACGTATATGCCACAGGTTTATTTCAGAACAGTAATGAGTAACACGTGCTCAATTACACGGCGTCGGACTAGGAATAGAGACTGAATGATGTCGTGACTAACTTTAACGAAATGCATGTTTGCTCAGCTGAACGTCAGAATTTTTCTTCTTCATACATAACATGTTATAATTATGTAATGACATCAGAGAGATAACCTTGTTTTGGTTGGAACTATTTATCAATCGGAAGATGATTAGGTTCAACGTAATTATAAGATTGACATGAAGATGGTTAATGACTACTTAGTATCGCGACATAGAATTACAACATAAGTGACAATTGTATAATTATGTTTATTAAGTGTCAGTTTGTATTAATTGCTTACTTATGCTCACGTCACAGAGCACATTTATAGATCGAAGGCGTACATGTTCGTGTAAACACCGTTGTTGATGCAACTGTAAAATTGTTTACGTCAGTATATATGTAAGTAGAGGTTGTCCCATCAGAAGTGTAGATACGTTTATATGTAGATATGTATAAATATACCGTTAGCCTTGTGCACTGACATGTATCCGTTATAAATGATTTGACACCTGAATAAACAACATCAGGCCACCTGTTGTTATGTAGCTTCAAAATCCTTCCGTCCACTCACAGTGCAACTGGGTCTGGCATCTGGTTCGCTCCTCACGCTGAAGATCCGGGTTCGCAACTGGTTCGCTCATCACGCTGAAGATCCGGGTTCGATTCCCACATGGGTACAATGTGTGATACCCATTTCTGGTGTCCCCCGCCGTGATATTGCTGGAATATTGCTAAAGCGGCGTAAAACCAAACTCATTCACTCACAATGCAATTTTATGTCTTTTGCTATTGCTTTATTTCAGATTCCTTTCCAACAAAACACAAATCATATCAAGTGGGTTACGTGATGCCGTTATGTGTGCTATACAAACGTTCTGTCCTCGCCCTCGTATAAAATTTGTTTCAATCAAAATCAGCACCAACTGCGCTTCGGGGAAACGACAGATATCTTCATATTTGTTTCGCAGTCTTTCAGCATGGGCAGAGAGTAAACATTGGTCTTGGAGTCACTCAGACAATGGAAAAATCCATAGAGCTGCGTGGGACATGTTCCGGAAGATAATAAGAGCATTCCTCATATTCCCCAAAATACCATGCGTCTTGATTGTCCCGGCGCTTCTTAAACAGCTTGGAACTTCTGTAAAAATCGTTTTGCGTGAGAGCTAAACAAGGAGACTCTAAATACACCTACGCTAGAGAGTTTCAAAACATTTAAAGACATCACGCCGGTTAAGATGAGATGAACGATTTTTAGGGATAGGCAACTTCTTTATAGCAACGGATGCGTCTTTTCAATGTAGATGTTAACACCGTTATCAAGCAGGTGATGTTATAGTATCTACACCGAAACGTCGCATCTTTGCAATAAAGAAGTTGTCTATCCATTAACATTGTTCCTCTCCATCAAACCAGCTTCTAAATGTCACTTAAAGAAATCATACCGGTTATCAATTACTGAGACCAAATTGATCGTGGATTCAAATTATCTTTTAAGGCTATGTGGCATTCTACTATTCACTCTCATTTGACTTAAGTGGTAAAATAATGTTTGTTCCTGTTTGATATACGAGACCACATCAATTTTGTTCTTGTTGTTTCAAGTTGTTTTGTAAATGCCCGTGCCAAATACTTAACACCGTTTGCAGCAGAAGCAGATTAGCCCAGGCTTATGATTCCATTCTTGTTTCTCTTCGGCTACACCAAACGCTTCAAATTACCGAATATACAAAGTTTGGGTATTACTGTGGTGTGTACAAATTCAGAAAATTACAAATAATATTATGAAGCTGTGAACCTATTATAAAAACGCTGATATCCAAACAATGTGTGAACATCCCGAACATTCCACATATATAACATAGAGCAATCTGAAAAGGCATCTTGAAAACACAGTCTTCCGTCCAAAAATTCGGAACATAATCCCTCTTGTGTAAAAAGCACGAACCTATATGCGAATATGGTAAAACCATTAGTCCATTAGGCGAGAGGTCGGTCACAAGCCGTATTAGCAGTGTGTAGCTATTCCTTTAGTCGTTGTGGAGAGATAGTTCCCCATTCTTAAGCATCCTGCCGCTCATACTTCAGTGGCGGCTGGGATGATGTATCGCTTCAGAGGCGAGCCAGGACAAACGCTGAGGGAAGTACAAAGGTCCGTGTTCGTTGAGGATTGTTCATGCATTGTATGATTACCCGTCAGAAACAGTCCAAGTGAGATGTGTTCATTCTTTGCACGATTCATTAACGCTGAAATGGACATATCACGTGCACTCGTAAATCAGGTCTATTTCATAATTGGATAGTTTTGTGTTTCACGATGTGATGACTTTGTTGTAAATTCCAATTGCATTTCCGTTTTTGGATTTAAATCTTCTACAGGCGTTACAAAAATAACTTCAAATATGATAAAGTTGTTCGAAAAGTAACAAACTTAAAATGAGTGGGGATAGCTATGGTGTTTTTGTGAATGAATATTTTTTTACTGGCATCACTTTGTCAATGTATGTGGCTACTTTGAAAAATAATAAGAGAGCCCGAACACAGAAACTCCACACTAACAAGGGCTCGGGTCGTCCTGGACACTGCATTTCGCTTTGAAAAATTGTGTCCCCCGGGCACGCCCAAACCTGTTTTTTGTGCGTTTGTTCTAGGTTCCTTCTCGTGGTTTTGACAATCACTAGATTGTCTGGTCCAGACTCGATTGTTTAAAAGTTACATTACAGCTGTAATACTGCTGAAACAAATACATAGTCATGATATAATCACAACGGTACAATCGACTCTTCTTTCAGCAGAGATTTCTTAAGGATGTGGAAAGGTTTTTGTCACTTTTTATCACAGAGGTAAACATCTGTGACCTGCATCACTTCGGGATTTCCTCCCACATTTAACAGACACGTCGTGCTATAAAAGTGTCCAAAATGGCGTTAAAACCCAAATCACTCATTCAATTACTCACCCAGTCTAATAGAAGTAATGAAATCGTGGGACCCGATCCCCGAAACGTTCGTAACATTACGACCTGTCGTAACTCTATAGTTTATCACAGGCTTCCGAATGATGTAGCGCTACGAACGCTTTGTGGATCGGCACCCTGATAACTCCTATTACCTATTCTATGATAAACAGACAAATGAAAGCGTCTGTCGGGGACGTAAGTTATCCAGTGGAGGACAATTACCAAACAAGACAGACTAATTGCTTGTCCATGCCAAGCATCTGGTCAGCTAACATTGACTGTAAACACAAAGCAAATTGGTACCAACAGACAACCCAGACTAATTTCTTGGACGGTACGAGTCCACTTTCCCCACGTTCCACGCCATGACTTTTACGAAAATTTCTTACACTATTTAACGAGTGCTGATTACGAAACATTAATAATATCAGTTTCCTGAATAATACGTGGTTAAATAAAGGCGCCGGGACGGAGTAATTTGAATGCACTTATAAAATCCTTAATTAATAAGGGCCGGTGGGGTAGCCTAGTGGTTAAAGCGTCCGCTCGTCACGCCGAAGATCCGGGTTCGATTCTCCACATCGGTACAATGTGTGAAACCCATTTCCGGTGATATTGCTGGAATATTGCTAAAAGCGGCGTAAAACAATAATTACTCTTTAAATCTCAAATTAAAAATATTCCTCGTTGTGCGGGAACTGATAACTCGGTTCGTTCGTCATCTGCAAAGTACACCAGGTGATCAAATATAATATACAGGAAAAAGATAGCTGCCTTGTCGCGCAGTTCGTGTTCTTTCTGAGGCAACAAACACCACTCCCTCTTGGTTTTTCTACACAAAAGTAACTTCATGGTATGCTGTGGTATACGCTGAAAAGAAACCACCCACTTAATAATGTTCATTTGACTTTTTCCATGACTGTGATATTGAGATGCCAAATCGATTTTTGACGACCTGAACAGCTGAATTAATTAACCTAAGAGAGGAATCTCATTAACCATTACATTGTCACGTACTAAGTTAGAAGGATAATGGGCTTGGCAATGTACAACTGACAAACTGCATTACAGCATGCATCCGGCGTGTTGCTGTACAACATTGTGTGAGTGAGTATGTTAATACGAAGCTTTAAACAATATAACGGCGGGGGACACCAGGAATGGGCGTCACACATTGTACCCGTTTAGGGAATCGAACCCGGGTCTTTAGTGCGACGAGCGACCGCTTTACCAACTAGGCTACCCTACCGACCCTGCTGTACAAGATGTCGCAGTGTCATATTTTACTGTAATCGACTATGTGCTAAAACAGTACATTCGTATAGACAGGTAGATTGATTAGATTAGATTAAAATTACCCATATATCTTTCCCTTTGGAATTTTATGCAAACACAACCGACACGTTTCCTCCATGTTGAGACATTGATATTCCGCGTACAGCTGATAAGCAGACTCGGATTAATTCTTTACTGGCCGCTCAGTTGCAGTCACCAAGAAACATCCGTTCAAAGAATGATTTAAAAGTGTGCTTCTGATACTGGTGACAGGCTCTGCACACAATAGATAACGACTTTTCAAGATGGCGTCGTGTGGTCGTCTGCGCTAGGTAACCAGCAGCTCCGTCGGTTTCTAGGCAGTTTCTACCACGTGCTGCGTATAATTGGTGGAAGTTATTTTAAACAAAGTTTGCTGAGCAATTAGCCCCATCTGCTTCTAATGGGTGGCGTCCGTTTTAATTTCAAGGAGAATGGTTTTCACTGATAAAGGAAAGCTGTAGTACTTAAATCAACGCGATGCTTCTGTGTTTTAGCTTTGAGGCGTAAAGGGAACAGTTGCAATTTATTTACCTTGTTATTACAGTTGGATAATTGTGTACACGTATAACGTAAAGTTTAACCTATTCAAATCTTTTTTCGTGAATAATCACGTGAAGATAATTACAGTTGCACGCAATTTTCTTGGCCTCACGGGTAATTGAATGTTTCTCCAACTGCGACATGTATGTTTCCTTCACTTCATATGTGTAAATACTTGGAAACTGTACCATGATGCGAATATGATGTAATTTGTGTTTAAAAAATACGAACAGGTAATGCATATCAGCTCAACATGAAATCTAAACCTTATGATTAATTAGGTTACTAATCGACGTATATTTGGGGCCTTGGGGTAGCCTAGTGGTTAAAGCGTTCGCTTGTCACGCCAAAGACCCGGGTTCGATTCCTCACATGGGTGCGATGTGTGAAGCCCATTTGTGGTTTTCCCGCCGTGATATTGCCTGAATATTGCTAAAAGCGACGTAAAGATTAATTCACTCACTCGACGTATATTTCCTAATTCATGAAGACTCTTAATGAATCATGGATTATTATAGAATATTTTGTGCCAGACAGTACCTTCGTCTCACGTCCCCCTTCCCAAAACAGAATCGCCATGTGGATGTCCTGAAAATAGTTCGCGACTGATAATTAATCCCAGTAGCGTGCAGACCCAGACAACAACAAACCTAGGTAGATGTTGTAGACAACAGCGATGGGTAGATGGTGCAGTTGGTATCAGAATCAATAACACAAAATCAATCCTCATCCTTCTAATTTAATGACATCATGTGTGCATGTGCCATAGAATGTATGAATAAGATAAACTCTGCCCTTAATACGATGACTACAGATCAACGTTATTGAAAGTATATTTGAAGAGACATAAATGAAATATCTTGTCCGGAAAGGCCTTTTAGAAAGGTCTTATTTGCATCAGATATACTATACTTATATAATGTCTTTATGCAAACGATGGCGTGAGTCTAGACGGTGGAATAACCTTAGCTGCCAGCAATCTGTCCAGAGTGATGCTCTGCATAAAATCCAGATATGAGCAGATCAAAGACAAATTAAGTATTAAATAATTAGTCTGCGATAGAACTATTCTTGTAGTTTCGATTAGGACAAAATAAAGAAGGTGGCTTTCTAATAAGACTGGTTATATTAATATTTTGCAATGAGTTCGATGACAGTTTTGTAGGAAACCTTTTTGCACTTTCGTTAATTTTTAGGCCTCGTGGTTGTTATTTTTTAATAGTCACTTAATCGGTATTTACAGAAATTGAAGGTTATAACTCCTTTAGTCACTCGTTCACCATAAATACGTTTAACAGAAGTTTTGGGCTTGAATCTACCTAACTGCTAATCACCGTAAAATTTAATTAATATTTCTTTGATATATCAGATTTTACGAGGTGACGTTCTCGTATGACTGAAATAGGTAAGCAATCTCCAAACCAGCATCTACTCCAACTGTTGTGTTTGACAAATGGATTCAAAGCCCAAGAGTAAGGCTTGAAACATGTTTGGGTACGTGCGAACGGAAAGGTCACACAGTGGGGCGTATATATAGTTTCGCTCTCCCTCTAACCTTCACCAGCAAACAGTCAAAACAATAGCTAAACCGTTGAGGTGCTGACACCGTTTAGATGCCTCGTGCATTATATGCGTTCATGGTGGCTGGGGGAAATAATAGACAGCGACTTGGTTTGTGTTTTACGCAATGTATGCCAACTGGTGCTGAAAGTTGCCAATGAAGATAATATGCAATGATAGATGTGTGAATATTCTACGAAGATTTCAATTGGATTCTTGCTCAAAAGATTGAACGCCTCTGAAACTATTCCAAAAGGTTTATGGTGAACATGTAAATTCATTTTCCAAATTGCGTGCACTGACAAAATGCATGCATGATGCAGTTTCTCATTTTGACCTGAACCATATATTAGTGACGGGGTGTTTTTACAGGTGAACATTTGATTTGCATTTGCATGTACGTGTGGGACAGGGTATGCTCATCACTTCGCCAACACCTCGTACCATCACTGTGTTATAGTGATTCATAACCATATTGTCATGATATAGGCGTGATCGTACACTCGCCAGCCTTTGGCCTAGAGTTTCTTCATTGTATATGCTAGTTACTTATCGAATAAGTGTCGAGAGGTATATTTTGACCACATTTCTTTGTTATGAGTCTGAAAACAGAGACATTGCTGCATCGTTGGTTGGTTTATTTACACCATGTACACGAGAAAGAAATCGTGAGTGAGTGAGTGAGTCGGGTTTAGGTCACATTTTGATTACAGTTCATTTATATGATGGCTGTGAACACTCGAAGTTGATTTCATGAGCGTCTTAAGAAATGCAAATGTGTAGAACCACATGACTTCCCCCTTCCCCATTTGCGATAATTAAATTACCACGGGAGACAATGGACTTCTATACAATCTTAAATTGATAGTAGTTGAACCAGTATACCGTGACAGTTTTATTTGAAGGAAATAACGCCATAATCCATGGAGGCGACGAACTTGAAATTTGAAATATAACTTTGGCAATCAAAAAAGTTTCTTGGCCACAAGCCTCGAATAAGTACACTGGCTACCTTCTGGATATGATACGGATAATCTACAGTGCATTATGTTCGAGACACATTGTCTGTTGATAGTTACTCTCGTATAGTCAGTGAGGCTGTCTTGCTAACAGCAAAACGATCTCCCTGTCTTGGCGGGGCAGAGTTCTAGGTGAGGTCTCCATAATATTTGTTCACATTGTTTATGCAAGCGAGAAACGTCGGATTATTTGTAGCAAAACCACAGCCAGTGACAATTTAGTGATACTTGTCTAGTGGCATGTCTGCTTAGGTGGATGATGCTTCGGACGTTTGTGTTAGATATTATCTTTTGGAGACGGATGAAGGAATACTAAGACAACAATGTCTTCCGATTACAAAGGGCATTGACTCAAATACAGTATAAATATGATTGTGTAGTGTTAAGATGTCTGATTTATCTTAAGCAAAGTACGTTGATACAGCACTACTTAATGTAAATATACTAGTGTAACCACTACTAACTATCCACGAGACCTTCGGATACACACATTGTGCCCTGCGCCTTGGCTCCCTTGGAACTATGACGTCAGCCTTGGCATAGACAAACTGAGCTCGCCTTTCCCTGGCAGGGGTGTTGGCAGGGCGAGTGAGTGAACGCATTTGCTATCTGAAAACAACGTTGTGTGTTTGGTACTAAAGCCGGTTTTTGATATCGTCTACCATGACCTCGTTTTTAGAGCATTGGGGGCCTATCCACTTATTGTACCCACTGACTTAAATGGCACGTGTTCCCGTTCACAATCAGGTGAAGTTGAGCAGAGATTGTCGCGGATTGAAGTAATTGTATTGGCGGGCTTGTTGGGTATTTGTATTGACGGGCATGTTGGGTAATTGTATTGGCGGGCGTGTTGGGTAATTGTATTGGCGGGCGTGTTGGGAAGTTGTATTGACGGGCATGTTGGGCAATTGTATTGGCGGGCGTGTTGGGTAATTGTATTGGCGGGCGTGTTGGGTAATTTAACTAGCGGGCGTGTAGGTAATTGTATTGGCGGGTGTGTTGGGTAATTGTATGGTGGGGTGTTGGGCAGCTGGACTCCAGATAGTTTGTCAGCTTCAGTCAGGCCTCCAACTGAAGCACATGACTGTGACTGTTCAAAATATGCCTCTGTTCACCAAGCAGTGACAATTACGAAACGATATGTTATTTACACAGACTACAATAAATATACTTTTTTTATTATGATGTATTATTATTATGATAATTTGATCATTATAGACTGTGGAACACTACTCGTTTCAGTTCTCTTGAGAGAGCTCTGTTTGTTTGACGTTTAACTCCGAAATCAGCCACAACTGGTGTAAAAATCGTAGTGAACCCTAATTCAACATAAAAAATTATCATAAGCAACATCTCTGCTTTACCGATTGCCAGGTAAAACGTATAACGTTTGTTAAGCCACTCGCATATTAGTTATTCCAGGAGCGAGAACACTGTTGCGTCCTTCAATGCTTTTCATGGGTAACAAGTGTTAGAGTAATACTGTTCCACGCAAATGTGGGGCGGTGGGGTAGCCTAGTGGTTAAAGCGTCCGCTCGTCACGCCCAAGACCCGGGTTCGATTCCCCACATGGGCACAATGTGTTAAGCCCATTTCTGGTGTCCCCCGGCGTGATATTGCTGGAATATTGCTAAAAGCGGCGTAAAACTAAACTCAGTCAGTCAGTCAGGCCTCCAACTGAAGCACATGACTGTGACTGTTCAAAATATGCCTCTGTTCACCAAGCAGTGACAATTACGAAACGATATGTTATTTACACAGACTACAATAAATATACTTTTTTTATTATGATGTATTATTATTATGATAATTTGATCATTATAGACTGTGGAACACTACTCGTTTCAGTTCTCTTGAGAGAGCTCTGTTTGTTTGACGTTTAACTCCGAAATCAGCCACAACTGGTGTAAAAATCGTAGTGAACCCTAATTCAACATAAAAAATTATCATAAGCAACATTCCTGCTTTACCGATTGCCAGGTAAAACGTATAACGTTTGTTAAGCCACTCGCATATTAGTTATTCCAGGAGCGAGAACACTGTTGCGTCCTTCAATGCTTTTCATGGGTAACAAGTGTTAGAGTAATACTGTTCCACGCAAATGTGGGGCGGTGGGGTAGCCTAGTGGTTAAAGCGTCCGCTCGTCACGCCCAAGACCCGGGTTCGATTCCCCACATGGGCACAATGTGCGAAGCCCATTTGTGGTGTCCCCAACCGTGATATTGCTGGAATACGGCTTAAACCATACTCACTCACTCACCCACTCACTCCACACACATGTAGATCTCTGGTTTTCCCATTTCGATTTCCTCGGTCGGTGAGAGATAGAAAACGATAATATCATATATTGTGGCTTTTTTCAGAGGCCAAATGATTTCATTTAGGAGGGATAGCAAAAGGGGATTTGTCATTTGATCCTGGTTGGAAGATGAGAAACGAACATGACGCTGTTATTGGTTTATTTTCTATCATATATCAAGTTATGAGAAGTTACATGTAGTTAATATACCATTCAATACATCGCACTCATTACACTAATGATCACTTAAGGTTTATTACTACAAGTTTGAAGTTTTCTTTGATCTTGTTGATATCTTTGTGTTATTATTATAACGTAAGCACATTTCCCTGAACAATAACTCTCACCGCTGAAAATAATCGAAAATTATGTGTTTCATTCGAAAGTGCTTGATGGATTGCAGACGCTTTACGATTATCATCAGTGGCAAATGTGCCCCTAACGGCTTGCTGTAACTGCAAACCACCAGAACGAAGACATGATTTCTGTTAGTGTGTTTGTTGATACAACTATATGTATGTATGTATGTATGTATGTATGTATGTATGTATGTATGTATGTATGTATGTATGTATGTATGTATGTATGTATGTATGTATGTATGTATGTATGTATGTATGTATGTATGTATGTATGCATGTTTATGTATGTATGAATGCGAGTATGTATGTTTATATGTATGTATATATGTATGTATGTATGTATGTATGTATGTATGTATGTATGTATGTATGTATGTATGTATGTATGTTTATGTATGTATGTATGAATATGTATGTATGTATGTATGTTTATGTATGTATGTATGTATGTATGTATGTATGTATGTATGGTATGTATGTATGTATGTATGTATGTATGTATGTATGTATGTATGTATGTATGTATGTATGTATGTATGTATGTATGCATGTATGTATGTATGTATGTGTGTGTGTGTGTGTGTGTGTGTGTGTGTGTGTGTGTGTGTGTTTGTGTATGTATGTATGTTTATGTATATATGTATGTATGCGTGTATGCATGCATGGATGGATGGTCCGTGCGTGTGTGTGTCTATGTTTGTATGGAAGGCTGAATGGTTTGTTGGATGGAAGTACGCACATACACAGACACACATACTAAGAAACACATGCAGACAAATATATTTAAGTTTGAAGATCCTGGTTATAATTGGTCCATATAGTTGGATCATTGGTGAATGCGGCGTAAAACAACACACAAACAGAAAACTTTGATCAGTCCACATCGATGGCAATCACTACTTTACGATAATTTTAGATATTTTCTTCCCTTTTTCGTGCAAGATGATGATGAGCACTTGATGCACAATATATTTATGAGTACACGATCAGCTGTAGCACCTTCCCCTGCTCGAATCCTGTTCGTTCCGCGGTACTTGTTTGGCTTCTCCGACCACACACTACACTGTTAAAGTGAAGGGGATAAAACAGATCGTCTCTGCTGTGTTGATAAGTGAAAGATTGAATTAGTGTAGATTCACGCTGGTAAGACAAAACGAAAGCCTAGTAGCTCATGAGATGATTTTCGGAACTTGCCATCTGTTACAAAAGTGAGATGGTAAGCTCTCAGGGCGTTCCCAGACATAATAAGTTGATGTTTTATTCATTATTATTCGAAAATAACCGTTTTTCGTTAATTTCAAAAATAATCTGTTGATAAACGTGTCACTGGCTTTAGTTTATGTGAACAAACTTTCATGAAGTATCAGTAAAAATGATTGGCCTTCATCTGCCTATGATCAATTTGTTACCACAATCCTTGCAATAAACGTTATTTGTATCATTCAAAGCAAGCCTGCATACGCAGCTCTTCAGGATAAAGACTAAAATTGTTACATATTTTATCTGTAGTTTGAAAGGATGATGGTTTATGCCAACAAAACAAAGTACTGAATGAAATTGTCTCTCTCTACAACGCTGACTTTCAGGAACTAATTATATACATCCTTAATACAAATGCATGGTATTTACACATGTTCTATTGTCATATACTTGCATGAGGGAGCGCGGATTAACCGGTGGCATAAGGCGCTGCTATTCCCTGGAAAACACCAGGGAAACCAACACTATTTGGCGATGTGACTGAACTCATTTTCTTAGACTGAAGCTGGGACGCTGAGTATTGATCTGTATTGTTCTTCAGGATTTAGTGATCTATTTACATGCACTGGTACCCTTTGCGTCAGTGTATTGTACGGAAAGATAGTCAGGAAACCTCGTTGGTTTGTTGTACATATAATATAGTCAATGGAATTCTTGAAGGTAGTCAGGGAAATTTATTGTTTTAATGTACTACGTGCGAACATAGTCGGGGATCTCTTTTGTTAGCTTATTGTATTTGACCACAGTCAGGCTTACGCCTTGCGTTTAGTGCATAGTCAGTGATCCCTTTTGCGAACGTGTTACTCTTTGCATCAGTGGGTCGCTGGGGTAGCCTAGTGGTTAAAGCGTTGGCTCGTCACGCCGAAGACCCGGTTTCGAATCCCCACATAGGCACCATGTGTGAAGCCCATTTCTGGTGTCCCCCGCCGTGATGTTGCTGGAATATTGCTAAAAGCGGCGTAAAACCAAACTCAGTCAGTTGCATCAGTGTATATTACGTAAAGATAGTCAGGGAAACTCGTTGGTTTATTGCACATATTGTTTTGATGTACTGCATGAGAACATATTCGTGGACATTGTTTGTGAGTGTATTGACAATCAGTCTTACGCCTTGCCTTAGTCCATGGTCAGGGATCCCTTTGCGAAAGTGTATTGTACAAAGCTGATTAGATAATCGTTCGTGTATTGTACACGGAGATGGTCGTGGGTACTCATTATGTATCTGTATTGCACATGGAGATAGTTAGGGACGAGCTTTGCGTCAGTGTTTTGTGCATGAGTGTAATCAGGGATACTCCAAGCGTTAATGTGTAACAGTTCAATTTGTAAATGTTGTGTGTCAGAGATACGTCGTGAGCAAGTTCAGTTTACACATGGTCAAAGGTACTCTTGGCGTTAGTCTACTCGTAACCTTACGCTAGTACATTCTAGTTGTACTAAGACGTGTAATATGCACTGCTTCTGCTTCTACCAGAACCATTACTTTGCGATAGCTGACTGACACTCGTCCTCTTTTCCTTGCCAAGCTGACCCTTAGACTGGCACCAAGAAGACATACTCACTTTAAGCTTTCATCGTTAAATGACAAGCTCCTAAATATGGGAATATATGGTTCGCATGTTCACATCACATTAAAATATGATCGCTCTGCAGCCGCTTATACAGATGACAGTCAGCAATGGTCGTAGTCTGTGTAAAGGTACGGAGGACCTGGGATCAACAGTTTCGAAACATCAATTACTTCTTGTTGTTTTCTAACTATTTTGTATGCAAGAATAACTATTGTTCATTCAATAATCATGTTGATAACAGTAACGTTTCTCAAATATATGAAACGTCAGAGAAATAAACACCCACACTTGACTGTCCTCAAAAACAGATTTCATTAAGCGTAAAGGGCAGACTACTGACTGAGTTTGGTTTTACGCCGCTTTTAGCAATATTCCAGCAACATCACGAAGAAATGGGCTTCACACGTTGTACCCATGTGGGGATTCGAAGCCGGGTCTTCGGCGTGACGAGCCAACGCTTTAACCACTAGACTAACACTCACCGCCCCTAAAGGGCAAACTAACTCTGTACAGTAAGGGGTCAGTGAAAATCATTATGGCACAATGTGTTCTTGTCCTCACTTATCTTAAAAATGAGTTTTTTGTGACGGCGGCCAGTAAGTAGTCGATGTATTCAGCACTAGATTACCCTACTTCTGGAATCCGACTACAACACTGTATATTACCGATTGGAATTATACATGCCCTGCTTGTATTACACGTGTCATGTGTTTTGGATGACGCATCAAGCAAACATTCACGGGATTAGTTCACTGTACCTTAATAGTGATTCTGAGACCATTAACATAATTGACATTAACATAATGTAATGCATGCTGTGTTGATATAATGCCATACTAGCTAACTTTCATAGTAATGCTAGATTGTTAAAGGTCACATGCAACCAAAAAATCAAACATAATTAAAACACAATTATCACTTATTCATGACATATAATATACATTGCTGGTTATGAAAAAAACATATAAACAAAATTATAAGCGTACAATCGCAAATCAAAAGTGCAATATTGTGTACTTGGGTTTACTTCCCAAGAAACGAAGCAGCCGGGATACCGAACCCAGTCAGAGCGGGTGGGTGTGCACTCAAGTGTAACGGCTGGTTCATTTGCAGATGCCCTCGCGGCTCATTTTGTGTGTACATATAGAGATGTTGGGTTTTGTAAATACATGCTCATTTTGTGTATAACATTTTGCAATCAACAGACATTATAACATGTCATGTGTTCAAGTATCACACCTGCCTGTCTGTGTAATTACATAATGTGACAGAGACCGAACTCGGGCCATAAATCAATGCATTTTGTTTATGGTGTATAGCCTGATTGGTGTTAAGTTCAAATTGCATGTGGTCAGTGATAGCAGCTGTGTATTGAATATTGTCATTAGCAGACAGGCAGGCAGACACACAGGTGTCAATAAAACAAGACATTGAGTTTTGTCTGTGACAACGACTATCTACAGTATATCACAGTTAGAAATTCTGTCAACGCTAAATAATGACATTGCTTTTAAGTATCGAACTGAGAAAGTGACTCGGTAAGAAGAACGCGTGGTGAAATAAACAAATGAAATTATATAAACAGTTAGTTTACTGTCATAACATATAAAAAGCTCGCGCCTGTGAGATATCAACAAAACATTAGAAAAATAGCTCACACCAAAGCCTTCACCAAGTATTCACCGGACAACCCGCTTCCAAGTTGCGCGAACCTATTTCAGTGCGCACGTGCTATGAGCGCAGCCTAGCTGTTGAAACCAGTTTTCCCCCGAAAAGTCAGGGGAAAATTAGTGAAACGTTTGAACTTTATAAGTTGAATTTGCATTTTTGAAGATTTGTTTCGGTAAGTCCATACAGAAAGGTATCAGAATCTGCAAAGTTGTGTTTTACGTTGCATGTGACCTTTAATGTGAAACTAATGCATGGTATGTTTATATAATGTTCTAACTAACTTTCATTGTAATGCTAAGATTGTTAATGTGAAACTAATGCATGGTCTGTTGACATTAGGTGCTACTAGTTTACTTTAATAGTGATACTAAGATTGTTAATCAAACACAAAATGTATTGTCTGTCGACAGTAGGTGGTACTGGCGTGATTACTCAACGTTGTAAATGTCGACGACCTTCACCGCTTTACGCCCTCTGAGCTGTTGACTTATCGAACTACTTGTGAGAGTGTCAAAAAAACGGTGTCGAAGCGTTCTGAAATATTTGAAAGAGTCAGTCATGTCAGTGAAAGAACTTCTAGCCGCGCAACAGAACAAAAGCGAATAACCGAGTAAGTTGACGAACGTGTCTTTTTTTGGCCGTGATGTACATAGTAACTTAATCAAACAGATATACATGGGCATTCACGTTTTGCATTTCAGTGTGGGGGTGGGTTACCTCTGTGTCTAATGGCACATAATGTAATTAGGAACCAAACGCGCAGTTGACAAACGCCAATGTTTTTGCTGTGAATGAAGTTATGGAGTGAAGTTGGGTAAAATCCGATGTTGAGTACGGGTTGACGTATTGACATCATTGATAAGAGGTTATACATTACGTTTTGGAACGTGCGGGCTCGAGGTCATTTTGTGAAGCTTTAAACTTTACTCTCAGATATGAGAAGTACTGAAAGCAAGCTGCAAAACTGCACAAACACAGTGTAAGCCACAGAGAGCTTCCAATCGTCCGTGCAAAGTTTAGCTCTTACTCTTGTAATGTACCACCATCCATTGTAACTCAAAAGAGGACGTCACTATTTGATATAGAAATGAACCAAATTTCAAGCGCTTTCTTGAAACCTTGAACTATTCTTTTCCTGACTCGAGAATGTTTTTTTTTCCAAAATGCATTTCAACACAATACATTATGATTATCGATTCTGAAGGTTTGATATGTTTGAAAGTTAAACCTGTGCTCCAGTTAGTTAGGAGTTTGATGGAAGTGTGAGACAGTGTGAAAACAAAAAGTATTTTTCTGTCACTGACGAAAAAAGAGAAGAATTTGGTTGTTTGGATTTTGCTTCATAAAGAAAAAACTCGTTTTTCAGAAAGCAACGAATGATACCTGCTATCTTGAGCTGTATTGTAAGGAATGACTTCATATATGAAACATTTTCTTCATGACATTGATTCGGTTATTCGGAAATGTGCGGACACTTTAGCATGACAAAGATGTCTCGCTTCCTGCTCATATGCGTTTGATATGACAGTGTGGATTTGTAGTGCATGATTAAACACCGATTAAGTTAATTCACCGATCACAGCAGAGAAACACAAATGCAAGTTTGTGATGTGTATCACGTAGGGATCGAACCCTCCTCACTGTCCTGGTAGTTGAAATAATTATTGCACATGAAAACACAACTATAGCGAACAAGAGACAGGATTTCGCCTCTCTGCATGGGCGTTACATAGAAGACATTTTTATTTCTGTTTCGTAGTGGAAATATTGGAACGTGTTTGCATCCATGACACTAATCAAAACACAGTGCCAGTCTACCGAGAACGTACGCTTGCCAGTTCAGATGCTAATGTAGTTATTTAAGCAAAAGATCGTGTGGCCTTATTGCATCCTGTTGTTGGAATAATACCAAATCTAACGCCCACAAACTGATACCCAGCCACGGGAATACAACATGAACACATCTCAAAATAATTGTACTATGTTCCACCCTATTATGTTCAAGTTATAAGACGGAACTATACAGGGAACACTCTCTGATCTCATTTCCTCATTTTCCCTGGGACGTAGAGAGAAGGCAATTTTCTTATCACATGTAATAATGCACAACGTACTGCGACGTCAACCTTGGTTAGACCTCATATACGAATACCGCGAACTTTCCAATAAAGCACTCGTGCGCACATGGACTCAAAGGAAGAGAAATTCTTTGAGATGCAAAAACCAGAAACTTCCAGAACAACGTCCACAATTATTGACATATGGCGAGAAAACATCTTCCATTCATCATAATTGTCCGGCATATTTGACGTTAGGTAACGTTTCTTAATCTTATTCTCCATCTGTGCAGGTTCATAACCATTGTGTACGAAATTGTGTTAATTTATAGAAATGGACGTGCGTCTGTTTATTAATTGCAAAACACGGTGTCTCCTTGTGTTGAAAGACAGGTACTCCAACCTAAGCCAGCTGAGCTGCTGTTTATCCTCGTGATTTACTCAGCGTGCCACGATAACTCCACGGCTATATGGTTACAATGGAACATTTTCTGCCGTTGGGCTACTTAGGGCTTGTCAGATGCGAAGCTCAAGTGTGTTAGTTAAGTGTTTATTGGGATTATGACCTAAGCCATGTAACTGCGGGCCCATTGTGTCATAAATCATATAAACACATTCGATTCCCCTTACTTTCTCCATTCCACTGTAATTAGATTATAACTCTTGTTATAAATAGCTGTGCATTTCATTGGAAATGACATAATTGACTGTTCGGAGATGCGTTTTCAGCAATGAATTCTTGAACCGGTAATATTCCTTTCATAAAGTTTGGTGCTTGTCATACCGTTGGGAATGTGAAGTTTTTAAATCAACCGTTTAACAAAAACAGCCCGGGGATGATTTGCTGTTTATGGCATGTCCAACATTGATATAGCTGATTTATGGTTCTGTTATATAGGAATTCTATTTGATGTATCCTTTGATGATAACACAAATAACATATCGAGAAAACACATTCATATAATCATATAAATACACTTAAAAATGAGTCAATTGTACGTTCATAAGTAGCTGTTTAAGAGTCACTATCAAATAGTGATTATACTTGTGTTCGCGGAATGCTGAGTGGGCACCGATGACAAATCTACACAAAAGAAGAGTCAATTGTACAATTCCGAGTGTTTCATAAGTATATATTTAATACTCTTATATATGATTTATAATAATTCATTTATATTGCGCCTAGTATCCATCTGACTAGTTGCTCACTGGACGCCGTAATGAGAATCTGATTATTATTACCTCGGTTAACCCATGGGCCAAGCTGCCTGTCAAGCGCTAGATGGTTATAGTCACATGACTTTATCCAATCAGGTACCCATTTTCTGCTGGGTGAACAGAGGCAACAAACTCACTTGCCTAAGGTGAGGCCACATGAATCACGTGTGCTTCGTTGTGGGACAGGACTGAAGTCTTAGTAACTCTCTGAGTCAAGCTGCCAAACACGGTCACCCATCCAAGGACTCTCCGAGCTCGACGCTGCTTAACTTCAACTGATTCGTGACCTGATCTCTATGCACAGGGCCACACACCGTCACTATCACTATCAAACAGTGATGATACTGGGTTTCGCGGTATGCTGAGTGGCACCGATGATACCCTGACACTAACACGGGCAATGGCAAATCACGTTCACTCTCTTCATTGTGTATATTTTTAGAAGACAAGACCCTAAATAATGAACAGTTTTCAGACAGAAGTACATAAAAGCAACACCAAAACATTTTTATAATCATGATAAATCTTCGCATGACGCCCTTTGACATACAAAGAGCATGGTATTATATACTATAGATGTGAATTGTAGGCACGAAGGGTACAGCTGATGGTATATTGCTCGGCCTGAAGGAAAAGTTGATTAGTGGAAAGCAGGAGTGACACTTTTGTAAAATGGTCTTGTGGAGACTTTTGTTTACCTCATTGTACATAAGGGGTGGTGGGGTAGCCTAGTGGTTAAAGCGTTCGCTCGTCACGCCGAAGACCCGGGTTTGATTCCCCACATGGGTACAATGTGTTAAGCCCATTTCTGATGTCCCCCGCCATGATATTGCTGGAATATTGCTAAAAGCGGCGTAAAACTAAAACTCACTCACTCACTCACTCACTCACTC
The DNA here is from genome assembly GCF_003918875.1 of Haliotis rubra. Lineage (NCBI taxonomy): Eukaryota > Metazoa > Mollusca > Gastropoda > Lepetellida > Haliotidae > Haliotis > Haliotis rubra. The sequence goes on along the minus strand of NW_025765214.1, from coordinate 468,611 downwards.
ATTGTACATATCGCAAATATATGTGTACGGATGTTCATTCCATTTACCTTTCATACATACAAGCCAGACAAATCAATCTTGGATGTTCACATTGACGTGTAAATGCTTCACCACTCAACAACCTCATAGTTACGAATGGCAGACAACTTTCTAGATGCCATTTAAATAGCTTCCAAAGACTGAATTGATCATATTTCACACTGCAAGGACGCTTCAGTCAGCGTATACACCTATAAAGATCCTTTGTACAACGTAAACACAAACGCCCAGATATATCTATCTCAATACAAAGAATACCACTGATATGAACCTCTCGACCATCCAGCATTATGCCAAACCATAAACATCTGTAATAACGTCTGGATGGAATCGCAATCGATAAAATTATCTCTCTGCTCTTAAGAATGGAGTTCAAGCGGGTACACCGGAAGTTTTTATATCGTCCTGAACACCCTCTTGTCTGCCAAACCAGTACTTGACTTCTGTTCTAGTGCTTACTGCTAGTTGCTCCTTACTCTATTATACGCTCTAGTAGGGGTCCTTCGCGTATAGAAAGAAAGCAGGTAATGTGATATGCAGGTGTAAATGCTGGCGAAATACCACAGTTGGTTAAGTAGGGCGCGAGGGATTGGCTGTTATTGGTTTCCTTGGCGAGTTCCATTGTGATGGTACTTAAAACAATGACCGTTATTTGGAATGGCCGAGTGTTCCTGTTGCTTCATTACTGATATCAATGTCCTGGGAATGTATTGTTGACCATGTTGGGGTACATTTTGTTCTGTATTAACCTTATAATGTGTTCTTTTCGTGAAATATTTATATATCCTCTTACACGCAGAGAGTGTCATGTATTTTTTCATCAATAATAGTTCAATAATGGAGTGATTTAAAGTGGCTTTAGTCCAAACATTTTACAACTGAAAAAATACATTTCTTGCAGTTCGTTTGTCACTGCCTACGATAACTGGATTAAGGCATGTGTCGAAAAAAAGGATACGGGAATGAAGAGACAAAATCTCATTACACTGGTGTAGATTGCCTGATTCAATCAGCTTAAAACAAATCTCCGTATTCTCCTAACCCATTTCCGTGCGAGAACCGATGCCCTAACAATTTGATGTACAAAGTCTAACTTACTTGTAGGTGAATCATGGTTTAGTTCAACACACAGCTACGGGACATAATAAAACGGTTAGCATTCACAGGATCCATACATCTGGAAAATAAAACCAGTACCGTTGATGAAGTGACGATGGTTTAATGTCTTAAGGTATTGGTATTTAGTGTTGTCCGGTTGTCCGCTTCACAGGCAGGTATAAAGTCCTGTAATATGTAATGTGTAACGAGCCAGTATTTTTACGGTTTTTGTTTATTGTGTATGTGTTTTATTTCCACACATATGATGTTTAAAAGAAGGGAAATGTTTATGAGTACCATGTTCAAATATTCTGTGAACAAAGAACGACACAAAAAGCTCCTGAATCTTTTGAAATCCTTGTTGGAAACACGTGTCAGTGAATCAATACCAATTAGGGATGTTACAAGACCTTCGGCGAAAAGGTGTGGTATACTACTTCACAGGTGGCGCCTGTCACAAACACATTAAGTGTTCACTTGAACACGTGCAAGCGTGGAAACATATGGTGTAAGTCAAAATGCATCAGACATCATTTCGTCTCGGATGGGTTAAATTTGGAACTCAGGTCCATATTGAATTAGGTAATACCAATCACCGATTTGACAATGAGGCGAGATAGTGGGTGATTACGTCATATCTTCCGTCACACATTCTCCACCTTAGCAATATTTGCACTTCCCAAGCTGGATTTGACGACAGTGAGAGATGTGGTTTGCATTCGATGGTGCTAGTTTGTTCTATCGAACTTCTCAATTCTTACAGCCGAATCGGGTCGAAGTACTCAAATTAATGATGAGATCATCATGTGTTTGATTGCCACAAATGAATGAATTTTCGGATGCTGTGATACCAATTCGAGCTAACGATAGATATTCCATACACCTTAAACCATTTAGTTGAAATATAATCGTGTGCTGATCATATTCTGGATGAAACAAACTATTTATTATATATTTTTATATATTATATGGGGCATTATGGCCATGAGTAGCCCAGTGGTCTACAGGCCTTCATTTTGCAATGTAGAATACGACTCTCAGCCAATCGTGTTCGAATCCAGAATAAGAATATACCTTGTACTTTGGTAAACGTCTATGTTTTGCCTCACACTTGCACTATGTGACTTAAGTCAAAATCCCAACTTACTTCAATCAGTAATGTGATACACACAACTAAATCCTGTTTAGGGGTAATTTAACAATATGTGTGTCATGCGATAACTCGCAACGAAAGATGAAAATATGGCTGTTTTACCCATCTATCACATAATTTAAACGCAATTAGGCAATACATATAAATAATGACGGATTGACCATGGCACACATTCGAAATGGATGATGTTTTTGAAAACATTTTTTGTCCTCACATTTTGTTCATTTGGTAAAAAAGTATGACGCGGATTTACAAACAAATAATCTGTTCGTTGTGGCCTAATGAGCATTAGTTTTCCAGCCAAACTCACATAGCAGACATCATTTGTCCCTGCACGACACAGGCGTACAGACACACCGACAGTGGCTCCTAATACATAAAATGTCGGTAACACTTACCAAGGTCTTACATTGTGAAGCATTAGTGTTATCCTCGACATTGTTCTTGACGTTTTTATGCAGCCTACGTCAAGATAGACAAGAAACAAAATTATTCTTCTCCCTCTGTTACAACAGTTTTGCATACGAGTATACCACCGATATGATAAAAGGGTATGCGATAGCTGATGGTCTCAATTACGCAGCGCAGTATCTTCAGTTGCCCGTTTCCTCATGAGGTCATCCAGACCTAACGCCGTGTGGTAGACCTGATACGAACCCCTTCTGTCTGCCCTCAACGACTCAAATTTGAATACACATGATCGGTTATTAGAAAGAATTCGATTGTGTGATATTCCGTTTCTGTGATGTGGATGGTTATTAGTGTATCTTGTCCACAGTGATGAAGGGTAATCTTCTAGAGTGTTGTACTATGTAGCACGTTCTGAAAGTCTCACTGGAGGAGCTCATTACTGTGTTGATCTTTTCTCTTTGACAACCTTGGCGTCTCGACGTCAGAGGCATGTTCAATCATAACATAACAGCTTCCAGTAAAGCCACACATAAGACCTTCTTTGTAAACATTCATTTATCCGCAGTTCTCTTGTAAGAAGTGGAAAATGAAACTTTCACCTTTCAGCATGTGAACAAACTGTTCTTCATCACGCTTGACGAGTAACACATTGTCCAACCATGTATGCAGATACCAAATAAGCTGTTTTTCAAACTTTTAATACATCTTAAAATTGTTTCAAAAGTATCAAAGTCTTCACGTGTTTGTATGAATAATACCATGGTCGAACATGCTTTTGATGGTTCATGCCGAGCGTGCTTCTACAAAGTGTCCGAAGAAACATCCTTATAAGCTGTTAAAATAGTTGCCGAGATACTTTCAAATACCTTTCATCGATTTTGAAATGGATGGAAATGTTGAAGATTGTTGAAGTTTGTCAAAGTTATACATAGTCATGTATTCATTACACGTTAGAAGTAATTTGAAAACCGTCCGTGACGTGAAAATATGCATTGCTCTCCCATTGAACCTGTGTTTTCACGAATGCAAAAGAATCTCAGTAAACCTCTTAAGCGCAAATTCATGAAAATAGAAAAGCGAGATCTGAGGCTAAAACCTAAGTAAACATTCATTGTTCAATGAAGCAGCCCCCTTGGAAATTACGTAAAGAATAAGTCCGACGTATATGCGTCGTCGACTACAAGAAATCAGAGGATAGAGCTCAGTGATTGTGTGCTCATGCTTTCGGTGACTGGGTTTTTATGTCAATGTTGTTGACGTGTCGCTGATACAGCTGGTACATATGTACATTCTTACTCATTCAGTTTAGCATATATAGAATGGTGTCACGAAATAAAAATCGGTAACGTTTAACTACATGCATCCATATCGATACTGAATATAACGTGGATCAACTTTGTTAATTATTCTATGTGTGTGATGCTAAATCATTTGGTTATTAACATGAGTCTGAATTCGTATGAACTTAGATGTACTGGAATTTACATGGTGCATGTGGTGTAAATATAGCGTTATGTTTTATGAGCATGGACACTGGACGCAACACGTAAGAATGCAGGAAAAACTGTGTGAGTATAAGCGTTACTATTCTGGTAGTACTGAATTCTCCCTTCAGGCCACATGCCATGAATAGTTAAATAACTTTCCTTTAAAAGCAAAGTAGTTTACACCCCTTCTATCACGATCTTCAGCTATCTTTACTCGTCCAAAGAAGTACTTCAAATATGAAATTGAGTCACTGATCCATCAAACAGATATATTTGTAGACTTGCCTTCTCGCCAAGTACTACACGAGTAAGGTCTGTGTCACCCACATGTTATATTGTCATTATTGTCTGTAATAATTCAATGTCGACCTATCCTATCTATCATATTGACAAGACAGGGGATGCACAAATGCAATTATTGTCCAGACACGCTGACTAAAAGGGTCTGTGAGTCAACAAGCACATAGATGATATTGATGAGCGGACAGTTTACGTGACATGGTCCTCTGCAGATATCGTGCCATAATGCGTTAAATCGTGTGGTTATTGTTAGATACCTTCATCATATACAGAGAAGTGCCTTAAAGGCTTAGTCTATATACCGCTACGGGTCCATCACACGTTGTCTTTACTATGTTATAGAAGTAAGTGTGGGGGATTAAACGCCGCTTTGGACAGTTGTACAGTTATGTCACGGGAGTAACGCCCGATGGTGTGCTGATGGTTGACGGTGTGTCTTTCAGAGAAACCAATTGAACAGGTCGAGGTATAGAATCGTGGATTCAAACCAGTGTACATTAGATCCCGACATAGGTAACGGGCACTTGCCTCTACGTCACGTATTCACGTGGTCTACCAACGGACAAAAGGTATCGACAACTTATCGATATCCTATAATGACAGTTAGTCTTTCTGATAACAGAACAAACCCGTTAAAACACGGTTAGAATTGATCTTCAGCAACCCCTGTTTTTCGTAAAAGGCGGTCAGGCTCAATGACTTGGTTGACACATGTGACCGTATCCCAATTGACCGATGCTCATGCTGTTGATCACTGGAGTGTCTGGTCCAGACTCGATTATTTACAGATCGCCGCCACATAGCTGGACTATTGTTGAGTGCGGCGTAAAACTAAACTCACTCAATCCCATTCAAAACAGAACATCGTCAAGGATGTAAAACATACATCCATGACAACTTGGTATTGAAGGTACTTACACAGGATGAATGTATTACGACGTGATTATTGGACTCAACTTAACAAAAGAACTAGAATCTGTACTTTACTGAGAAAGTGTAATCCCAAACATAACATGTGTTACATTTGACCACTTTCTGAAATGGCATTGTGTATTCATAGCTTCCGGCCGTGGGAGCCGTGACAATTAACACTTATCAGAAGGGTACCTAAAGTCCGTAGTCTAGACTACCAGTTGTCCGACTGCAGTTTTTATGGAAGCCGCTATGGCTGGGTGGGTTAGACGACTGACCTAAATAGGATTAGGTGCCTGACTCTGAAAGGGTGGGTTCTAATCCCAGATGGGACTCCGGGAATACATAACAAAAGTACTAGAATCTGTACTTTACTGAGAAAGTGTAATCCCAAATATGACATATATGACATATACATATACAATTTGCCGAATTGAAGAGTGGTGCTACCAGCAAAGCATAGAAAACATGGGAAGAGTCACTTCATTTTGGTTGCCCCTATACAACAAGCAAGCTCTGTGTGCACAGCTACTTGACGTAACATCATACGGTCGCTGTTTCGTCTTAAATGGAAACATTTGGAGCTCTCTTGGAAAAGTGCCATTATGCGCTATAATAACATGTTTTGCTTCATTTATCTATATCATTCAAAGATTTAATAATTTCCTTAAGTAAACGTTTCGATTACTCTAAACTAGATTTGACTTCATTGAATAATACTGTACATACACGCTATAATACAACATTGTGACCGGATAGAGTAATACAATATGCCTGTCAAATTGAGAAATGCATCTATTCTAAGTATTCTATTTTAAATGCTCATCTCATTCGCCTTTCTTATGTCTTATTTACAGATCTTAACTGATTGTGCTAATTTGGTCTGATGTTTCCCTTTTTAAGGCAACCTTCGAAGTAATTACCTAATGGACATTTGAGGAAGCAAATGGTCAAGATACTGGGATGAACACTATATAAAATCTTCTGTGTAACCATAGTATCTAATAGTTTCACTAACTGGCAATCAAATAAAGTCTATTTGTATATCAATTATGACAAGGCAATATGGATTAGCTGCTCATGTGTTGATTGCACCGACATTGCGAATCCTGCAGATTGTTTGAGGATGCTAGCTTACATGAATGAAGCCTAATATAACGAGGTTTTAATCGTTTCCTCAGTAGCGAGGCAGCAAAACAACTTGAGTAAATATCTGACAACATGTTTGAACTATTTGAAATTATACTGAGCATCCATTGCTTTAATATGTATACATACGCAAATCACCAGTGAAAACGCAAATAATCCGAAACAGATGTGCAAACAGGTTTCTCCAACGAAACATAAACTCTCTCCTATGCCTCTCTCCTTCTAACAGGAACACACTATTTCCTTCGCCCGACTGTCTTGCACCCACCAACAAGCTGTCTCCCCTGCCAATGTCTCCTATACACAGGTACACACTCTTTTCTCCATGCAAGCACGAACTCTCTCTTCAGCTGTCACTCCTCCATACACTCTCTCATCCGCTTGTCTCTCCTCCACCTAGATACATGCTCTCTCCTTCCCACGTCTCTCCTCAACCTAAATACATGCTCTCTCCTTCGCAAGCCTCTCCTCCACATATTGACACACTCTCTCCTTCGCACGTCTCTCCTCCACATATTGACACACTCTCCCCTTCCCACGTCTCTCCTCAACCTAGATACATGCTCACTCCTTCCCACGTCTCTCCTCCACATATTGACACACTCTCTCCTTCGCACGTCTCTCCTCAACGTAGATACACACTCTCTCCTTCGCAGGTCTCTCCTCAACGTAGATACACACTCTCTCCTTCGCACGTCTCTCCTCAACGTAGATACACACTCTCTCCTTCCCACTTCTCTCCTGAACCTCGATACACACTCTCCTCCTCCCGTCTCTCCATCATCCACCTACACACTCTCACCTTCCCACGTCTCTCCACACCCTAGGAACATGCTCTCTCCTCACGCCTCCCTCGTAGCCACGCACACCCGCTATCATTTGTCTGTTTCTCTTCCATCTCCGTACTCACCCACTCCTTCTCCCGTCTCTCTTCCATCCAACTGAACACTCTCTCCTCCGCCCGTCTCTCCTCGACCTACCTACACACTCTCTTCTTCGCACATCTCCCCTCCTAACTGGTACAATCTCTATCCTTCGCCAGTCTCTTCGACCCACCTACAGCTTCGCACAGGTTCTAACTGGGTACTCACTATCCTTCCCAGTCTTTCCCTAGGTTCACCTCACGCTGTGTCTTTCCCCTAACACGCTTGTCTCTACTGCTGAAGGTGCATATGTTCAAGAAGTGACTTAATCCAGTGGTCAGCAGAATATCCTGATAAGAAGGGTACTGGTACAGCTTTACCACCAAGCACGGGACAACTCTGCGCTCCGTTATGCCCTTTATCTAGCTTTAATTTCGAATCGCAAATGAATGAGACAATGCATCCCCTTGGAACGCCATCTCAAATTACAACTTAACGAATTTATGTACGTTGTAACACGTTTAATAGCCGGGTTACACCGAACATCACTCCCAGTCTTTATCTCATAATCTGCGTATTTCTATCATTATATGTGTCCTAATTGTGTCCCAATTTCCACCTACAATATGAATTAACACATTACTAAACTTAATCATACGCGACGCGTGTGGTATTTGATGGACAAAACACCATGCTTAAACTGATCATTCCACGCAATATGCTTCCAGGACTATTTGAATGTTGTCCCGACGAAATATTTCACGCATTGTGACTTCCAAGCTATGAATACCTAAGTGAAACTCCCCAAGTATGTTTATGGGTTTTCCTGAAGGTTTTACCTTCATACCGCACATGCATATCCGTGAGGCACGGGAGGGAATGGTTACCATAGAAATGCGTTCCAACAAGTAATCCTAGACATGAATGTCTATGCCTGTAATTGTGATAAATGCCATGGGAAACGGCAGTAAATATATCTGTGACTCTTACTCTTGCGACCTCAATCTGGGAAGTCAAGTGGCAACTTGCAGCTCAGATGTAAACTGACTGAACAGTGTTTGGATACCTTTGAGTAACGATATTACTGATATTTTGTTAATAAATATTCGAAGAGCAGGCCTGATATAGAATTAGTTGGTATATTGTCATTTTGAAATTACTGATGAAATCATGGAATAGGCTTCAAAGAAGTATGAATGATGCCGTGTACGTCATGTGTGTTGCTCACTCACTCACTCACTCCCTCACTCACTCGACAACTACAATAATATCAAGTACAATATCAGTTACAAACGTTAATATGCTCCAACATGCCCATATGCTCCTTTGATACAAAGTCAATCAGTGACAGATTCCATCCTCACTCACTCACTCACTAATTCATTCGACAACACATTTAATATCGACTACAATTTCAGTTGCAAAGCTTCTCATGCTCCAGTCATTTAGTACAAAGCCAGTCAGTGACAGATTCCATCCTCACTCACTCACTCACTCGACAAGATATTTAATATCAACTACAATATCAGTTGTAAAGTTTCACATGCTCCAGTCATTTAATACAAAGTCAATCAGTGACAGATTCCATCCGGAAACACATCCTTTCCTGCACAGCGTGTCTGGACAGCCATCTGTTAACGTTCCATCAATAATCATATCTAGCTATAGGCAATTATAAAGAATGTAAAAATAGATGACGACGGCAGGTTCTTCGTTTATCCGCGATTCCTGGTTTTAAGGTGATCAAAAGATGGCCACACTCAGGTCAATAAGCCCGTTATCTTGCAATACATATCAAGTAAAATCATTAACCAATCAAGTGTCTGAGTAGAAAACGGATGGGTGGCCTACTCGCTAATGAAGCAGAACTTGCAGCGTAAGTCCTCTGTGAGGTACAATATTTACGTAATCCTCCCTATCCATCAAGCCAAATGCTGGCAAGTGATGACGCTTAGTAGAAACCAATTCTTTACGCCTTTCCAAATCCTATTAACACTTATAATACAGGCGCTCTACCGCAATATAGCGTTTTATCGTACTAGTTAAACAGTCAGTAAAAAATCCTAATATAAAAGAACAGGAAAAAGAGTTTAAAAAGTATTTAGAGGTAGTCAATTAGGTACGTGGTGTTTATAGTCTGATAGATTTATTGCAATAATGTCTTGTTCAACGTCGATGGCTTGGACGAAGGTCGAAGAATTCGTGAGCAACGGTCGTTCCTGGAAGCCAAAAGCGCTAAATCACGCATGACACTGCACGGACGTCTTACTGTAGAGGAAATGGTAACGATTGAATCAACGGGATGTGTGTGTGGAACACTCTAGTTACGGGGACGGTTGTGTTGTAGACCACCAATACACCTCGAGATAAGGGATGTCATATGCAGAAATACCACTGGGGAATTAAGAAATAAAGATTGTTAACACGGAGATCACAGTATATACATCTACATAATATAATACAGGATAACATTGGCACCTGTAAATTTGAAGGACACTGTATTTTCATTTTACGTGGATAATGTAGTAGCTTTGGGATCACTTCACTATGTGGGAAGCCAATTATTTGTGTATCCCTATGCTGAAAGCGTAACCCATAACACTTATTCACTCACTCACTTTGAGGTAAAGGTCTTCAAATGTGTTCCAACCTATACATTCCCTCGCCTAATAATAAACACATGCACGTCTTGATTATGCTGCCGTGCTTAGATCCACTGTCAAACCAAAGTAACAATATTTTTTATCATACCCAATTCTTAACTACAGGTCCCTGTCTCCAGATTTCTGCGTTAAGGGTAATCAATAGAATGAGATAACACCACCATTTAAATTGTAGAAATGTCATCATAAACTGTGTATTCAGGTTTTACTCCATAATATTTAAAGGACATTCAACCATATTGCAGGATATATGATAGCCGTCATTAGACAGAGCTAACTTGAATCACGAACACATTCTAAATAATTGAAGAGTTATTGCCTGACAGATTTGTCCTGTAAGCCAATATGACAGTGCGATGTGCACTAAATCATGGGTAAATATCACAACTGAGGAGCAATTGGACCAATGCCTATGGGATCCTGACTCTAATGGACAGTGTTTACATCATTGATCGGCTTTCCGTATGTTTGTCATTCATATTCCAGATCACATTAGTGAACTGCACGATCTCACATTGCCCTAATCACAGGAATCGCTGGTGTTATCAGTGAAGATGATTCACAATAACTTGTCAAATGTGATATGGTGTTTTATAATTAGGACAAATGTTATGTATGACATCAGGAGGACCTATGCACAATTATTTCACAGAAAATATGTACATATGGGATTTTTGTACAAGGATATGACAATGTCCATACGCTCATCATCCAGATTCCAGACTCACTCTGGGCGATAATGTATATATCGCATTAAGATGCGTCCCAGTTTGTTTATGACTATGACTATTGTTTCAATCTTTACATCATGGTTAAATGTTATGACAATACTAAATCCCTAAAACTAGTTTATGAGGTTTTCTTATAATCTGAAATTAAGCGCATTTTACACAACAAACATTCCTGTTGACTAGCAATGTTTGTGCATATTCAGTCGTGAAGCTTTTGGTAATTGTGTTATAATGGGTCTTTACATTTCACTCCAATACGTCAGAAAGTGACGTCAGAAAGTGACGTCAGAGAAGCAAACAGCTCATATACAACAAGCATACTACATATATGAGAAATATGCAACAATTATTATATTTTTGTATTAAAACAATATTGTTTATTAGCACTCTTGCTTGCGTTAAGAATAATGAAATTAAGAACAGATTACTACTTGACTATCTGATTCTGAAAGTGAGTATTTTACGTGATGGGAAATATATTCAAATGAGATAATACTTATGTCAGAGGATATACAGCTTAAAATAGGTAACCCGTGAGGATCCGGGTTAGAATATTGATCTTCAGTAACCCATGCTTGTCGTAAAAGGCGGCTAACGGGATCGGGTGGTCAGGCTCGCTGACTTGGTTGACACATGTCAACGGTTACCAATTGAGTAGATCGATGCTTATGCTGTTGATCACTGGATTGTCGTTTCCAGACTCGATTATTTACAGACGCAGCCATATAGCTGGAATATTGCTGAGTGCTGCGTAAAACTAAACTCACTCACTCACTCAATTAAACTAAGTGTGGTTCTATCACCTTGATCGGAGACACTGGTTTCCTCCACTAAACGCCAAAAGAAACGTTACCCTCCTTCCTTAATGACGGAGGTACCTATCTTCAGCTGGCGTTGTGATGCGTGGACGTCCACTTCTTGGTCTGTCTACGGTGACCCCAGTCTGTCTGAAGCCCTGAATAAGTCTTATGACCGTGATACGGTGGCATCCGAAGGCTCTGGCAACAGCATTGTATGTCGACCATATCTGCACCATCCAAATGGCTCTTTCTCTCCCTCCAGCTGTTACTCGTGGTATATATCTCGTACTTGTGTATCAGATGATGTCTTCTGGTCTCTGTTTATACCCTACAAAATCATTCTACATGTGAAATGGATGCAAATACTGCTTGAATATTGCTACGTTTTTGTTATTGATATTGCTATGTGTAAACAGAAAATGGAAAAGATTTTACCTTGCAAGCAAAAATGTTAACAAAGATAGTTTTTGTTGTTCCTAAACATTGTTTCACAATATCAAAGACACGTTTTACTTGTTTTCACTAATGCAAATAAGCAGAAAATGTTTTAAAAGACTAAAATCATAAGAATGATTATTTTACAATTTTCCACACTCTACAACAGCTGTTTCTTGTTTTAATAGTTGAAAATGGTGACTTTCAATGGTTTATGATTGACCCAAAGCAGAACCTTTCTTTTGTACATCAAAATCACTGTTATTGGTGTATTTCGGCATGGACGAACATAGGGCAATTTAACTCTTGCATTTCACCTAAATATGAATGCATTTGAGAATGAGCTGTGCTGTTAAGTTTTCTTGTAAACTAAAACCTTCTAACATATCTTTGACAGTTTTTCAGTAATTCATAAAGGTAGGAGGGTAACGTTTCTTTTGGCGTCTAGTGTATTTATCTAAGATGCCTCCAGTCGTTATGCAGTACTTTCCTCTTAAGCGTTCCAAAACTGATAATCGTGGGTTCCAGACCCGGACCTACCCTGACCTCTTACTTACTCATTGATGTATTTCTGAATGAAGGTTTATTATTAAAACAAAGGCAAAAGTTATTGTGACATACAAAGAAAGTACGTAAAATAGGTTTACTATTACTAGGATATGCAGCACCGTTCTCGTACCTAAACTACATCAACAGAAGATTTTAAAAAAAAGTCTGTCATGAACTCTGAAGTACTCCTTGCACTGTTCTCGAATCTCTGAATGAAGATTTGCAAGTGTAATCAAATGCCATACCAAATTATTTTTAAAGGATTTACAGGTGTTAATGGAATAACACAATATGAAAGGGTTCTTGTCATTTGCAAAGAAGTCTTGTCACGCGGGGATTCAGAGGAACATGCATAAGCCTGTACCTTGTGTATTGATACAGGCCTGACACCTCCTTACTTATCGTATTAAACGTTTGAGGAAGGCCTGGACACTGGCATTCCATATCTGGGGAAGGATTAGGCAAAATGCCTGCTCCGTTGTGGCAAACATCGTTCCATTTCATCAGATATGCATGTTCGACTGGTACTTCATTGTATCTTTTGAGATATCTTTTCTCCCCAACTCTTAACATGTTGTCTGACATTATCGCGCTGCATCGTCCCTCCAGAGCCACCCAGTTGAAAAATCGGTAAAACGTTTCCAACGTTGCTGTACCGGTATCTTGGAGCATTTAAAGTTTCATCAATCACAATCATTTCAATCATTTCTGTAGCCGTCCCTCCACCCCAGATGTTATAACGGCATCACCTCCAACTCAATTGTCTTCAAGAACTCATGACAACGGGACGCCTACAGATACCTATCCTGTCGACGGATGCGTGGGCAGGATCATAATCCACTGACGTGCTGTCCAACGCAGTTGTTGTCATCACAACTGGAGACGTCGAAATTGATAGTGCGTCCTTAGACTTTGCTGAGGTCGCACAGATGCCGTGCTTGCGTAGACGTCGTCGGACTGTCACCGCAGATAACGCCTTTGTTGTTAGGGATGGCATGGGTTGTAACAGTTATTGCCTGGAACCTACTTGTTGCAAATCCTGATTTCTTGGCGTGGCGTGGGGATATGTGTGGGCCGTCACTTCTGTCTCTTCTGGTGATAACGTCGCCTCATACGTCCCTTCCTGTGGACTAACTGACAACGTTAACGTCACACCAATACCGAACTCAAGCATTCATATGGCTCGCCACCTGTAATTTCCACTTAGACGTAACATGGTAGAATCTTATCAAAACGGTGAAATGTTGGGTAGATTTCTGAATATACTTGGCAATAAAATGAAATTGGACAGCTGGTCCTGATAGAGAGTAATGGAAGTAATTCTGCATATGTTATTGTTTGTAACAGGTGTACAATATCAGCGAGATTTGGTCGGTTGCGTTTCTATAATTTTTGTGAACACTTGCCCTTGCACAATCATAAATGGTTATACATAGACTTCATTAACTGATAATAATGTCAAGGTCACAACGTGTTGCCCGTAACCATACTGTTATATTAAGTTGAGACATACAAGGAGTATATTTACAACAAAAACATTTTGATTAATGTAAAGGAATCTCTTTGAACAAACTAGCATGACACCTCTGTAAGGCATTATATAATGTTAACGGAATAAAGTAATATCATTACGAACCATATGTTTCATTTCAGAACGTGTCGGTGTCGGTGTCGGTCCTGACTCTGAGCGCCATCTCTGTAGAACGATGGTATGCAATCTGCCATCCCCTAGCGTTCAAGAGCACCCTCTCCCGGGCACGCAACAGCATCATCATCATCTGGGTTGTCGCTGCAGGAGTAGCCCTCCCGGAACTGCTTGTTGCTGATACTAGCCCCTATGACTATCCTGGAGACTTTCAAACTGTTTACTTGACAACCTGTGGCCCAGCCTGGATGGAATGGAAGCAGATAATTTACCAGATCAGTCTTGTGATTGTCATGTACGTATGTCCGTTAGTGTTGATGGCGCTAACGTATACCAACATAGCTGTGGTGCTCTGGCGCAATGACATCCCTGGACAGGCTGAGATGGGACAGTATTCAAAAGGTTTGGTATGAATACGTCTACTCAAAATGTTTTAAAATGAATGTTGCGGTTGAGAACAGGTTCTGCGAGGGTGGGCAATACCAACTACGAAATCCTTCTTCAATGCGCACTCAGTATTGATGCAACGCGCAGATTACAGAGAGGGAGTGAGTGAGTGAGTTCAGTTTTACACCGCTTTTGACAATATCACGGCGGGGGACACCAGAAATGGGCTTCACACATTGTGCCCATGTGGGGAATCGAACCCGGGTCTTTCGGCGTGGCGGTCGAACGTGTTAACCACTGGGCGACACCACCGCCCCCGCACATTACGTATCTCGTTTAGGGCATAGATACAATTAGACCAATTTGTATCTGCAATATCTGTTGTATTTTGCAACAAGTGTTTTAGATTCCAATACCACCCTTTGGAAACAATTTGTTTAGGAAATAATGTTAACATGATACATTGACGTAGAAAAGGTAACCCCCGTCTCATTTAAGGATCTTATGCATATAATTTAAATACCAGTAGATGTATCTTCACATCCTGGGTCAGTGTGCCAGTTATAAGTGATAGTTAAATGTAACTGTTGTTATTTACGTGATTTGCTATTTCCAGGCAAAAAACCAATGATTGAAGGGAAAGGCAAGAGCCAAGAGGACAAGGTGCAATCTCGGAGAAAAGCAGCCAAGATGCTTATCACAATAGTCATCGTGTTTGCCATCTGCTACTTGCCTGTACATCTCTTTAACATCCTAAGGTGAGCCATGCTTGTACCATCATAAATTGTCGACGTTCATTCTACCAGTGGCAATCCCGGCTAAATGAAATAATCCCCAAGACTGGTAACTGCAGACATTTTTGTATGACCATGGAAAAACAAGTTGGACCAATGTGATTAAATCTAAGCATAAATGTAGAACAGTTTCAAATTGGTATCCCAATCACGTGTATCGCGGTCCATAAAAACGGAACTGATAAAATGAAACACGTGACCTCACACCGAAATGACTACAAAGCGGTGATGACACCAGATGTAAGCTGTTTCCTGATGAATGTATTTACAGCAGCTATGTCTTGGCGAAGGAACATTAACCAATAAGAATGTATACAACTGTCTGTAGCCATGTTTCATGCCCACAGAAGCTAATGCAGTTGTTACCTTGGGATTAGACATATACACAATTGCTTGACCTTGGACAATTGATATTGTTTGAAAGACTTAATGCCAATATATCAAATATCCCAGTAATGTTTGAATTAGGAAAGATTGTTTGGACCGGATTTGTCGACAGATTCATAAGGAAAGTACATTGTATGAAGTAAACTGACACAAAGAGTTTTCATTTATAACGTCAAGACAACACTACCGTATCTTCTATGGTTGTTGAAACTGCATCCTTCCGCCATTGTAGGTTGCCAAAATGCACATACGGATGTAAATGAATCTTTGCAAAATCTCATATTTTACAGAAAATTCATGACATTTTGAAGGAAGCCCGACCGCGGAACAGATCATAATTTGCATAACCGTTTTCAAGGGTATTTTAAGTACAATGTGTGAGTTAATATTGGAATGTTTCTATGGAACTGTGAAATCTGTGGATCAATACAATATAATATCGTCTATTGACATTATTTAAACTTCTCGTTGAATGGATTTAATCATCTCTGGTCGTATTTCAGATTGATTTTGTATCGATTTTATGTTTTTAACATGTAAAGGAGGAGGCTTTGACTGTTGTATTAGATGTCACATTTCGAAGCAGTGATTGTTCGCGCTGCCATTTAGCCATGAACTTCCTGGTACAAGTTATCCACTCTATGTTTAAGCTATCGTTTTACCATATCATTTCGTCAATTTGTGAATGTACGGATCCTACCTATTTTGTCAAATAGCCCACTTTACAAATTCGTAATATCACCCAAATTAGAAACAGCAGTATATGTTTCCGCATTTAATTATATCAGTATTAGCATCTATACCCAATGATTTAAAGAAAGTTGACAGAGGTATTACATGCATATGTAAATAGAACGTTGATTTGATCCTTAGAAGCATTTTGAAGTTGTTATGGTCTTTTTGTGCATCATTTCAAACTATTGTTGCATTTTTCTTTTCTTTTTCAGGTATTTCAAAATTTTGGTAGCTAGCAACGTTGATGTAACGGCAGTTCTTAGCCAGCTGTCGCATTGGTTGCCATACTTCAACAGTGCCCTAAACCCTGTTATCTACAATTTCATGAGCGGTATGTTCTGTGATTACTTTTTCACATTTTATATTAAAGACATAAATGCAAGCCATAACATACTAAAATGCATTCGGTTGTTTGTATTTCATAAAGTCAGTGTAAGAAGATTGATAAAAAAAAGAGAAATTAATTCTCTCTAACCACATGTATTTGTGTGTCTGATAAGGAATATAAAATGGTAGAAAAGAACTATTTAGAATTCTGCTTATTATTATAATTATTCATGCTTATGCATGCAATGACTCAACAACGAAAACCCAGCTCACCTACTAATCAAAGCATTTCAAATGAGATATGTAAATCGCATGTGTTTCTCCCTTTCAAAGTTCGGAAACTTTTAGTCTCCTTATCGATTTGAATGGCACAATGTCTTAATCAACTTTTTAAAAGGAATGAATGTCTCTGATGTTTTAATAACGGCAAGAAAGAGAAACTCTCTTGAGGATCCAATTACGGGTAACGTCTCAATCAGTTGATAAATATTATTGAACCGAGACAGAATTCACTTTAAATTAACAAATCCCCCATATTCGTTTCGATTTGTTATTTCTGAAGAGTTTCTTCATATTGCGGAATAATTGGCATTTGCTCATGAGAAAAAAACATTGATTTAGTCAATCCGTCACACTTGCAATTAAGCCTGAACCGATAGTATCATTAGGTGTAACCTCATCTTAACACAAGGAGAACAGAAATATTTTGAGGAGTTACTGGAAGACATCGGATATGTCATTTTGTGTTTTTGACAACCGACCTTTATTCAAGTTTCATCCCCTGTGTACATTGAATTCCCAGAATACCACGTGATGGCCAATTAGTGGTTAAACAAATGTGCATTGAATGGGCATTGAATGACGCTTTGTGTTTGATGATTAAGATCGTTCCATAAAACCTTTTTTATGTTTTCTGGAATGCAGTGCCTTGTAGCTACTGGCCATAACAACGGAAAGACTATCATCGTGTCTGTTCCTATTTCGAAAGTACAACTTTTTTCATGTGATTCCGGTACTACTCAGAGGAGGTACCACAGCGAGCATTACATTTGAGGCTATAAGTGACAACGCCTTTTCTAGTGTCAATAAATACAGTCATGTTTCCTTTTCTATTCTGAGAGAATAAACTGTTACCTTTTTCATCTTGCAACCGAAGATGTTAAATATAATATATCTGACGTTGCCATTATCTCTTGGATAACTTATCATTTAATTTATTCCAGCAAAATTCCGCAAGGAGTTCAAGTTGGCATGCTATTGCTGCCTTCGCCCCTGGTATAAAACCAATCCACGCCGACGTGACGGGACGTTCACCATGACGTTCTCCAACAGCAACTACAGCAACTGCCATACTGAAGAAGTCACACTCACAAGCTTTAAAGACTGAGCAGGTCTTCCCTTACTGATTAGCGTGAAACTCCGAATGCACACCAGTGAAACAAAGATGAATCTGATTTCAAATTACGGGATTGAAGACGTCTTACCACTCGAACGAAAAAGCTTATTTTTTATGGAATGTGAAAACGATGACCCGGCGACATTTTGTCGATTCCGCGTAATACGATCGTTAACTGCACATGGTACAGGTGCAAAAGCCATATCACTTGTATTGTCAGAGCTCAGTCAGACACGTCATTGTTCATTAGTATATTCATGAACCTTTAAAGACCAGAGGCCAGAAGCAACATTCAAAGAGACGACGTATCCGCAGGGACATGGTCAGTAACGTGTGTAACCTCGGGGTCTCGATTTCATTGAACAGGCCTTATTTACGCTTGATCCATGTGACTATATTGATGATCACGTTCTGTATGTTGCCGTTAGGCGTTTAGAAATGTTGACGGGTTAACTGAAACGTCAATGGACGTTTGCTAAACCAACAACTTTGGTCTTTGTTGAGAATACTAGTTTAGTTCAACTATATTCTTAAAGTAAATCTCACATAAAGTTGTGAATACATACATGTATTTCTCTTTCCATTTTGCACCACACATGAAATAAATCTGAAAGGTTTTGGTAAAGTCTATTTGTGTGTGTAACATAGATTCTCCGGATATATGAGTTGCATGCTCATTCACTTCATCGTAACGTCATGGCTGAGATATTGCCGATGTGACGTTGAAAATTAACTCATTCACTCTTCACTTGATCTAGGTCTACAATACTGTGTTGTGGTGTTCGCGTTACAAATCCTATTTTCCAGAATAAATATAAATAAATGTAACAAGATTAGTTGCTTTAATTAATAGGATTAATATATTGCAGATGTCGACCTTCGTTACATTGAGCTTACAGGCCTTGCCATAAAAGCCTCGATTATGAAGACTTTTTACCTTGAATGTCAAAGCCTCGATTCTCTCTCTCTCTCTCTCTACCTTCTCTCTCTCTCTCTCTCTCTCTCTCTCTCTCTCTCTCTCTCTCTCTCTCTCGATCTCTCTCTCTCTCTCTCTCTCTCTCTCTCACGGTTTCTGTTGTTAACAAGTTGTGGTGTTTCACTCAATATCATTTGATCACTATATAAAGACGAATTGATGTGTTGTATTATTGCATTGTATTTGTAAACATCCAGTACTACCGTAGAAGTGTATGCAGTTCATAGGGAGTTCTGTGGTGTATTGTTTGGTGCAAACACATTGTCAACATCAGAACTTTACATATCAGACATCAAGAAAGTGTATTCAAACCATAGGAAGTTCATCCAGTATGTTTTCGTTTCTTTGTTATCATCAAACCTGTGATGTTTAAAAAACGCCTGTGAAGTCACAGCTTTGAATGACCTTTTAACTCATATGTTGATAACGTTATCCTCAAATGAAATTTCCCCCTTGACGATGAAACACAAGTGGGGAAGTGTACAGTTTGCCTATGTTTAATTTATCTACACGTTTGCTTGTTACGGGATCTATTGTTATTTGTTATCTTGTGCTATTTATTGTAATATTATCATTATGTATTTTTAACTGTGAATGTTGATTTATCAGATATCCTATTATTGTTTTAATGCAATAAGAATGTATGTAAAGATTGCATTATGTTTAACGAAAGACATTGCAAATATATGGTGGTCGTTTGATTGAAATACTATTCTTGTCATCCCTGCAAATAGTCCTATTCTACATGGTAAAAATATCAATTATGCCATATTCAGTTCGATACGTGTAAATGCAATAGGTAAGATTAATACTTGGGAAATGAACACACTTCTATTAAAAACAATATATGCAGCAATAATGTCGATATAAAGCATCTTCTGTAGATTTCACTTCATATGACGTCAGAAAAATTCAGAAATATATTTATTGGCAATATACAGGTTGTAAAATGGAACATTCTCTTCCTTTCAGTTTAACCTCATCCTCCGGTTACTTACTTTAGTATCCTTTTGTTGCTTTGACACTAACTATGGGAATTATTTTTATTGTTGGGAGTGGCTGAATCATGCTTGTTTGACAGCAACGTCAAACTGATATTCTGAAAGAAGAATATCGACACGTAACAGCAACGTCATAATACAAGGAGACAACTTCATCGTCAGAGATGATATATGACCACTAGAAGCTTTAGTGTAAACGTATATTTTGGCCCTGGCCTACCTTATTGCAATTCACAAATCCATCTGATCATAAGTATCGATCTAGCACCATGCCACCATTGTATCAGTGTTGTCCTAATATTATGTACAAAGGCGCAACGGACTTCCACTTGGTAAAATACGATTGTTATTGTGTACATATATTCGTCAGTGGATATGTAATGTGAATACAAATATGTGAACGCAGTTAAGCATTTGTGAAATAAAATTGCATCTCTGAATGTGTTAATGATCTTTCAACTTTATTAATACTTTCCAACTCAGCACAAGAGGATATTTGCATGTAAAATGAAGGTTATTGCCGAAAAATCAATGATATAAAGAATGATAAGTACGATGAGTGTGAATGAAATCCCACAGCCTTGAATGCGTCTCATATTGATGGCACAGGTCTCTCATATGATGTTGGAAATCTGCTTGGTTGTGGGATCAGATAATAATCTTGAAATTTTGCTCAAACGCATCCTGTCAGGACTTTTTAAATACAAAACCATTTCTTGTTTCATTGGCAAGCAGACGCACTAAGTCTCCTCTAGCGCCTGTTTCGTGGTATGTTAATACGGTAGCAAAGACAATGAGTAGCATGGCTAGTGTCAATAATCGTGCCCACAAGGCGTTCATTTTCTGAACTCCAGCTCAATCAGGCTTCTGCACTAATACAATATTCTAAGACTGATGTAATAAGGCTGGGATATTGCTGTGACGAAAACGTACCTTCTTGTTCCATAACAGACTTCAGGTCACTAAACTGTGTGTTGCCGAAGAACTGAAATAACATGAAATAAGGTTGGAAGGAAGGATAACACTATATGGATTAACAATGTCTTTATTACAGTGAGAGCAACGTTTCGGTGTAGGTTCTAAAACCTTTGTGAAGCAAGTAATTAACAGAATAAAGATTGAGAGGCATCTCATTGTAATAAAGAAGCTATCCTTCCTTACTGCTCCAACTTCTAAATGTCTCTTCAAGAAGATATAAAATCAGACTGCTTGACAATTAAAATTGGTGAATCGTCCATCGTTTTCATTGGTCGTAGGTTCGGATATTATGTTTGCAGAACAGAAAGTAATACTATTTATCGTTTAAGAATAGCGACAAGGAAAGTACACAAACTGAATTTACACTAATTGGCCGCACATCGTTAATATGATGAAACACGTCAACAAAAACTGACAAAGTTTTGAACAAAACATCGGCGAAAAATGAAATGATGATTGAATGTTCATAAGACGGATAACTGTCAAGACGTCACTTATGCTGCCATAACTAAACTGAGATTGAATACGAATGATTACGTGAATAAATGTGACGTCAGTACCAATATTTACAAGCATTCCTTTTTCAAAGCTACTTATTGTGATACAAGGAGGCGTGGCTCGTCACGTGGACACGTGTTCGATTCCCCACATGTTTATAATGTGAAGCATATTTCCGGTGATATTGATTGAATATTGCTAAAGGCGGAGTAAAAGCCCGTACACTCACTCACTCTCGTGATAAAAATGGATGTTTCCATTTGTAAATTTAATGTACACCCATCCACAACAGGAACTGGAGGAACATGTTATTTTTGAAACCTTAAGTCACCGTATTTTTAAACCGTAATATACAATTCACAGTTGTGTTGTGTGTTTCACTGACTCATGACTACGTTCCTGTCATGCTATATTAGTGAATGAGTGAGCTCAAATTTGACGTCACACAGGCAATGTTTCAGAGATATCGTGACGACAGAAAGTCATGCATAAACAATAAAATTATTATACTTATATAACAAAGCTGTTATCGAAAGACAGTGAAACAACTAGTTTGCCACAGATTATATTAAAAAGTAGTTGAACATCATTTTAAAAGACAAAATCATAATTCAAGAACACAATTTAAAATCGGGCTATAGATCACAGCAACCAACGTTAGACCACTTTCCACTGGGACAATGGACCGTGGAGACTTACGATACTTCTGCCTACTGCAGGGTCATGCTCGAAAAACAGTAATATCAAATCAGAAATTAGGTTCCTTCAGAGCAATTGATTTATTAAGGACGATATAAAAGTGGCAGAATCGACATTGGTTATATTTTCGAAGGCCCCAATAACTTCGATCAGCTAAATGATAACAGAGACAACTGGAACGTAAACACGGCGTTTTGAAAATAGGAACGCCATGTTTTTTCCCGTGATCATGAAAGAACCATTATTATTGCAAAGCCACAGCATCATATTTGTTCCGGCAAGTATCTCTGAAAATGAGCAAACAGAAATAACTGAGCAAGCAGAAATAACTGAACAAATAGAAATGACTGAACAAACAGAAAAAAATCAAACGCAAGTAGCATTATGAAACCGTGTCAGATTATTAAGTAGAGATGGAGTCAGCATCACTGAGGTTTATCGTTTGGCGAAGCACTCAGCAGTATAATCCAGTCGTATGATTTTGTTCGTTTGATTGTTTGTTGTTTAGCGCAGCAGTATTCAATCCAGTGATCGACATCATGAGCAACTGGGGACAATAGTCAGCAAACCTGATCACCCGATCCCGTTAGTTGCGTGTAAGTGAGTGAGTGAGTGAGTGAGTATGGTTTAACGCCGCTTTTAGCAATATTCCAGCAATATCAAGGCGGGGGACACCAGGAATGGGCTTCACACACTGTACCCATGTGGGGAATCGAACCCGGGCCTTCGGCGTGACGAGTCAACGCTTTAACCACTAGGCTACCCCACCGCCCCAGTCGCGTGTAAGACAAGCATGTGTTACTAAAGACCAATTCAAACACACTGATATTCACGGGCTCCAGCCACATGACGGCTTGCTGTGTATATGTTTCAGACACAGAAACAGAGGTTGATGTTACATGACTCAAAATACGTTACGGACAACCCAATACTTTCACATTACAATAGTAATGGGCTTAGCGTACCACTCTGCTGACAGTACAATGATCCGTAATGACCCCCTTTTTTGAACTGTCAATTCAATGTTATTTAATTGGCTAGTGCCAAAAACAAGGCATTGTTGGGACGTTCTGCCTGTAACATTGCTAATATATACTTATTTGTTAATTTGCAACGAAAACCAAATCCTTACATGATGATTAAAAGTGTATTTGTCCTTGATGAGGTGAGGTGAAATTGGGTTTAACGTCGTGCTTGAGAATATTTCGCTCATATGACGACGTGCATGCGTGGGTATGTGTATTTGCGGCTGCTTGTACTAGCCCAGACTGAAGCTGGTTTTATAGTGCTAGCCCACTGAGATACCATGCCGCAGTGAAGCATGAATACCCCACTCAGACACATAATACTGACTCCGAGCCGAACAGTCCTTGTTGTACCCATAAATGCCGAGCGCCAGGCAGGGACCAACAAGTACCATATTTTAACGTCTTTTAGCATGACGCGGCCGGGGATCTTGTCCTTGGTAGTTTGATGTTATAAGATTTCATGACCACTGTGGGCACTTTATCCTGGGTTTTTTTCCTGTTCAATGATAGGGAGAGTTTGGTTTAAGCCCACTCTTGACGTCTTCCATTAATATCAGAGCGTATAAGCTTGGTATTGGGGAAGAAAGCGGTGATGGGCTTTTCCATACTGCAGAAACCCATAAGCACGGGTCTGGTTATGACAAACCTAGAAACATACTCGGGGCAAATCAGGACTCGAAACCACACTCACTGGCTTCTTGCGTGTCCAAGGGACGCAACTCTGTACATCAGCTCTATTTAATCCCAAATATAAAATATGTTGAACTCTATACAGTGTCACGCGTGTTCCCTGAACGATAAGGGTGATATACGTTCTGTTCATATCGCGGCTGTCTGAACCAGGGAAATCTTATCTTCCAAGAATCCATGCAGATGAGCACAGCTGATAGCAAGGTTCAACAAATATGAGTCAGCAGTAATATACATGAACGTTGTTTCTAAAAAAAACCACGGAAGAAACGTTGGCCTGGTATTCTATTCCTATTACTTACCATCCAAGCAAACATGATTATATCGTCGTAACCTTCAGGGACAAGAACTAGTACAAGTACTAGCCTACTTCTTAAAGAGTGTCCCGGCACAGCCGGAACCAGTCCTAGAAACATTCAACAATCAAATAATACATTACCAAGTCAAATTGTGAGAGTACAATATGTCTACGCAATAACAGTTTTAAAGTATTTCTAAACGGCATTTGAATTGGAAAAATATTTAATCTGTTTGAGAAATTGCAGCACTTTAAACTACTCTGTCATTTTTTCCCATGCCTCCATGTTTAAAAGACTTCTGAGACTTTCAATGAGGTAAAACAAGTTACATCGGTAGCAGTTCAGCCTAAACATTTGTGTAAAGTATGTTACATTTGTCAACAATTTCAGGAAAACAACTAGTAATAAATCATATTTTTCTTTCTTTTTCGAACTAGTTTTATTGGAATATTGAGATGAGAAGACTGTAATCTGCCATAGAGACGGGCAACAACCAAAGTTAGTCCGAAAGGTGAAACTCACATTATAGTTGTACAAGACATTACAGGACATCTCGTCTGCAACGCCAGGTTCATTTCCACTGGTCATCACTTAGGCAAAGCCAGATTCAATCCACAAGGGCATCACTATTGCAACGCCAGATTCCTCTCTTCAGGATATCACATCATTAATGCCAGATTCATCACCAACAGAACTTTAGAGCTGCTACGTAAGGTCAATTACTTAAGGACAGAATCTCTTCAGCGCCAGATCCATTACTAGAGGACATTACATCTGTAACGCCAGATACATCATCAGTAACGACAGAACAGTATACCTACAACACCGTATTCATTACTAAAGGACATAACTTCTAAACCGTCAGATCTATTGCAACAAGGCATAACTACTGCAAAGTCAGAGCTGTTGCAAAAAACATCAGATCAGTGGTAACGCCAGATTCACCATCAGTACCGACGGAATATTTATAATAGACCTGCAACGCCGTATTCATTACTACAGGACATAACTACTTCAATGCCAGATTCATCAGAGAGGAAATTATATGTGTAACGCGAGATTCTTCATCAGTAACGACGGAATATTAGACCAACAACTCCGTATTCATTACAACAGGACAAAACAACTTCAATGGCAGATCCATCACAGAGGATATTATATATGTGACGTCAGATTGTTCATCAGTAACGACGGAATATTAGACCTGCAACGTCAGATCCATTACAACAGGACACAACAACTTCAATGGCAGATCCATCACAGAGGATATTACATATGTAACGCCAGATTCTTCATCAGTAACGACGGAATATTAGACCTGCAACGTCAAATCCATTGCTACAGGACAGAACTACTTCAATGCCAGATCCATCACAGAGGATATTATATATGTAACGCCGTATTCATCATCAGTACCGACGGAATATTAGACCAACAACGTCAGATCCATTACAACAGGACACAACAACTTCAATGGCAGATCCATCACAGAGGATATTACATATGTAACGCCAGATTCTTCATCAGTAACGACGGAATATTAGACCTGCAACGTCAAATCCATTGCTACAGGACAGAACTACTTCAATGTCAGATCCATCACAGAGGATATTATATATGTAACGCCGTATTCATCATCAGTAACGACGGAATATTAGACCTGCAACAACGTATTCATTACTACATTACTGTTTACAACGCCAGATCCTCAGCTAAAGGACATGACTACTTCAATGTCATATCCCGCACGGAGGATAAGATATATATAACGCCATATTCACCTCAAGTAAAGATATAACAATAAATATGACCCATCATTTCAGGACATCCCTAGTGTTACGCACAGGGAACAAAATACATCCAACTGCGATATACAAGTTAGTAATCTGTAATTAGACGTTGTCATAGCTCCGATAACTTAAGTTAAGAGGCTTGAAAACATCGACTTCATAATACAAAATTAAGACAATATAACCCTACCGCAGCGGCAGTTGGATTGTGTGGTTTGCTTCAACATTGTCATAGACAAAATGGAGAAAAACCTTTCCACATTCATAAGAACTTTCTGCTAAGAGCAGAGTCGATTGTACAATTGTGACCGTATCATGAGTATGCGTTTGTTTGACACCGCATTCAGCAGTATTACAACTGTACGACGTGGTCTGCCAACAATCGTGGCTGGACCAGGCAATCCAGTGATTGACGTTCTCAGATATGATGACTTAGCATGTGTTTATTAATCACTATCACTATGTTCGCGAAAAGGTGGACGCATCCTGCCCCACCAGTGGCACCCTTCAGTAACATATGCGAAAGTTTGTCAACTGTTCACCTGAAAGGAATCGGGAGCGTATGGTACAAGTCAAAATAGGGAATTGCATCGGACATCATTTTTGTCACTGATGCATCAAACCATGCATCTCATCATGTTTGCGACTTGCGACGTTACACAACTGCTAAACTCGTTACCTAATTTGTTATATATAGCCATATATTAGAAAGCATTATGCAATGCTACTAATTAAATTACCCTTGAAATGGGTTCCTAAAATCCAAAAACCAACGCTAATCGACAATCTATCTCGGTCGCGTCCCAAAATTAGTCTTCACATTCAAGTACAGATAATGACTATTTAGGGCTTTTGTCACGAGGACAGGGAACCAAATTACAGCTGATGCGATTGAAAGACGAATGAACAATGGCCTTGTGACGTGAGCTAACCACTCGAAACCCCTTGAGTTCTCTCAATCCCTACAAGACTCACTCAAAGGATTTCACTCCAGTAGTGCTTGGAGGAACGTTCCAGTCAATTTGGAGAAAATTACTCCTTTTTTAATTTTTCGGCTTTAATTCCAGTCGGCTCACACAGGGTGATTGCACGAGTTGTGGCTCGGGAAGACAGGTCTATTAGTTTTACATGATTTGTTTAGGTTAACACACGTGTTATCAATTTAGCAGCACTGCGTTCTAAACCGCAGCTGCAAATATATGTAAGGGGATATTTCAGTGAGCGTGTTCCATAACACTCAAAGAAAATCACAAGCAATGTGGTACCCTATGCATGTCGAATTGGTTTAGGTGTGGCAGCCTTTATGTAATCAGTAAGTAAGTGTATACGATTATTGATAATTTGACTTAGTTGTAAGTAAAATTTATCAAAACGTTGTTTACAGTTTTAAATGACGTGGCGTTCACATAGTTGTTTATTGACCCGGATTGGATTTGAATCTCCACATGTGTATATTGTGTGAAGTACATTTTGGTATCCGTCAAACTGTTACAGATGACATGTGTCCCGAAGCGGGATAAAACTCAACACATTCACAAGAGTTTGTTACACAATAGCTTCGGCATTAATGGGTACAACAAGGACTGGTCGGCTCGGAGTCAGTGCAATGTGTCTGAGTGGGGAATTCATGCTTCACTGCGGCATGGTATCTCAGTGGGCTAGCATTATAAAACCAGCTTAAGTCTGGGCTAGTACAAACAGCCGCACATACACATACACACGCATGCACGTCGTCATATGAGCGAAATATTCTCAAGCACGACGATAAACCCAATTTCACCTCACCTCACACAATAGCTTCAGCTGTTACATCACATGATGCAAGTAAAGTTAAATCATATATCATGAAATTCAAATAGTATGATTGACTGCGTGAGTTGGACGCGACCTTCGTTACTTTTATGCCTGTCTGTCTACAATACATTGACTAAGGTAATGATCATCTGAATGACAGGTCACTTTTAGGACCATTTTATTTGACAGCTAAATTTGATAGCGTCAACAACTTTAACATATTATCACAAACACTTCACTGTGATCAAATCAGTTCAAATGACATTGTCGTCGCAGAAAGCATTTCCTAAGTCCTTTTCGTCAACCGTCAATATTTCAATTTAAAGTTTGAATAAGGCATCACATGCATTTGTACAGTTCATCTGTTCTATGTGTTTAACGTTAGAATATCTCGTCCAAAATAATCGCAAATCTCATCTTTTGATTTGGGTATTGCGTTGATCACAATTGATCCGAATCTGGGAATCAAACGCAGACAGGCAGGTCTAAAGGTTTGGCTGTTTAACGCCGCACTAATCCAGCTTTATGGCGGCGGCGGTCTGGAGATAATCGAGTCTGGACCAGACAATCCAGTGATCAACAGCATGAGCATAGATAGACCTACACAACTGGGATATGATGACGTGTGTCAACAAGGTTGGCGAGTCTGACCACCCGATCCCGTTAACCGCCTCTTACGACAAGCATGGGTTGCTGAAGACCAACTCGGATTTTAAAGGGTACACATCTAAAGGATGTTCGGCAGAATCAGTTAGGTGATGTGAGGTGAAATTGGGTTTTACGTCGTGCCTGAGAATATTTCGCTCATATGACGACGTGCATGCGTGTGTATGTGTATGTGCGGCTGCTTGTACTAGCCCAGACTGAAGCTGTTTTTATAGTGCTAGCCCACTGAGATACCATGCCGCAGTTAAGCATGAATACCCCACTCAGACACATTAGACTGACTCCGAGCCGACCAGTCCTTGTTGTACCCATTAATGCCGAGCGCCAGGCAGGGACCAACTAGTACCATATTTTAACGTCTTTTGGTATGACGCGGTCGGAGATCGAACCCGCGACCTTCCGCTCTCCGGGCGGACGCTCTAACCACTACACCACGGAGGCGGTCAGAATCAGTTGGGGTACACTGGAGTGAAAACACACAAATGTTTTAAGGCTAGCCGCATTCGGTTCACTGTCAAATCAAAATACGCCGATTCACTCTGGAAGAACGTGAACTTGCAAATAAAGTAATGACACCAGGTGTTACGGTTATCGTGCCCTGTTCTATCAGTAGCTATTTCGCGTGTAATGAGTATGGTTTTACACTACTTTCAACACGACTTGTGACCTCAGAAATGAAAAGGTCAGCGGTAACAAAATTATGACTTAAGGCTATTCAGCGTGTCGATTGACCTTATCTAAATCCAGTGCTGAATCAAATGAAAAATGCTTTAGGCTTTGAAATCACATAGAATCCAGAACAATCGACTTGAGTTAGTCATGGTAACGATGGCGTTTTTGTCCAACTCGATGTGACACATGGGCATAGCATTCAGACAGGAACAAACCAAATATATGAGTACATGTGTATGCTTGTTCTTTAAATCCCATAATTAAGATATATCAGGGATTGATATAATGAACAGAGATTCATGTTCGATGGCACGCCTTCAACCATGTCACGGAGTCTGAGCACAGAACCATTGAATTACCCCGTGCGAACTGCACCGACCCGAACTACAGGTACTTATATAGAGGTTTGTGATTATGTTTATATGTATATATTATTTGCATATGGAGCACACCCGAATTTCAGCTTCTACTTGAAATGGCAAGTCTCATATAGTTCTCACGCCGTATGGACTTTAACTTGTTGTGAATACAACAGCACAATCTCCATTGTGCCTTGTATGTCTTATATGTGTATGCCCAAGTGCCTAATTTCTGTTTTGCACTTTCGTTGTAGTCGCCATTGTATACAGATCTGTTTTTCTTCGCTTAATATGTTTTAGTTTATCACAGATCAGTGCTTGTGTGAGTGGTACATTTATGTGTTTCTGGTGCAGTTGTGTATAAGTGTTTACTCAGGTTCGTATGTGTTATATCATTGCCTCATTTGGTAATTAATTGAATCAATACAAACTCAACCAGCTATTACGGTTAATGTTGTACCTGTATCGCCAGGTTTGCTTTAATCGTTTACATATGTAAACAAATGTATTATAGCTAATTTGTATTGGCTAATTAAATTATAGAACTTTATGTGCAGAAGTGGCTTATCTTGTCATGTAAGTTAATATCGGTGCCATACAAATTGTGTGTTATGAGAATTATGCACTCAAATTGTGTGCCATGGATGGATGTGATTATAATCGCTACATATAATCTGTGAATGTCAGAAAGAATTACAGCAATTCTCTGTTGTGGCATGCTATTAGTTTGTCATGTGAATAGACATCTTTATCACAGCAACTGTGTTATATGGGATTCTGATATTTGTTGATAAGTAATATAAAGTTATATTTCACTTTTATGTTTGTAGCCGTAAGTACTTTTATATTACAGCTGTTATTTCCAAAGGAACATCTGAAGCGTTTCAGAAAATACAAACTGTCATCTTTATGACTTCACCCAGGGTTTGTGATTCTTCAACAAACCACACAGGATACACTTCAAAGCTGGAATCGATATGAAGATCATAAGTGAATTCGACGAAACGTCGAAAAAGAATTTGTCACACTACGGCTGGTTATTGGTTGGAAGCAGTTTATAGTTGCACTCCGTCATGTCACTCAATATAAAGATGGACTGTATACAATCGAGTCTGACACAACCATATCTGTACTGGATGTGTACTATTTGCATAGAGCCATGCCACTTGCAACGATATGAGGCACCCCGTAGTGCTTCTCCATTGGTTGTGTTGTAAAGCGAACTTTCTCAAGACAAGCGTAACATTTTACGTCCGCTTCGATGGATTTCGAGGACGCGCAGGCGTTTGGTGGAACTGTTGATGTGAACGACAGCATACGTGATAGAGATGTATTTTATACAGCATTGAACAGTATTTCAGTTCTCAGCTCACAATGGGAACTCCAAATGATGCATGTCAAAGTAGTGGGCCTCTTTTATAGAACTAGAGTCATTTTGCATTACTAGTGAGTTAGAATTTTATGTGACATCGGCAATATTTCAGCAATATCGTGACAACAGAAAGTCACATATAAATAATAAAAATAAATTATTTCTTCATTAAAGAAAACTGCCATGGGAGGGCTGTATAGCAACTAGAATATCACAGATAAAATCTAAAACAAGTTCGAGACCATATTGAAATAATGGCTCTTTATTCCACAACACCGTATAAAATTAGGCTTTAGATCGCCAGCAACTTAAGTATGCCTACCATAATTTGGGACCTTGGGGACCTAAAATACTTCTGCTTCCTGCATGGTTCCGAAGCCGGATTTACACCCTCATTTCATTAGGGAACTGATGGATCAAATGGTAAGGGTCGGCGACTTATTTGATTTTGGGTCATCATATTCCGAAAACGCTGTTTCCTCCGTTAGCGGTTGGCTAACAGTATACAGCTGCAAACTTGGAATGTGTAAGAAATTCTCCAATATTTCTTTCCTCGCTTAAGTGAGTGAGTTTAGTTTTACGCTGCAATATTCCAGCTACATGGCGGTCCTGGCTTCAAGGTCCTTCACACTTATTTCGAATTGACAGGAATCAAGGAGAATCAGCCAGAAAAAAAATATTTCCAAAATTCGAACCGCATTCGTGAGAGAATGTCAAAATATACATTTTCTTCAAGCTTTGTAAGAATGCTGTTGGAATACATAGAATTCACTTCGAACCCGCTTCGAATGATTCTTGCTCAATCCGAGTGTAATTGATCTCGAATGCAGCTCGAATGAATTGGAATACAGTAGGAATATGCAGAATACCGCAAGAATACACTGAGAATACTTAGAATGCATTTCGACTGCCGTCTGGTTTGATTGCTGCGAGAACAGCACGCGAATTTCAGTTGGAAAGTACTTCGAATGCTGTACGAATTTACATAGAATGTATTCCGAACCCTCTTGGAATGACCCCGAGTATGGATCGAATGTTAAACAATTCAAACAGAATGCTGCTCAAATATTTCAAATGCATTTCAAATGCACTTAGAATGTAACACGAATGTCAGGAATGCATGACGAGTGTTGCAGGAATGTTCTACGATGGGGTATAAAAACATGTTCAATCGAGACTATTCATCAGTCTCTTCCCAACTCCCATAGAGTATGGACCCCCTGACAATGTTGCATTGCTCCAGATTGCTATCCCCCAGCAAGACCTGATTGAAATACATGGTGAGGAGGCCAGGACAAGACATAGGAGAAGACCCTGGAGATTCCAGACCAGACCATGGCTGACACAGGAGAGGAAGAGCCTGTATGGACATTACGCTAGTCTGATGGAGGAGCTCAGAGTTGAGGATCCGCAATCTTTCTTCAACTACCTTAGGATGGACCCTGCCATGTTTGATGGCAATAATTCAATAGCAATATTCCAGCAATATCACGGCGGGGGGACACCAGAAATGGGCTTCACACATTGTACCCATGTGGGGAATCGAACCCAGATCTTCGGCGTGACGAGCGAACGCTTTGACCTACTAGGCTACCCCACCGCCCCGCCATGTTTGATGAGTTGGTGCAGAGTGGGGCAAATAGTACAGAAGCAGGATACATATATGAGAAAGGTGCTACCCCTATAGTTTGGCATGAAATGCATGTGGACCCGTTTTTTTGTAAATATCTCTTCATCCAATGACCCAATCGATCTCAAACTGTGCAAGTGGATGTTTTGTCAGACAACCTAATCACATTGTAAATCACCGATTTTATGCATTTGTATTAAAGAATCTGTCTATGTAACTGTCAACAAAATAAACAGCAGACCGCAGACTGCTTGCAGAGGGAGGGAGCCAATGACCTGTAACAGCGGCAGTGTTTGGTCATAAAGGTAAATGCACGTGCAGTTCATGATAGTTACCTGTGCACTGTACAGTGATAGACTGTTTGGATCATTCACATTGACTACTTCTAGCTGTCATCATGAAAGCTTATTCAGATGATGCTAAACGTTTAATTAGAAATGTGTTGAATTTTTTTTAAAAAGAGAGCAAACGTAGCAAACCGATATATAAGGTGTCGGATTACATGAAACGTACAACTTTTGCTCTTGGCATGAAAAAGAACATCGTGCTATAAATTGTGAAAAATAAACCAACAACCAATAAACAAAACCTTGTACAAAAAGGTAGGCATCCAAAGTTAGATTCTTTTGACATCAGGGTCATCAGAGATGTCATTCGCCGGCTATTTGCTAGAAATGAACACCTCTTCATACCTGTCACGTGCATAGCTGACCTACATTGACGAACGTTGACCTTTATGACCCAACACTGCCGCTGTTACAGGTCATTGGCTCCCTCCCTCTGCAAGCAGTTTGCTTTCTGCTGTTTATTTCGTTGACAGTTACATAGACAGATTATTTAATACAAATGCATAAAATCGGTGATTTACAATGTGTTTAGGTTGTCTGACAAAACATCCACTTGCACAGTTTGAGATCGATTGGGTCATTGGATGAAGAGATATTTAAAAAACCCGGGTCCACTTTCATTTCATGCCAAACTATAGGCTAGAATCTATAGCTAGCCATCACATTGAGGTTCCTGGCTTCAGATGATGGGTACTCCAGCACCATGCACAGCTTCCGCGTGGCAAGGAACTCAATCAGCCTAATCAGCCTAATCTCAGACGTATGTAAGGCCACTGTGGAGGAATACAAGGATGGGGTTATCACTTGCCCTACTACTCAAGGAGAATGAGCACCCATTGAAGCGGTCTTCAGAAACGGGTGGAATATTCCTCATGCCGTTGGAGCTTTAGTTGGCAAACATGTGGTCATAAGGAAACCTGCCAAGAGCGGCTCATTGTACCACACAACTACAATGGCCTCTGTGGTCATCGTGACCCTTGTGGATGGACATTAAAAGTTCCTGTGCGTATACCTCGGTGCTAACGGAAGTATGTTTCATGCTCAAATATTCAACCAGTGCGAGTTCAAGGACTCTCTTGAAGACGGGAGCATAAGATTTCCTGATCCGTCCCCCTTACCCCAACATGACGAAGATATGCCATGCTTTATTCTGGGAGATGATGCCTTTGGCATAAGCACCTTCTTGATGAAACCTTATAGTCATAGGACTCTCCAGAGAGACGAAAGAAACCTACAACTACAGGATCTCCAGGGGCCGATTGATAGTGGAGAATGCATTTGGAATGATGGCTCAGAGATGGCAAATTTTCCTCACCATCATACTGCCAAGGCCTTCCGTAGTGAAGGACATCGTTGAATGCTGTGTCTGTCTGCACAAACTGATGAGGATCCGTTATCCTAATCTCCACAATGGTATGGTGCATGAGGAAGATGAGCAGCACAGCATGGGACCAGGAGCCTGGAGACAACTTGAAGATGTGCAGCATGTTGTAGGAGCAAACAGAGACACCCAGGCTGGGAAGAAGTAGCGAGAGTTCCTCAAGCATTACTTCAACAACCCAGTAGGAGCCGTGCCCTGGCTGAACAGGATGCTTGATGGATATGGACATTCGATTTGCTGACTTTTTATCATTGATAAGGGTTTTATTCCATCTTGTGTAATTATTATCCAATATGACACCAACATATTAATGTGTTATCATGGCGACTACTAAATGCTATCTGATGTTTAGTGACAGGTGGCCACGTTTTTATGCGATTAGGCGGTGTTCTGATGACTTCAGGGCACATTTGAAGAGCTTTCGGGACGTTCTGGCTGTATACGATGTGTTTTCGAGGTACATTCGAGCTGTATTCTAACTGCAATCGAAATATTCCAATATATTTGAAGAATGTTCAACCTGAATTCAAGCAGCAATCGAGATACATGTTGACTCATTCGATGCGCATTCGGGACATTATGACAGGATTTTAAGTGGCTTGCCTTTTCGATTCCCCCTCGAGTACGTTCAGAATAATTAGAATGCAGTTAGAATGTGGTAAGAATACTTAGAATGCAGTTAGAATGCACTTGAAATGCCGTTCGGTATTTTTCAACTTCGAATGTACATCGAACGTTTTGAACATGTTCAAAACCTTCGGGCATGTTTCAGGAATTGACCCGAATAGTTGGAATGCATGCGGAATGCAGTAAGAACTTTTAGAATGCAGTTCGAATTTCCAGAAATCTTCAGGAATTTTTATTTCGACAGCATTCCGGCCCATTCCGTCTTAAGTGTGAAGGGGGTATTACGGGGGCGGTAGGGTAGCCTAGTGGTTCGTTCGTCACGCCGAAGACTCGGGTTCGAGTTCCCACGTGGGTGCTATGTGTGTAGCCCATTTCTGGTGTCCCCCGCCGTGATATTGCTTGTATGTTGCCAAACTAAAACTAAACTCACCCACTCACTCCTAGCCTACGATATGTCGCACACTCAGCAACTTGTATTAATGATTAACTCGGTTGTTTTCAAGTACAGTAACCTGAAGAGACGTCTTTCATAAAAAGAAGCAAATAATACCTGAAAACCTTCATCATAGATAACTTCCGCATGGTGACATTTAGCAAAGCAATAGTCATTCTCATCGTCTCAAATTGTGCTCCTCTGAAGTCGATCTGTTTTCTCATCCATGCATCGTCAAAATGTCTTCTGGAGTTGGCGAAATCAGAACAATGGAAACTGGCCACAGAGTGAAGAACTTCAGCATTTTCAGATATTTTATGTCAGTATGATCAAGGCCCCAAGCCCACGTACAAACAATTCATTGACCATTTGATGCGTGCATAAAGACATATATATTATAGTAATTACAGTTGTTACAAGAGAAAACGCCTTGATAAACATTGCTAAATTATTCTGGACAGTTACAGTAGTTGACTTTGGAGTGTGTTTGTACATTATGAAAGGTGAGTGAGTTTAGTTTTACGCCGCTTTTAGCAATATTCCAGCAATATCACGACGGGGAACACCAGAAATGGGCTTCACACATTGTACACATGTCGGGAATCGAACCAGGGTATTTGGCGTGACGAGCGAACATTTTAACCACTACCCAGCTAACATCACGTAGCTGCCCAGTAAAGTCAGAAAATCAGGCCCATTGAAGGCATTCCGGAACTGGGCCTGTACTATTTTGCACATTGGCGTTGAACTGGACCAATACAGGCAAAGAAGTATGGCCCAGTACACATCCGTAACGGTTGCAAATTGGTCCTTTACAGTTTGGCCGGCACTGACCCGGTTAAGTTTAATACAGTTTCTGCTATTTAAAGCAAGCTGATGCAAAAACAAACTCTGAAAATAAATAAAAAAGAAAACACAAGTTTATCCATATGAGTTTAATTCATGAAACAAAATGAAAACATGATGCATCATTCTTAGATTGATTCAGAGTCCATTGTTCAACTCACCTGATACAGTATATTTTCATTTAATTTGATTAAATCTTGTCGACGTTCTGTCCATATGACATGATTATCAAACAATACTATAATCTAGGCCATATATTGAATTTATGTTTCTGAATGAGGCATGTCAACAGGTTTTTCCATGATCTAACAACATGACATACATAGTGAATGCCCATGTCCCAGCGAAATTTAAGACTGCATGTTATTGTTCAAAAGTTAGCTCAACACTTAACCTTAGTTGAAAAATTAGTCTCCATAAGTGGTTCACAACAACTACCGTTTCTTTTTAGTTTCACATTAAGTCAATTTACATTCAGAAATGTGGAAAATGCCACAATCTACATTTTGGCCACCTCTCTTGAGCAGAGGACATGCTCCTGAGATAATCTCCCACAAATGATCACACAGGAAGTGCACTGCCTGCACTGGGCCAGTACTCGGCCGGTACACTATTGCGGTGCAGTATTTACATTAACCAATATGTGGCCCAGTACAGTTTTGCCTGTAACGAGCCACTAACGGGAAACAGCATTGGTCCAGTACTGGCTCTATACTGTCGTACATTATGCCAGTACCAACGTTCGGTACTGGCCCAGTTACGTGATGTTAGCTGGTTAGGCGCCGCGATTTTATGAATGGTAAAGTAGCAAGTACATGTGGGAGAAACTTTAAACATCTATATTGGACAAACGAATACAAACTGAATTTCATTTTCGACCTGCTTGGACTTACATAATGAACAAATATGTAAACACCAGTTCTTCCTGTACAATAAACAATTTCTAATTCGTCAACTCTTATTAAATGAAGCTTTCTATTTCCTTTTGATACCAAATTCGACATATATACGTCAACATGAAATGATATGGCACAATAGCCGTCAAATAACCGACTCCCTTATCTTCCACAATGCCCCACCTGAACTTGATATAAACGACGTCAGTCTGTCTTCCACATGCACTAGTTTATTGTGTTTGGGCGTCTGAAGCAAACATTGTGCTCGTGTGTTTCAGCACCCTTATTTTTTGCTGTTTTTGACATGGTTTCATTTTACTCAAACTCAACGAATATTGAATCAGTTTCTTCACTGCACGTTCCAACATGTCGTTTAAAGTGCCCATTAAGCACACAAAAAGTTGCATTTACCTTAGAGTATAAATGACATCATCACGTTTAAGTTTATATATGACTATCAAAATATAGGGTGTTCCCATACTTTTTGTTTGTAGTATAGATCGACTGACCCTGAACTCATTGTCCATCACTCTTTGGTCAATGCCGAAAACGCCATGTCTATATTTTCGGATTCAAAATATATTCGTCTCTGAATGTGGTACGGCCGTACACCGTCCAAGCGGGCTATAAATCTTTGCGAGGGAGAATAAATCAACCAAACACTGCAATCTCGATCCGGTTTCCCCTTCAACCATCTTACACCTCTCTCTCCCATAGTCAAGGCCAATCACCCAAACTTCTTCACCCACCCAACCAAGCCAACTTGCCCTCTCTGCTCCTACCCCCACCCCTCCCCCATGCTTAAAGCCTTTTTGTTTATTTTATAGGCCCCCTTATTACTACTTCAATACAGCATAACTGTATTATCTACATATAAGCCAACCGCTGCTTTACTTATTTCTTCTCCGGAGGCTCGGTGGATAAAGAGACGAGGGACGCGTAAAACCCCTCACCACAATGCTACAACGTATAATGTAACATCTGACATATATAGTTTTTACAACACATATCTGAACTCATTAGTTGCTCCCTGTGCGACGACCATTTAGCAAATCCAATGCACATGTAATCCCCATATTCATGTATCACTCAAGGTAATAGTGTGTGGTATGTTGTGGTGTGTTGTCCACTTACTGTGACTAAAAACACATCGAGCAATTACAAATATTTCTTTTTTTCAAATCCTACTAAGCGGCCCTGACTCACTACTGAATTCTGTACCCACATTCCACATTCGTTTAGGAACAGAATGTCAAGTGAGGGTGACGTGTGCTCTCTCTAAGAGGATGGTGTCGTCGTCAGTTGGAACAATACCTGAAGTGTCAGGTGTATTGGTCCAGTGGTGTCTGAACAGATGCATACATTTACATTACATTTTGGCCAGATTTAGTGGTTTGGTGCAAAAGTCAAAATATCGCGGAGCACAGAATATATTTGCAGAACCCCCACTGTCAGCTACGGGCCGGAAGAGGCAGCCAAATAAATCAGGTGAACATGCCCGATGCCTTGGTTCATAGTGTCGTTGTTAACGATATCAATCACTGGATTTTCTGGTCCACACTCGATCGTTACAGACCACCGCCATGTAGCTGGAATATTTACGAGAGCGATGTTACAAAATA
Organism: Haliotis rubra; assembly: GCF_003918875.1. Classification (NCBI taxonomy): domain Eukaryota; kingdom Metazoa; phylum Mollusca; class Gastropoda; order Lepetellida; family Haliotidae; genus Haliotis; species Haliotis rubra. The sequence continues at coordinate 429,746 of NW_025765214.1, read as the reverse complement.
TTAAATATGTGTAGGAAGAGACCTTTTAAACAATTGTCTAAATTACGTACAACTGTTCCTATCGACGAGTGTAAACAGGTTGACTAACAAGCCATATGATGAACGATCAGGTAAGATAGAAACTCAGAAAAAATACCTATGAGATATAATTTATTATGTTCGTAAACAGCAATATAGCACATTTCTTACTAATGCTTTTTGCGTCATACAAGTTGTCTTCACATTTATAGGTAGGAAATCTAAAATTATATACTACATGGTGTTGTTGTTTTTACATGAATCGTTCCAGTAGCCATATAGGGCCAGTTCAGGACGACTTCAGTCTTCTGACTTTCACACAGAAAACTGGAAAGGATATGACACGAGGCAGGAAAGAAATAGTTTGTTTTCAAACTGCATTGGGGCACACACCAACAGACATCATCTGCGGAGGTTACTTGGATGCATCAAATCTCTTCGTGGGTACGAGAAGGCCGCGGTTGTAGGCAAGGCGTCTCAGCGAGAAGAATATCTGACTGTTGTTCGAAATACAGAGGCGTCTCAGTCTGATCCTTCGCTTGTGTCACTAATTGCGCTTGCGGGTTTCTTTTCAAAATAAATGGAAAAATATTTATCAAAAGTATTATCAGAAATAGGGCGAACAAGTCCATTGTTTATAGAAAGAGGAGAGAATTCTCTAGGTTTGTTATCTCATTCAAGAATCGGAAGGGAAGTCATTCGCAGTAATCTGATGATGTGGATGTTCGTAGTGACGCATATAGACAGAAGATGCGATTGTTTGACAAAATCAATAACACTGTTTTGATGACGTGATTTTCTCCAGAATAATAATGTCGCGCTTGTGATTCACATAATAGAACAGTGAACTCGATCGCTGGTTTTGCGATCCCACTGTCTACTTTTTAGCTGGATATTTCCAAATTCAAACAATGAAGTTAACGCTGAAATCCAGTCTGTTGCTGTAAATATCAGTGATAGAATACAGGCTAGAAGTTGTTCTCATACTGTTTTAAACTCAAACATTTTGGGTTTTTTTTACATGAGGCGCCTGTAAGGTCAGGAACGGCTACGTGTAATTGACATGGTAGAACAAAGCATTATGGCATGAACTCTTTAACGTTAGTCAGCATTTAGCTTGTTTCAATCACAATGTCGACAGACAAATAACGTTGATGACAGATGTCGATCTGGTCGAAGGGTGACAACTGGCGCACAAGACCGTTTTATCGGAACGGCAGTATTACGAAACTGGTGAAAGTGTCTCTCATACTTGGGATACGTTTGGCAGAGCTGCAGATGTTAGAGAGTGGACAGACGGTTCGTAATCGATTACATAGATGGAGTATGCATGCCCGACGTCCACGTGTTTTCCCACGATTGACGGACAGTTACATGACTGCAAAAGTCATCGTCGTTTGGCAAACATTATGCTTTCGAACAGAACGACCCGTGTGGAGGGTGGCTCAGTAATGGTGTGGTGTGGTGTGGTGTGGTGTGGTATGATGTGGTGTGGTGTGGGATGGGATCACTGTGACAGAACGCCTTTACATGTTATGCACTGACGTGGCACAAGGCAGTACTACCACAACAACGTCCTGGAGACACACGAGGTGATATTTGCGAGCCGACTTGGACGTTTTGTGATGACATCCCCAGCGCTCTCAGATTTGCTTCTGTTAATTGCTAGCTAGTTAGTAAAATGCCCGGGCATAAAATGTCAACCACCCGACAAATGGACTTGTTTAATGACTACAAAAGTGACAAAACCGTTTCCATATTCATAACACATTCTGCCAAAAGCAGGGTCGACTGTACTATTTTGATGAGCATGTGTTTAGAAACGCCATTAGTGCTGTTGCAGCACTATACCATCTGGAAAACGCCCCGTACCTGCATCTGTTTGGGTTTTCTTCTACGTCTTTATGACAAAACCTGATATGACTTATATATTCAAATTACATTTGTTTGGTTCGTTTCCCCTCAGCGATGTTTAAAGCTATACGACGGCGGTCAACACAACCTACACATTCATGAAATTTTGATGCTGATATCTTCCCACGTATTTTTTATGATTACCGAGCGCGAGTCACCACATCACGAAATGCACTCGTGTTGTGTTTGGGTTTTTGGGTGTCCAAGAAGATTATATATAGATACACCTATAGACATGACAATTGAGGAAAATATTTATCAAAATATTATTTTTCACGGTTTAATGAAATAGATTTTGCTATATCCCAAATGAAACATCCTCAAGGGCAAACGTTCGTGCAACAGACAAGCAACAAATTAAATCAGTGTTAAACATTTCCTGCGGCGAATGAAATGTTTATATATAGAAAAACACAAGTTTCAAGGAATAGAAACGATCAACAGTTCATTACAACTGCGCACCTGGCATATGCAGCAGGGTCACAACATGAGAGGTGATTCACAAGCAAGTCGGGTCGTGTGGGAAGCCACTAAAGTCCTATCCACCACCAACAACTGGCGCCAAAGGAAACTACAAGCGGTTATTGACAATCAGGGGATCCCAACCGGCAATCGACCCTGATCAGGGATTATATCACAGGATATTTATATAGCGCACATATCCACGCAACTAGTGCATGCTCAAGGCGCTGATTATACCTGCCTGACGCTTGGGACTTTTTCATATATTTATATTGGCATCTATGACCTTGTGCTTATCACTCATTAGTGAGTGAGTGAGTGAGTTTAATGTTAAGCCCCTTTCAGCTATATCACGGCGGCGGACACCAGAAATGGGCTTCACATATTGCACCCATTTGGGGAATCGAACCCGGGTCTTTGGCGTGACGAGCGAACGCTTTAACCACTAGGCTACCCAACCTCCCCTAGTCATTCATTAGGCCTTGATTAATTCCTGGCTTCTTTTCGTTTCTATTTGTTTTATTGACATTTTCCTTGTTGAATGCCGCCTTTGTTATCTCATCATTCATGCCAGGATCAATAATCCCTGGTTTCCATTCGCTCACACACACACACACCCCTTCCCCTTATCAACTCAGCGCTAATTAACTACCGGCTTCCCTCGTTGTTATCTGATCATTGTTGTTTTTTCACATATACGTGTATATCTATCCGTTTTCTAGTTTTTTTCATTCACCTGATGAATGAGTAAGACTATACTCAGAAACGTCGTGTTCCAGAAACAAAGAAGTTGACATCCATACATTCTCACTTTTATTTGGCACACTTCCAAATGTTGTTGACCGCCTCCGTGGTGTAGTGGTAGAGCGTCCGTCAGGAGAGCGGAAGGTCGCGGGTTCGATTCCCGACCGCGTCATACCAAAAGACGTTAAAATATCGTACTTGTTGGTCCCTGGCTCATGTCGGCATTAATGGGTACAACATGGACTGGTCGGCTCGGAGTCAGTATAATGTGTCTGAGTGGGGTATTCATGCTTCACTGCGGCAGGGCAGTGAATGAGAGAAATATCAACTATTTACAGTGTCAAGAAGCTTAAATACGGGTGTTGACCGTGACAATAAAGTCACTTGTCCATTAGATACCAGTTTTGAGCGCCTCCAACCCTTAAATCAAGTGTTCTGAAAAGAGGTTAACTCACACGAAGCGAGGAGTGGACTCTACATAACACGCAAGAGACAGTCACTCACATTCTCGTCCACTGTCGGTGCACCGAATGAGCTTTCTTTGATGGAGGTTGGTCACCCTCATTAGTCATTGCGTGCTGACCAAACACATTTGGTAAAAGGCAAATGTTCATATTGGCATTTATTGTGTTGTTTGCCAAGATACTTGAAAGAAAACTTGATGTATGCGTCCAGAAGTGATGTTAAAAGATGTAGCTGTACCGGATGTTGACATCTCTCCCGATGAGGCAGCCTACGAGGCCGAATGTTTTCCGCTGTAGAGCAAGCGTGACCCTCTTCTGTGCTTTTTAGGCTTGGCATATGAATAGTTTCCTATCGAGTTGCTATGCTTGTGACCAGAAGTCAGTTTATATTTTGTTGTCTTTTTTGTTTTCTTTATTTTAAATATTTAAACGATGTATTGATATAACAATTACTCAAAAAAAATATTTGAATTTTCTCTCAGCCTTACAGTGATGAAACACAAATTAAAAGAACAATACTTCGGTATTTGGTTCAAAATCAATATTTGTATAATCTAGAGCTTGTAATTTTGTTAGTCAATTAATATTCATAATCAGTCTGTTAACACGTATTCTCTAATGGTAAACTGAAGCACTAAACGTGATAACACTTATAGGGGTAAACGAATACAGTGAAGAAATAACTAAATATGTAAACTTTTGTTTTATGAATATCTAATAATTTAACTAATTTTACCAACCCCTATTATCTAAATTTTAACTCTTTTAATGTTCAAAAGGCGACTAATTCTAAACTAAGCTAACCCCGAATGTCTAACATCTAACTTTCTTCACTTTCTAAACCCGACTGATTATCTAAAGTAACCGCTGAATATCTAACGACTGACTTTCTAATCTAACTCTATTCTAAATTTCTAACGTCTAACAGGTTCGGTACATCCCTCGAACGGGTACTTGAGCCCGTTCGGGAACTAACACCCCGATCGGGATAATAAAATCGCCCTCAAAGCGCATAAATCCATGTTTTTCTTCATCCAAGCGTCAATTCACATCGGCGCATTATGGCGAGTTGTTGTAAATGTCAACGAAACTTCCAACTAGGCTATGGTTACACGCAAGTTCCCAAATGATGCCGCATTTTGGGCGCTACCCCCTCGAAACAGAGGACACTTTGCAGAACTTACACACATTATGGTCTCAAACTATATCAATTATGTCATTTTATGCCGTAATTTTAGCTCCAAAGCACTTGTCAATCACCATACTTTCAATCTTATCCGGAAGTAACTGCCAAGCGCCCTCTGGTTGCCTACAAAAAACTATGGAGGCGCAGTTGCGACAGAATGATTTCGTGCTTCATCTGAACCCAGAATTAAGATTCAAATAATAAAAGGATCATGAATAGAATTTTTTGTTATGAATCCATACATGTCATTAAACATGCCACTGTACAGTGCACTTGAAAGGTTAGTAATGCAAGGGGACTAAAATATGTTTGCTTTGTAAACGAAAATATCATGATAGTTTATAGACATGTAAATGATGAAGCGATTATACTTATGTTAATTAATTACATGCGAAGTCAAATAGCATAATGATATTACACATATAGAGTTTTGACCTCATGGTAGCGACAATTCCGCCTACGTTCACCTGAAATTAAAGTACCTTGAAAACACGATTTATTGCTGAAGTACGTTTCCATACTTTCAAGCAGATGAACCGCTGCTGGTGTTGTTTCCCCCTTTTGTCGCTAACTAGAGGGCATTTACTTCCGACCGACAAAGAAAGTGTGGTGAGAGAAAATTGCATTTGTGTTCAAATATCAAAAGAATGACTTTAATGATGCATTTATAGGCCTAAATGTGTAACATTAACCACACGGGTCCTCTGTTTCGAGGGGGTAGCGCCAAAAATGCGGCATCGTTTGGGAACTTGCGTGTAACAATAGCCTAGTTTGAGGTTTCGTTGACAAATATTTACAACACCTCACCATAATGCACCGATGTGAATTGACGCTTGGATGAAGAAAAACATGTTTTTTTGCGCTTTGAGGGCGATTTTATTATCCCATTCGGGGTGTTAGTTCCCGAACGGGCTCAAGTACCCGTTCGAGGGATGTACCGAACCTGTGTAACTATCAGCGATGTCCGAAACCGACTTCTTTCTAACACCCGACTCTTGGTGCATGTGTCATTCACTCGCAGGCAATTCTCGTGCAGTCAGTGTCCATGGAATTTTAACTGCGTTTCGATGAATGTTTTACATTCTAAAACACTAACCGAACGATGTGCGTTTGAGCGAACACAGGCACTCCCGAACACAGGCACTCTGAAGTATCAAGGCCAACTGAGCACTTCGCCACATACGGGTCGTAGCAACACCTGTGGCTCACCGTTTTCTTCCAAATGCTACGCACATTCTCAAGCTTTGTATAGGGCCTCACCAAAGCATGCAGCAAAAATCTACAGGGCAACTGTACATATGGGTCGTTAAACCACCTGTAGCTTCTCTCCTTCTCCCAAATGCCACGAACATTCTCATGCTTTGTATAGGGCCTTGTCAAAGGAAACCGCGAGAATCTATCTACCTTAGTTCCTGCACTCTAAGGTATCCAGGGCAACTGTACACAGCGCCACATATGGGCCGTAGTACTGTGGGTCAGTCTTTTTTCCAGGAACAGCATTGGCTAAAGTCATCACCGATAGTCGGTACAGCAAATGAGGGAGTCCGAAGACAGGAGCCAAAACCTTACCCACCTGCATACCTGAAAAGTATATTTGAAAATCAATTTGTTCAGAAAAAGCAAAACCTCATATGAATCACTTTTTATGGTTCATTTAAATTTGCATTGTCTTCATATTAACACACATTTACAGGGAACTTGTACAGTAAAATATAAAAACATACATACGATTCAAGGGATTTACTATTTACAGAATGTTATATGAGAAAACAATGTTTAAACTTTTAACACGACCTAACTGTCAAAGAAAAATTGTACCATGCCCTGTCGGCGGTCCCTTTCATCTTACCCGTGGTCTATCTAACAGTTACACCAGGATTGAAATAACCTTAGACCGCGGCTATCTGATTGGCTCATTACAGGTTAGCAAGCCACGCCTACTGTTCCTACCCACATAAAACAGTTTCAGCTTGCCCGTCTCAAGCGAATGTAAACTTTCTAAAAATACACCATAACAAAATGACAGTTATAAACTTTTAATTACAAGGACATTTTACCTATTCAAACGAGTTAATCTGGCACAAATAGTGATACATTTTCACCCAAATTCGAAACTCAATACAGTTACAGAAAATCCACCTCAGGAACATAATGTGACCTTATTTAAAGATAGTTAGTTTTTGCCTGCTGAATTACTGGTAAATTATCTGCACAAGTAGATAAAGGGTCAACACTCGGAGAACATCTGCAACTCGGTAATGATTGAAAATACAGTTCTGGTAGATAATATTTCCTTGACGAGGGATTTGTTGGTTTGTCGTCGGAAGTGTTGAAGACGGATTGTGAGGCTTGGCCATGTGTTGTATCGGGAAGCCGGTTTCAACAGCACAAACAGAAGGGTCACACTTTTTTCGGTGGGTTCAACTTGTTTGAAATATCTGCCAAGGTATCGACAGACGGTCGTTTTTATCTTCTGACTGCGTCGAAAGAACGATGACCTGTAATGCTCATGATCTCCTGTTCTTGAACGCCCGCTTCCTAAAGTCGTGTTGCACAGGTGTGTTTACCCGAGTGATTGGAAAAATTGCCTTCGATACCCCCTGCACTACAAATATCCTTCATCAATGATCTCAGCTTATTTAAACCGAGTACATGAGCACTGTATCTCAAGTCGTCCTCTCTAAGTCCGGATGCGAGAGCTCGCCTGTAGAATGGTCCCTGATTACCAATTTTTATTAAGTACAGTTCAGGTAGTTCGTATCGGAGTGTTTTCGCCTGTACACAGCGATGGTGCAATCCACCGTTGTAGTTTTGTAGCAGTTTTACCTTGAAATTCGATGAAATTGCCTAGTTGATCTCGGCCAACAACAATTTGACTCGCCTCGAGCTGACGGTTGTTATCGGATGCTCTCAAACCAAACAGTTTACCGTTATGGAAAAACACCGCGTTGAGGAGACTTTGTGCAGTTTTCCTACCGAAAACACCTTTCTCCCACAAAATACGCTCACTCCCTTCTGTTAAGCTTGCTTTGTAGTTGTTCAAAGGCCCTCTGACGTTTGGTCATTTGAGTGCTGAGTACTCGACGAAATTGACAGCAGTCGTTGCGTTTGACATCGGGGAAGTTTATGTCATTGCCTTGTTCTCTCATCGCTCTAAGAAGCCTCGTCATGATCAAATACAAGGTATTCGGTTGGTAGCAGTCCCCGTTGACTTTACGCGCCTCAACAACAAATTATGATAACCAGATGTTCACTGTCTTCGCATTAGAGTCTCTCAGATCGGGAATAGTGTCGTCTTTACGTTGTTTTCGCCACTGGTCGAACACACCAACACTCCACTTCGTGTTTTTTCGCGTATTCTTACTTTCTGTTTCAGAAAGTAAATGCTTTGGACATGTTTTGGACTAGCGAATCTTTGTTTCTTGTTTTTGTTTACCACCACTTCAAATTCGTTGTCAAAGACATCAGAATCAAGTTGGCTGCTCATGTCTACATCATCTTTTGTCATGACCTGGGTAAGTGTACTGTTTGAAAGTTCAGGAAATGTTGCACACTTCGTCTGTGTTTGATAATGACAATTTAGTCAACCCATCTAACACGGCCGATTGAGTTTTCATAACCGCAGCAGCTTGCGAAAGAATTGTGTCTTCGATTGTATCATCCCATTCCAGTCTATTACTTTCAACTTCGTCAATTATTTGTGACAATGTAAGGTCATCTATGGTGTCATCCTACTCGTGACTTGACATCGCGGTGGTCTGAAACAGAATGATTTTAAATTCAAACATCCCACGCACATTTTGAAAACATGCAATGTGCACGAGACAAACAAAGGATACAGACAAGTCTTTTTGCTGAACATAATCGATGACATTTCATATTAAATGCAAATTATCATGAATAGACCTACCTTTCACAGCACTTGTCTGATCCGGATGTACAATGTTTGATATAACTAATGACAATCTATTCTGTAAAACTCGAAAAGTGCCTTATAATCAACACATATCCCTGTATCGGCGTTGAAGTTGAAACTGAACATTCTCTTGACATTTACTCTTTTAACACAATAAATAGAATTCTACCATGACTTCAGTAAACACTGGATTGTGATTGGTTAATTAAAGTCATTCAGAGGTATATAATCACGTTATACAGGTCTCTGTTTTCCGTGCGCAATCATACATGGTTTACGGTAATGCACTATTTTTGTCTGCCCACTAACATGGCGGACACCGAACAACCTACCGATGCATCGATAAATTACGGCGATTTTACTGTCGGAAATTACACATATGTCTTTAAAGATGGATTTAGCGATGACGGGCACGACTCACTACTTGCGTAAATCACAGCAATAGGTGTTTATACATACAAAAGTACTTCGAAAGCATGGAAACAAATATTCAGTCGAACAAGATCAAAACATCGTCTGCTTTCCGAATAAAAATTCAGCAAAACAAATATGTTTACGTTGATTCTATGTTATGTCAGAATAGATCCAGCAATAGACTGCTACAAAATTTCCGTGTTAAATTTATTATCAGCTTTCGTCAACGATATCGCCACTGATCTTGATCCGGTAACGGAGGATGCATTAACATCGAACGCCGAAGAAATTTTAGATTCTAATGCCTTCCGTCCACATAAATAAACAGTTGGGTTATCAATTCAAACAAAATGATATTTTGAAATTTGTACTGTTTCAAATTTAGCGGTAGTAAAACACAATTAGATCTACAGAATCTGCAAACCGTTCTGTTTAGCCCAACATATTTTTTTTCTAAATGTATAATATCGTTGAAAAAGTTATTTAGCTTAGTCATGATCCCTCTTATCCATTACACAGCTTGATCTAAAGTAGTCTATTAAAGTATAATTAATTACCTTACCGTGTTTATGCCAGAGGTACACCCTCTTGTCCTGATCCATCCTTTCGGAAATATCACCACAAATCTGGCTCTTTGTCAACAGACTCGCGAACATGCCAGCCAATCCGATTCAATTTGAATTCACTACACTTTGAAGCAACTAGGTCACAAAACACTTTCCAAAATGTAGAAAATAATATCCGTAGAATCGAATTTGAGCACAAAGTACACACATGAGTGTGTAAGAGTCACCACAGCTGTCGCACGCAGACGTAGAGGTGCGTGAAATCGTCAAGTTGACAGGGCGCAAAATTCAACAGTATCTAAATTCGGTACAACACGGACTTCTCGTTACAGCAAAAGCGCCCCTACTCTCAAATTTTGTACCAGTACCAGTAATTAGATATCAAAGACTATCTCAGTCATACAATCAGGTTAACCTTGCGCAAACTGTCAGTGGCTCTCCTGTCGCATCTTTCCAAATGTAAACAATGACTTCGAGAAAAGGTCAAGGCCATGAGGTTGCTGCCACTATTCTGGTGGGGAAAGGGTCTACGGTGGAATTTTCAAATGTGAACCAAGCTTTTTAAACTTATTTGATATATGTTTTCCAACTTATCAGTTAATGATTGGTGATTGATGCATTGAAAAACAAAACGTGATTTGTTATTACTGAATCTGGAGTTTGTTAGTCATTGACGGTTTGCCACCAAACACCCGTTTCGGGCGATACCACTTGAGATTGGAATGCGAGGCCGCTTCACGTATTGACTCGTAACCAAAGAAAGAGCTCCACCTGAAATTGTTCATAAAATTGTCATGGTAGAATGGAGATAAACCTACTGTGTTGGAAAATCAGAGGTATATAACGAAATTATAATAGCTCTAAATTGTTCATTTAAAACCTCACGCTACGCGTTCGGTTTTAAATGAAATTTAGAAACTATTATAATTTCGTTTATACTCTGATTTTCCCTAACAATAGGTTTATCTCCTAAATATACCTTTTTAATTTCAACCTTGAGATCCTCCCACTCAGAATGTGACATAGTGTTACTGACATCTAAACCATTCCAAAAAATTTCGATAATATATAATATAGAGTTATTTATCTTCCAGTACCCTGGACCAACTGAGATTGAATCCAACAGGATAAAATTGAAAGAAAAATAATCATGATCGGAGAAGGAACATGGTACGGTATTAATCTACAATTACGAACATTATCCAACACACAAGAAGATATATAGAACCTGTCTAGTCTAGTCAAGATGTATATCTAGGGTATTAAGAAACTGTCTTCTGTCAGTGTCATCATTTGGACAATAGACATTAATAAATCTCAATGATTTATCACACATATCAACATCCAACACTAATAAGCGACCATCAAAGTCATAATGAAATTTAACTATTTTAAAGCTTAACTTATTTGATAATAGAATACCCACCCCACAAGAAGCCCCTGTACCAAAACTCAAAATCGCCTTGCACCAGAGTTCTCTTTCAACACTCTGACCTTCTTTTACACAAGCAACATGTGTCTCTTGCAAAAATAAAACACCTGCATTCATTTCATTCCATTCATACTTCAACATTCTCCTTCTAACCCCTCCTCTTAAACCAGAATAATTTAATGTACAAACGGAAACAGTTTAATGTTAATTTCTTGATTCGTGGTCATCATATCACAAAACAAACATATATGAATAAGCATACTCACTTAAAAGAGATATCCCATTATAGAAGGTAATCCTTGACGAATATCTCCAAGGTGAAACATATGAATCTAACACAATGAATCCAGTAAGCTCTCTCTCACTCAAGAGAAAATAAAAGTACACATATATCACTCCCAGATGGGAGAGTCCAGCACGTCTGTGTTTAAGTTCATTTTCTGTCTCATTGTCCATAGGCGTTGTCGTGTCTGTTTCCATCAAAGTCAATCCACTCAATGACATCCGGTGGATCAGTTCTCTGCTTCTTCTGGGTTTCAGAGGAAGATGTTCCCACACGAACCACACCACTTGGTTGTAGAGTTACCAAAGTTGCTGCCAGGACACCAGATGGCATACCTGACAGGACATGGGTAGAAGGAGAGTTCTTTTGCGAGGAAACCTTCTTCACTATATCCGAATGTGTCCCAGATTTTGGCAGTGTTTCGGGATGTTCCTCATCTGTAGTGAAGAGCTCTTTACCAGATTCAGCACAATCTGAAACAGGTCCCTTGTGATCAGAGTTAACAAGTTCACTATCTGGTTGACCTTCTGATACATCAGCTTCTTCCACGTCATTCTGGTCACACATTAAATCCACAGTCTTTCAAATCAAACAGTGCCCACTTGCAAGAAGAATTATTGATAAACGTATCCAAATGAAATAAATTGAGACCACTTAACACAAATCAACTGTCAAAGAGAAATTCTATCTGTTGGGAGACAGTTTACAAAACACACGTGCATCAACAAAATATTTCATGAATACATCATATGGAAATCGCAACTCATCACAAAAAATTCTAAAACGCAGTCTGTTCTGTCTCAAGCGCATTAATGTCCTCCAGAACCTTGTGTCACACATCTGATAAGGAGATTTCATCATCCGGCTTTCTCGAGCTTCTGCTTGATAAAATCCCACGTGGAAAGAGAGATCCCGGCGCGTCATCGTCATCTGTGGCTACATTTCTGGAATTCTTTGAACTTGAATTAGGACACACTGCTCTTACATGACCTAGTCTTCTGCACTTGAAACAGAGTGAAATGCGTCCAGGAGCAGTAATCATCATAGTCTCCCCATCCTCAAAACGGACTATATATGGAATTGCATTCCTGCTCTCGTCACTCACTTCCAGCTTAACAATGGCCAAACCACTGTTACACGTGAGGTCGCCTGAGACAATAATGCTGTCCCATGCAACATCAAGTACCTTCCCAAACTGGGAAAAATACTTGACTAAAAAACTTAGCCTCAAGTTCAGAGGGAGCCAGTGGCATCTCAGTTTCACTGTCTGTTTCTCATAAGGGCAGATAAGGATCCGAATCCCCTGGCTTGTCACTAGGACACCAACTTTACATAGTTTATCTGCTGCAGCTCTGCTTTTCAAGGTGATGAACCATCTGTGTCTCTTCTCCTTCTTCCAGATCCCACGAACATCCTCAGGCTTAGTATACGGCCTCACCAAAGAAAACAGTGAACTTCGGTCAATGTTCCGGCAGTCTGACTTGTACAGGGCAACAGTGCACTTCGCTACGTATGGGTCATAGTACTGTAGGTCAATCTTTTTTAATTTTCATAAATTTATTCTGGTACTGGAAATTTAACAAGCGCAGACAGTGCAGATTGCTATCTCCTCATTTTAAAAAAGTCTATCACAGTGTAGAGGAGATAACATTAACAATCAGATTTTATCAGAAGAAAGAAGAAAATGTTTCATTTAGTACTGCAAGATTTAAGACCATTTATGCATTATTACACTCCGAGGTCTCTCAACTGTCCCATTCACCATTGCTTCCTCAGTCACTGTTAAGGAATAACCAACATAGGGTCTGCCTGCAATCAATGTAAAGGATTCCTCAAACATCTCTATTGTTCCCACTAAGACTTCTCTGGTGTTTCGTCTCACTTCATCCTGCAGAAGCATTGGGAATCCATTCACATATCTCAGTATGTCCGTTTTGTCAAATTCCACTTTTAGTCTGGTACTGTCTTTCTTCCTGTACAACTTGAAGTTGAATATCCAGTATGGCGACTTAGGGGAATGAGATCCGAGTCGTGGAATCACTGTCTTCTTCACATCTGTCTAATCCTTGTCAGGCACACTGTCACTTTCTGACTCTATGTCTCTCCTCTTTGTCTGAATCTCACTGTCCTCTGCTTCCTCTTGGTCCTGTTTTCTCTTCTGTGACACATCCACATTAGCCTCTCCATCCACATTAGCCTCTCCCTCCTCCATCTCTTCCTCCTCTGAATCCACTGAACTTTCCTCATCCTCCTTTCGTGTAACTGGCTCTTCTGCAAGTGTCTCTATAACTTGTTTCGTCCTGTTCTCACACATGGATCTAACATGTCCATAAGTGTGACACCTGAGGCACAGCGGTAGTCGTCCTGGTGCCATGATAAGGATACTCTGTTTCTTGCCAAACTTGACAACATGTGGAATCCTCTGTAAGCTGTCTCCTTCAAGTTCGATCCTGACATATCTAATCTCAGTCTGAATTCGTTCTCCATCAAGCATCTTGGTCTCAAAGTACACATCCATTACCTTCCCAAACTGGGAAAAGTAATTCCTCAAGAATGAATGTTTCACTGTTGCGTGCAACCAGTGTATCCTCAACAGAATCACTTGAGCACCATAACTTGAGAACATTAGGGCATTGTTTCCGTATCTCACTTCCTGTGATTTCTTCAATAGTTCCACATGGTCCTTGGTCTTAAAAGTCACATAGTACTTGCCTGGCTTTTCCGTATTCCAAACACTGGTACAATCCCTGGTCTTCAATGAAGGAAAGCTAGCAACAATAACCTTCAATACACCCTCCTTGGAAATATTCCTCTGAAGCGAATCCACACACAATGTACGTGAAACACAATCCTGATCAATATACTCCTCTGGTATATCCCCTGCATCGACAGCAGTTACTAAAGCCAGAGTGAAAAGGGGGGAAGACCACTAAATGCCACACACTTGAACATGCAAGTGATGCCCAACCGTAGACCTGTAATCAAGGAAGCGTCAGTCAATCACAAAAAGCAAAAAAACACAAAAAGTCACACATAAACCTCCATAAACTGGAACAACATCCCCTGGAAGAACAGAGTCTTTGATCGTAGCAAAAAGGCCGAGAAGCTGCAAACCAAAGCAAGTTTGGGCACTATTGGTCAATCTTTTTTCGTTTGAATAAAATATTTATTAATACAGGTACTTACATTTGCAGACAGTGCTCATTATTATCATCCCTTAAAATAAAAGTTATCACAGAGTTTTGGGATGACAATTTTAACAATAAAAGAACTACAGAGGAAAGAGGGAAAGTGGGGCCATAAATCGGGACCTAATATTCTATTATGGACATTTTTCCCGGTTATTATTAATCTAATTATAACAAAGATAGTAGATATCAATATTTATACCATGCATTTATCAATTTATACAGTCATATAACAGTTGAAAACATGCGAAACAGGGACATAAAAGCAGAACCTATACATTTAGAATGGACAAGGTTGTTTGATTAATGAAGCATTACATTTGTAACTTTATAGCATAATATTACATGCTTTACATTTATAACAGGCACAGAAGACAAAACGACGGCCTATTTGCCAAAAATGAACATCATGGAAAGAAAAACATATATTACAATAGTGGTATTATTATAATACATGTAGTTAACAATGAAGGCATATTGCAAGAGATAATCCGTTAGAATTGTCATATATATCTAATATGTTATACCACTATACAACATCAGTGATGCTATGTTCAAACTTTACATATTATATGTACTATATGATCAATATAAAGTCCAGGATGACAAGATTCTGCGTGACATAGATTACGATACTTTGCTTCCAAATTTTTACGGAGGGACAGACGGTCAGATTTTCTTGTAATTTGTATCAAATTTAGAAATTTTCTAATTTTGATTTTAAAATTGTCCCACCATATGAAATCAATTTTATCCAAAGTAGGTATATGTGTTTTACAAAATCCACCAAACAAAATTTTAAAAGATTCATCAAAAATATTATTATTACATTTCCAATAAGAGTTACCAAAATCTATGCCTTCAATATCTTTAATTCTTACCGTCACATATTCATGGTCTGAGAATGCGCATGGGGAGATTCTCGTAGATTCGACAGCGGACAGGAGGGAAGAAGTTACATAGAATCTATCAAGTCGGGAACCAACACCAGTAGAATTTCGCCAAGATACCGCCGCCAAGTCTGGAAAAGAAGAACGAAATGTGTCAGATATAGAAAAATCAGAGACCCATTTTTTAATAATACTACTTCCTGCTTGATCAGTTTTTTTATTTCCACCAATTTTATCTAATTTAACATTAAGGACACAGTTAAAATCTCCCCCTATTACTAAAATTCTATTTGGTAACTAAATATTTACTTAATGAATTGTAAAACGCCACTCTATCAGCTGGAATGTTTGGTGCATAAACGTTGAAAAAACGTATTTTTTCCCTTGTATTGTTAAATCCAATATGATATATCGACCATCAACGTCTAAACGAAACTGATCAACAGCATAAATAACACAATTATTTACTATTATTCCCACCCCTCTGCTAACATAAGATCCAAAAGCCCAGAATCCCTTCCCATTAAATTTTGATTCATAAAACTTTGCTAATTTTAAATTATACACATGGGTCTCTTGTAGAAATAGAACATCAATGCTCGAATTAAATTTGTGTGATAAAATATTAATTTTTGACGAATCATCCAGCAAACCATTACAGTTGATTGTTGTTACATTATACATTTTATATGAAATGCATGAAACAATTGTACATAACAGAAATAATGTAATATACCTCCTCTTTTGAGGATATGTTTTATCCGTCTGTGTTACATCCATTCTTCTGTCTCATAGTCGATGGGCATTGCTTAGGTTATTATCAAGAAGACAGGATCACTCTGAACTCTGACCCCTCCTGAATCACACACCACATCCGAGTAAGATTTACCAGTGGACCTACTGTCTTTGGCCTGCCTGGGAGTACATGGACTGTTACTCGACTCTCGCCTCGTCTTTCCCCTACCTTTTCCCCTACTTTTGGACCTACTCTTTCTCTTAGCTGTCTCTGTAGGCACAGTAAAAGCATCGTCACTCGTATCCATAAGGTTATGAATTTCTTTAAGGCACTGCGAATCAGAACCAGAAAGACTTGCAGCTACTGCTGCAATGACATCCACTGTAGAAGAGGTACTGGGCTTTGGTTCAGCCACGTTCACATTCTCACCTTCTGTCTCCTTCTCCCTTTCCCCATCTACCTTCTCCATTTCCTCATCTACCTGCTTGCACATGTCATCATTACATACTGGTTCATTTTCTTTGTGCCCAATATTCTCTGAGTCATCACCTTCACCTACACCTACACCTTCTCCTTCTTCACCATTCTCACTCACCTCCTCTGACACATTGTCTCCTTCAGACATCCTCTTTTTCTCCTCTCTGATACTCCGCTGCATTACACGGTTAAAGAACTCGTATGGCTGTGCCTGACAATTGTTCCTCATGTGACCTTTAAAGCCACATCGAAGACACATGGGAGATCTTCCCAAAATGGCAAACAACATGGTCATTCCATCTCCTAATCTCACTATGTGAGGAACATCATCAATCACACCTTGATTCAGGACCATGCGAACAGTTCTCACTCCAGTCCTAACCGTTGCCTTTCCAGAAAGTGTCACAGTGTCTCTGGTGATATCCAATATCTCACCATATCCTTTCAAAAAGTTTCTAATGAAGGATTCTTTTACATCATCGTGCAACCAGTGGATTTTTATTTCATGAATCTTTTTTTATACGAGGTAATAAGGATGTCTATTCCCTTGTAATAGATTCTCCCGGCCTCAATCAAAAGTTTTGCCCTCCTTTTGTCCTTAAAGGTAACATAAAATGCTCCCCCTTGATTGGTATTCCAGATGGAAATAACATCTTTTCAAGAAATATTTTGTAACGTAGCAACAATAGCATCAAACAACAGTTCTCTCGTGAATGGTCTCACCTTGCACTCTGCCGTGATGGTGCATGCATAACTTGACTCGTCTCTGTACATCCGATGAACAGGTGTCAAAACTGGCGCCGCAGCCAAGGCCATGGTGATGAAGGAGCAAGTGGGGGGGTGACCACTAAAGGTCCACTGAGTACTAAAGAGTACTCAGTACTAAAGAGTACTCAGTGCCCGCCCATAGACCTGGATAAGAGAAGTGTCCGTAAAATGTCAAAGATCACACAGCAGAAATTACACAATATTCACCTAGTGATCCTTCTGTAATCCACTTGCCGATGTAAGAAGACGTCTCTCGGAATTGCATTAGAGCTCCGCCAGAGCCATCATGAAACAGCAAATGGGGAATTATTGTAACATGTTTTTGGAACAGCATAATCGACACCGACGCAGAATGCACAGGATTACATCACATCCGTCTACACCCACTTATGGAAACAACGCAAACGACATTAACGTGCTACTTTGTCGTCGGATTCCAAGGGCAATCAACTCTTCAAGGACCATGTACATAGCAACGCCCAGTCTCAACTAATTTGCATACGTTTAATAAAAACAACAAGCCGATTTAATTAGCCACAAACCGTGACACTGATCCCGTAGGGAGCAATAGCCAGGGCGTCAGCCATTTAAGTGCAATAAACGCCTCTCTAGTAACCATCTGGGGATTACTACAGTTTAGACCTACAGCCTAGTCTCAACTAACTTTAAAGTCGATTTAATTCGTGACACTGATTGGCAATCAAACAGTGTTATCTGGGGATTCATTTAACGACACCGACAATCAAACAATGATGATGAGAGAAGTGAAGGCTTAAAGTCATCGTAGTACATGCGTTCAAGTCAAGAGCAAGGCGCATGCGCACGATAGCAGTACTCGGCGGGAATAATCATCCATTCAAACATAATTATAACGCGGAGGCTGTGATAATATGAGAATGAATAAAGAATGACATAAGTTTTTAAACGAATGAAATAGACATGGTTTATTTCTGGATGCCTATGCAAACTATGCCACGTGGGCATGTTCAAGGCATGTCGGGTGAAAGAAAAAAGAGAAATTATAAAAGTTATAATGCAGTCTGTTCACTTCATCTGTAAACAATCGTGTAAATCTGAAGTCATTTGCCAACATCAAGTTTGCCCCCTGTTGCCAAATGAATGACATATTTAGCTGGAAGTGTTATTTAGGGGATGGAAAGATTAAAAATATGGAACGCTTCACGAATTTGCGTGTCATCCTTGCGCAGGGGCCATGCTAATCTTCTCTGTATCGTTCCAATTTTAGTATATGTACTGCGTTAGCAATACACTTCTAGATTGGCATTACGTCCTTTTATAGGGAGGGGGTCTCACATGATTTTCAAACTGATGGAATATATATACATGTTATTCTTCAGTGCTGCTACTTAATTCATACACAATGATAACATGAATTTCAGTATTGTGGATGCCTTTAACCGTTTTCTTATTGTATTGTGGTAGTACTCTCAGTAGCTTTTATACATATTATAACATGTTTTGGACGCGGTTTTCATCATTCATAATCGACACCGACGCAGAATGCACAGGATTACATCACATCCGTCTACACCCATGCATATGGTATGTACAACGTTTTCCAAACGACATATACGTGCTACTTGTCGTCGGAGCTGTCCAAGGGCAATCAACTCTAAATAAACACACTGTGAAATCACTCACATGTACATAGCTATGTATAGCAATACCACAGAGAAGTAGCTTTTCAAAAGACTGGGTATTCTTTTACACTGACGTTATATATATGTTTAATAAAAAGCCATTTATAACAAAATGATGCTGGAGTGACCAGATTATAATGTTAGGGAAGTACGGGAGGCGAATGAAAACCACAAGGTTTCATGTGTACATCTGAGGTTCTATTCTTTGATTATATATGAGGCTCCCGTAGGAGCTAGCAAAAATTGCGCATGCCACCCAGTGAAGGGCGTCAGCACGGGGTATAGGGCCCGTAAGTCTCGCGAGGCGCTACTTCCGCTACTAGATTTCCGGTGACAAGCGAATGCGCAAGAACCAGTTGTGGTGCCAAATTGCGCGACCGCCTAATATGACCTTACTAGACCGGACCAAGTGTACTACCATGCTTGGCTGTCACAGCTGGTGACAGTCGTAATAATTGGATAATTTGGGGACGATAAGATCGAAAAATTATTATTCCTTCAAGGATTATCTGTTCCTTACTGACAACCGACAACCACGAGTCAATTCGAAAACATATGAGTACCTTTCTTTAGCTATAATATATTTTTGACAACCAGTGCAGTTCTATCGCTAAACGTGTTTCTTTTCAGTATCGCGGACTGTGTTTGTCACAAAACATATTTTGGGAATCAATGACATGGTTAACGTAAAATGCATTTGAGTAATCTGTATTGATATTGAATTAATAAAACTATTAATTAATATACTGCTATTCATAAAACAGCCATGTGTTACCAACTTTATCAAGTTGATGTTCTTTTCATATTTGGCCACATTGACTCTGTCATTTCCCTTTTCAATTAAAGTATGTAATTCCAAATTAGAATATTTTTGTTTGTTTAATGTGTTATTTATTTTCTAAATACATTTGTTATGCTGCAGCAATATTCCATAACTATTCCAAATTAAAAACTATTTTTTACATATTCGATATATTTATATTTGTTAGAAACTATTTGAGATCAAATAGTTCCTAACAAATATCAATATTGATATGTAAAAAATAGTTTTTTAATTTGGAATAGTTACAAAATATTCAATAGAGACAATTGGCTTTATGCAATGTAAAATGCATGTGCATAAATACTTGAGGTACTAATATAAATACTTTGTAAACTAGTTGGTAGGCTTAATAATTTTACTCTCTTCCAAGTCCAAGGGATGATTGTATGCAAGTTCAGGTGACAGAATGACTCAAAGATACAAGAAATAATGATAACATGAATTTCAGTATTGTGGATGCCTTTAACCGTTTTCTTATTGTATTGTGGTAGTACTCTCAGTAGCTTTTATACATATTATAACATGTTTTGGACGCGGTTTTCATCATTCATAATCGACACCGACGCAGAATGCACAGGATTACATCACATCCGTCTACACCCATGCATATGGTATGTACAACGTTTTCCAAACGACATATACGTGCTACTTGTCGTCGGAGCTGTCCAAGGGCAATCAACTCTAAATAAACACACTGTGAAATCACTCACATGTACATAGCTATGTATAGCAATACCACAGAGAAGTAGCTTTTCAAAAGACTGGGTATTCTTTTACACTGACGTTATATATATGTTTAATAAAAAGCCATTTATAACAAAATGATGCTGGAGTGACCAGATGATAATGTTAGGGAAGTACGGGAGGCGAATGAAAACCACAAGGTTTCATGTGTACATCTGAGGTTCTATTCTTTGATTATATATGAGGCTCCCGTAGGAGCTAGCAAAAATTGCGCATGCCGCCCAGTGAAGGGCGTCAGCGCGGGGTATTGGGATTAGTTTTCAACTAGCAATAACCACGCCTCGGATGAACCTCTTTTTTTTTTTTTTTTTTTATTTCATATAAAGTTGCGTCTTCTATGGAGACTACATATGTACATGTATATACACATATTTACATGGAAATTGTACAAACATATTTAAAAGCATATTTACAATTGAAAGAATTTACTATTTACAAATTGTTACATGTAAATATACTGTTTTACCATTTAACACAACTCAACTGTCAAAGAGAAATTCTATCTGATTGTTGGGAGTCAGTTTACAAAACACACGTACATCAACCCAATATTTCCTGAATACATCATATGGAAATCGCAACTTATCACATAAAATTCTTAAACGCAGTTTTTCAACAAATCCAGCAAACATGTTTGTTGATGAAGTTGGTTTATGCCAAAATTTAACCTTTGACCTCACTTGCCAAATATGATATTTCGCAAGACACACAAGATATAATATGACTGAATGCCTGTATTTACATTTAACACGAGGAAGGTTATGAAACCTGATCATTTCAAAATCTAAATCCACCACACCACAAGATATATCAAAATCCAACTATGTACAATATTCCACAAATCCTTAACTACTTCACATTGAAAAACAGGTGTTTTAAAGTCTCTGTTTCTGAACAAAATGTACACTTTTGTTGAATGTAAAATTGCGACAATACCAAGTGTAATTAGTTGAAACAATACAGTGCATCATACGCCATGCAAAACTCTTGCACATAGGATCCAGAAATGGATTACATAGTGACTGAAAACTAACTGAAAAGTTAATGCATGGAAACAATGTTGTCACTCTGGGTTTCATTACAACAGCATTAATTATTAAGTGATAAAAGTCTTTCGTGTGCATTGGAGTATTCCAATCAAAATGTGGGTAAAGCATCATAAAATACCTAAAGGATATCAAACATTTTTCATAATAACTGGGAATGACAGGAGAGTGTGGAATTAAGTTCGATGCAAAACTAGGATTGACCTTCCTAAGAGCAATACCAACCCAGTAGAGAGCAAACTGTGCCCACTTGCAAGAAGAATTATTGATAAACATATACAAATGAAATAAATTGAGAGCATGGAGACGTGAAATAAGATGAACAAAATTTACACCACCATTTAAAACGCTATTATATAATATGTTACGGTTCAGTGGTTCTAATTTGTGAGAATCCCAAAAGAAACTGAAAGCCATCCTTTGTATGAGCTTACAAAAATGACTTGGCATCTGTGTAACTCCTGCAGTATACCAAACCTTAGACATAGCCATACTCTTGATAATCGTGGACTTTCCAAACACTGACAACTGTCTATCTTTGAAACCAATAAATAGTACACCATGAAACTTTACCAATATTTCATTCCAGATGTCATCATCAGTAATGTTTCTGCCAAATTTAACTCCCAAAATTTTACATGAATCTGGCCACGATATTCCAAACGGATGATCTGCTGAAAATTTCCACTTTCCAAATGTAAGTCCCTTTGTTTTATTAACATTCAGTTTGGCACCAGATGCCTTTCCATACAACACACTCAAATCTAGCAAACGTTTTACGCTCCGGCCATTCATACAAATTCCAGTACCATCATCTGCATATGCTGAAAACTTGGCTTCCTCACTGGAACCTGGAAGTTTTATGCCCGAAATTGAACTATCATTTCGTACTTTTATGGCAAACGGTTCAAATACCAGTACATATAACAAAGGAGATAAACTGCAACCTTGACGTACACTCCTAGTAACCGGAAAGGAAGGAGAAAGGTGACCATTAACAAGCACTGAACTTGATATATCAGTGTATAAAAGCTTAACCCAACGAATAAATTGAGGCCCAAACCCATATTTATGTAAAGCTTTGAACATAAAATCATGGTTTACACGATCAAACGCTTTCTCCTGATCGAGACAAACAAAGGATACTGACAAGTCTTTCTGCTGAACATAATCGATGACATTTCGTATCAAATGCAAATTATCATGAATAGATCTACCCTTCACAGCGCATGTCTGATCCGGATGTACAATGCTTGATATAACTAATGACAATCTATTCTGTAAAACTCGAGAAAGCGCCTTATAATCAACACATAGCAAACTAATAGGTCTCCAATTCTTTAATAAGTACGGATGTTTACTGTCCTTACATAAAAGTGATATACAACCATGTTTTTGACTGGCACACATATGACCCAGATTAAAGGAGGAATTGTATAAATTAGGTAAAATATCACCAAACAAATCCCAAAATGCCAGATAAAATTCTTTAGACAAACCATCCAAACCAGGAGACTTATTAGACTCCATACTTTTAAGGGCTGCAAACACTTCATCATTGGTAATCATACCTTCACATATATCAGACCGATTCCCTAGAGATGGCAAATTATCTATAAATTCATCACAGTAGAAGTCATCAATATCCTCTTCAGTAAATAAATCAGCAAAGAAGTTTCTACAGTGATTAGAAATGTCATTCTGTGAAGTGTAAACGTTTTGATCATCAATGAGTTTATGAATAACTTTAGCACCAGAATGTTTAAACTCAGTTTGTAAAAAGAATTTAGAAGGCTTTTCATTATTGTCTAATAGTTTGCTCGTGAATGAATCATAGCACCTTGAGCAGTATCAAATATAAAATTGTACAACTGTTTCTTAACTGCAGTAAGTTGATCTGTAAAAGCACCAGGAGACTTGCTTTCAGCTTCTAATAGATCCCTGTATCGGCGTTGAAGTTGAAACTGAACATTTCTCTTGACATTTACTCTTTTAACACAATAACTAGAAATATACCTTTTAATTTCAACCTTGAGATCCTCCCACTCAGAATGTGACAGAGTGGTACTGACATCTAAACCATTCCAAAAATTTCGAAAAGACATCTGAAAGGCTCTGTCTTCTAATATAGAGTTATTTATTTTCCAGTACCCTGGACCAACTGAGATCGAATCCAATAGGATAAAATCAAATGAAAAATAATCATGATCGGAAAAGGAACATGGCATTAATCTACAATTACGAACATTATCCAACACACAAGAAGATGTATAGAACCTGTCTAGTCTACATGAAATGTTTCCTTGACGCCAAGTAGTAAGAATGCACTTAGGATTCTGAAACCGGAATGGATCAGTCAAATGGTAATTATTCTGAATATTTTGAAGAATTTTAGAACCATCACTTCCTGCAAGAGGATTACCACCAACTTTGTCCAATGAAGTATCCATTACAAAATTAAAGTCCCCTCCAAGTATTATGAAACGCCTTGTAACCAGATGAATATCTAGGGTAGTAAGAAACTCTCTTCTATCAGTGGCATCATTTGGACAATAGACATTAATAAATCGGAAAGATTTATCACATACATCAACATCCAATACTAATAAGCGACCATCAAAGTCATAATGAAATTTAACTATTTTAAAGCTTAACTTATTTGATAAGAGAATACCCACCCCACAAGAAGCCCCTGTACCAAAACTCCAAATCGCCTTGCACCCGAGTTCTCTCTCAACACTCTGACCCTCTTTTACACAAGCAACATGTGTCTCTTGCAAAAATAAAACATCTGCATTCATTTCATTCCATTCATACTTCAACATTCTCCTTCTAACCCCTCCCCTTAAACCAGAACAATTTAATGTACAAACGGAAAACAGTTTAGTGTTAATTCCTTGATTCGTGGCCATTATATCACAAAACAAACATATGTGAATAAGCATACTCACTTAAAAGAGATATCCCATTATAGAAGGTAATCCTTGACGAATATCTCCAAGGTGAAACATATGAATCCAACACAATGAATCCAGTGAGCTCTCTCTCATTCAAGAGAAAGTAAAAGTACACATATATCACTCCCACATGGGAGAAGCCAGTGCGTCTGTGTTTAAGTCCATTTTCTGTCTCATTGTCCATATGCGTTGTCTTGTCTGTTTCCATCAAAGTCAATTCACTCAATGTCATCCGGTGGATCAGTTCTCTGCTTCTTCTTCTGGGTTTCAGAGGCAGATGTTCCCACACGAACCACACCCCTTGGCTGTAGAGTTACCAAAGCCGCTGCCAGGACACCAGATGGCATACCTGACAGGACATGGGTAGAAGGAGGGTTCTTTTGGGGGGAAACCTTCTTCACTATATCCGAATATGTCCCAGATTTTGGCAGTGTTTCGACATGTTCCTCATCTGTAGTAAAGAGCTCTTTACCAGATTCGGCACAATCTGAAACAGGTCCGCTGTGATCAGAGTTAACAAGTTCACTATCTGGTTGACCTTCTGATACATCAGCTTCTTCCACGTCATTCTGGTCACTCATTAAATCCACAGTCTGTTCTGTCTCAAGCGCATTAATGTCCTCTAGAACCTTGTCCGACACATCCGATAAGGAGATTTCATCATCTGGCTTTCTGGGGGTTCTGCTTGATAAAATTCCACGTGGAAAGAGAGATCCTGGCGCATCATCGTCATCTGCGGCTACATTTCTGAAATTCCTTGAACTTGAATTAGGACACACTGCTCTTACATGACCTAGTCTTCTGCACTTGAAACAGAGTGACATGCGTCCAGGAGCAGTAATCATCATAGTCTCCCCATCCTCAAAACGGACTATATATGGAATTGCATTCCTGCTCTCGTCACTCACTTCCAGCTTAACAATGGCCAAACCACTGTTACACGTGAGGTCGCCTGAGACAATAGTGTTGTCCCATGCAACATCAAGTACATTCCCAAACTGGGAAAAATACTTGGCTAAAAACTTAGCCTCAAGTTCAGAGGGAGCCAGTGGCATCTCAGTTTCACCGGATGAACCTCATTGGCTATGGTACCGCCACTGCGCAAAGCTAATGTTATAAGATATCCATAACTAAATTGTTGTTTCAAGGACCTACCAACGCCTAGTCTCAACTAATTTGCATACTTTAACAAAAACAACAAGTCGATTTAATTAGCCACAAACCGTGACACTGATTGGCAATAGCCACCCATTTAAGTGCGACTCTAGTAACTATCTGGGGATTACTACAGTTTAGACAGACACCTTAAATCTCAATCAAACAGTGTTAGATTCATTTAACGCCGACCCCAATGATGAGAGAAGTGAAGGCTTAAAGTCATCGTAGTACATGCGTTCAAGTCAAGAGCAAGGCGCATGCGCACGATAGCAGTACTCGGCGGGAATAATCATCCATTCAAACATAATTATAACGCGGGGGCTGTGATAATATGAGAATGAATAAAGAATGACATAAGTTTTTAAACGAATGAAATAGACATGGTTTATTTCTGGATGCCTATGCAAACTATGCCACGTGGGCATGTTCAAGGCATGTCGGGTGAAAGAAAAAATTATAAGAGTTATAATGCAGTCTGTTCACTTCATCTGTAAACAATCGTGTAAATCTCAAGTCATTTGCCAACATCAAGTTTGCCCCCTGTTGCCAAATGAATGACATATTTAGCTGGAAGTGTTATTTAGGGGATGGAAAGATTAAAAATATGGAACGCTTCACGAATTTGCGTGTCATCCTTGCGCAGGGGCCATGCTAATCTTCTCTGTATCGTTCCAATTTTAGTATATGTACTGCGTTAGCAATACACTTCTAGATTGGCATTACGTCCTTTTATAGGGAGGGGGGTCTCACATGATTTTCAAACTGATGGAATATATATACATGTTATTCTTCAGTGCTGCTACTTAATTCATACACAATGATAACATGAATTTCAGTATTGTGGATGCCTTTAAACGTTTTCTTATTGTATTGTGGTAGTACTCTCAGTAGCTTTTATACTTATTATAACATGTTTTGGACGCGGTTTTCATCATTCATAATCGACACCGACGCAGAATGCACAGGATTACATCACATCCGTCTACACCCATGCATATGGTATGTACAACGTTTTCCAAACGACATATACGTGCTACTTGTCGTCGGAGCTGTCCAAGGGCAATCAACTCTAAATAAACACACTGTGAAATCACTCACATGTACATAGCTATGTATAGCAATACCACAGAGAAGTAGCTTTTCAAAAGACTGGGTATTCTTTTACACTGACGTTATATATATGTTTAATAAAAAGCCATTTATAACAAAATGATGCTGGAGTGACCAGATGATAATGTTAGGGAAGTACGGGAGGCGAATGAAAACCACAAGGTTTCATGTGTACATCTGAGGTTCTATTCTTTGATTATATATGAGGCTCCCGTAGGAGCTAGCAAAAAATTGCGCATGCCGCCCAGTGAAGGGCGTCAGCGCGGGGTATTGGGATTAGTTTTCAACTAGCAATAACCACGCCTCGGATGAACCTCATTGGCTATGGTACCGCCACTGCGCAAAGCTAATGTTATAAGATATCCATAACTAAATTGTTGTTTCAAGGACCTACCAACGCCTAGTCTCAACTAATTTGCATACTTTAACAAAAACAACAAGTCGATTTAATTAGCCACAAACCGTGACACTGATTGGCAATAGCCACCCATTTAAGTGCGACTCTAGTAACTATCTGGGGATTACTACAGTTTAGACAGACACCTTAAATCTCAATCAAACAGTGTTAGATTCATTTAACACCGACCCCAATGATGAGAGAAGTGAAGGCTTAAAGTCATCGTAGTACATGCGTTCAAGTCAAGAGCAAGGCGCATGCGCACGATAGCAGTACTCGGCGGGAATAATCATCCATTCAAACATAATTATAACGCGGGGGCTGTGATAATATGAGAATGAATAAAGAATGACATAAGTTTTTAAACGAATGAAAAAGACATGGTTTATTTCTGGATGCCTATGCAAACTATGCCACGTGGGCATGTTCAAGGCATGTCGGGTGAAAGAAAAAAAAAAAAATTATAAGAGTTATAATGCAGTCTGTTCACTTCATCTGTAAACAATCGTGTAAATCTCAAGTCATTTGCCAACATCAAGTTTGCCCCTGTTGCCAAATGAATGACATATTTAGCTGGAAGTGTTATTTAGGGATGGAAAGATTAAAAATATGGAACGCTTCACGAATTTGCGTGTCATCCTTGCGCAGGGGCCATGCTAATCTTCTCTGTATCGTTCCAATTTTAGTATATGTACTGCGTTAGCAATACACTTCTAGATTGGCATTACGTCCTTTTATAGGGAGGGGGTCTCACATGATTTTCAAACTGATGGAATATATATACATGTTATTCTTCAGTGCTGCTACTTAATTCATACACAATGATAACATGAATTTCAGTATTGTGGATGCCTTTAACCGTTTTCTTATTGTATTGTGGTAGTACTCTCAGTAGCTTTTATACATATTATAACATGTTTTGGACGCGGTTTTCATCATTCATAATCGACACCGACGCAGAATGCACAGGATTACATCACATCCGTCTACACCCATGCATATGGTATGTACAACGTTTTCCAAACGACATATACGTGCTACTTGTCGTCGGAGCTGTCCAAGGGCAATCAACTCTAAATAAACACACTGTGAAATCACTCACATGTACATAGCTATGTATAGCAATACCACAGAGAAGTAGCTTTTCAAAAGACTGGGTATTCTTTTACACTGACGTTATATATATGTTTAATAAAAAGCCATTTATAACAAAATGATGCTGGAGTGACCAGATGATAATGTTAGGGAAGTACGGGAGGCGAATGAAAACCACAAGGTTTCATGTGTACATCTGAGGTTCTATTCTTTGATTATATATGAGGCTCCCGTAGGAGCTAGCAAAAATTGCGCATGCCGCCCAGTGAAGGGCGTCAGCGCGGGGTATTGGGATTAGTTTTCAACTAGCAATAACCACGCCTCGGATGAACCTCATTGGCTATGGTACCGCCACTGCGCAAAGCTAATGTTATAAGATATCCATAACTAAATTGTTGTTTCAAGGACCTACCAACGCCTAGTCTCAACTAATTTGCATACTTTAACAAAAACAACAAGTCGATTTAATTAGCCACAAACCGTGACACTGATTGGCAATAGCCACCCATTTAAGTGCGACTCTAGTAACTATCTGGGGATTACTACAGTTTAGACAGACACCTTAAATCTCAATCAAACAGTGTTAGATTCATTTAACGCCGACCCCAATGATGAGAGAAGTGAAGGCTTAAAGTCATCGTAGTACATGCGTTCAAGTCAAGAGCAAGGCGCATGCGCACGATAGCAGTACTCGGCGGGAATAATCATCCATTCAAACATAATTATAACGCGGGGGCTGTGATAATATGAGAATGAATAAAGAATGACATAAGTTTTTAAACGAATGAAATAGACATGGTTTATTTCTGGATGCCTATGCAAACTATGCCACGTGGGCATGTTCAAGGCATGTCGGGTGAAAGAAAAAGAAAAAATTATAAGAGTTATAATGCAGTCTGTTCACTTCATCTGTAAACAATCGTGTAAATCTCAAGTCATTTGCCAACATCAAGTTTGCCCCCTGTTGCCAAATGAATGACATATTTAGCTGGAAGTGTTATTTAGGGGATGGAAAGATTAAAAATATGGAACGCTTCACGAATTTGCGTGTCATCCTTGCGCAGGGGCCATGCTAATCTTCTCTGTATCGTTCCAATTTTAGTATATGTACTGCGTTAGCAATACACTTCTAGATTGGCATTACGTCCTTTTATAGGGAGGGGGTCTCACATGATTTTCAAACTGATGGAATATATATACATGTTATTCTTCAGTGCTGCTACTTAATTCATACACAATGATAACATGAATTTCAGTATTGTGGATGCCTTTAACCGTTTTCTTATTGTATTGTGGTAGTACTCTCAGTAGCTTTTATACATATTATAACATGTTTTGGACGCGGTTTTCATCATTCATAATCGACACCGACGCAGAATGCACAGGATTACATCACATCCGTCTACACCCATGCATATGGTATGTACAACGTTTTCCAAACGACATATACGTGCTACTTGTCGTCGGAGCTGTCCAAGGGCAATCAACTCTAAATAAACACACTGTGAAATCACTCACATGTACATAGCTATGTATAGCAATACCACAGAGAAGTAGCTTTTCAAAAGACTGGGTATTCTTTTACACTGACGTTATATATATGTTTAATAAAAAGCCATTTATAACAAAATGATGCTGGAGTGACCAGATGATAATGTTAGGGAAGTACGGGAGGCGAATGAAAACCACAAGGTTTCATGTGTACATCTGAGGTTCTATTCTTTGATTATATATGAGGCTCCCGTAGGAGCTAGCAAAAATTGCGCATGCCGCCCAGTGAAGGGCGTCAGCGCGGGGTATTGGGATTAGTTTTCAACTAGCAATAACCACGCCTCGGATGAACCTCATTGGCTATGGTACCGCCACTGCGCAAAGCTAATGTTATAAGATATCCATAACTAAATTGTTGTTTCAAGGACCTACCAACGCCTAGTCTCAACTAATTTGCATACTTTAACAAAAACAACAAGTCGATTTAATTAGCCACAAACCGTGACACTGATTGGCAATAGCCACCCATTTAAGTGCGACTCTAGTAACTATCTGGGGATTACTACAGTTTAGACAGACACCTTAAATCTCAATCAAACAGTGTTAGATTCATTTAACGCCGACCCCAATGATGAGAGAAGTGAAGGCTTAAAGTCATCGTAGTACATGCGTTCAAGTCAAGAGCAAGGCGCATGCGCACGATAGCAGTACTCGGCGGGAATAATCATCCATTCAAACATAATTATAACGCGGGGGCTGTGATAATATGAGAATGAATAAAGAATGACATAAGTTTTTAAACGAATGAAATAGACATGGTTTATTTCTGGATGCCTATGCAAACTATGCCACGTGGGCATGTTCAAGGCATGTCGGGTGAAAGAAAAAGAAAAAATTATAAGAGTTATAATGCAGTCTGTTCACTTCATCTGTAAACAATCGTGTAAATCTCAAGTCATTTGCCAACATCAAGTTTGCCCCCTGTTGCCAAATGAATGACATATTTAGCTGGAAGTGTTATTTAGGGGATGGAAAGATTAAAAATATGGAACGCTTCACGAATTTGCGTGTCATCCTTGCGCAGGGGCCATGCTAATCTTCTCTGTATCGTTCCAATTTTAGTATATGTACTGCGTTAGCAATACACTTCTAGCTTGGCATTACGTCCTTTTATAGGGAGGGGGGTCTCACATGATTTTCAAACTGATGGAATATATATACATGTTATTCTTCAGTGCTGCTACTTAATTCATACACAATGATAACATGAATTTCAGTATTGTGGATGCCTTTATCCTTTTATTCTCGTGGTTGTGATTATGAAGTTTTTAACCTTTGTGCATGTTTTGTGTATCTTTTTCGAACTTTGTGATTTTTCTTAGAACTACTTTTTATCACCGACGGCTCAAGGATACAAGGTTATCAAAACATAGGTCGTTTTGTTTAACATGTGTTTGTTCAGATGTTTCATTTGCACGCTTGTTAGTAACTGAGATTTACATTTGGACGAAACGTATGATTGAAATAGTGTTTTGTGAGTTTGTTTTGATATTTGTTTGAGTGTTCTATTTTACTTGCAACCTTCGAAGTCATTTCTGTTGTGTATTGTTTGTCTTTGATCTTTATCTTGTTTGATAGGCTTTAGGCTTTGTACTGACTACCTTTTAGTTGTCCGCATACAGTCATATGCTTTATTCAAATTTTACTGTAAATCACCTGGAATTGCAGTAAACTACATACTTGTTACTTCCAGCAGTGCTGGGCAGTCACTTGAAAGGGCATGTCGGTCAAAGGGAGGTAATCCAGCTTCAGTTTCATTGTACTTTATCTCACAACGAGTTTTGAGCCTGTGTCGTTAATTTTGCTTATTTCGTGTTCTTTTACCAGTTGTGCTATTTGACGTTTAGAACAACTATTCGAGTTGTCTGAGTTTTCTGTATGGAAAACACATTACACTGTTGACTAATCTGTCTGTCAGTCCCATACCACATTATTGTCCCTTCTGCCCAGCCCGTTCTGCAATGCTGAAGCCCTTAATGAAGCAGGTCTAGATTTCCTGAGGTACTGAATCTCCCACCTCACTGGGGCTCGTTTTTAATTTAAACGGAGTATGTGTTTCTATTAACCTTATTTTTACTCAGACACTAGCTAAGCACTAGTCTAACTGCCGAGCAAAGACATACATTATACCTGGACATGGAAAGTGAGCCAGGAGCTTAGACATTTGTAATAAAGATGGATTAAGGGATTCTGAACTGTATACCTGCACAGACCGTCTGTTTCAAAGGAGCGGCGGGGTAACCTAGTGGTTAAAGCGTTCACTCGTCACGCGGAAGACCCGGGTTCGATTCCCCACATGGGTACAATGTGTGAAGCCCATTTCAGGTGTCCCCCGCCGTGATATTGTTGGAATATTGCTAAAAGCGGCGTAAAACCATACTTACTCACTCACTCAGTCACTCACTCACACTCTTTTCAAACCTACTGCACAAATCGTTTTCGTATAGCATCGTATAGACATACATATTTTATGTACACTTCATTTTTATCTCTCACTGTTTCAAAGGGAGACAACTTCAACGCGATTGACGATTTTAACATTTGAGAATGATTTTACGTCCCTTTGAGAAATATTCCTGCTATGTCATACCTATTGACGCACCACATTCACACACTGTATCAATATTTTAACATACCCATGGTTCAGTCATGTATTAGATGATACTTAATTGGTGGACTTCATGTCATGGCTTCCTAGTTTGTGTGGCTCGACGCTCTCGATGTCAGTTATTTACAGACTGCTTTCATCTGGTGGAATAATGCCGTTTGCGGCGTTGAACAACCAATTACCACGGCTACTACTCCTCTTCTACTACTGCTGCTCCAAAATGAAACATACAACTTTATGGATGACAACTTCTTATTTATTGCATAGAACGTCGTTTCGATGTAGATTCTTACATCAAGCTAAAAGTGACTTTTATAGTCATCAATAAAGTTTTATGTTTCATTTTTGAGTCACCAACTTCTAGAATTTGGAACAATTACTACTGCTGCTGCTGCTGCTACTGCTACTGCTACTGCTACTGCTACTGCTATTGCTGCTTCTGCTGCTGCTGCTACTGCTACTGCTACTGCTACTACTGTTACTGCTGCTACAACTGCTACAAGAAGTGTCGTGATAAAGCGGCGAATTACCAAATGTACTGGTGCTTGCTTGAGGACTAAAGCGCCGATCAACAGTTCCAGAACCTGGTGACTGGTTCGAATCCAACATTCATTAAGACCCATGGTTTGTAAGATCCATAAAACTGAAGTAGTATCTAGCCCTCATCGATTGCATTGGCCACTGCTTCAGATGTCGAAATGAACATGTTACTTAACTGATCACACTTTGTACATACAATGTAATGCGTGTTATGGATTATTGTCTATTGCCCAGTTATAAAGGAGAAAGAAGAAGAACATTATTTTATTTAAGTGTCGCATGCTGTAGTACAACATTTATAGACCTGTTATAATACATAAGAAACAGCACCCGGGTAATTGGCCTACGATTCACTAGATTACTTGAAGATATACATGTATATAAACTATAGAAGTGAATAAAACAGATAAAACTTTGTTTACGTACATACATACAATCGGGCACATACATACATGCACATACATACATACATACATACATACATACATACACACATACACACACACACACACACATACATACATACATACATACATACATACATACATACATACATACATACATACATACATACATACATACATACATACAAACGGACACATACATACATACATACATACAAACGGACACATACATACATACATACAAACGGACACATACATACATACATACATACATACATACATACATACATACATACATACATACATACATACATACATACATACATACATACATACATACATACATACATACATACATACATACATACATACATACATACATACATACATACATACATACATACATACATACATACATACATACATCAGGCAAGCACATTATGGATCATTGTCTCGAGTCTAGGTGTGCGCATGGACAGAACATAATGCGGGAGCAACAGCGTCTGTTACTAAGGTTAGAAGCTGGATGACCGTGGATGATGTGTCCGGAGTTTTATTGGTGACATGAATTGGAGACAGATATTATATGCCATGTTGAGAGTGTGAGGTTCACCAGAATTGCCTGAGACGATGAGTCGTGAGGATGAAAGGGCGGACACTGTATTGGAAACAGAAGTGAGTGAATGTGACATGGAGAGGAAGGGTGATTGGATGCAGGATAAGAGAAGCCTAATGGGACCGAAAGGTAATGGCATAGTCTGATCAAAGGAAGGGGAAGTGCAGCTGTCTTAATAGCGGTAGAGAAAAGCATCTGGACATAGGCAATTTTGAATGAAAACAGATATCTACAGTGTACGAAGATGCAAGTTTCTGCGCTGTGAATGACACACAAAAGTAATATGCAGTTATGTTGTGTTGGTTGTTTATTGTTTTGTGTTAAATAATGAGTATATAACGACAGATCAAAAGAAAATGCTGCAAAGGAGTTCGGTGATACTGCTATGGTTAAGCTGGTTTGATTCCCCATCAGCTCGGGGTCCCTAACACGCAGCCCCGACAGAAATTGCGTCCCAGGACACACTGCCTAGACGAACCCCATGATAACTTTTCGGGGATTTCCAGACTCCCCAACACTGCAGCCTTCTGCATTATCCAGAGTGAAAGCAGGGCGGTGTCCCTGGCATCAAACTCGGGTACTCTCCTGAACCTGTAACAATTGTGTCACCAAGAACAGACCATTCAATGATATAAAGGAATTCACTGATTTTCTGAAAAAAGACAAGGACAGGTTTAATGGCTTGGTCACATCTGCGGATGAATATGGGCCTATTCCAAAGAAAATTATAATTATCATTTTTCATGAAGCCTCTACATATTCCGGGTTGTGCCATTGAAGGACCTCTGAATCACACTCTATATGTTTTAGTTATTTACATGTTTTATTCAATTGTGAAGCGACCGGTCCTGCTAATATATTCGGAAATGATGTTTTACGCCACAAACTTGAATATGGGTTGCAAATAGTAATAGAACCTTGGCAGGTAACCAGTGGTTTATTCCCAAAACAACGACCCAAGTCGTCGGGGCACACCGGCACACAATCAGCCAGATCAAACATAGAGTCCAGGGCCCTTATTCTCGAAACGTTCGTAGCTCTAAGAATTCTTAACTTTGATCGCAGCCAATGTGTTAAGAATGGGCTTAGGAAGTTCGTAGGGCTACGAACGTTTCGAGAATAGCTAGCCAGGTCACAAAGCTATCGTAGCGCTAAGACTGTCGTAAGTCTATGTTACAGTACAGGATTTACGACAGTCGTAGCACTACGGTAGCTTTGTGAAACGGGGCCCAGATACTGGCGGACAGGCTCTTGTTGATAAGCAGGACTTGCTAGAGGTCTTTTGTGCAGAGGAACCCCATGAAAGTGGAATTCCCGTGAATTCAAGATAGACATTGGACTAATAGTGACATTTGCTACATATATTTGGCATTTAGCCACATTTATGAATAAACACTTTATCCTTGGACAAGAACAGAGTACTGCACATTGTCCAATGTCCCTAAATAATCCTCGATGACGGATCGTCGACTATATGAGATTGTTGCTGTTAAAAGCCTAAATGGAGGAAAACATATCAGTCAATAATAGAACTTTCTTTTCCATATTATCAAGACATTTTCCACAAACCATAGGTAAACTTTGTTTGATTAAGCCAGAGACTCTTTTTATACTATACGCAATTTGTTCTTTGTATTTTAAGATTAATTCTGAAAACACTAAAACATCATGTGCATTGGAACGTGCAGTTTCAGTGACGGTACCTCAATTTGCAAAAGAATTTGGAAGAAAGATCTCCCAGCCACCATGGACATTTTCTACCACAAGCTATTGCTGTCTTTTACACCTTTAGTAGGCAAGACTTAGTTTAAACAACAAGAGCATTGCATTAACTCAGTTGACTCTCAATCTGATTCAACAATAGTCTCAATGATTTTTGTAACAAATCACAGACGTTCAATATTGGATTTCTTCACCAAAACCGATTTGATTTGCACTATGTCATGTTGAAATCAGATCCTTACGTGCGAGGTTTGTTTGCTATCTGCATAGACGTTTACGCACTAAACATGAGTGATGAATGCAACATCCCAAGAGAGGTATTGTGAAGCCAGACTGAAGTCATTACACACCACATATAACATGAAGTATCTGATGTAGACAGTGTACGTGATGTAAGACTGACATTGAAGAAGGTTGATATCTTTACAAATTTTCACAATGTCTAGAACATCTTCACTTGAGACAGAGCTTTACTCTGAGTAGATCCATTTACATGTTTTAAGTCGGCAATGGCTTTACGCCGTCGAAGTGGACATTGTGTGAGCATTTGATACAAAGTCAACATTCCTCCTTAGCACTTCATCTGAAAAGAATATCAATTTTATGTTTGTTAAAAATATTTAATCAAATTGTGGGCGATGTAACGAAACATTGATATATTGATCATATCATGGCTTCTGGACTCGCAGGCGTGAAATATACAAAACGTAGAAATTTCAGCTAATAAACCACCTCAACTTTCAAATCACATATTATGTCTTGTGATTAAAGATGTATCCTTATATGTGTTTTTATTGATGGATATCCTATGGGGTCATAGCATTCTAGTTACATGTATTAAGGGCTGTCGCGAATTGCCATATACATATAATAACAATTGATATATATATATACTATCCCCAAAAAGAAACGCATAGGCGTTTTGTATTTTTTAAAATCCAACAATTACCTTTTGTGTTCAAACAATCGTCAAAATATGCAACAAAGTGTTGATAACATGATTTTAGACAATTGCACAAGTAAAAAATCGGCTTTACCGGAAAATGTTGATTTTCATGAGATTTCTTATAAGGATTAAAAAGGCATCGCCACAAGGCAACCGAAATCACCTTTCAGTTGAAATTGTGCAAAGAGCATGCACTGTCTGGCTATAAAAATCCAGATTACTTTCGGAAATCGGCATTCGTTTTGAAGGAGTTTCAAGGTCAAATCACTGCGCCACGTCTTGACTCTGCGACACGGAACATCGCCATTGAAAGAATGGACGCTGGAGATTACCAATCTTCTGTTGCCAGGCTTCTGAATGTTAGTCTGAGCAAGATATCACGGCTTGCAGCTCGTTACTACCAAACAGGTATAGCCAGAAGAGGTGAGTAACCTGTTGAATGCCTTTTGAAGTTAGATGAATAGGTGCATGATGTTCTCAGTGGAAGAAAATATCTAATATGGAAACATTACTGTCCCAGGCAGCTGTCTTCCAAAAAGAGACTTGAAACGTTTGTAGATGACATAAGATATTAAATCATTTTATCACAATATCAATTATTTTATTTTAAAATACTTGGTGTAAGAGACATATGGAATAATGTCAAGCATAAAAGATATGTTATCTTCGTAAGACATCTGCCAACATCATGCATTTAAGCTGTATATCTATGATCGGGCGTCATTCAGTGATGGTTAATTTGCCGACTCCTTTCCCCTGATTAACCCACTAGAACTAAAAATAAAGGAAACCCGTGCATATTTGCTGCTACCGCCAAGATCTGCACCCGAGGCGGCTCCTCTCATGCTCACGCCCTGAGCCTATCCGTTCACCTCGGCGACCCTTGTACTCGTGACTGTTATTCATTTTTGGATCCATGCAGAGTACCTAAAGTATCCACAAGACTGTAAGACATTAACATGTCAATTTTTATATCGAGCAATATCCCAGCAACTCCAGATATCAAGGCTTAAATAAAATTTTCAAAAAGTTTTATTCTGATCATGTGGAGGGTCAATGCTGAAATTCTCGCTTATACTTCGGTACATATAGCAGGGGTTTACGCGACGCGCAATGTGAGTCAAGTGCGCACAAATGTAGAGAATGGATGCAGAAAAAACTTCACTGTGTCCACAGAGACGCACGCTATTATTGATTGTACCCACAATATATCTCTGACTTTGCTCAAACTTAGTGTTTGTTTTTTTCTTTCATAGCAGTCATGTGTATTATTTCATCCATCAGTCCACACGATCAATTATTCATTCCAGTCTCAGAAAATACCATCAAAATGTACAGTTCTCCACACCTTTACTTCACAGGACCCTGCAAGGACCCGTTAAAGTAATATTTGGAGATCCCCGGGACACTAATGTTTGTGAGTCGAGGTAAAACCCTGAATTATAGATTAAAAATGTCTGCGTCTCGATTATGTGCCAAAGCAGATTTTATAGTGTATAAACATAGTTATGTGGATGATAGAAATAGATCACTGAAAATAACAGGATTCTATAGCAGAGAAATGTACACATGCCTGTATCTAATGAAGTTACAATTATAACGGTAAGCTAATAGACTGATATGTCCGTCCCTCAATTATCACAAAGCAGTTATTTTTAAAAACACAAGAACTGGCCAACTGCAAAATGATATACTCTGTAAAACGCCGTCTATTGTTGATCGTTGTGAGGCTTTTAGCATTGACAGATTGTTTAGCTGTTTGTTACTGAGTGCCTCATAGCATACTGCATAACTACAAACGGCAGTAATGCATTTGGAAGATATATGTTTCGCATTGAAATTCGCACAGTTATTGATTTGATTAAAATGCAAGTTACTTTTGTGTATATATTTCAAGAGCTGTGACAACTAGTGAACTTGGTCGTTCATGTCCGCCTCTGTTAAAAGGAATGATATGTATGATCGTGTTACTGTCTGTAGATAGAAAAGCAAATATAGTTACAAATACTTGTTGTAGTTTTTTTAATTCTAAATAATTATCATCATTGGACATTCAATCATTTTAACAAATTATAATCATACAAACAAGTTTAATCAGTTGTATATATGTATTTTGCAAGTATAAGATTGCAAACATATTTAAGTGCATACTGTTTGACCATGACTGTCATCATTACAGAGATAAATGTGAAGTAGTATTCATTTCAAAAAGTCAAAAAAGCTAAGAGCTCCAACAACCCATTACACGTTACGCTCTAAAAACATACCAATCAATCTGCAAACTGCCACTAACATGCATTTGCAAATGCCTTAATATTCCTGTTTAGGTTTATAATCCGATTCAGGAAATAAAGATATAAACGACATAATCCAAAGCTATGGAGAGCTGCGTGTTTTTGCACGTGGTTTTGTGCTAAACCATGCTATATTTTAACCGATTTGTCAAACGATCTGGGCTAATACTCTCTTTTGATCCCCATTGAAATCAAAATCTGACGGGCGAATTTGGTTTCGCCTGAACTACCTTGACTGTCAAGTTTCCACTCATTTCCTCGAAATCGCTGGAGTTACTATAAACATGTCATGTCCAGTGGACCGGATACCAGCGTAAATGCTTAAATGTTCTGAAACATTAAAGCACCGAAGACTTACATACATGAACTTCACACAGAGCGGTATGCCAGTAAGGCTTCATAAGTCCACCCATTTCGCAACCATTTTTTGTTACCGTCACTGCATGACAGCGTGGATCATGTCAATTTATTAAGCTTCCCTTTCGATGTACTCTCTTACATGTGGCATATATGGGTTCGAGTTTCATCACGTTATGTGTGTTTGAATATAGGTACTTAGCCCCGGATACAGGACTTAATTCCAATGCCATTTATATGGAAGATTTCAGGACATCAAGTGTAAGGATACATGTATTCATTTACGACATTTCCTCGTCGCTGAATCCACCTACAAAATTGACCTTAGATAAAATCAATACCTTCAAGCCTTTCTCTGCAGTACAGGATGGACTGGGTCTGCAGATTTTACAGATTTTCATATGGGCATTCATTTATAAACATACATGGGCACATAAAAAGAAATGTCCAGAGTGTGGGGCAAGCATATGCCTATTAACGGTGCAAACCCAGCGAGACGCCGTCACACATTTAGAAAAAGAGCCATGCGTTAGCAACCTTTCAGACAAACCTTCAGCCAGACATTGATGTTGATGTTGTGCTGGACATGCATAGAAATAGCTAGGCGTGAGTTTGAAATGCACTGAAATTACATGTCAAATATGTTCCAATCCTGTCAACGGCTTGGCGAGGCTTTTGTGAGGACATGACCACAAACTGTAGTATACGTGAATAAACTCGGTATAGTCAGATGTCAAGAGTTTAAGAAATAAGATAAACTTTCCGTGATGGTATGAGACGCTACGTAAAGTGGCTTAGAACTCCAGAGAAGAATTTGAAGTGAAGGCTGTAGGTAAGTAATAAGGGGCAGAGACTCTTAACTATATCCATTGTTGGTGTCAATATCTGGGGACACCTATCCTGGCATTTAGATGTCTGATGCCACCATTTAATGGGATTCTTGACTATATCCCTTGTTGGTGTCAATATCTGGGGAAACCTACCCTGGCATTCAGATGTCTGATGTCACCATTTAATGGGATTCTTAACTACATCGATTGTTGGTGTAAATATATGGGGACACATACCCTGGCATTCAGATGTCTAATGTCACCATTCAATGGGATTCCTGACTACATTCATTGTTGGTATCAATATCTGGGGAAACATACTCTGGCATTCAGATGTTTACAACACATCTTCGTGTGGGTCAGTAACAGATCACTAAACAAATCGACGAAATGACATAAGTTTCTGAGTTACTTTGATCATTAGATGAAGAAGATTTGTTGAAATATTTGCACCATTGATTAATCTTACGAACAAGCGCTGGCATTCGATCATTGTAAATGTCAGCGTTAAATCATGTTCTCAGGTTAACGATAATGTAAAAACAAAAACAAAACTTGAACAAGTTGCTGTTTGACAATGACAAAAAGTGGTTCATAAACCTTTGTTGCCAGTTACTGGAACCTTAGTTCAAAACGATGGCCTTTTTCTGCGTGGCCGTCTTGGGAGCTACTCATTACATTTGGATATTTTGCTGGTGTACTTTTAAAAATCATTCTTAAAGTATTCTTTTCAATTTTTCAATACATTGTGAAGAATCCTCTACTATTAAGTTTGGTCTTTGTCATACATTTATTTATTTATTTATTTATTTATTTATTTATTTATTTATTTATTTATTTATTTATTTATTTATTTATTTATTTATTTATTTATTTATTTATTTATTTATTTATTTATTTATTTATTTATTTATTTATTTATTTATTTATTTATTTATTTATTTATTTATTTATTTATTTATTTATTTATTAGCATTTCACAGTGAGTCAATTGTGTGTCTTATGATTAACCTGAACCTCGCTATCTCAGAATATTTGAAGTTGTTATCTCCTTGAGTTGGCTTCGAAGCACGTGACACTAGACACTTTGTCTAGGCTATAATTAAAGGTCATACGTATCTACAAGGAAAAGACAGGTAAAACTTTAAAATGATCCCCGGGAGCAGATATTTCAACCCTGTAAGTACATTGGCGTCATTTGGTTGAGGTATTCAAAACATACAGGAATAGAGCAGACTATTCAGGGACTGATTCATAAATAACGACAAAGTACGTTACGTTTGACAGTCCGCAGAACCGTTGGGGGCATGAGAGGAAGGAGTGCTAATACCAGAAATGGTCATAATGTTTTGTAGCCACGATGCTCATATTAATCATGTGTTGAGGAACAGTTCTCCCACTTCAGGTGTTTCGTTACATACAGAGGTTTATTGGTGAAATAACTCACTTGCGATATAATACATACGTGTCTCTCGTTTAGTGATAGACATTGGGTTATGTGGCAGCGTTATTCCTAACCGTACAACAGGGTTGATATAAAAGTCTTTAGAAGTGACACACATAAAGGCGCGAATGTATGGATGTCATAATCGATCTGAAGGCCAACCAAGATTTATAGATAGTCGGTGTAGATACTAATACCGTAATCAAGCAAGTGATACAAAGAGTTGAAACAAGGAGAATATATACATAGCTGCATAGTGAATATATACAATTGACAAGGTTGATGTACATTGAATTGCTAATTGGTGATTTGAGCAGAGTAGGTTGATGTACAGAGTGATTGGTCGTGATGACAGATTGAGATACATATGCAGAGTGAGGTTCTACAATTGATGAGGTTGATGTACACTGAGATGGTAATTAGTAAGTTGAAGAGAGTAGGTTGATGTACACAGTGATTGGTTGTGATTACAATACACAAACGGATGCGTGGAAGCCAGATGGACAAGTGAGGTGTTGGTGGATTACTGGCGATTATTTCTAATTAGGTGGTGATAGGCCGAGGAGATGAAATAATCTGATCACGATTCATGGTGGTGTTGAAACGTTGGATTTTTATGGCTTCAAGAAGTTTCCTAATTATAACAGTCGTAAGGTGGATTTCATAATATAACGCATGCAATCACAGTTATCTCTTAAATATTACGTATACGTGAAGCCCAACGGTTAAACTCTCCTGAAACGCGATGTCTTTTATGATCCAGTGTATCTGTGAACATTTAACGTTAGTTATTACGATAGCGTTTCCACAAAAAACATCCATATGTCTTGAAAAAAACGTTTCTTTGCTGCTTTGAAGTGTATGTTGAAGCAAAACAATGGCTTTCCTTCACAAACCCGTTGTTCCTTTGTCATGGATGTGGCAGTCGTTGAATTGTGTTTCTGTGTCGCTACATTTAGTCTCCGAACCCGAGGCTCTACTTTGACAAACCAATCATATCATACGTTGCACTGATCCCAAACGAGATAACGTTCCTTTAAAGAAAATTATACTCAGTTGAGTTCGTACCACTAGTTATGGACGCGATGACTGTAGTTTTGCTCTGAAGTGCTTGCGTATCATCTCAAGCATCTATTATGTTCCGTAACGAGAAGCTTGTGTCATCGACCTGAAGGATAATAAAGACGATGGCAGTTCCAGGGTGCATAATTTTACCGTAATACATTAGGTAAGCTCTTCACAACATACAGGCATAGTGCGAGTGTGTGAACAAGCAGCTGCAATACAGACCAAAGAGTGTTTTAAATTTGAATCACTAGAGATGTTTTTGTCGTCATCGATCAATACATTCATTACTCTGTATCAAAACTCTGTCACGAACGCCTCTTCAAAGAAAACGTTGAACACGATTGTGAATAATGCTTTTCGAACAAAACAAAATTTCAGATAAATGCGGCTAGAAACTGGGCAAACTGGCAGTTCCAGCACAGTTTAATACAAGTCGTAAAATTACCAAAAATGTATGCAATTAGTGCCATTATTATATTATTTATGTTACTTATTCGCGAGGAAATCACACGTTTTGTTGAAGAACACCGTAAGGAAACAGTGTTTAATAATGACACTATTTTGGTCATTTTCACACTTTCGCAACCACAATGAACATGTAACCATGCACTTGCTGTATCACTGATATATCTTACCTGGATTTGTTCAGTCGGGTTCTCCAAATAGTTACAATGTGTGAAGCCCAATTTATGTCATCCTTCCAGATATCACTGGGATATTACTAAAAGCGGCGTAAAACCATACCCATTCACAAGTAATGCAAATACCGTAGCATTATACAATGTTTCAGAACATTCCTAATTAACAAAACTTTATGTCGAAGCCTTATCACAACATTCACCAGTGCAATCTACTTACGACCTTTACCTTCCTGATGCAGTGGGGTAGCCTAGTGGTTAAAGCGTTCGCCCGTCACGCCGAAGACCCGGGTTCGATTCCCCACATGGGTACAATGTCTGAAGCCCATTTCTGGTGTCCCCGCCGTGACATTGCTGGAGTATTGCTAAAAGCGGCGTGCAACTAAACTCACACACTCACCTGACGCAGTTAAGCGTAACCCACCACTCCCAAAGACCGTTAACCTTACACACGGTCCTGCTGTCCTCATGCAGTCATCCAGTGACAGTCCGCGTCATGACAACAATTCTAAAACATAATCAACTGCTGACTCCTATAGCTTCACATAGCCATGCAACATGGCATGATTCGACGAGACGCTCAGGCTAAACTCGCCTACACTGAACAGCGTTTTTTTAAATTGTGAATGCAGTTATTTCTAACTTAATGATATTTTAGGCTTGGCTATTATGAACATGTTATCCGCATCTTGTCTTTTCAAAAAATCGATTTTTGAGAAAACTGAACCCAAGGCTTTATCATCAGATCGCAATAGAGAGAATAGTCGA
The DNA here is from genome assembly GCF_003918875.1 of Haliotis rubra. Lineage (NCBI taxonomy): Eukaryota > Metazoa > Mollusca > Gastropoda > Lepetellida > Haliotidae > Haliotis > Haliotis rubra. The sequence continues at coordinate 385,511 of NW_025765214.1, read as the reverse complement.
TGGTAACATTGTTGCTGTGTAAGTAGGAGATGCATTACCTGATGGATTGGTATGTACTATACAATGTAAGATAGCAAATACAAAGTCTTTTATAGCTTTAGAGCACGTCGTTACTTATTTTAAGGCTGCTTTGATGTTTTTACAAAGAAAGATTACGCCATTCTGTTTCGTCAAAACTGAATTTTGTATAAATTGATATTTTGCATTAAAATGATACGGCTGATGGGATGTAATAGAACAATGTCATCTTATGTTTTACTTTAATACATCTCTTACACACAGACATGTTATTTCCGTCCCACACTCGCCGAGAATAGCCGTAAAAAACCATTCATTTAGTCAGTCAGTCAGTCAGTCAGCCAGTCAGTCTTGCACGTTCGGGTAAGCGACGCAATACTCCAGCTACATTACGGTTGTCTCTAAATAACAGAGACTGGAACACACAATCCAGTGATAAACATCATGAGCATCGATCTGTGCAATTGGGATACGATGACATGTGTCAACCAAGTCAGCGAGCCTGACCTCTCGAACCCATTAGTCACCTCTGAAGACAAGCACGGGTTGCTGACGACCGATTCTAACTGGGATCTTTAAGAGTATGCAATGCTTTGAGAATGCGATATGGACCGGTTTGCCATCGTTGTATCTGAAGTGGATGATATTGTCCCTTGAAATTGGATACGAAGGGATTCCATTAACAAAGTGGAGTCCATAGCATTGGAAATGTATCTTCTTGAGGTTTACAAATATGTCATTCTCTTCTGGCATGTTTCCTTTCATTGTAGACATATGCTGTAAGGATAGTCAGGGTTCACTTTTCTTTGATACAAGAAACTGATTTCAAGAGTTGGCTGCAAATTGGCTGCAAGAGTTGTATACTCCCCAGGGAGTTGAGATTGATAATGCGATGTGCCGTTGAGATTGACATCCAAAGATCGAGGGAAAAAATATCAGCGCCTTGAGCATGCACTAGTGCGTGGATATGTGCGCTATATAAATATCCTATAATAAATACATAAATAATTAACAAAGTTGCAACGAATGAGTATTGTTCTAATTTCGTACTCATATGAGAAGCATTTTGTCACTGTCGGTGTTTATGATTTACGCCGGCTCGAAATTCACTGAAGATTAATAATCAGCCAAAAATAGGGTGTTTTTTAGATTACATATGATATCTCATTCAATATGCTGTAAAAATAATAGATTATTCAGTGACCGTCCTTAAACGTATTGACGTTTTGTTCACATGGTGTAAATCGCCTCACACATGGCAATCCATTTTGATCAAAAGTGTATCGAGCCTACCGTTAATATCCTCACTTAAACAACAAACTCCCGTGGAACGAGAGACGCTAGCCTTTAACATTATTACAAATTTAAGAGGTTCCGGGGACCTTCAAAGGAGTTGGTATTGAACAGCCAATAAATAACCCTACTGACTGAAACTGTTCAATTTACAGACATTAGGTGTCGTCGATCTCAGCGTGTAGGTACTCATTCTATAGAACCGCATGGCATGTAAAGGATGTACGATATAGGGTGACAAATCATCATGGAATAACTATATTTATTCAATACCGTCATTCAATATCTGACTACAAATAATTTGCACCTATGCAAAAACTTCCCTTTTGCCTGTCAACGAGTTCCCGTTCTTCCATTATGAATCCACCAGGGCGTGAGGGACATCCGATAAAAATTGATGTTTATTTCATTGCCATTCGCTACGCCTCTACACTGGAATCATTTGAGCCTAATAGCCACAGTGTCTTATTGCAGCTCTAGTAGGATGCCATGCATGGTGACGATCGGTAAATACATGGCTGGGGCTGTCAATAGTCTGTCTTCTCGGAGGTCCGCGCGCTGTCACTGGTCAACGGCTGAAACAGCTGTCACAGCGCGGAGAGGTACGGCACGAGTCGGTCTCTACAGCAACTAAACTCTGGTTAAACTTCGTCACGAATCACCGTGCGTTGGCCGGCTTGGTCAGTGCAATCATGACTGTACTGGACAGTGGTCCGACTAGTCCCAGCGGATTACCCGAAGTTGATCTGGAATTTCTTTATGAAGGAGATTTAGACAAGTTACGAAAACCATGGGTCCGCGAACCACATTTCATTCCTATGGTTGCAGTGTACTCTGTTATATTTCTTCTAGGCGTGGTAGGGAATTCTTTGGTTATCTGTGTTCTATGTTGCAGTCGGACTCGTCAGTGTGTGACTTTCCCAGGACTTCTTAGCATGGCTTGGGCGGACGTGCTATTTCTCATGATATGTTTACCTTATGAAATAATAAGGTTTTTCCTCAGTCACTGGGGACTGAGTACTTTTCTTTGCAAGTTTTCTGGCTTTATTGAGATGGTTTCTGCAACCGCAACAACGCTCAACTTAATACTCATCAGCGTAGAAAGGTAAGTAAAGGCTTTATGTATATTTCATATCACATGAAACATTTCTTAATGTGTCTCATTCAAATTTTGCGCACATACCCGTGTAATGGTTAGTCAAAGGCACAATGTTTTCGTAGTATCGTGTATAAAACTAAACACACTGCACCTTGTTTATTATATTTGTTAACAACTCTATTTGATACTAATCTATCATTATCGCCATCTCAATATTTGATACAAAGGTAGGATGAATAAATGTCATTGCTAACGCCTTTATCGTGTCGTTTACGAAAAAAGAACATTCGACAGATTCCGGTTTTTTAACCTTGTCTTCAAAACGGAAATCCATATTTTTTTGTCTTAAACATTTTTAATCAAAGGGCAAATGAGACTAATTTTAGTTGTAAATGATCTTCTGCATTTTTTGTTGGAGAATCAGTGGCGCTTTCATAAGAAATAACGGAAGATGAACGTTGCAACAATTGCGGGACTTGTGAAAAGCTGATGACACTACGCGACACATCTCTTCAGTTAACAAGAAAATCTCTTAAGTGGAATACATTACAGAGAGTGTCCAGGTGGAATAGCTATATCAATGTTCCAATCTAATGATGAACTTTTAAGGCAGCTTGTTTGGAAATGGAGAGCTGAGCTATGATGTTCTTCATTAATTGGTCTGACATTGGATCAATGTTTTCCATCATCTTATTTCAAACGTCTTGTAAAGAGCTAAACATAGAATACGCTGGTTCTGAAAAAGAATAAGTCGTCGTTCAGAATCAAATGACATTCCCCTTTCGTTTTTCAGTAACTGACTATAAAACGTATTTTAACATTTGCTGGAAATGTTCTTAAGCCATCTAATCAGAATTCAATTCAGAAATTGTCAAAAATCACACTGTTTCTAAATATGCAGGAACAAATTAATTTCTCAAGCACATACTTGTAAAAGACGCGGATGTAGATGTATGTAAGATTCTTCAGCAGCTTGTTTCTTATCCAGACAGTATTGGGTTTGTGTGAAGATTAGGAAATGTTGTAGGTGAAAATCTTAATTTGTTAAATCAAAAAGCAACAACATTACCACTATCGTTTAAAGTCAATACACCTAAATTTGTATGCATGTTGCACATGTGATGTTCTGCGACCAAAGCCAAACATGCATATTTTGAAACTTGGATAACACAACTGAAAGATTAATTTGTATTGTCACGTTGCCTTGTAGTTGGCTTAACGAGGACAGCAGTGAGTGCGAGAATGAGTGAGTGAGTTGAGTTTAACCTCTCCTTTAACAGTGTCCAAGTTACATCACGGCCATGCCTGTTTTGTATGGGAGGAAACTCCGGAGTGATGCAGTTTTCAGATCCTGATAAACCCATGAACAGAGGCATGGTTGCCCACAAACGCAGAAACATATCCATGTCGAAGCGGCATTCGCATCCACAATCATAGGTTTCGGGCGTGACCAAAGGACGCGACTCTTCACAGGTAATTGCGGCGCCTTTTATCACAGGGCCACCCATGATCACCCATGAAGGAGAGAAGTAATATCCTGTCCAAAGTGCAATTGCATTGAGGGATGCATTATCTAATTTGAATTGCGTGGTGGAGCCACAAAAGTGAGCATTGCCATGATAAAGCACATCTGTGGACCTCTTGTTATAGTTATTCTACTAGTTCAGTCTACTTCATGCCCACATACAGCCTTTATCGCAACGGATTAAGCAAATGCTTTCGAATAACTGAATAAGAACTCAGACAAAAAAGCGCCCTAATATTACGCTTACATTGGCTGCCCACGAAACAGAGAATAGAATATAAAATCCTCACTCTCGCTTTCAAGTGCCTCCATGACAAAGCTCCAATCTATCTGAAAGATCTCCTCAGTGAATATGTCCCACCACGGCTTTTAAGATCAAGTTCTAATTGTCAGTTGAATGTCCCCAAGGTCAGATTAAAGTCATATGGACATAGACAGTTCTCTTACACAGCTCCCCTTTTCTGGAACTCACTGCCTCTTCACATCCGACAAGCCGCGTCCGTGGAATCTTTCCAGTCCCAACTGAAAACTTTCCTTTTTAAACAAGCTTATGAACTTTAATCCTTTCTTCAGATCACTCTATGTTTTAGCGCCTAGAGAAATTGCCTTGCAGTTTGATTTGTGCGCTATACAAGAACACTTATTATTATTATTATTATTAATATCTTTTTGCAGTAGATCAGTGCATTAGTGATATTTCATATGGATTAAACACGGCTGATCTGTATTCCTGTACGAGCGTACTTTACTTCAAAGTGGTATGCTTTGCTCTCATGGCATGTGGAGATATTGAACCCAGAACGTTAGGCTGTTTTCAGCAGTTGTCCAGTTATGTGGGCAAGATGGAATGCAAGTCCACTAGATATAACAGAGTGGTATTAATATATTTTTTTAATGATGTATGTTTCGACAGCCTGTAAACTATCAAAAACACGTTTTGTTATTTCCTTTAGTTTAGATTCGAAATCATAGCGGTCGTGTGTCTCTGTCGTGAAATCCCTTAAACACATTCACGTCTGGGCTTCCTCCAACGGAACTGTAGCTGTGAGTGGGCGAACTTAACCGACGGCGCCGGAAGACTGGATAACTACCAATGTAACCCCACGGTGCCAAAGATCCTCCCGGCGTCGCTACAAAGCGGATCTTGTTCGAGAATTGCTTCTGGCTGCCAAGGAAATATCGCGTCCAATTGATTACGTTCATATAAGTGTTCATGTCAGAACTTAAGGAATGGGACACGAACACTTTTTTACACCATTTGCACGTTAAAAGGGGAGTCATCTTGACAAACTAAACCGCAGTGTCTTGACGTTAATTAACATACTACGAAGAGATGAGATGGGTTCTTAAAAGATAACTTTATAAGTCAATTCATGGAGGACCCCTCTGCTCGATTTGTCTCTCAATAATGGATGTTTACGTAGACATGTTTAACGCCTGACCTATTTGCCATTTTCATCCGCCCATAATGGATGTCTACGTCCGATGTCAAGTTAATTATAGAAATATAATAGCAATTACTTAACCGTTTCTGCAGAAGAATATATCGTAGACGAGTCAAGTTTGCAAGCTCCAATAAGTCCATGCTATTAATAGTGATCACGTATTGATCAAGTGCTCAGATTAGCATTGACCTGGCCGAAATACTCTACAGCTTAGTCTATATACATGGTGGTACGGACAATCAGCTTAGAGAAGGCACATACAATGTGAGAAAGTATCATGTGAAACTGTTGATATCAGAAATGGCATCTGATGTTAAAAAATATGATTGTGTAGGTAATCCTAAGTGGCCGCCTTCAAAATGGTTCACCTTTAGATGGTACGCTTATAATGTATGATATCATTTAACGTTATCCGTTTTTGTTTTTTTCTTTTGTTAAAACATTTATTTTTTTTGGGGGGGGGATATTCGTTTTGAAAATTTTTCCTTACGTATGAAATCCGTGCAATGGCAAAATCATTGAGCAGTATATGTATTTACTGGTATCATTTTCAGAGTATTTGAGCATATAGGTTTTGATAGTACTTTAAACATGGACTACAAAGCTTAAAGGTAACGTTATCTGTAGCCTATAGTTAGTGTTTAGGATTGACAAAACAATGTGATTATTCGAGTTCCAAACCCACGACTAGAGGATCCTCACACGCCCAAGGAACACAACTCTGCACAGAGCCTCTAAAAAATAATGACACTATTTAAGTACACTATCTTCGGGAAAATATATTTGTTTATTACTGCTTGAAGAAACATGCTGTTTGATAACCACGACGCCAGAGGTCATGAGACTGATTTCTTAACACACACAGTTGGTTGAATGCTACTATATGGTTTCCATGCTTTTTACATCATGTTACATTTGACACTTTTTTTATATGGAATACCTGATACCTGTGAATTCGCCTTGAGTGCCTTGACTGAACGCCTCCTTCCTCTGAGGCACCTACCAATGTGTTTGGTTGGTACTTTAACATTTCAACTATTCATAGTGAAATGATATTTCTGTCCCTCTCAGATTGGAGTAATTGGTTCCGATCAAATATCGATGATTCTATATGTATACGAATGTCCTAATTCAAATGGGTCATATTTCCTGTGGGCAATGTCTTCAACGAGTTCATAGTCGACACAAAGTGCTCAAATGGTCGACATATATGTCAAGGATTTTGATCGTGTGTGTTTTTGATTACATTACAACGCATGCGTTGATTCTTTATGCTTAAATGCTGGACAGCAATCTGGGCAATGAGAAGAGAAAAGGAACCATTGTGCCATTCCTTTAAGGGCTTGGATTTCTTCATTACTGTCAAAGGAATACATGTATAATCATTAAAATCACAACAAAAATTCTACATAAAATGGAAATAGAACTTGAATTCCAAATGTGATCCCCTCAATCACAAGGTGCTGCCACTTTTTAGGAATCATTTATCTCAATTATCTCTCCCAATTTCCTTTTTCCGTTGGGATAAAACAAAGACAAACAGCCAATAGAGACAGAAAAATGCTATAAAAACATTAAGGCTTGATCGAGCTTGACAGGTTCAAATAACATCACTGTGGTCGTTGATTTCTGTTGTCCAGGATGTCAAGAGGGCTTAAGTGACGAGACGATTTGATTGTGGCCATTTTCTCAACAGGCTGGCCAGTGAACCGTATGATGTAGAGTAGAAGCCATCAACGAGTATGGGCAAGGTCATGCCGGTATTTTCAAAGCTCTACTACGTAAATCACAAAATGAGTTGTTTTCATAATTTGTGTGCATCTCTATGTTGCATGTGTCAGCTTATTTACGTTCACTTGTATATTTTACAACATGCAAAAAGGTTACGTCATGATTATGTGGGTTTTTTAAGTCGTGAATAGAAAGCTTTATTTTTTTGCCGTATTTAGCCATTTTTTGCAACCCGTAAAGATCCAGTTTGGAATTGGTCTTAAACGGCCCGTACATGTCGTAAGAGGCGACTAACGGGATCAGGTGGTCAGGCTCGCTAACCTGGTAATCGTATCGCAATTGCGCAGATTGATGTCAAATGTGATTGGTTTGCACGATGTAATCTCAGATACTTCTTCGTTTAACTTTAAGTAATAAGATTATGATAAATCAAAAATAAATCTCTCAAAGAGAGAAAGAGTTCTCAAATACACGAGATAAATCCGTTCATGTTACAAGGAAACTAACTGGTAATATATCTCAGAAGGCACATTCATCAGTTTGTCAAAGAAGCATATATAAACGTATATAAGCCTTCTGAAATTTCTGATTGACTTGGAAAGCATTTAACCATAGAACACATTTTCTTCGATCAGAGAATTGAGATCTACTTTGGCTTCTTTCTACAGGATACCCATCCATCGAGCATTTGACATCCCAACCCTCTAACCTATGTATCGCTCTCTGAGGAGAAAAGCTAAAAGGATCTGAACAAGTATCGATTTTGTGCAATTTACTCAAGAGCAGAAACTGAAACATTTTTATATATACTTTCTTTCACCAAAGAAAACCTCAGTATCGCATTATCACTTTCACATTACGCCGAGTCAACTACAAAAGACATGTTTGGGCCGAGACCTAACCTGCCCAGGTCTCATACCGGGCGGTATGGTAGTCTATTGGTTAAAGCGTCCGTTCGTCACGCCAAAGCCCGGGTTCGATTTCCCACAGGTGCAATGTGTGAAACCCATTCATGTTGTCCCTGCAGTGATATTGCTGAAATATTGCTAAAATCAGCGTACATCCCAACTCACTCACTCACCCCATCCTAGAAAAAAGTACTAGCTATACTTGTAAAACAAATGTATAAATTCTGAATACTCCCTGACAATGAAATCCGAATTTCTATTAGGTCTATAACATACACCAAAACAAGGTCTTCAAGAAAACAAAGTCCACAGAATGCCAACACATCGGATTTCCCAGACTCATTATTGATTGTTCTGTTTATTTGTGCCATGCCATGGCGTGTCTTTCAGCCTTGGGCGTGGCAAGAAAGTGGTAGTGTGACAACTAGTAATTAGTAAACGACGGCTTGCCAAATCAACTTTAAAGTTTTGCACTACAGTGACAGAAGAAGTATTGAGACAAAACCATGTGACGCCATCTTGAGGCGTTCTTGCCTTGGAGGCAATGATCAAAGTGACTGGTTGTTGAAATTTCTTTGTTTAACGTACACTGTTTTGAGAGTGTGCCAGAATCTTAGAGGAAGATGGTTCTATTCAAAGCAAAACATCCAGTGTCTTTACCAATCAGCTTATCGGTTATTTGTAGAACTAATTGGAGACAAATGCTTCAATAAATCACAGGACGAGCAATTTTTGGGTTGTTTTCGTTAACTTTGTTGTGGGTTAGGAAAACACACATGATACATTTGAATGCAATAATATTCGTCAATAATTTGATTGGCACCGGCAGTCGTATTTCTTCTTTTTTCTGTCTCACGGCTGCCTCTCAACTGTCTTACAATATGGAATTGTACAGACTACCTGTATCTGACGCACAGATAATTCACGGGCTTTTGCCTGTGACGTCATGACAATTTGAATTCACATTCTATTGTCACCTGTCCAAAATGTCATGATTCTTACAAATTTCGTGCATTTTGAAAAATAACTGTTTGTTTGCGTTTCTACGAAAATTGTCACATACCCATTCTCTGGTTCAAATCCAAGAGTTCATTCTCAAGATTACCAATGAAACCAATCCATGTCATATTAACTTTTGCTTCTGAGCATATTTCTAAGAAGAGCGTGAACTTGTTGAAGTACTAACCACATCTTAAAGAAGAGAAAAAGAATTCATAATCGCAGCATTCATATATATAACGACTACACAAAGTTAACCTGTAAATAATCGACTCGACTATACAAGACGACCCACGCTACAATGAACAATAATGGAGTGAGTGAGTTTTAGTTTTACGCAGCTTTTAGCAATATTCCAGCAAATTCACGGCGGTGGACACCAGAAATGGGCTTCACACATTGTACCCATGTTGGGAATCGAACCCAGGTCTTCGGCGTGACGAGTGAACGCTTTCACCACTAGGCTACCCCAAACAATAATGGAGTACAATGGCTGAGTTCAAAAATAGCTTCATGACTTGGAATCCATAAAGTTAGCAGGTCTTGAAGCACCAAACCCTCTTGTCCCCCTACCACAGGCAGATATTGTTGGGTGGGCGGGGGGCCTAATAGACTTCATAACTATTCAACAGTGATAAGGAAAGGAGCTTCAACAAAACTGTACCTTGTACCAAAAGATCATTCAGTTAGCAATATTGTCATGTGTATTTTTGTCCATAAGAATACTCTCAAGAAAACAAGGAGAATTGTCCTCCTATGTTCTTCATACTGAATATCATTAATGAATCATGGTGTATTACCCATGATCAATAGACACTGACAAAGCAGTAGTATTGTCAAAGAGCAATATTGCTCATAGATTATCCCAAGTCATCATTCCCCCTTCCAACAGTTCAATTAACGTGTTTTATAGGCACAAAATGGATAGGCCATTTCGTCTCTCTGTGATGTTAAATGTAATTGTTTGACAATATTCACAATAACTTCATCCAAATGATTGGCGAAATATATTTTCGTTATAGAATTTTTAAGCTTCAGTTGGGTTGCATCACCATGGAACCTGCAACTAATTACTTGTGGTAACGTGTTTTATGTACACATCTGGCCCGCAAATAATTACGACATCCCTCATCCAGACACAAGAAGACTCTTTAACTAAAACAAGCTTGATGTAATGTAAAAGACGATGGGCCTTCATATTCATCCCCGCTCGTCTCGATAGAAAGATGAATCGGCAATGAAATGAATATATTTAGCATTAGCATTAAAACCTGACCATCCTTGGAGTGTCCAGTTATAGCATGCACGTCGCAATATCAATTCTTTAACTAATTGGTGTTCGTTCAAATGTCTTGTTCTATCAGCTCTAAAGATGACTTCATCCAGGGGTGAGTCTTATTGTTTTATGCCGCTCTCTGCAGTATTGCCTGAATATCAATGTGTGGAGAAGCCACATATATGATTCCAACAATGTACCATTTGTACAATCGAACCCGGACCTTCGGTTTGACGAGTGAACGCTATAACCTATCCCATCGCGTTATATACCGCACCATAATAAAGGTACCGTATTTTCAATATACAAATCTAGCATTTACTGAATTTGTTGAAACTAAAAACGAAATGTCAATTTCGAATTTTGTCTGCATAATGCCGAGATTTCGCTTCCCGTGTGTTAGTACGAATGCTAACTTTCAGTTGGTTTCTGAGGTGTTCTTTTTTTGTTTTGTTTTTAACTAAGTGCATTGCAATACACTTTGAAGATATTTTTATGATACCGTTTCCGCAAATCTTCATTTCAGAGCACTGTACAGGTATTGGATTTAACATGAATATCTCCTATGACTGGGAAGGTGGTGCTTTCCTATCAGTATCCGAAGTGATGTGGTCGTCAAATCCTCTCTTCAATCAGAGTTGTGATATGATACCTCTGGCCAATAACAATTGAGTACTATTCAAAAGGAGAAAATATATTGATGTCCACATTTATGTAAATAATTAATTTCGGATAACACGGACTGATCACATTCGTTCTTTCATTGCGTTGCTGAACCGATCTCCATGTTGCAGAAAATACAAGATTATTAATATGAAAAGATGATTAGCTAACATCAAAAGTACATGGTTTCAAATGCTTGTCTGATGGTTCACAGGTGAAAAGTGTCCTGAAAACGTTTCAGGAGAAGTTGTACTTGCTCTTTCTACAAAGAATTCAAACAAAAAGCCCAATACCATTTTCTTCAGCTGTTGTTTGATTAAGAGACCGTACATAATCTAAGGCTTGGTGGGGTGGCGGGGGTGGTGGGTTGTTAACTGATAATGATTTTAGGGAGGGGGAGGGGGGATGGGAGTTCAACCATATTGTTTTAAGAAATATACTTAAAAAGTATTGTAAGGTGTGTGTGTGTGTAAGGTGGGGGTTAATTGAGTTTGTACATGGCATGCAGGGGGTCAGTTTCTTTGTACATACATTTTAAGGAGGGATGTCATTCACATTGTACATGCTTCTCTATAAGAATCATCATCATCACCCAGCAGCTTATACCTATGTGATGGCGTTACTCCTAAAACGAAGCTATGGGGGTAGGATGATGATAAAACAGAAAGGACACAGTTTAACCTGGACAGGTGATGGTTCTTTTTTACGAAAACCCGGTGTTATCGTGTCGATTTGAACTCGCCACTTCTATGGTGTATGTACCTGTTTAGATATGTGAGTATCAGCAATAATAAAGTTTTGGCGTTTTAATTGCACGTAATCAATCATAATCGTTCACGAACAACGTTGCAATTGGATTTGCAAGCCTATGGTATACAAAGATATCAATGAGCCGTTATCGTTTCAATTGGGATGGATTATATGGATTAGTATCCGATCGTTTGACAGGAATGTGAGAAATACTATCTGATTTCTCCCACAGGCATTGCCCGCTGAGCTTTAGTTAATAATGTTTCCCAATATCATCGATGAGTGCAGTGAGTACACGCCACCACATTATACAGACCGGCATATGATATCGGCAACTGGCATTACATTACAAATACATTAAAATACAATGTCTAATAGACCTCGAGTGTAGTTCGACTGCCTCGAATTATGCGCCGAAGGCTTAGCTCGTGCAAACAAATAAGTAAATATACTTATCTGACTGTTTCAATTCATGTAAGTATTTTGGGCAAGACAGACAAAATAACAAAACCATACCAAATGATTTTAGTGTGCATTTACAAAATTGTAAAGAAAGGTATGCTTTTGAGTAGAAGATAAACTGAGTAAGTTGATACGGTTAAGCACGCCTTTAACAGTATGTAAGTTATCTCAGGGCGAGTAGTGTTGTGTTTGAGGAAAGTGCGATTAGTTCAACACTTGGACAGGGGTATGCTGCTAACAAACCTACAAGCATATTCGGGTCAAATCTGGATTCGAACCCACAATCATATGTTTTTGTCATGCCCAAAAGAAGCAGCTATGCAGAGCGAATAGTAGTCTGTCCCACAGTCCCTGAACCATATTATTATCCATACAGCCTAGCAAGGCTAAAGCCGTAAATGAAGCAAGTCTAGATTTCCCCAGGTTCAGGTTTTCAATCTCTGTCTTTTTCAATTTAAATGGGTTTATTTGTAAGAATCAAAATTATATATACTAGGCACATAAAGAAACTGTGCATACAAAAATTTAAAATCTAAATTGATCAAACCTGTGTAGACACATAATCATGTCCGCAGACCCTAGTTTTGGTGGAGAAATGTTGTTTTTACAGATGAGTCCAGATTTAACATTTCCCATAGTGATGGAAGTCAACGTGCCTATAGACGCGTGGGAGAACGTTATGCACAGGCCTGTGTCTTGGAGAGGAATCTCTTTGGTGGTGGTTCCGTGATGATTCGGGGTGGAATAACAGCACGCCAAAGAACTCCTTTGGTGATTGTTCAGGGCAACTTAACTGGTGTGGGCTACAGGGATCAGATTCTTCGACCTGTGGTAATTCCTTTTCTGCAACGTCATGGCCCTGGGTTAACATTCCAACAGGACAATGCCCGCCCTCATACGGCAAGGGTTGCTATGGATTTCTTGCAACACCACAACGTTGACTTACTGCCTTGGCCTGCAAATTCACCGGATCTCTCCCTAATAGAGCATGTTTGGGACGAGCATGGTCGTTTGACCCTTGTCCCGCTTGTGGACTCATGACGTCATTGTGATTGACTTTTCAATTGAAATTCTCCCGACGTGTTATGGTCTCATGATCCCTCCATTAAAGTTTATATGTACCTTTGACATTGTTATCGTACTTATTAACTGGGATAATATTTTGACAATGCACAGTTTCTTTATGTGGCTAGTATATATTCAGAGACTAAGCTTTAGTCTAAGCGAATAGCGGACCCTGAGATGACTGGGTCGTATGTGCCCAACCTTTTACAGACTGTTGCAAGATGAATTGAGTTTCAAGACATGAATGGTTGGTCGAAGAATTTGTACCAATTCCCGCTGTATCGGAAAACAACCCAAACAGTTTTTATTACCCATGAGACAAATCGGTCTGTGTCCAACTTTCTACAGACTGTAAAAGCGGACTGAATTTCAAGCCTTGATGTGGCAGAGTGATTGGTCGAAGAATTTGTACCAATTCCCGCTATATCGCTAACAAAACGAATATTTTGCATCAACACTATTATCTGAAGTTATGTAAGCCAGTTGATACAACAGTAAAAGAAAGATACTCATGTCTCCGGCGAATCATGTTGCCTTCAAGCTATATACATTAAATGTAAATGGCAAACATTAGACATCTTGATCTGGTAGATGGCACGTGTTAACGTATGTTAAATTAATTGTATTGAAACGATAACATATTTAGGCAAAGCGATACGTATTATGCTCTTTCGGTTATTAAGTAATTGATGCTATGGTGATTTATTGTGTCCAAGATGAAAAAAATACGTAATTTACTGGCTAAAGCCTGTTATACTGGACAGAGTCTGCCATTACCAACGGCATGCACTACATTGGTGGAGTGTTTGACTTACGGTTGTAACCTCCCGTTGGTAAAATGGGTCCTATCTAAAGCCACATGTGCACAATCCGATATGTTTATGTCATGGAACCACTAGTGGACGAGGAGATATAATGCTGGAAAACCAAATTACATAGTTGCAGTGATAATACAGTCCATTTGTCACTGTACATGTTTGTGGCCAGACAGAGTATTGTGAAACACGAACACATTTAACGAAAGTGAATGAGTATGTTATACTATGCCTTTAGCAATATTCCAGCAGTATCTTGAAGGACGATGCCAGAACTAGGCTTCACTCACTGCATCCAAATGGCGATTCGGACCCGGACCTTCGGCTTCAACTTAACCAGCAGGCTACAATTTTCTATTCTTTATTTCTACTTTCTATTTCTATTGTAGGCACTTTGCGAGTGTCTGTACATAATATTGGTCAGAAATGTTTCGGGTGATAGCATGAACAATTATTCACATGAGTAAGAAGAAACCAAACATTCCAAAGAATCCGCAATGCACAAGTAGAGAGTCCTCAAATGACACACGGAGAACATAGCCTACATTTTGATACTACCCCGAAATTCACATGCTTGCTGAAAGCTTAAAGTGCATGACATTTTAGGAGAAATATAATCCCACAAAATGAACATACATGTTCAGAAGTGTGCAGGTGGTTGTCTCGATTCATGTGAATGCATGAGCTGACTTTTCCTTCGAAAAAAGTGAAACAGTAAAAATCATCTGGATTAATGAATAAATTCAAATTTTTTGTTTTGAGTGATATTGAGAACATAAACCTTCCGTGTTCAGATTTCCTGTTATCATTGAGAATCCAATGCAAGTGTGCGATGTTCTAATCTATACTTTAAGCTTGTGGCAAAAAGCCATCGCCTTACAAAGCGATTCAGTCACGATTTTTGCGCTCTGACGTCATTTAAGCCCTGTGGACTTTGGACTTCCTTGTACCTCCTTAGTATGGCACTGGTTCTGTACCATTCTGCTAAGCATTCATCACAATTATTACTCGAAACCTTTCGCCAAGACACCAAACATAAATTCAGTGTAATTTCAAATTGTGGATTAGATATAGCGTCGACTACTTCCATGTCTTTAACTAGTGAATGATAAAATATCATTTGCTTGTAAACATTACCGTAACGTACACACCTGCTGACGAATATATACTGTATATCAGAAAATCTGTTATAGTTTCTTAAGAGGACCAAGATACGTGTGGTTACAAATTCATTTATTACACGTCTCCTTATTAGGACAGTTTACATTATTGCACATTTATTACACAAACTTACCCAGCCACAGGTTACTTTTGACAAACTGTTCATGGTTAAAAAAACACGATGAACCGTTATATCACTTTTTGATTAGTTTTCAATGAAACAAACGAACTCGATATACCTTCATTTGCCCCTCATTTTAGTCGCTAGCGTGAGATATGTATTCATTGTACAAATTCAATAGAATGCAAGACAGAAGGATAAAATGTTTGCATAATGTATACAAGATGATAATTTTTAATATATGCGTGACAAAAGGACGAATGTCTGTAAAATGTTGGCATGACAATACATATGAAAGCTCTTTGGTATGATTAGTGTTTATTCAGTATCTCTCTCCAATCCATACATCCATCCATCCGTCCATCCATTCATCCATCAAAGTCCTTGATATTGAAAGCGGTCCAATTATCATAAGGTAGAAACACGGAACTAAATTGGGGTTGTTCCGGTAAATATTGATGAAACTTCATTATTTCATTCTTTTATATTAATGTGGCAAACGTGTCGCAAGCCAAATTGTTTTGTTCAAAGAAATTCCATGAGATCATTCCACTAAACCATCATTTACTACTAAGTTGCAGGACACATTCCCATTTATCCAATTATAAAATATATAGACTGTGAACCGGGTATCATATCGTCGATTGTTTTGTCATGATACAATAATTTTGTTTTCAGTGGGATTCATTACATTTTGATGGCATTGTATATTTAAGTTCACATAATGGTTATTTAATTTGAAACCTGGCAAGTATGATCATTTACATGTATTGTTTAACACAGATATAGGATGGCGCTCTGTAAATAATCGAGTCTGGACAAGAGAATTACCCCCGAACCGGCCCCTGATATTTAACCCGAACCGGCCCCTGATATTTGACCCAAACCGGCCCCGAGAAGTAAATATTTCTACATTGACATATGAATTAAAGTTCCTTTAACATAAATGGCGAAAACATATTACTCATATGTCTTTACATGTAATATCGATTTTTGAAAATATATTAGCGAATATTAATGTCAATGAGAGGCAAGTGAACATGCAAGTGCTGCTGATCACGGAGATCCCGTGGTAGAGGACATTGTATGTAATTCTTTTAAGAATCTAAAAGATCAATTGCAAAACAATACTAAAGTAAAACGTGTACTTACATTTCATTGTATCGTATCCACAGAATTGACACATTAATCTTCATGTCTGTATATATATCATAAATTAATTGAAATCTCATTTCTGTCTGATTAATTGTCTGTCTGATTACCGTTAATTAACCCAGGGGCCGGTTCGGGTGCGGGGCCGGTTTGGGTTAAATATCCAGGGGCCGGTTTGGGTTAAATATCCAGGGGCCAGTTCGGGTGTATCCCGGACAAGACAATCCAGTGAGCGACATCACGAGGATGTCTAGATTTCAGAATTTGTTTTCTTGGCAATATGTAACTCATGTTTTAAATGTTGTTTTTCAGGTATTTTGTGATTGCTCATCCCTTGACATCGAAATCACTCTGCACAACACGCAACACCAAGGTTGCTCTAATTCTCGTGTGGATAGCTTCAATATTTCTGGCTTCTCCGTCGTTTGTTGTGATGGTAAGTACGTCTAGTCACGTGGATAATGTAACGATATTTCACAACCTGAACTCTTCCTGCAATGTTCAAAGAAAGACGTATGCTTTGTACCCAACCAAGGAACAATGAAAAGCCTAAAGGCATCTAGGATAGCGACATTGGAAACATTGCATTCTCCACGTACTGGTTACCTCGAGGGATATGAAAACTTTGTTGATGTAGATTTGTTTTGGCAGACTGAAAATATTCCTTTTGAAAATATGTACAAAGGATCACAAAGTCAGAATACATAATCGTTTGATTCTTACCTTGGAACTGACACGTTTCAGGGTTGTCTTGGAAACACAGCCAATAACAAGATGGTATCTAACAAACAGAAAGCTTAAGAAGCAGTGGTAACCAACATTACATGTACAGTGCACTCTGTCCAACTCGGACTCTGTCTTTCTCGGATTGCTGTATGAACCGAACTGAACTTACGGTCCCGGCGTAATCCTTCTTTGTTGTCATAAATGAAAAAGCTCTGTATCTCGGACTCTCGTTATTTCGGATTTTTGGACCAAAGTGTCGGCCCGAAAGGGTAGTTACACGTAAAAACATTGCTTTATAATCCGGACTGTGCAGGAAGTCCGCTTGGCCAATAAACCTTGAATAAACAACCCGTTGATTGGTTTGTGTAAGTTGTCTAGCGGTGAACTCTTATTTACCTTTGATGCGATTAACACTCATTTGTAAACTATAATTGAGATGATCATGTAAACTCAGTGTCAATGTCACTATGCATTAGTGGTGCACCGATCGATCGCAGCCGAAATACAGGAAGCCAAGTCTATTTATAGCATGCCGAGGGAGCAGTCGTTTTCTTCTTGTGCAGGTAGTCACTGAAATTATATAAAGTAACAACCCTTCATTACAACATTGCATTACCAGTGTACCATACTGAAATGAACATCGTGTCATTGCTTGTGTATTCTGTTACATTTAGGAATAAAGTTCTCGAGATTTTTTAAAATTATTTTTTTCATAGCTTTACATATATTTATTAATTGCACAACACACAGATGTAGGTAATTTCCAGTTTTCTACTTTTTTTAACTCACACATGATAAGCATTTTTGTCTCTTAACCTGCGCCATTGTTTTCATTGTCACCATGTACAGATCACAGGATAGATACTTCTGACACAGAAACAGAATACTGACCTCCAGGGAAAGCAGTTAAATAATTAGATATACGAAATAGAAGCAGTGGTGACGCCAAGATATAATTGTTTTGGGAATATTTACAGTCCCTTGCCAGCGTTCAGGATAGTCTTATACAGCTGTCTACAGACGGCACAACCAGTGTGTCTTCAAAGGCTGAAAAAGTGGTACCGCTGATTAGTATGGTCTAAATATCAAAAGATATATTCGGATAATTTGACATCGCATGTAAAAGCTTGTCCTTGGATATAGAGAGTAACGGTATTCTTGTTGGAAACCTTGTCACAATAATCAGTGACTGAGTGAGTTTAGGTTTACGCCGCTTTTAGTAATATTCAAGCAATATCACGGCGGGGGACATAAAAAATGAGCTTCACACATTGTACCCATGCGTGGAATCTAACCCAGGTCTTCGTCGTGACGAGCGAATGCTTTAACCACTAGGCTAAGCCTGTCGCTCCCAAGAATCAGTGAGTGAGTTGCGTTTGATGTCAGTTTGAAAAGTATTTACGTTATTCCACGGCATGTCGGCTTAATATGGAAGGAATGCCTGACGATCACCACTTTGGTGAAACCTACGATCATGGCTGTGGTGCCGACAAATCAAACCCACGATAACATGTTTCTGGTAGGTCTTCAGAATTCTGAGAGAGTTGTTCTCAAAACGCCATCCCTTATAATCAGTAGAATTTTTAAGCAAAAGTTTACGCCATGAGGAACCTGCATCAATTTGTGCTAGGTTTACCGCAACTGCCTATCCATACCCAAAATGTTTTTCACACTGATTATTTTTTGTTCTATGTATTTCATTGTAAAATACAAATACAATGAAATCAGTATATCTTGTCAAGTAATTGATATTCTTCAACCTGCTATTATGTCATAGGGGACGATTGGGTAAAAGCGTTCTATTCCCAGCATGGGTACAATGTGTGAAGCCCATTTCTGGTGTCCCCCGCCGTGATATTGCTGGAATATTGCTAAAAGCGGCGTAAAACGTAACTCACTCACTTACTGTTATTTCGTAACAGTAGCTATACAATAATTATAAACACTCCTGGCATAGGACATAATGTGTCAGATTTCCACAACACGAAGACGTCGTGATATTTCCATTAAATCTCCAGCTAACAGAGTTGTCGTTATTAAACACCCCATAAAACACCCTTCACGAAGTCCATGTGAATAACCCAGATGGCTAACGGGTGAATCTTTTTAAAACATTGTTATGTTTCTGAAATGTAAAATTTAATAACCAAAACATTACATAAAAAACAAATATAAATATATTCGGATAAATCAGTACTCGCCAGTATTTTAGTGAGAAAACATTGCTTCTTTACCTAATAGTTTCTTGGAGCTCATAAAGAATGATGTGAAAATGTTATACGCGCAATATACAGTTACTGTATATCGTCATCCATAACTGTTAATATAGAACGGTAGTCGGTGTTGTTTTCAAGAATTGCAAGATCATTGAAACCTGTGCATGTTTACGTTACTTGAAAGGTTTTGCAAGCAATGTGATTTGCATTGACACCAGCTTGTGGCCTGAAATGGCTGTTTAAGGTCCACACGAAGTACGAAAACACAGGGAGCCATTGTTTGTGACGTGGTAGCTATACATTGCAAGCTGTTGCTCAGTGTAAAATGAGATCTCAATTCAGATTAATTATCCGATGCCTATAATAAACGTGTAACTTGAACAGTGGGTTTATTTCTACCAAGGAGAAATATAACTGGCAGTGTATGACGACACGTGTCGTGCTCTTTATGACCGAAGGTTGTGAAATGTATCAGAACTGTCTTGATTCAACTTTATTACGTGATCACATCGTGTTCGTCATGCAAAGTTGATGCCGCTGTGAAAAGGGCAGGAAGCAAGGGCCGTCAATTACATGCATAAGAAAAACATGGAGCCATATTAACGAGCATCGATCCTACTCGACAGTTACCACGACGTTTTGTCGTTGACTGTTTGATCCTAAGAGAGTGGTGGTAAAATAATGTATCTTCTGCCAATATCCTCTATGATCACATTACACAGAAACTACCATGTTCTAGTCTCTTCCTTGTCGCAAATCATAGCTAATCTGTGTTGATGTAAGACATAAACATGCCTCCTGAAGATTATGTTCTCAAACGTTCGCAAGCAAATATTTTGTTAACTCAGTTTTTGTTTAAACGGTAATGCTGAATGATTCAAGGGGCAAGGTCAGAACTGATGTTTTCTATGAACAATCTGGGATTTTTAACACTGTGACGGGGAAATATTTCGTTTAGATCCTTTCACGACATTCAAGTATGTTTAATTTAACGCTAAACACGCCACACGCACCATTATTTCTGACGTCAATGTTTTTAGCGTAAACTGATTGCCCAATGCTTCAAACAGAGATATATCGTTTTCAGTAGAGAGCGTTGAGAACGAGACATGCACTGAAACATTCCCCACATGCAATGGTTGTGGACATTTTTACGATAAGGAGACTACCGATTCTATCCTCGATGAAGGTGATTTCATTCAAACAGTCATGACATCCCTTTAAAGTTATTTTTAAAGATATCTCTACACATAAAAGGTTGATGATTGTCAGATAGCTCTTTTCTGTATCGAAAAGAAGGAATAAGGCTTTGTACTGACACTTCAATTCTGCTTTACTATGTACTAACCCTTATTTAGTACGGGAATGGCTATTGGGTAATGAATACCAATCACAATAACACTTTAACTCGAAAATGCAGAAATGTTTTGAAACTGTTGTCACTTGAAGTATTGCGTTTGAATATTACATGGTGGTCGCCTGGTTTCACTAATTACAAGTAGTGGACGCCGGCTTCAGTATTTAGTCTACAATTTAGATGGATCTAACCTTGAGAACAAATACTTATTTTCTTGGCGTACGGAGGTAACAGATTATCTCCCGTATTTTTTCAGTGGTCTTCGGAAAATGTCTGTCCTTGAGCAGACTTATTTATAGCCTATATGTTGCTGTTTGTCTCATTACATCAAGTACTCATATCCTGACATGGATTCTTAAATCTTACGAAATCACTGGTGATCGCGGGATTCTAAGCTTTTAAGATCGCAAGGTGTTAGCGACATGCTGGAGACTCTCAGACGCCAATTAATGGCATACAATCACACCACGTGCCAGTTTTGTACACATTTAAAAGACGTGTCCTCATTTAAATGCGCAAAATTAATTACAGTAAGCACTGGTATGAAAAAGTAAGTGGACATGTTCTGGGGGAGCTTTCTATGCCATGATATTCCATGATAGTTATTTTATAATCCATATGGGAGATATGGCGTCTTATTTGTCGTATTGAGATATTTAAGAGCAAATATCTAAAGCTTCCTCTTTCATTTGAAGAAGTATAACATGGCTTTTCTAAAAAATGTTCTAATTATTTATACTGAAATTTGAAATTTAGGCGCCATGCAAATTTGGTGCTTTCGCTGGAGAAAAACATATAATTTCCTGTGATTGGTTATTAGCGATCCTCATAAGAAATTACAAAAGTCTGAAAGAAAGCAAAATACACATCAAAAAGGCATCAAACTAATTTGGTATACACATGTACTTTTTGGACTGTTAGGCGTTTGATCAGAATGTAAAATCAATTAGCGAACTGTATTTCTTTTCTAAAATGCCCAATTTAATACTTACAGAATAATTTAAGGCACAAAGCAGATAGAAATCGATGCTGTCGGTGACTGAAATGAACAATTCTCATTCAGGGCCAACTGACGTGTCTGCTCCTCTTACGTTAGGACCCACGTTATCCATGATACCACTGATATAATGTTTCTAGACGCTTTACGTTAAGGTTAAACTAATTTATGGTTGTCGTAGAGCACGAGGGGCGATATGAATGGCGTAGCTTTACTTTTAGTTCAATATACATGCAGGTCAAGATGACAAATCACGTGACATTCCACGGATGCATAGTAATACTGTGGGCACAGGCCTAGGTAGCGATCATTGCCGTGTCGCTGTTTAATTGTTACGCACATAGTGATGTAAAGATGTGAAGTCTCTATTGAGAGTTATCAAGCTCTTTGTGGTCTATTGCTCTCTTTCTATCGTGGTTCTGCCAACGATGATTTTTCACAAATACTTCAATTGTTACGTAGCCCGCATTGTGTAACAAATTATTTGTACAGACAAAATGCATTTTGAAGAGTTTTCATAAAGAAGTACGTTTCAGCTTCCGTGATCATCATCTGTTTCAATCAGACGCGATCATTGTTATTTGAATGTAGCGACTGATAAATCCGTAGTTTTTTTTATAAATTCGTTTCAAAATTCATTGTCGTTTTAAGTATTTTCAGCTTCTTATTTCAATTGAATTTGTTGATTGCTTTAAATGTTTTCACTTTCCAAATATATAACTTTATACTCCTCACAATGTTGATGTGCCTGAGATGTCTCAAACGGCTCTGACGTGGGTTAAAGAAGTTTAATCATTTTCATGTTATCACTTTAGTTAGCCGCGTCAGTTTCGATCAAAGTTCAATACATCGTAAATGAAAGTAGATTGATTTTAGAGGCAACTATTGAAGTTTGCTTCGAAGAGGACGTCTTGTTCAAAAACAAATTTGACGAAGTAGTTGTCAAGATGCACGTTAATGTCGTACTTGCACGATGAATCTTTAAGCCATGAAGCGCCATAATAAATATAAGTCCGATGTTCTATTTCGATAATAGCACTGAATATTACATATTGCGAAAATAAATTTAGGTCTTTTCTTCAAAGTGGAAACTGGTTTGTATCTTGTGGTTATTGCATCAGTTGCCATTGAACATACAAGCTCCCCTTAAACAAAAGCGTCAAATGTAATATATGTAGGCATGGCATATGCAAATTTAGCGTACATGTTATATTTTGTCGCAGTTCTAGCCTCACCCGTTATATTCTAATCGGCAACATAGACCATCACAGGCGTGCCGATGACAACATGAACAATGTTCAATGTCCCTGGATAGTACTATAATGACAACCCAAAGTTTTACGCACTAAAGCAAACTGATCTTTATTTGAGTAGTCATTATTCCGTCCAAATAGACAGTGGACGACTAAAATTATAGTTGACACGTGAAACTGTCGGCTGCAATGAGATAGTCTGCACTGCATCTATATGGACGATATCTGTGGTCCGTTGGTAACGTCCGTCCTTTTTCTCAATCTGAGATTCATATCCTGATGGGCCTACAGATTCCACAGATAAACATTTCTACGTGTTAATACGATCTGGAGCCTCCTTCAGTGCCGGTGTTATGGTTTGTGGCCTAGCTGATACACTGTTGTCGTAATCCGATGACGTGTGTCGTTGCTCATACGGGGTGTTCCTCTGTTGCCAGTCGGGCAAGTTGTATATTTAAGGAGTAAGAGGATCACCAGACCATGTTAATTAGCAAGACAATGGTGGGGTAGGATGGGGGAGGAGATGACCAAGCCAAGAAAGACACAAGTGGATTATCATTTGTATTTTTATGTTCAGCATGCATAAATTGATAAATTATTAATCATACGTAATACATACACAATGTTTAGCATTATGTAACTGTGTAAATATAAGAAATTGTTAAAGTACTAATCACGATCACAATCATGTTCACAATGATGGTTCATACACAATTGACTTTAAAGTCCAACAAGATGAGAAACAGCATTTCCATACTCTAACATGGTCTAGCAACGGTTTTTCCATGTTTTCCTATAGCAATGTCCACAAATGAGCTCATACTGCATTGAATCTGACAGTAGAGTAGTGTAGTTATCCGTTATATAACCGTAATGTGCTATGAGACTATGTTAAGTAACATACGATGACGCTGTTGTATAACTATACAGCTCGAAAGTTATTTCCTTATTGTCTCATCGATATCGTTACTCTATCACAAGTATATGCCTCTATTACAGGACACGGAATCCATCTTATACCGCAACAACGCAACATCCGTGGTGGTCGTGTTATGTGCCGACGTGGGCATCCCCGACACCGGTCGCCTCGTCTACAGCGTGTGGCAACTGTGCCTGCTTTTCATCATCCCCGCAATCGTCCTCATGTTCTGCTACATCCGAGTGATCTGGATACTGTGGATGAGCACGCAGCAGCTGCAAACTATGACGTCACCATATAGGTAAGCAATGATACGTCTTTGAAATATGTTCCTTTTGTTAACACAGAAGTAACCCCTTGGGGATTTCGAGCTACATATGATCCCCAGTGACAGTGACGTAACATAAGAACCGCCATATGGATGTCCTGGTCAATGGGACTCCCCTGGACGGGATGTTGCTCATATTCGCTTAGTTATCTTGGCTTTCCTTGATGTAAAAAAATGCAAAGCAGACCTTTTCGGAATGGTAAGAAATTCCCACTAAAAGCATTGACCAGTGTACGATGTCGACAATAGCACAAACACGTTTTTGAATCACTATCGAATAGCGATGATACCATGTGTTTACGACACGGTGAAAGAGTGGTCACAAAGAAATTCAAAGGCATGTCAACTATTTGCCTGGGCAAACACGAAACACATGGTACAAAAAAGGGAACAAGATACTTGCCTCTGATGCGTCAGAGCTGCTGGAATATTCCTCGACAAAGAGGACAGATGAAGTCATCCCTCTTGTCATTCAGTCATTCTGAACCGTTTCGTGTTGATCTGAATACGAAAACGATAAGGTGCCTCCATTAGTCCTTTTAGGTCTTAGTCATATGGATCAATCAGTAGAATGGCACTGGCTATTTTACCATTACGGGCCAATCATCAATATCCCTAAAGCCTAAGAGAAAGGTCCTGGCCAATGTCCATTGTTTTGACATTGCTCATCTACGCAGGCATTCTTATTCATATTTAACTGGTGTTTATTGGGATGCCTATTGAAAGTACCCTTTCAACGAAGTATGGTCTTGTTCTTAACTTGTGCAGTCCTTTTGATTCCTGGAGGAGAGACTAAAATGTTCCATATGAGTGGTATCAGTTGGTCTTAGTCCTTTTAAATGTTTGTTATTAACGCCGCATTCAGCAGTACTCCAGCGATATACTAGTCTGGACCAGAAAATCCAGTAATCAACATTGTGAACATCGAGCTACGCAACTGGGATACGATGACATGTGTGAACCAAGTCAGAAAGCCCCACCACCCGATCCCGTTAGTCGCCTCTTACGACAAGCAAGGGTTGTTTAAGACCAATTCTAACCCGGATCTTCACAGGTTAAGTCCCTTGAAACATGCCAGCATCAACGTTACACTGGACCCAACATTGGCAGTTCGTACTTTTATTCTGTCCTACCATCCTTATGTAATTATTGTACAAAATATCCAATATCCAGTATTTTTGTTTCGGGGCGTACCTAATGGGCCACTCTTCTTAAGGCTATTACATGGTATATCTATGGTTACATTTGTTTTGTTCACGAACATCAATGATATTTGGATTATGTTCATTTTCATAAAGAGACTTTAAAAATATCTTGTTATTGGACAAGTTCAGTAAACTTGTAAATCAAACCATTTTGTTCATTATAAGCAGCTCATGGATATCACCTAAAAAGTTGCATAGTCAATTGCTAGTAAAGAATAACATTTCCTTGCACAAGAAATGCAATTTCCAGTACCCACAAACCAATCAGACGATTGTCAGTTTCAAAGTGACAAAGTCGGAAATATGCACTTCAACCTGGTAACAATAGTATTGTTAATATATATGTAAAACTGAAACATCGATTTTGTGGGTCAGTCTCGAAATAAGCCCTAAACTTACCACTTCGAAATTATTTTAATGGAACTTCTGCGTCTCATCGGCACTAGTCCAGCCATTTAACGACATAACTACACGAATGAAATTCACAAGCATAAGGAGCACACGGTGTAACATTTCATATCTTTCATGATGTAAAAATAGACATTGACCCATCAGCCCATGTAATTGATTGCCTTGTCTAAAGGACCAATATCAAGCTTTACTGGTAACACCTTAAGCCGGACCTGATCACTATTGATTTCTTAGTTAATAGATTCATATGGAGTGCGGTTTAATAACAGGCGAACCCTCATAGAATACAAGCAGCAAGTGAGAACAACAGAAATCATAGGTTAAGGTATATCATGATCAAAGGCAGAGGTATGATCTCAAACGTTGGCGTGAAGCCCCAAGTTGCAAAGATCAGGTCGACATCAATGACGTAGTTAACCTTTGGTCTTGCAATCTCTGTGAGCGTTAATTTGCTTGTAGGATGATTTTGTGAATAATGAGAGGGTTGGGTGTGACATAAAATGGACAAACTGTCTTTGTATGAATTTCAGCTTGTGATAAACCCAGACCTGAGCTGTCGCTGTTTATCAGCTGAGACGCCATATTGACATTAGGACGCCAATTATTCTCAAACCTCTCCCAGTCACCGATTGAGGGATTACGACGCGGAGTCCTAGCGGATTCTATGTTTTGAGCTTTTCTTAATCATTGCTAAAACGAATAAGGATAAGAAAATCATGAATCTTTGAAGTTGTCGGTTTTTCTTTTAACATGTTGAGTTCTTTTTCATGATAACATGCTTCCCCATACACTCTTCGAATTAATAGTCGTCCAATTTAGGTTGAAACAAAACTAATAATAGTAATATTGTTATTATCTCCATGAAGTCTGGCTGCATGAAAGTCTTACCCCAAATGGATGAGAAATATTAATTCAAGTCTCTCTCCATCACATTTAGGGCAGACTGGTTCATGTTGTGTGAAGTTCGTAAAGGCTGTAAAGGATGGTGGGGCCGTGACAGGCCGAGAACAAATGACACAAGCCGGTTTCCGAGTTAGATTAAATTATATTTGATTGATGTCTGGTCGATGTTGGCGCTCTATAGTTTGTGCGAGGTTTAGATGATTTCGTAAACTTTCCGGATGAAATAATCGACAGATATAATCATTATTTCCGTACAGCGAAACTCTGTTGATTATGTTTCAGCCCATAATTCGGTCTTGAAATATTTCAATAACAAACTTTAGTTCATTAATACATTAACAAGAATGTTTTTCAAATTGCTTAATGCGTCAAAGAGTGTTTGACGTTTACATTTTGCTGAATTTCGGTGATTCACTTTATTGATTTCTGCACTCTTCAATTTAAGTTTATTAGTTATTTCAATTTGTATTGAAATAATACGTGACCAAGTATTTTACTAATAATGATTTAGTTGGAAAAAGTGATTTACGATGCAAGTATCTGTTTTGTGTTCGCATCAGTTCCACATTTGTTATTCTAATGTACTTGATTAACCTCGCAAATATGGGTTAAAACTCTGAGAGAGATCTTTGGGGAGATGTGATGAGAATCGTCTCGATATTTTATAATCGTCTCCTCATATCTCTGGAACTGTAGTCCGTTCGTTAACTTTCATTTTAACATGTTTCAGAATGTCATATTGATGTCGTAATAGAGCCTAGTAGGCATATTTACTGACCACAGTCGGTATTGTCCCAAATGTACAGAAGCTATTTCATCAGCAGTAATCGTGTCTGGACAAGCAAACGAAAATACAGGTACTACTGGGAATGATTCATTTAATGCAATACTTGTCATCTGAACTCGTTTTTCGTGGAGTGAAGCAGTTGTATCAGAAATGATGACAGGAAATGCACATTAACTCTTCGGGAATACCTTTTTAAAAGTCATACATTCATTATCGTTACGAACATTCATATAGGATGAAGCATTTATAAAACATATAGTATAATTAATCTTACCTCATTCTTTGATTTCCACTGACAACGTGCCTGTGGCATTTCAAAGCAGTATATTCTCGCGTGTGTGATAAACTAAACGTGTAATAAGAACAAGTTCAGTGTTGGTGATTGGTGTCATACGAATAGTATACGATGGTGCAAAGAAAAGAAAGAAATTCATTAAACCTAAGTACACAAATTAACGTCATTGTCCTTTAACTTAGTGATAGCAGTGTATGGATTAAGGTCCGACCGCCCGAGACGGGTTAGCTAACCAGCCCCATGGACGGGTGACAAAAATATTCAGATAACATGTCCACTGGCACTGTCTATTTACTTTTTAAGAAGGACTGGTTAAATTTCTTCCGGGCTGGTAAGTTTTTTAAATTACCAGCCCAGATGTCTGGCTGGGTTTTTGGCTTATTTCATACACTGGTAGTAGGGAATATATCAGTATCCTTGGTAGGGCTGGGTATTGCAGAGAATTTTCATATTGCAATATATTGCGATGCGAAAGCATATATTGCGATATGTATTGCAATATATTGTAAGAAGTTCTTTTTTAACAAAAAACTACTTATAATCGAGTTAATGCTTGATTTATAAAGCAAAAACACAACAAAATCACCATGCTTGATTAAGCTTTACTAAAAACTTTTAATCATGACAAAATAAAAATGTAAATAATATTTGGCACAAATAAAAAAAGGAAAGTAACATTTTATAATACGGAAATATCCGAAGATTTCCGAGTGTTACGAAGTCTTTTCGAATGCATGTCAAAATACCGGTTTTCAATCAGCGTATCGCAATACGTATAGTTTTCATGTCTGAACCGGTATATACCGGTAAACCGGTTATATTGCGCAGCCCTAATCCTTGGTTACTTGGATGAATTAATTTTGCACAATGCAAACACAGATGTTTCAAGTCTGTTCATTCTCCAAATGTCACAGACCCCTTCTCATTTTACTGACTTGTCACAGGAAAACAATTTCTCAAAGGTTTGACTTTTTTCTGGATATACCTTTCTGTTATCATGTAATGTGCAAAACCAGTGACTTCACTTTCATTCAATTCATTCTGTGATTGGCCTAGAACTTGTCTGTCAACTCTCGTAGTTACAATGCTCTTTCATACTAGACTCCAAAGTTCCACTCCAATCCGCAATAAATTGATCCAGAGAGACAGAACCTATCCATAAGACTGCATGAGAGGGGAAATGACTTCCACTTTCCAATATTCAAATACCCTTTTATATCTAGCAATATTCAAACATCTTCAACCTTTCAGATATAACGCTCTTAGTTGAAAATTCTGATAGATGCTTAAGGAAAATAGTTTATAATTTTTATCTCCATCTTCAGTTCTCCAGCTGGGTTCCTTGAAATCCGGAATTCCCACAAGAAAGACCATAATGCATACGTCAGTCTTGTATAATTTCAAAATATGTTTTAGCACTTTTCAGACTTCTTCCCAAAGGCTTGCTAATGTGAAATATATTTTAATGACATTTGTGTCTCCATTTTTTTAAATTAGTACTTATAATTTGCTGACGAATGCTAACTTTGATCTGTTTTTGCCTACGGTGTCTGCATCTGACCTAACCATGTTTCATTCTTTATGGGCAAACACGGTTTCATTACGAATGGTATAAAGGATATATACTATTCAAAGAAAGAGACGCATTGCGAAAATGTTGTATTTTCAAACATGAATAACTCGTCCACAAATAGACGTTAGTACACAAATTTTTACATCAGTTTAGAAGAAGTAAATGTCTATACAACCAAGTGGAACATTATAGATAACGGAGACGTTGAGCGCGACAGGGACGACGTAGCACGGTCCCGACGTTGGATCTCCTGGCTCTCAGTCCATTCTCTCTCAGCCTGTTCCGTACAGTTTGACCGGATATCCTCCGAAGTCCAGGCACCCTGGCTGCTGTGCTTTCACCCGTGGCAATACGATCACGCAAATGTAGTACCCGGATGCACCGATCTTGGGCTACAAAAGTTATATTGGGCTACACAGGCATGTCCTAATAAAATAGTCTTGAAGCACTTGTTGTAAACAGACTGAAAGAAATCAATCTACAGACCTGGATATCAAACACGGAAAAAATTCAATATTTATGATATTTTTAATAACTCTGAATTGAAATATGAAACCTATCTGAAATTATTACATTATAATAATCGGCGGGCGTTACTTAATTTCAGATCTTCAAACCATTATCTACCATTTGATATAGGACGATGGATTAAAACTCCCCAAATTGAAAGAGTATGTTCTCTCTGTAATGCAAACGATATTGGAGATGAATTTCACTTTTTGTATATTTGCCCTTCTTTGGCCCAAGAAAGAAAAACATATATTAACAGCCATTTCTGTAGAAACCCGATATGCACAAAATGAACCAACTTTTTCACTCTAACAAACTAGGAACAATATGGAAATTAGCAACAAACAAAAAAATAATAATTATGTCTCATTTTTAGCAACGCCCCCACAAAAGATAACCAATAACGTGTGTAACATTGTTTATTTAACTGGTTAAATGTATGTACAGACAGTTTATTCTTGCAACCAAGCGACATGTATATATAACCACTTTATGTTTCATACTTGTATTTAAGTTGTACATTATGATGTAAACTTGAACCTCTAATGCCGCAGAACGCGGCGGGAGTGTAAATAGAGTTCAGTTCAGTTCAGTGTTGGCTCGAGGTCTGCCTTACGGGGACGGTCATTTGTTATACCTGTTAGGTTGTAACGAGCTACAAGCCGTGATATCGTGCTCAGACTAACATTCAGACGCCTGAAGATTGGGAATCTCCAGCGTGCATTGTTTCAATGGCGATGTTCCGTGTCGCAGCGTCAATGCGTGGCGTAGTGACTTGACCTTGAAACTCCTTTAATACGAATGCCGCTTTCCGAAAGTAATCTGGATTTTTATAGCCAGACGGTGCATACTCTTAGCTGCACAATTTCAACTGGAAGGTGATTTCTGTTGCGTTGTGGTGATAGTTTGTTTAATCCGTGTAAGAGATCTCATCAAAATCAACATTATCAGGTAAAGTCGATTTGTTACTAGTGGAATTGTGTAAAATCATGTTATCAACGCTTTTGTTACATATTTTGACGATTGTTTGAACACAATAGGAAATTAATAGATTTTTAAAAATACAAAACGCCTATGCGTTTCTTTTTTCTTTTTTTTTGATGGTATATTTCAGTTGATGTATGCCGACTTGAAAATATACTATTCACACTTTGCTAAGGATCAAATCATTGATTCAACAGAAAACTATGATGTAGGGTCTAATGTGGTTTAAATATCTAAGCTTATTGTAAGCATGGATCCTTAGGTTTCAGTATGTCACTGCATCTTGTGGATCCCATACCTGCTATTCACAGGTGTTGTGTACTTGTCAATGACCCGTGCCATGATTCGCAAAATGGTTGATTGGTGCCATGAAAACCATTTTTATGGTTACTCATGTATCAAGTGCATAAGGGTAGAATAAAGTGGCTGTTTGCCTAAAGAAGGGTTACCATATTAATATTTATCCAGTTTTAACTGGATACAATTCTAAATTATGTATCTATATTAAAGTAAAGTTGGGATCCTTAGCAAAGTGTGAGTAGTATATATAGCTTACATGTGTCTTTGTGTGACTAGGTAAAGGTAAAAAGCATATAAGCAGCATCAATAACCCATTTTGCTGTCACAGAATGTAATGGAGTTTATGTACTGATTTCAACTAACTGGACTTGTTTACAGGTCGTTGTAATTAGAGTTGAAACGTACCTTGTTGTCAATGTTTGATCTCTGTAACATCAAGTAACTATTGGCGTCTTCAAGTTTCTGTTTGTCTTCATATCGAATTCAGAACTATCCCCAAACATATATAAAGTGTGATTGTGATAGACTCGCCTGGGAAATGCAAATGTGTTCCAACAGAAGATCAATGGCACATATAGAATATTACATTGTCTTGTCAATAGTTTATGCATCTAAGCATGCAACAACCAGACATGAGACCATGTCGGGAAGCCTCAAGATTTCCTTCCTTGATTACAACTGAGTCGATTATTCTGATGCTTCGCTGTAAGAAATGACATGAATACATTTCTTGTAAGTGAAGGCGTTGCAACTGTATTCATCAGAAACTTGAGTCAGTAGACAAACAATATAGGTTTCAACGACCTGAATCTTACCTTTAGTAAGTGCCAATTACACCGGCTCATGTGACTTTTAAGCGATATAGGGGATGTCATACGCTTCGATGGAAAGTATAAATACGCATTCTATAGTACTTTACATGGAATATAATGTTAAAGTAGACGCGGACATGCGTTATCGTAAGTCACAGATTCCAAGATGCCTTGCGTGTGTCGTCTGTGATTTCCTGTGTCTCAGCTCTGTCGTATTCAAACAATACTTTGTCAGCTTCACTGTGGATTCTTCCCTTTAAGATACTACAATACGCATTATTGCATGCACCAAACATCGGAGGTGGTCTTGCTGATAATACGAAATCACTCTGCTTCATACAGTAATTTAGCTAGAGCTTCGAAATACAATGGCCATGTTATTCTCAAAGAACCTATTGGGTCTATATGCTTTGCCTTTAAGCCCATAACATGCGTGCAAAGGCAAGTCAACTGTTCCCCTGAAAGAATCAGGATAATACATATATGTTGTACAAATCCAGATAGAGAACTTTTCTGTCAATTTGGAAATGCCATCTCATGTCTAAGCACAAAAGATTTTGAAAGCATAGATAAGACTTTGAGTGCTGTAACCCTGATCTACCAACCTTAACTGGAGTGTTGCATGATGCTCTTTGAAATATTAGTAAAAGAGTATTCTCAGTACCATCACAAAACATGTGAATGAAGACACACAAGGCGCGAGCTGCTGGAATATTGGGACACATAATGAGAAGGTTGATTATTCGAAAGTCATCCCTCTTGAAGAGTTTTGTAACTGAATATTTATGCATATCTGTATATATGGGTCAGTTTCACTCGTCTCTTTTGTTTCCAGTAAACATGAAAGAGGGTAAGCAGAAAGGAGGGAATATCATTGAGGTTGGGGAACAATTGGCGCCATTGTCATGCCTAGTTATTGTCAGAATGTTATTCACAAATTTCTCGTCTATGTTATTTGAGTGAACTTAAAAAAAATTCTTCTCATTTTGTATTGTCCGGAACCTTTGCATATCTCTCGTCACAATAAAACAGATGTCCAAAAGACCAAGGCATGGGGTTTTCCTTACGATTGTTGTGTGATCTCTTGAAGCTGACAAATGTTATGTTGTAATAAAATAGAACTTATGCATATTCTTGGAGAAAAAACGCCATGGAAACCCTTTGGCGGTTTAGAAGGCACGAAGTATTAATTCCACTTGTCTCAAATACCTTCCGTGACTATAACGACAGTACGTCAAAGAGTACTGAATCTGGTTAATCTTTGGGAAAGACAGTTGGTGGTACATCGGCTGCACTAGGCAATATATCCCTCTTTGTATGGGGTTTTATGGTATTTTTAGGAATCCAGTATAAGAGAGTGATGGGTATGTCAATGTTGTCCTTAAACATCAAGCGCTTTATGCTTTAATTGCTTAAATTTATGTACACAACAACATCCCTGGTCCAACGATGTCCAAAGAGTGATACAATACGTGGTGATAAAAATTCACTAGTAAATGCGCATAGTTCGTTAACGATGAATGTACTTACACAACTGCTCTAACCAGGTTAGGAAGGTCTAAGAAATGTCTACAGCGCTGCGTCTCCTTCACAAAGGAGAACATTACAAAGACCATACAGTACAGTTTAT
Source organism: Haliotis rubra (assembly GCF_003918875.1). Taxonomy (NCBI): domain Eukaryota; kingdom Metazoa; phylum Mollusca; class Gastropoda; order Lepetellida; family Haliotidae; genus Haliotis; species Haliotis rubra. The sequence continues at coordinate 351,822 of NW_025765214.1, read as the reverse complement.
GTCCCAAGATGCAATGAACAGATTTTCAAAAGAACGAAGAAGTAGCCATGTACGTTCGAGTTTGTTCGATACATCACTGTATTACCCAGGAGAGAATGGAGATCAAGACTATTAGTTTAACTGTAAACTCCCAGTGGGTATTTCGGCTTTTACATTACCAGGAATTACGGCTGCTGAATTACTCAATGGCCCTTCCGAATGGATTTCGAGGCTATTGTTACGTCACACCGTCTTTTTACCCATTGTGAATGATTATTTCCTCTCGCAAAGACTCGGACTTTACGACGTTCTTATCTGGGCAGAGATAATTCCAAGTAGCTCGTAAGTTTGTGGGCCTGTGTCGATAATGAATGTGTGACATTCACAGATAACTTCCTCATGCAGATAGTCCATGTGTGATACTGACCGTTAACTGCCTCATGATGATTTTGCATGTGTGATACTGACAGCTGACTGCCTCATGCTGATATTGCATTCATGATACTGAGAGCTAGCTGCTTTACTGTGATATTGCATGTGTGATACTGACAGCTAACTGCCTCATGATGATTTTGCATGTGTGATACTGACAGCTGACTGCCTCATGTTGATATTGCATTCATGATACTGACAGCTAGCTGCTTTACGGTGATATTGCATGTGTGATACTGACAGCTAAATGCTTCGTGCTGATATTGCATTTGTGACACTGATAGTTAACTGCATCACGCTGATATTGCATGTCTGATACTGACAGCTAACTGCCTCATGCTGATATGACATGTGTGATACTGATAGGTTACTGCATCATGCTGATATTGTATGTGTGACACTGATAGTTAACTGCATCATGCTGATATTGCATGTGTCATACTGACAGCTAACTGCCTCATGCTGATATAACATGTGTGACACTGATAGTTAACTGCATCATGCTGATATTGCATCTGTGGTACTGATAGTTTACTGCCTCATGCTGATATTGCAATGTGTGATACTGACAGTTACCTGTGTCATGCTGATATTGCATGTGTGACACTGATAGTTAACTGCATCATGCTGTTATTGCATGTGTGATACTGATAGCTTTCTGCCTCATGCTGATATTGCAATGTGTGATAATGACAGTTACCTGTGTCATGCTGATATTGCATGTGTGATACTGACAGTTAACTGCATCATGCTGATATTGCATGTGTGATACTGACAGTTAACTGCATCATGCTGATATTGCATGTACATGTGATACTGACAGTTATACTGCATCATGCTGCCTCGTGCTGATATTGCATGTGTGATACTGACAGTTAACTGCATCATGCTGATATTGCATGTGTGATACTGACAGCTAACTGCATCATGCTGATATGACATGTGTGATACTGACAGTTAACTGCATCATGCTGATATTGCATGTGTGATACTGACAGTTACCTGTCTCATGCTGATATTGCATGTGTGATACTGACAGTTAACTGCCTCATGCTGATATGACATGTGTGATACTGACAGTTACCTGTCTCATGCTGATATTGCATGTGTGATACTGACAGTTACCTGTCTCATGCTGATATTGCATGTGTGATACTGACAGTTTACTGCATCATGCTGATATTGCATGCATGATACTGACAATTAACTGCATCATGCTGATATTGCATGTGTAATACTGACAGTTACCTGTCTCATGCTGATATGACATGTGTGATACTGACAGTTACCTCATGCTGATATTGCATGTGTGATACTGACAGTTAACTGCCTCATGCTGATATTGCATGTGTGATACTGACAGTTACCTGTCTCATGCTGATATTGCATGTGTGATACTGACAGTTACCTGTCTCATGCTGATATTGCATGTGTGATACTGACAGTTACCTGTCTCATGCTGATATTGCATGTGTGATACTGACAGTTACCTGTCTCATGCTGATATTGCATGTGTGATACTGACAGTTACCTGTCACATGCTGATATTGCATGTGTGATACTGACAGTTACCTGCCTCATGCTGATATGACATGTGTGATACTGTGAGTTAACTGCCACATGCTGATATTGCATGTGTGATACTGACAGTTAACTGCCACATGCTGATATTGCATGTGTGATACTGACAGTTAACTGCCACATGCTGATATGACATGTGTGATACTGGCAGCCACCTATCTTTGACACCGTCGGTTATGTGCTACATCTCAGTATTGCGTTAGTAAATTGTCAGCTTTTCAGTGACATCGATGGCTAAATTATTCATCATTTAAATATTGACAGTGGCGTTGGCCTAACTAATACAGGTTAAGCAACGGTGTCATGACGTCCGATGTTATCGGGTGTCTGACCAATGCTACAATATGGCACTTGTAACATGTACTCATCTGTCAATTCAACTCATATGTCATATTTCCGTTTCTGTATGTGAACCTTCCGTTCTTTTATTCATATGGCTGTTATAAATGGCCAAATAATTATAAATGTGATTTGTGTCTTTGGGAAATATTGGGGAGAACAGTGACGTATTCGCCTGCAGTCTCAGTGGAGGTAATGTCGAAGGTCGTATGTATAATGACAACTCGCGCCTGGCAACGTGAGGTAGTGAGACAGTGTGAAGTCATTACATGAAGAACACTGTGTCGTTCTAGCAGTGTTGAATATGTAAGAGGCAGCTGTGTCTCATGTTTGACTAACGTAGTACCAAGATGGATTAGGTGCGTCTTCCTAAACTTGTGTTTCAATAAAATTAATTAATTATTCCTCTCTCAAACCACGTGCTCCTTCCCTACATACATCTCAAGGTGGATTATTGCTGAGTTTATTTGAATCGCGTGGAATAAGAAATAACCTCTATCAGGCAAGTTTGATACACCTGTCTGTGGACAAACTACACTAAACACTGAAAATGGATTCTTTATGTATCATACATATCGTCCAGAATAAATAAGCCATCGCCGATGTTCCTGAACACAATTGCAAGTATTTAGAAAGAAACACGTCGATTTTTCTTTCCCGTCCTTAGTGCCTTTAGTATTCATATATCGTTATAAAATAATTAATGTCCACATAACTTGAATAAAAGGAAAATAGATTTGAATTCGGCAGTAAACGTCGACCTTGTTTAATATATGATCCCTACATTTCCGAGTTGTCATGGTCATGATATGATTATCGATTCCGAAGAAGGGCAAAACGGTGTTAAAATGATAGCATGGGATGCGTGATAAGAATATATTCGTTTCTAGGAAATACCGCAGATATTAAGGCATAATTCACAGGTGTAGCCGAGGATATCGTCCTTGGATAGTTGCAGCACCTGTATTCCGACTGTCACCTGTTTTCTCCAGTACCGTGTCAATGAACACCATAGCCTTTCCGATTAATTGACACCTGTGTAGTCTGACGTCCAGCCCAAACGGAGACGAATAGTTCGGAGGAAGGGTTGTATGTATAGAGAATCTCACCCAAGTTTCTACTGATATCAAATATATCAACACGAGTTGATAAAGTTACAAATATCCGAGGCTTGCCGAGGATATTTTTACTTTTATCAACGAGTGTTGATATAATTAAAATCAGTCGACACGAGGGTGATTTTCTATTTATCATCAAAAATCACTCTTCATTAGTTTTCAATGAAAAATGTACATCTCTGAACACTGTACTACCATTAGACTTGCAGTGCAGCAATGTCATAGCATTGTGACGTCATCAATTTCATGACGTCATACCATTGTCAGGGCATTGTACAAAATCTACTATCAAAACGGTATCTCCTAGGAGATATCGTATGATCTCACACAAGCAATATCTCCTGTGGAACACAGTTTTTGATGATAATTGTAACTATCCATTTTGTTAAACAACATGAGGTTTCTGTTGTTTCTTGTTAGTTTTACAAAATTCCAGCTCTAATGACATGTACGTAACAATTGATAATCGAGTCAAGACCAGACAATCCAGTGCTTGATACCATGACGCACGATGACATTCAAACAACCATATCAGAGTGCCTGATGTTGAAGCAGAAATAGTTTTATAAATAAGATTCCATATAGACGAATGTACTGTTTAGAGGTGAGGTGGGGTGAAATTGGGTTTAACGTCGTGCTTGAGAATATTTCGCTCATATGCGTGTGTATGTGTAGGTGCGGCTGCTTGTACTAGCCCAGACTTAAGCTGGTTTTATAGTGCTAGCCCACTGAGATACCATGCCGTAGTGAAGCATGAATACCCCACTCAGACACATTATACTGACTCAGGGGTCCCGCAGATGTACCAATGGAATACGGTGGTCCAGGTCGTCGACATGTCAATTCAGTCTGATTGTTGTCCTGATGTAGATAACGACTCCAATACGTTGCTATTGTCAATATCTGGCAACTTCCTTTTACGTCATTTTCAACAAACCGTGGAAGAGTAATTTACGGTTGAACAAAAGGTTTTTAATCAAATATAACAAACCATTGTGTGCTGTTCACATTTACAAAAAACACATACATGAAAATCATGCTCCCCAAATTACATGAAATATTTGTGCGCCTTGCATGAATTAACGCGTGCACAATATGTTACACAACCTATTAGGACGAGGAGATTTCTTCTAGAAGATTCATGTAAAGATTGCTTTAAATTTGCGATAAAATGTACTTTTGTTGAACTTAATGATATATATATGTATTTGCTTGTTTGTTTGTTTGTTTGATACACTTACACGCTTGTATTCAGATTGGGAAGATACTCCAAGATTTCTTTAACGTGTCACTATATGTATCTTTAAGCTGAACTTTCCTTTTCCATTGGGTATCAGGTTTCATCCTCATTCTCAGTCAGGTGAAAATGTTTGTGGCATTGATAGATACATGCAGCCAACGATCATTGAAGCTTTGTGAAAGCGATGATTTACGGAGACCGACCTCAAGGAGAAGAGAGGACTCTGAAAAAGTGCTTAAACGCGTTGACACAGACGTGCCACTTATGATGTTACTACAGCTTAAACCTTGTCGTCTTGAGTACAGTCTGGACCAATTCCATCACATTCGTATCAAAACAAGGTTGGGAGTTTGTTTTGCCTTTCGGACAGTTGTAAATTCACTTGACTATGTCTGGAGATAGGTCTAGTGATAAACTAATCCGACTTCCGTGACTTGGTAAATAGTTATCAGATAAGTGACTGACCACACGTGTATTTAGATTTGCATCTGCATACGATGCGCCTGGAGGACCGTGGATGTTGATCCTAAAACGGCACAAAGGAAAGAGCAAACCTGCACACGACGATGCTTTTTGCTCTTGCTTGCTTTTATCTAATTACTCAAAACAAACAAAGGGCATAAACGTAATGGCTGTCATGTCCCTGAGCGATATGCCAACACAATAATTAGATAATGCTTGTAAGTTTCGGGAAGTGGTGAAAGTTCTTTAAATCTTTACTGACGAGAATTCGGATGTTTTTCATCGTTTTGAAGAAAATAAGGTAAAACTATCAGTTGAAAAAGTTTCACCCGAAGAGAAAACGGAAGAATGTATGATCACATAGCCAAAGATTATAAAATTATTTGTTTTGAATTTACTGTATATAATACTGGGGAAAATGCCTCTGCTTAATATGAAGTGGTGTAAATGTTATACCATTAAAATAATATGTACTATTATTCCTTCATGCGCATGAACAATGTTTGTCAATCATCTATTGACAACTTAAAGGAAGTGTGGTGTAACCACTTAAACAGCCTGAAAATATGGAGTATGACCACCATTAGTGTTTATACAAGCGAGGCAACGGTATTGAACTCGCCAGATGGTTGAAAACAAACTTGGGGATGTTGTTCCAAATGCCTACCAAAGATTGCCCCAACTGACCAAAGATACCGGCTATCCTATATACTGCCGTATGCAGTCTATTTCATCCAGGATATGTTCTATTAGAACTGTACTGATAAACCTTGTTTCACATGTGAACAGTACACGTCTTTGTCACATTTAATTAACTGCTTAGGTGGTGGTAGCACAGTGGCCAATATATAACCCATTCTATTTGATGTTGAGGGCATCATAGGAGCGAAAACCCTATGAATGGACCACTGAAAATACATGATGACACCAGGTGTTTGCAAAATGGGCAAGCATATCCAGCACAACCGTAGCACCACCCGTTAACACAGTTTACAAAACAAGAATTAATTCTTCGCGCAGAAGGCCCAGGTTAAATTCCCCCATATGGAGAAATTCAATCTAAGCATTTTTAGGCAAATCGTTGCAACAATCTTAGATTTTGCGTTTCGTAGAGTTCAAAATTACCATTTAATGGCGTCCCATATCATTATCAGGTTTTATGTGTTATTATCAAGTTTTGAACAGAAATGGCGTGTTATACCCTAGAGCGAAATGTTTTACTGACGTATTCAATTGTTATTTGAAAGAAAACAACTTCCAACACGCATTCGTGTATTATCGTATTATTTTAATGTGAAGTGTCATGTCCTATAGCAAGCACAGCTGGCCAGTCATTAATCTAAATTAAATTCATGGACAAGAAAACGGAATGAATAAGGCATTTTATGCGTTGGCGTCGCACAACTCTATGAATACCTGCATATTATCCTGTATTGACGTCGTTCCTGGACTCATGTTCTGATTTAGCAGCCATATTGTACTCAACTATTCCAGCATCATTATCAATGTTGGTTTGAATGCGAGGTTTATGGTTACCAAACGATGGTATCAGCAGACAATTAACTTGTACTGAGACATTATTAGTGATGCGAAGGTCATGATCGCACGAAATTAATGGGGCACATATTGCAACAGAAAATGCATTATATTTTTCTCCAGTATTGGAATTATGTGACATTCCCGCTGTCCGGAAAGACGTATATTTCCAACAGACTTGAAATCCATGTTGTTCTTTTACTTACTGACTCTGACTAACCCATTTTTGTACCAAAATATGCGCCAGAACCTGTCCATACTTATCTAGATATATGCTAAGAGCAGAGTCAATCAGTTTGATTACGAATATCATTTGAGCATGTATTTATGAATTACCAACCAATAGTGATGGAACAAGGTTTTTAGTAGCGCTTACTGTATCCAGCCAGGACTATGGCACCCGTCACAAACATGTACAAAGGCAAGTCACCTGTTCACTTGAAAAGATCGGGAATATATGATACGTTGGAAATATTGTTTCGGACATTATTTTTGTCACTGATGCATCAAATGTGTAGATATAGACGGGCGCTTTCACTGTAAGAATGATCTAATTGCGACTCGGCCCCTCAGGAATCCAGGGGAGACCGTTTGCAATTGATGTAAGAGTTGATTAATGAGAATCGGATAGTCAGCTTCGGGTTCTTGGCTGACAACAACCAGATTTCTTGAGTCGTTGGTAACGCTTTCATCCATTGTTTTTCAGTCTTCAGTCCCTTTTCACCACCAGATAGAATCTAGAGTTTTAGATGAAATACAGCTAGACTATTGCAAACTGAGGAGTGGAAAAGCATTTTCTCACAAGATAAAGGGTTCAATTTGTCATAATATTTGCCTTATCACATTATGATATGAGCTTCTTGTGCCCGACATGTATTACATGTAAAATGATGTCAGATCCATTCCTTGATTTGAAACATATGTTTCCCTCTTATTTCAATAGACAATTTACTTGCTTTGCATGTGTTTGTATCCGATGCCCCTGTGACGCAGGATATCCTCACCTTTTAGAACACCTGGTGTTATCACTTTTGGATAGTGTTTCATTAACACATGACCAAGATAAAGTATTTACACTGCGATCACATTCTGCAGATCTTGACTCCCATTCTTGGGATTCATCTAAGTCATTGTGACTTGTTTTAACATGTATGTGCAAATTATCCAAACGTGTTTGGATTCTCAAGGAAACCTTACATTATCGTAAATATCCCTCACCCATTCGATATATGTTTGCTGTTTGGTTTGATGTTTAACGCCAAACTCAGCAGTATTCCATCTATATGGTGACGGTCTGTAAATAATCGAGTCTGGACCAGGCAATCCAGTGATCTCGTCAGATATATGGTGTCAATGACCTTTGTAATAGAAGTAGCATCAAAATCGTATAACACTACAATGAATCACATGTCCTTTATCATGGGATTCAAGCATGGTCGTCCATTAAGTGACCTTGACAACTGGTATCAATGCGTGCCCTATCAGCTGCTTCTCAAGCATCCGGCATCCGCATCTACGGCGTCCATTTCCACAATCCTTGACCTCCTTCCTCTCCTCTATATGTTGAAGACATGATCTCCATGACATGAGATAAGGAAAGGAATAGGTTTTATTATACCCTGGAGGGTTGTCTGACAACGTGTTAAAACTGATGAAAGGACCCGATAATGTAGGTGACAGTCCAATACATATTCAGGTGACATGCTGAAATCTGAGAGTCAAACATTAGGAAGATGTCATAGTCGGTTCGATTTGATTGTGGCAGAAGAAATTATTAGGTTCAGATGAATTCAGTTTGGGTGTTAGACAGGACGTGAGATGGTGTATTTGGGTATATTAGATATGATGTGGGTTATTTTGGTTGTTTTTTAACGCCGCACTCAACAATATTCCAGCTATATGGCGTCGGTCTGTAAATAATGGATTCTGGACCAGACAATCACGTGATCAACAGCATAAACATCAATCTTCTAAATACGGATACATTCGGGATACCATGGAATGTGTCAACCAAAGTCAGCGAGCCTGACCACCTGATACTGTTAGTCACCAGTTAAGGCAAGCATGGGTTGCTGAAGATCAATTCTATACCGGATCTCTAAAGGTAGATAAGATATATTTGGCATGGGATCCAGATTTGTGTGATCTCATAGGACCTTGAGATGTGGTGGTTATACAGTACGGTATGAAAAGGGACATATTGAGAAAAAGTTAGCTACGCCATTCTTTAACGCTTGGGAACACCTGAAACCTGACTAATCCACCCACTTCAGGGCAGGCATAAAAAGACAGAACAATTTGTCGTGAAACTCTGCTTTAGTAGAGTAGGCGGTGTAGTTGATCATCTGCTCCTTCCATAACACGTTCCTGTGCAAGTGCCAGATAACGACGTTTTGTTTACCCAGTCACATTCAGACCTCAATTTCTGAAAAAGATCAATTGAAAGAAAGTACTTACACTTTAACTGGCATCACCCGCCAAAACCGTGTTATCGAAAACAATTATGTCAACGGACGAGCTCATGGAATCGCAAATAATATTTTTGGTGATATCTGCTTGTCAGAGTAAACTCCAAGTAGAGGTAGTTTATTGACCATTTATGATCTAAATAATCTGATTTGGGTTAATTTGAATGTTGTATCACAGGAAATTACTCTATCGTGAGATGGCGCATTGGACATTACGATCTTATCTGTTATTACGAACCAATCACTCACGAAACGGCTAGATCCAATCATTATTATTTATAAATCATGTTATCTTATACGTATATTAAGGATATATTTGCATACTTGATTTAACTAAGTTTCTCATCACTTTAATAGCATACGGTGTCACTTTGATATTAACAAGACGTGACAAGAAAAGTAAGCCTTGTGAAGTTAATTACTATAGTTTTCACGAAGTCACAATAAATTGTTCAATCAGGTTGTATGCAATCAATAGGGTGATGTCTCATGAACAGTCATCAGAAACGCTCGCAGGCCAATTTCACGAATTCTGAACATATAGCACTACGTGCACTTCATTGATTAACGCTCTTGTACTAACATCAAGTGGCCAAACCATCCTTAAGTGTGATGACCAGGGGAAAGTTCCAATATTAGTACTTGCCATATATTACACAAAGTCAATCTGTCCCTGTATACACTCACCAGAAACTATCAACCATCTCATAAAGTGGATACGCTGTTCAAGTATATAGCTTTATTGTGCCAAGATCCATAATCAATCCCAGTCCGTTTTGAAGAACCCTCCATGCGGCGGACTTTGCTGGCATGGTAGGAAGGGGGATGTCAGGAATACTGATGAGTTTCCGCGGGGTCTTAAGTGTCACGCGCGACTACAAACGGCAGGAATCAATACCACTTGAGTCTGCAGTGTAAATGCGTTGGGGATATAAGGCGTGCAAAATTAAGCACTTGACAATGTTTCTCTTACATATTTGTTGCTAAAGTGTGAATCAATGAATAGCCTTAGGCTGCAGACAAACAGTTTATATTTGTACTGAAGGCATGTTACGGAGGTAGCTCTCATAACGTAGTTTATTCCTCTGTTTAGCGAGTATCAAGGAACTCATTTTACATCGATCGCAGAAAGACTTTTCAAGTTATTTACCTGGTTATTCATTACACTTCCGCCAGTATTTTATTGCCCTTTTATTTTGCATTTTCTGCACCAGTGCCAGAAATGATGTCTATGGCCATTCCATATTTGGATGTTGCTATATTTGGATTTGGTTTTTCCAGGTGAACAGTTGACTTGCCTTCGTATGTGTTTATGACGGCAGCCTACCAGGGAGCGAACCGATATCGCAATCTCTTATTGACAGGGTTTGAAAAATAACCAGACAAAGTTGGAATGGCGCAACAGGTGAAAGGTTTTAAAAATGGATTGGTGCATTGGGTGAAGAGTTTTTCAAAGATGGAATGGTGCAATAGGTGACTGTTTTTTAAAGATGGTATGGTACATTAGGTGAAGGGTTTTTTTCATAAATGGAATGGTGCATTCGGTGAAGGGCGGTTTTTCAAGATGGAATGGTGAATTAGGTGAAGTATTTTTTAAAGATGGAATGGCGCATAAGGTGAAGGGTGGTTTTCAAAGATGGAATGGCGCATTAGGCGAATGGTGTTATTAAAAAACGGAGTGGAACATTAGGTGAAGGACGGTTTTTCAATGGTAGATTTGGCGAATGGTCTTTCAAAAATATGAATTCAGTCTTTTGTCTTTTTATTGACGATCTCTGTCTCTTTTTATTCAATATTCACTTAACTGCTTATGTTAACAATTTTTAATTTTCAGAAATCTGCTGCATTCAAATTACATATCAAACATTATATAGTACGATGTAATATTGAATTTGATAATTTCAGACAAACTATAAGCTTTCTCAGATTCGTTGTAATACATTACAAAATAGTGTCAGACATTTTCCACTTTCAAATTAACATTAACACATAAGTTTTGAAGACATATGGATATTATCACTGAAGATTATCAGAGTACATTTGTATGTGTTATGTTGCTTATCCGTTTTTGGACTACTTAATAGCGTCCTGATATTGATCGAAATATGCACCTTGGAGATAATTGTATGGTAATTCAAGGACAACCACCATTAGACGTTAGAGTTGATTGAATTACATAATTGCACATGAAAATAATATATCTACATAAAGGCGAGTCTGATGGGTGTGGAAAGAGCTATCTGTACAATGACTGTACAGTGTTCCAGAACTTTCATTACAGTGTTTCAAAGTTATTCCAAACGTTCATTTTCCAATTCGACTTGTCCCCTATGGAGGTTCTATTGTCTGTGATTAACGAATCATGTAGTATTGTGACTTAAACAATTTAAGCGCTTTCCAAAATGTCTTCGTAATGAAGGTGGCGTTTCCTGACTAAAGTAGTTTTACAGCAACAAAAAACGACACGCCGCCATGCAAACAATCACAATGTTGTGGTGAAATTGCGAACAAGTTATGTCCCAAGCGAGAAGAAATTAGATCAGTTATATACTAAGTAGTTCTACGAGTTCTAATTTTGTCTTTCAGATCCTACCACCAGCGTAGCATATCAGCTGCGGTTCTATACGTCTATCTACGACTTCTCTTTTTGTCTTCCAGGTCCTACCACCAGTGCAGCAACAAAGCCCGTAACGACTCTGGAAACTGGAAACTTAATAACGAAAGTCCCGATACTGTGAGGCATTCCAACAGAAGCAGGCCGTCGTCCCCTGGGGAGGAGGCGTTGCAGGCGAGGAGACAGGTATAGATCGTGATGGCAGAGAAGATGATTCCATAATTTCTCTCATTTCTTTCAGTGGTTGTCCCCTTTCTCATATACGAGATGCTTTTACGATAGCATGTGAGTTGTTATTGATACTGTCTGTTCGAAATCCTTGTGGAAATGGACAGGCGGATATATACTAGGCACATAAAGAAACTGTGCATACAAAAATTTAAAATCTAAATTTATCAAACCTGTGCAGACACATAAGGATTTAAACTCAGAGATTAGTGACATGTATCCAACATGCATGCACGTGCCACGTTCCGTGACGTCAGTGGGTTCGTCCTTGAGACGTGCAATACGTTGTTGCACGTGCATTCCGGGAAAGAGAAACAGAGCAAATGAATGCCACACAATACTGTCACTTTAGATAGCTCAACACCTGCCCTTGCGATCGTTCAAAAAATTAAACGGCTATTGAAACGCATAGCATGCCAAGGCTCACGTCTGCACAACGTCATGAGGCCATTGGGATGGTCCGTGGGGGAATGTCTCAACGACAAGTGGCTGCACATTTCCACTGCCACCGGAACACCATTTCTGCACTGGTGAGACGCTATCAGAACACAAATGACGTCATCGATGGGCCACGTTCTGGACGTCCACGTGTAACAACGCCAAGACAGGACAGATGGATAAGGGTGACCCATCTTCGCCACAGGTTTCAGACTGCAGTGATTACTGCCCGAACCATCCCAGGACTTCGCCGTATCCACCCCAACACAGTTCGACAACGTTTACGTCATCACGGGATCAGACCACGACGTCACGCCATACGGCTTGTCCTGACACAACGTCATCGACAAGCTCGCCGAATGTACTGCCGAAATCATGTCCGCAGACCCTTGTTTTGGTGGAGAAATGTTGTTTTTACAGATGAGTCCAGGTTTAACATTTCCCATAGTGATGGACGTCAACGTGCCTATAGACGCGTGGGAGAACGTTATGCACAGGCCTGTGTCTTGGAGGGTTCGCTTTGGTGGTGGTGCCGTGATGATGTGGGGTAGAATAACAGCACGCCAAAGAACTCCTTTGGTGATTGTACAGGGCAACTTAACTTGTGTGGGCTACAGGGATCAGATTCTTCGACCTGTGGCAATTCCTTTCCTGCAACGTCATGGCCCTGGGTTAACATTCCAACAGGACAATGCCCGCCCTCATACGGCAAGGGTTGCTATGGATTTCTTGCAACACCACAACGTTGACTTACTGCCTTGGCCTGCAAATTCACCGGATCTCTCCCCGATAGAGCATGTTTGGGACGAGATGGATCGACGTCTACGCCGTCTTCCTCATCCGCCAGATAACGTCCTTGACCTTGCAACAGAACTTGAGAGAATCTGGCGTGACATCCCACAAGCCTTCCTTGCACGTTTAATAGGCTCTATGCGTCGTCGAAGCACTGCTGTTCTCAATGCCGATGGTGGACATACCCGTTATTGAGCTTGTGACATGGTCGTTTGACCCCTGTCCCGCTTGTGGACTAGTGACGTCATTGTGATTGACTTTTCAATTGTAATTCTCCCGACTTGTTATGGTCTCATGATCCCTCCATTAAAGTTTATATGTACCTTTGACATTGTTATCGTACTTATCAACTGGGATAATATTTTGACAATGCACAGTTTCTTTATGTGGCTAGTATACATAAGAAAGTTTCCTTTTCGACTTTTGTGAATAAGTTAAAGAAACAAAGATGCACTTAGCAATATTCCAGCTATATGGCGGTGGTCTGTAAATAATCTACTCTGGACCAGGCAATCCCTGTTAAGAGGTAAACGCAACTAAATGTTCCAAATGCATTCTTTGCTCGGCTATATCGTGAGTTTCATACTTTTCGGCTTTGTTTTAAACATGTATCGTTATTGTCACATACACATTGTCTGAAATTATAAGTATATGACTGGTGCAAGATCGACAACAACGCTCACTTTTGTAAAATCTAATCCCAAGTTTATGTTCGATTTTCGTATGGCGACACACATTGACCCATAAATGCACTTCTTGAGAAGATATTGAAATAGCACACTGTTCTCATCTTTTATAATCTTCGGCACCCGTGAAGATCCGATTTAGAATTAATCTTCAGTAGCCCATGCTTGTCGTAAGAGGCGACTAACAGGATATGGGGGTCAGGCTCGCTGACTTAAGTTGACACTCACTTACTCACTCACTCACTTACTCACTCACTCACTCACTCACTCACTCTACATGCACGGGGTCGTACACCGGGTCAGTGTAATTTCCGATCATTTGTTGGCAGTTGAACTGTCTATAGTCTGAACTTCACGTAAACACCAAAGACTTGATTTCATGTCATTATTCTCTTTAATACTCGACCGTGACAATCGTACAATGTCTTTTCATGATCCCCTGTTTTATGCCTCTGACCTTCACTTAAAACACAGGCAATTAGTAGATCAGGGCATGATCACTAATGTCATTGCGCTTACGTTTTGCATTGATTCGTGAGTGTAGGTTCATACATGTTATGCCTTCATTTCATTTTATTCTGGAAAAGGATTCCAGAAAACAGGGCTGTATTCCAATCCACAAACTCAAAATTAAAGAACAAGTTAAAACAAGTCTAAATTTGCGTTTACTCAAATAAAACAAATGATGCTGACCTAAATTACTACAACGGAAACGGACAATATTAGTAATAACAAAACGCCATACAGAACATTTTGCTATGTTTGTGTAATATAGTACTCGTGTGCATCTGATAGAATGTTCAGCACCATCAGAGTGAGTGAGTGAGATGGGTTTTAGCAATCTTCCAGCAATATCACGACAGGGGACACCAGAAATGGGCTGCACACATTGTACCCATATTGGGAATCGAACCCGGGCCTTCCGCGTGCCGAGCGAAAGCTTTAACCACTAGGCTTACCCCATCGCCCCCAGTGCTATCAGACAATCATAGGAACCGTTTGCTGATGTGTCGACGGTATCCGTGAATATATCGAGTTTGCACCACATCACACACAGACGAGTATGTTTCAGAATTGTCAACATGTATCATACGAACATGACATTTGCAGATTTGGCTTCACACTATTGACGCAAATTTTGTTAAAATGATTCCCCTATATATTTAACCGTGATCATAACAAGCAGCTGAGGTCTCAGCTGCATCTGCACATCAACTGACTGCGTTCGCCTTGGCACCGACAGAGTCTGAATGCCTGCGCCTGAAGACTTTGTTATAAAACTGATCACAAAATGTCAGGGATACTTCCTTTATTTTGTTTATGGTGATGCAGGACCCAGATGAAGCTTATTAAAGAACAAGTAAGCTTGCTTCAGAATGACAGAGTGCTTTCAAATGGCACTAAGCGTATAAGTGCTATTTCATTAGCATCAATCGATAATCTATGAATGGTTAAAAAGTACGTGGCTGTCACATATAACAATGTTCTTCTCTAAGTAATGTTTCTGTTGTCATTGAAAACAACATCCATCACTGTCTGTAAACTGTCAAAGAGAAATTTGGTTACAATGAGACTGAAACACAGACAAGGATCGTATCGATTGAGAAAATCACTGTATGCTGGCTCAGTATTTCATATGCTTAGTGTGGTGTGGCTAAACATTTACCCCCATCGCTTGTTAAGGAATGAGTTAAATTTAAAACAATACATTGTGTTTTGTATGCAAACAAACGCACAGATACTATATTAAGGACACATATTATATTAAGTTATTTATGATACAATAATCTCTGTTAACGTAGTGACTATGAATACAAAAGTAGTATCGTTGACTTCATAGCTAATATAGCTAAAATGTTCCACATGTGACACGTACAAGGCGCTGTATGCAACAAGCATCTTTACACTCGGCATTTCGAGGACGCACATAACATTAGGGGTTTGAAAGCCTTCTGTCTCCTGTGTCATGGATGCAAGTCATATTCCTGCACGACCTCGTATGAACAACCTGTGACTTTTAATGTCACTGCGGGGACTAATTACAAGTATGGAGCTTCAGGCCAAGTAGCCTTTCATCCATAATGTATCAAAATGATGCCCAGAAAGGAACCATGCCACAGCAGGTTTTTCTGAGTGTTTTTGTCTTCTCTGAACAGTGGCTTCATCAGCTGCTGCTGGTTATCATGATGGTTGACCTTAGAGCTATAATGTGGCTAGCAATGCATATACAGTGACATACGGCCGACAAGAGTGGTTTGGGCAGTTTGTAAGCATCTGGTCGTTGACCTTCTTAAAGAAATTAGTGCACTGGGAAAGGTAGACATGTATTATGTTGTAACGATGTAAGTGGTTTCATATATATAATGACCATGATCTATATATGGTAATAATAATTTGTAACATACCGACCAGGAGGTCCATAAAGTGAAGCAATAAGTGGGCCACCATGGTGATCGTAAATACACACATGGGAACTGAAAAAAAACAGTTTAACCTACATACATTGAGACATCGAGACATTGCCAAGACACAAATTGGATAAACATGAGTATTCTTGTTACTTGCACGATAATAATCTTACTATTTCTTTAATACGTCCAACATACAGGGACATGAATCGAAGAGCAACGTGGCGATTACCCGGAGCCTATTGTAATGTCGTTACAATTATCGATTCTGCTGTAGTCAGTGGCTAAGGAGCCGGTAAAAGCTCATTTGTGCAACAACGTTTCCCAGGGGATGTTTCCCGTCTGTCACAGTTGTGATTAACTAATCAGAAGAAAAAATCCCGTATACCTAAAAATGTTTGTAACGACTGTTCTAGATATTAATTGGATTTTCAGAAGAATATTTATATAACTGCCAGCTTGATCCTTAAGCCACACGACAAGGACACGTAACTTCCATCTTCCAAGTGTATTTCAGAAACAGCGTAAGTTTGAATGCGACACGATTTAAGAAGTATGCAACTGTGTGTGCGTTTGTTTGTAATATGAAAATTCGGTTTAACATATTTATTTCTGATATATTGTTAAGAAACTGGATCGGCAAACAAGCAAAAAGCTTATATTAAAGTCTCTCCAGACAAAATAACATTTATGCGGCTTGCATTTCATAACAATATTACAAAAGTACATATCATAAATAACATTAAGCATACAATATACATGAATATAAACATCTGAACATCAAAAATACTTTCAGTTCTGCAAAGGTCCAGATGAAAACTTAACATTGATTAATTAGGGCTCCTTGCCTCTAGGCAGGAGACCTATTGTAATCGTTCGGATTATTATTATTATCATTTCTTATTCCGCCGATTTTTGTACCAAACATACCTCCTAAACCAATGCTCCGAATCGCTCACAAAAAATCACAGATGCCCACCGAGGTGAAAATATTCCCCTTAAAACTCTCTAGGCTCTAGGCCCAATAGCAAAGGAGAGATAATTCAAAATTAATTCCAAAATTTCAAACTTTCCATAACTGATGTCCAGTAACCATTGTGCAAATTCTGCACAAAAAGTGCCAGGATGATAGAAGAAGTCTTGGTGATTCCAGAACACTAATTGTTTTGGCCGTAGACCCAAGAACAACTGAGATACAGCCTTTTAAAGAGGGAACTATTTCTTCTCCAGAACTTCTTTAAAAAGGTACATGACCCCTGCGACCCCGGCTGTATTTGGAAGATCCGCTCGCCTGTCTAAAACGTGTTCTGGCTCCGTTTTGGACGATGATTTCTAGCCCTCAAATACAATTCAAACACCCGTAATTCTCAAACCAACCAACCAACCGTCCGATTTCGACCAAAATGTACCTGTACAAGTGGGCTATTAGTGTCGATTATAACTACTGATTGCAGTGATGTATCTCCAAAGACAACAGAGGGACAAGTGAAATTATATTTTCCACACTTTAGTTGCTATCTTCATCGGTTTTCTAGAGAACACAATGAAAGTTAGCCGTATGTATCTCAAACGTTAACTGATCAGTTTCTGTTCTACGGTTCATGTGAAAAGTATCATTGTTTGGTACATATCTTCTTCAAGATTGTTAGAGGTAATTAAGATAGCTGTTTGAACAAAGGGTTCTTCTGTTTTGAGATTCATGATACCCATTGATATTTTTAAACTAAGAAAAAAGGTTTTGTGGTGAAAAATTTATCGAAACTTGAAGACCTTCCAGTACATCCGGTCGAAGAGCATTCGACTAGCAGTGAAATGATTCATATTAACTAAAACTATTACAACTTTCATCAAATATGTGAAAGACACATTAGGCTAGATAGAAGTAAAGCCAAGGAGCCCTCATCGTTGCTATATTTCTTCTTGAAGTGATGATAAAGTTATGTATACTTATAGCATCATAGTTGGGACATATAAAAGATAATGAAGGGTGTCCTCAAAGGCAGCACAACAAGTACATGATGGGTTATCGGATATAAATCTACTTACTTTATGGACATTTAAATCGCTGCATTCTAATCGGAGTGTACAGTGGATTATTTGACAGAACCTGTTTCCAATGTTGATATCAAACCCAAATGAATTACAATATGATGTCATCTTATTCTTGAATTCACTTGGTGATTGTATAAGTCTGACTTCTTCGGAATAATAATTATTTTTGCATAATTATCTTGGACTTCTTAAAATCATTTCACTAATATCACCAATTGAGTATTTCCTGAAATCCCCAATAGAATTCAAATAATACCATTATTAATGTATCTCACTTAAATACAAATGTCACTAATGTCACTAATTGAGCATTTCCTCAAATCCTAAAAAAAATTTAATAATACCATATCAATGTACATGTATCTCACTAATTGAGAATTTTGTTGAAACAAACTATGGCTCATATGGACTAAGTGTTATCAAAACACTAACCCCAGTCAGCCAAATCCCACTCTGGCTATGTGAGAGGCCTGTTTTGACAGAATCTGGCTAAGTGAGAGGATACCATCATCAGTGGTTTTCAGTGATCCATCCATATTATTCTTAATGTTAATTTGCCTTTTAAACCCAATATCAACATGAAATATAGTGTTAATGTTTTATATTTGTTTGAGCAAAATATTACCCACTGTAATATTTCTCTATTCCGTATTTCCAAAGTACACTCACGGAGCGGCATCGTACAGTTTACAGTGTACAGTGTAAACGCTAACTTCATTCAGCTGTTTTTACATTTGTATCATGTATTTGGAATTATAGAATATCGATACAAAATGAAATAAATCTTAGAAAGGAAAAAACATATATTACACTGAACTCACATATTACATTCGGATAGAATACGCGCCACTTGTAATAAGATCTATAAATATATTATTAATGGACATTGCAAATATCTATAATGGCCCTTGGAACATGCCGTCAACCATCAAACGTGTCTCGCCCTTTTGACACGATTCCCAATGGTTATCCCACGATGTTCAATCAGACATATGTCTTAGGATTTTATTGGGCCTAGGGCTGACAGATAAATCAAATGATAGCATTCCTGTTTGCTGTGTCCTTTACTGGTGATAATATCTATAGACTCCGCGACGCTGAACCGTATATGTCTCCGGCACATCGCCTTGTAAATCAATCGAACAGGATAGAAAACCCCGAAACACAAATTAATGGTAGTGACTCTTAGAAGATTAAGACGAAGTTCTCTTCTCAGAATAAGAATAAGTCTGAGATTTCGTCCCGTCGTCGCGTGTTTATATTAAAGTTCACAGATTACATCTGAAAATTTAAAGGTACTCGTATACGGAATAGCTTGTCGCCCAGGTATCGGAGGTGTTGCAGAAGCTGCAGAGCTGAAATATATATTCCAAATATCATCAAATGTTTGACAGTCGAACAAATTTTAAAAAAAACAGTTTGAACGATACTGCGCCTCAATTAACCATAGTTTGATTGTTGTCGTTTGCGTAAGATGTGAACCACAATAAACTAAACTGATCATACAGTACATCAATCCGCTGCTTGATATGATGTCAGATTGTGAGTTGAGTTTAATGCTGGTATCACTATTTATGTCGGAAAGATACGAGTCTCAGACGTTTGCCACTACTTGGAATCCACGTTCAGATATCATTACATCGTCATCGTAAGTCCTTAGTAATACCATTTTCAGGCCCAAAGATATTTCGGCTGGAAGAAAGACATTTGACGCTCCAATAATTTCCGTTTGTATCCGTATTGTCATGTATTGTTTTACTCTAACTATGAGTTGATTTGAGCATACAATTCTCTGAACGCTCGGGCTCTTATTTTACTATGTACACATGCCTTGGCAATGGATTTTCAGATTTTCGGTAAATACGAATGACAATAGCATCAATATATGAAAGTAGATTCTTTGTCCAAAAATGCGGAAGTGGCGATGTCAAGTAAGACGACGAGTCTTTTAATGTTACTCTGAGATCAGCAGATGTTCGCTAAACGGTCGAGTCAGGATACAAGTGAAGTCACTAGAATGATGAAGAAAAGTTGCACAAGTCATTCACATTTTTCATAAATATATCACAACCTTCTTTCCTATCCTCTTTAGCATTGTTTATCTTCTTTTTAAGGTTATAAAGATGCTGGTTGTGATCATTGTCCTCTTCCTGATTTGCTGGGGGCCCAAGCTGGTCATGCACGTGATGAAGAAGCTGGAACTACAAGCTTTGTACAGCCCGCACATGTTCCACCTCACGGTAATCTTTTCTTGCCTTTCCATGCGTTTGTGACAAGGTGCAGGAACAGGATACGTTCCCCGTTCTCTGGCACGTGATATCATCACTATTTGACCATGATTTACCATCCAGTAGTAATACATTCGCGATATAGTTACAATAGTTTTAGCAGTGATGTCTGCCTGATTGAAACGTTTTTAGACAAATTCTATAACATAGGTCTATCATGTTAATTCATTATTATTGCCTTTACAATCAAAGGATAAAGCATATATTTATTACATTTGATAATCCCAAAATATATTTGCCAACAGTTTGTATGTTTTCGAAATAATTAACAATTTCCTGCTTCACACTGCCAGTATGCATTTTTCAATTGAAAAGGGCATGAACTACGAATTTGCCAAATTATTTAAGAAGCCAACAACAGCATGACTAACATGAGGCATTAACTTCATTTATAAACATTAAGATACCCATTATCCATACACAGACGCATGTGTGCATGCGGCGCTTATCGCTACTGTAGAAACATTTCATGCGGTGCTCATATATGGACAACAAGGAAGTGTGTTAACACAGGGGCTTCTGGTCCGAAAACCCCTCTGCAACCTCAGCAACTGCATTACTACATTACTGTAAGACTATCTCCAATCCCCAAGGTAATGGTACTAGCCATTGTCCGCCGTAAAGATACATGTAATCTCTTTGTTATCAACCTTATAGCAGGGTTACCCATTATCTTTATGACCTTAGGCAAAGTAGTAGCATCGTATTTTTATGTAAAAGTGAACGAGTATCGACAATGATACTTACACTTATCTTTCCAAATATGTACGGATTTTCTTGTCCTGAACTTGACAATCAAGGTTATTGTACATAGTTACGAGCCTCGTATTGTGTTGGGACCGAAGGCTGCAACTCACTGTGTAGGAATGTGACCCTCATGACAGCCAGAGACCAATGGTCGTGGCTCTGGATACAAGCTGGCCCTCATTGTTTGTTGGTTTGTGGGTATCGCATCCCTGCCCGTGGATTTCATGACGGCGGTGAAAAAATGCTTAAAGGTTACATGCAACGTACAACACAACTTTGCAGATTCTGATATCTTTCGGTATGGACTTACCGAAACAAATCATCAAAAATGCAAATTCAACTTATAAAGTTGAAAAATAACGCGATGAAAAAAACCGCGCGAAATCGGAGTTCAAACGATTCACTAATTAAAAACTGGTTTCAACAGCTGGGCTGCGGTCATAGCACGTGCGCAGTGAAATAGGTTCGCGCAACTTGGAAGCGGGCTGTCCGGTGAATACTCGGTGAAGGCTTTGGTGTGAGCTATTTTCCTAATGTTTTGTTGATATCTCACAGGCGCGAGCTTTTTATATGTTATGACAGTAAATAAACTGTTTATATAATTTCATTTGTCTATTTCACCACACGTTCTTCTTACCGAGTCACTTTCTCAGTTCGATACTTAAAAGCAATGTCATTATTTAGCGTTGACAGAATTTCGAACTGTGATATAGATATGTCGTTGTCACAGACAAAACTCAATGTCTTGTTTTATTGACACCTGTGTGTCTACCTGCCTGTCTGCTAATGACAATATTCAATACACAACTTCGATCACAGACCACATGCAATTTGAACTTAACACCAATCAGGCTATACACCATAAACAAAACGCATTGATTTATGGCCCGAGTTCGGTCGCTGTCACATTATGTAATTACACAAACAGGCAGGTGTGATACTTGAACACATGGCATGTTATGATGTCTGTTGATTGCAAAATGTTACACACAAAAAATGAGCATGTATTTACAAAACCCAACATCTCTATATATACACACACAATGAGCCGTGAGGGCATCTGCAAATGAACCAGCCGTTACACTTGAGTGCACACCCACCCGCTCTGACTGGGTTCGGTATCCCGGCTGCTTCGTTTCTTGGGAAGTAAACACAAGTACACAATATTGCACTTTTGATTTGCGATTGTACGCTTATAATTTTGTTTATATGTTTTTTCATAACCAGCAATGTATATCATATGTCATGAATAAGTGATAATTGTGTTTTATTTATGTTTGATTTTTTGGTTGCATGTGACCTTTAACTTTGAGCTTTTGGCTCATGTTGATCTCACGCGTCGTTATAAAAGAGAACAAACTGACGGACGCACTGCCTTGCGAGAGCCACACTCAATCCCTATTGTTACCAGGATATACACCTCCGGTCACCTCGTCATTTTCGATATAAATGAGAACAAACATGCAGCTGAACATACTTCGACTTAAAACAGAGTACCGCACATTAAACATGTCTCTTTATTGACATTTCGTGCCGTTTACTTTAGTTATCCATCTCTTCTCCTTTAGTCTGTATAATAAACATTTTTTTACATTTGAACAAAGAAAACATCAGTAACTGACGTTGTACTGGGTATTTTTTGTGAGAAAACCACGTCCTTATACAGAGTAAGTGAGTTTATTTTTTCACCGCACTCAGAAATATTCCAGCTATATGGCGGCGATTTGTAAATAATCGAGTCTGGACCAGGCAATCCAGTGATCAACAGCATGAGCATCGATTGGGATACGATGACATGTGCTAACCCAGTGAGAGAGCCTGACAACCCGACCCCATTAGTCCCCCCATACGACAAGCATGGGTTACTGAAGATCAATTATAACCCGCATCTTCACGGACGTCCTTATACGAAATCCCCTTTAGTAAAATCAGTCAAATGTATGTGTATGGATTTCCCTACCATATCATAACGTTTATGAATCACTCACAACTACCAGGTGTGAAAGGTACGGGTATCCTCAAGGTTCCATTATTTGTAGACAAAAGCCTCAATCTGAAGGATGTGGTAATATATCTTCTTCTCTTTAACAACTCAGAAATGGAAAGGTGAATTACCAGAGATATCTCCCTTCACGAATACATGAAAACATATCCTCAGAAGATCACGTCAAGTGAACCATGAGCAAACATGGAGAGCCAAATCATAATGAATCCTGTCTGGTTTCTTTAACCAATCAGATGACTTTAAAAACAAATCTCATTTCATTACTACTTTGATTCGTAAATTTCTATCTTAAAAACCAAAAATCATCAACACTACCATTGAGAGGTAGGGTGTCATGGCGCTCAGAAACAGCTGGGTTTAAACCATTTTCAGCAACATAATAGCACGGCCTTTATTATTTGCATTCAGAAACGCTTGTTATCGAGATAAAAACAATCTAATATGCTGTTATAAATGATTTGTTGTCGCCTAGACGTTAACAAGTCGTTTTAGTAGTTAGATTACAGAAGCTCTGTTTTCAACAACCCGTATGTCCCCTTTACCCTATTAAAGATTTGTACCCGTGAAGGTCCGGGTTAGAATATTGATCTTCAGTAACCCATGCTTGTCGTAAGAGGCGACTAACGGAATCAGGTGGTCAGGCTCGTTGACTTGGTTGACACATGTCATCGGTTCCCAATTGCGCAGATCGATGCTCATGCTGTTGATCACAGGATTGTCTGGTCCAGACTCGATTATTTACAGACCGCCGCCATATAGCTGGAATATTGCTGAGTGCGGCGTAAAACTAAACTCACTCATTCACTATTAAAGATTTGGGGGAAATTTGGTCTTCTTGTGGTCGTTGAGTTGGTTGTTGCATGTTATCGTATCCCAGTCGCGTACATCGATGCTCATGATGTCAAGCACCATATTGTGTTTACCTGGCGTAGACAATATACAACACCTGATGCTCTTGGATTATTTTCCAAAAGACGAGGTGAATACTTTTGAAGAGTGTTAGATTGTGGCTTAGAAGTCTCAAACATTGTGTAAAAGTTGCCAAAACACCACAGATATTCTTTACAGTGTCATGTTGGGATATCATGAAATTCACGTTTTTGTTGAATCTCACGAAGCTAGAGAATTGTTGACAGCGGTGCTAAACAACAAACAAACAAACAGACCAACAGAAAACCTCGTCCCATGAAGGTTTATTTAAGATTCATGCCTTTTATGGATGCTTCAAAGTTTCGCCCACTTTGATCGTTCGCCTCACCATTGCAACCTTATTAAAATCAAATATTTGTTTTCGGTAACCCAGATCATGATAAGCGACGCTGTGAATGGTCGGTTTTATGGTCGTACTTGGAATGTTTTGTTTCGCGGTAGCGAGATCTAAGATCTGATGTTGATGACATTGCAATGGCGGGTTTCAGCAATGATTCGTTTTTTATTGTTCTTCAACACAAGACATGGCAAAACCTTGTGCAATAAACAGGATACATGCTCAGAAAACGCATTCAAGAGAGACAACTCCGTTAATCCTTTTTCATTAGTTTGTGAAGAGTTATCCCCCTTCGTTTACTTGCTAGCTGACGACATTTTCAGTGATCCTCAGTATGGATGATTTAGAGAAGAGGAAGTTGATTTTAGAGTATTATAACGAGGACATCAGATCAGTTAAAGTGATTTCAAGTAGAACAGGCATCTCTTTGTTCACTGTTTATCGTGTTTTGAAAAATATTGCAAATAGATATGGCATTGAGCACCAGGGAGGCGCAGGCAGGCCCAGAAAATTGACTGTCGGTGACAGGAGGCGGCTTGGTATTCTTGTTTCTAAAAACAAACGAAGGAGTTTAGAAAACTTAAGGCTGGATATGATTGATAGAGGAACCGTGGCTGTCTGTAAGCAGACAATTAGAACTGAGCTGCATGCAATGGGTTGGCAGAAAAGTCGAGGAATTCCATCAACGATCATGAAACCTGAACAAAAGGAGCGAAGGTTGAACTTGTGCTTACAGCATGGAAATTCTAACTGGAACAATGTGATTTTCTCCGATGAAAGTTATGTGTGGTTGTTTTCTAATACACTGAAATTCTGGACCAAACAAACTGAAAAACCTTTGTATCAGCGCCCAAAGTACAGTCCGAAATTTAACGTGTGGGGTGGGATATCTGTATTAGGGGCAACGCCCCTTTGTATATTTGAAGGGAATATGAACAGTGAGCGGTACACAGATATTTTTGAGGGACATTTACTTCCATATGCTCACGTGTCCTATGGAAATTTTTGAATTTTCCAGCAGGACAACGACCCAAAACATCGTTAAAGCATTCACAGGCCTGGTTTCGGACCCAAAATATGAGATTATTAGATTGGCCAAGCTATAGCCCTGACCTAAATCCAATAGAAAATGTTTGTGGACTTATGAAGGATAGTGTCAATAAGACAAATCTGACAAATATTGCTGAAATGAAAGAAGAGGTGGTCCGATATTGGGACAGCATGGACCACGACTTTCTAACTTCTTTGATCAGTAGTATGCCTCCGCCACCCCACCCCCACCCCACCCCTGCATTGAAGCCTGCATTGCTGCCCATGGTGACTTGACAAAATACTAACTGTTCACCTGTCTTCGAATCTGGAGTTATGTTCTGCTAATATTCACATTTAATACGTGAGTAATGAGTGAAAAATATAAAAAGAATTACAATCTTTAAATTCTCAATAATTTCTGGTTGTATTGTATGAGATCAAGTTCTGTGCGTGATAACAAAGAATGATTTTATTACACGAATATATACATCATATCAATATTAATCTGACTAGACTTTTATATATTTATATTTCTGTATTATATGTGCAGGCGTTGACGTTATTCTCTGCCATTCACGTTTTATTGTGCGTGAGTTTTACTTTTACGCCGCTTTTATCAATATTCCAGCAATATCACGGTGGGGGACACTAGAAATGGGCTTCACACATTGTGCCCATGTGAGGAAGCAAACCCCGGTCTTCTGCGTGACGAACGGACGCTTTAACCACTTGGCTACACGTTTTATAAAAGAAAAGAAATGCGTGGGTTCTTCGCCCAAAAGGCTCAACCGATAAAAAAACTACGTCAGTATCAGTCCGGTTAATAATATCATGATAAGCCTTACATTTTTCTTCTACATGTTTCCTTTACGCGTCATTAACTGAATCTGATACTTTTAAAGATACAGTAACCAAGATCAAATTTATACTTTGACACCTGAGCCCATTGCAGTCAGCATCTTGACCTATTAATGTCCTTGGCTCCAAGTTGTGCATTATCAGATTTGTGTTGGGGACACGAAACAAAGAAGATATTGTAAGCGAAGACCTCTCAAAAGAGTGTGTGAGTTGGTTGGGTTGCACAGTATTCCTGTTATATCAATGCGCGACAGTCTAATGTTGGAGGGGCGGTTGGGTAGCCCAGTGTTTAAAGCGTTCGCTCGTCATGCCAAAGGCCTAGGGTTCGATTCCCCGCGGGGGCGGTGGGGTAGCCTAGAGGTTAAAGCGTTGGCTCGTCACGCAGAAGACCCGGGTTCGATTCCCCACATGGGCACAATGTGTGAAGCCTATTTCTGGTGTCCCCCGCCGTGATATTGCTGGAATATTGCTAAAAGCGGCGTAAAACTAAACTCAGTCAGTCAGTCAGTCGATTCCCCGCATGGGTACAATGTTTGGAGCCCATTTATGGTTCCCCCGCCGTGATACTGTTGGAATGTTGATAAAAGCGGCGTAAATCTAAACTCACTCACTCTAATGTTGGAGTAAAGTCTGGAGTGGTAATCTCAGACGTTTACCGCTTTGGTGTAGTGAACACCACGGTGACGGATTCAGTGCTGACAAATTTAAACCCAGCAAAATAACATGGGCGAACCGGGACTTCACCCAAGAATCGTAGGTTCCGGGTGTACCCACGGGACGAAACTCCACAAAACGAATTGCTGGACCTTCTACAACTTGGGCAATCGTGTCCCTTTTCAAGAGTGACTAAATTCTGTACTTATGCATTCTGATGGGACAAAGAGAATATATTCATTATGCATCATATTAAATAGAACATTTAAAAATTTATTATACTTGTCATGGGATATTTCTTGCAAATTAGTATTGTGATAATCCTTGGATGACGTGCGTACATGTTACACGTATGCTAAAATCTGGCACATGTGTACATGCATTTCACGGATTCTTGGCCCCTCCGTGATTAGTGTTATGGTAAATTTGGAAAATAAGATATGGATTTTTTACTGTGCGTCTTATATATTTTCTGACAAACATGATCTTTTTGTACATTAAATGAGACGTTTGAATTTTATCTGTGTCAGTAGAACCGAGATTGTCTGAAATGGAGTCTTGAAACTGAAGAAGCTCATCCTAAAGACCGAATACATGAAGTTTGCCGTGGAGTGATGGAGCTATTTGATCATGACGCCAGCTGTGCCACATTACAGTGGTCAAATAACACGAAACTGTGTCACACAACAGCATCTTTGAATTGAGTTTAAAATGATTGTACAAGCAATCAGAATGTCACGTTTATGAGATTAAAATGATGTTGTGGACTAGTAATGTAGTTAATATGTACATCGATGACAATCAAAGTTTAAACATCAAAACCTTTCTTTGAAAATGCAATGAATTGATAAATCATGCTAATGGCCTTCGTTCAGAACGTTTTCCGAAAAACGCCTTGGCAATAGGCGTAAATCACTACAGATAGGAAAGTATTTTTCGAATTTCCAAGCCGTGGAGGTCAGAGTTAGAACTGAGCTTCAACAACCAATGCTTGGGTGAGTGAGTGAGTTGGTTTGTTAGCTTGTTGGTTAACTTACTTGTTTGACATCCCGTGAAGATCTGGGCTAGAACTGAGCTTCAACAACCAATGCTTGGGTGAGTGAGTGAGTGAGTTGGTTTGTTGGCTTGTTAGTTAACTTACTTGTTTGACATCCCGTGAAGATCTGGGCTAGAACTGAGCTTCAACAACCAATGCTTGGGTGAGTGAGTGAGTGAGTTGGTTTGTTGGCTTGTTGGTTAACTTACTTGTTTGACATCCCGTGGAGATCTGGGCTAGAACTGAGCTTCTGCAACCAATGCTTGTCGTAAGATGCGACTAACGGGATCGGGTGGTTAGTCTTGGTTAGTATATGTCATCGTATCAAACTTGCTCAGAGCGATGCCCGCGATGTCAGTCACTGAATTGTCTGGATCGTTGTAAAGAGCTTAATCGTTACACTTGCAATTATGAAAAATTCTTTGTATTTCAGATCCTGCTCACCTGCTTACCGTACGTGCAATCCTGCCTGAACCCTTTCATCTATGTCCTCATGTCAAAGTCGATCAGGAAGACAATCAAGACGTCGCTTCCTTTCTGCTTCCGCCGTTACTGCTTGTGCTACTGTTGTCGTTACAGAACATCCGGTTCACCGGTGAATGAACTGGTTTTAACCAACCACAGTGCAACGGGCCAAACCGGTCTGAAAACGTCGGTGGAGACATTTAGAAGCTATGGTGCTAATGAACCAACGGACCTCTAAAGCAGTGTACAGAACAGAGAACATATTATTTTATTCCTACACCCCACAACTGGACTTGGCTTACCTGTACACATACATTAAAAGAGTTCATTTCAATATGATTTTAAAGGGCGACTGTACACCATCGTACAAGGGTGAGATATAAGCAATGAGCCTCACCTAGAGGAATGTAGTACAAGTAAAATCTTTTCATCTGGACATTGCATGACATTACATGACGTGTGAAAGCGGAACATCGACAAAAGCTCGAGCGACTTGAGCAAGTTATTTCTGTGTGGCAATTTAGTAAAGTAAGCAGTGGTCTGTGACCTGTCGATAACAACAAAAGCGGTCCATGTAGATATTAGTACAGAATAGGGAAAGGTGCCCGATCATCTGCAACCTTTCACAGATGCCCAGCACAGTTTTGCGTGACAGCCTCGATAAAGAAGAACGTCCTGGAAGGCAATGCCTTCAATCCATCAGTGTGGATTACGACTTCAGCATCCACAACTGATCTTCCTACGTCAAGACTTCTTCTGTTTCCGAAGTTAAAAGAAAGTTCTATTCGATACCCATTCTAGAAGGACGATGACGTCGTAGCACCTGTCTAGAACATTTCGGACAGCAAAGAGAAGCCCCCTCCCACAGGGACAAACGTGTGTATCCTTTTGGAAGGGGATTAATTTGAAATGTCTCTACGTCAAAGATTTCTCTGTGTGTCTCTCTGTGGCTTAGAACTTATGAATCTATCTTTGAATGGTGTTCACCATCATTTCAGGTACGGACTCATCAATTTGTGCAGTATGTAAACCTGACCATTTCTCTGCGCCATGAGGATGATACTTGGTTGTTTGATCGTTCCTTATGAAACAATGAAAAGACACACAATGTGGGCTTTGAACAAGTCCGAAGCCAAGTCACCAAGTCATAAAATGTTGCCCAAATTGTTCACTCATTTTACTTCAGCTACGCTGCTACATTCACCCGTCATTATAAGAGCATACATTAATCAGGTACATCTATTTGGTATCAAATAGCATTGTCGTGTCTAAATGTGCCAATCCTGTGTATGTGGTTAC
Source organism: Haliotis rubra (assembly GCF_003918875.1). Taxonomy (NCBI): domain Eukaryota; kingdom Metazoa; phylum Mollusca; class Gastropoda; order Lepetellida; family Haliotidae; genus Haliotis; species Haliotis rubra. The sequence continues at coordinate 321,798 of NW_025765214.1, read as the reverse complement.
GGTAGACTGATACGGGTTGTGATTCATGCGGTCGTGTGCGTTGAAGCACAGGTATCGTTACACACTATGGATCCGAATGGTCTAAACTGACTCCTTCAGTGATTTACCATGGATTCTATATTAGCATGTCCTATTGTGTTTAGATACAATGTCATGTTGTTTGTTCAGTTCCCTACACTTGGCACTATGTATGTCTAAGTCAAGCTAGCCAGCCCTGTTCGGCAGCTAGAGGCTTCACAATGCAAAGGCCGTCAGCGAGTTGTGTTTTTCACTTGAAACATATATTGTTTTTGGTTTACAAAGTTACTGTACAAATCATGTGACTGTTACTATTTGTTTTCAAGGATGTAGAATTCCTGACAACAGGTCTAGGAGTTAAATTTGCTCCGATTCGACCTGTAGATATTTGTCCAATTGCTTTTTTCAAGATCCCATACCCGTGCTCGCAAAAGCCATTATGTCCATGAGCTTCAGAAGAATCTATGGCCAGTTACATTGTCACAGGTCACAATGGTATAACTGAAATACAGTACGTGTAAAATACTGTGAATGTAGTGCTGTCACGTTGAAATGTAGTTACAGTATCGTCGCTCTCATCGTCATCGAGCGAAACAACCAATTTGTTTTCTTTCTTCATATTGTACACAATGAACATGTTCGATATGTCCTGCCCGTGTCTGTTATCATTATGTTGAACCATATTTATGGAAAGACAAACTGTTCCCTGTGATGTATTTTCTTTTCTGAAAAGAACTTACGTGTAATAAAAGTCACTCCTTGAACTTTGCCCACTGTGTTTCATTAAACATAGGGTTGAAGAGACAGTACTTACCTCTTTTCTTCCGATCTGAATACTAATTATTCTAAAGAAATTAAATGGTTTTGATTTAGAAAAAGTACGGCCATGCAGACACCAGATCATGTTGCCGACCCTGTGTAGGTTCTAGTTTAATTGTTACAGTAGAATGCATAACACTGAAATAGAATTCCAGACACGTTGGAATGACTTAAAGATGTGTAAATTGTCATGGTAATTTAAAGTGGAAAGGGACCTGTGTTTGTCAAGCCCTAAAGCTATAGATGATAGATTTGGCTGCAAAGTCAAAGTCTTGTAACATTAGTAAATAGTATATGAGGCTTGTTCCCTGTAAATACCACCGACAAGCTGGATCATTAACGCCGTGGTTGTAGGGCTGCTTCTATTGAAAGTAAGGACATCGACAGATCACTTTCAGAGCAGTGTTATGCTATCAACTAAGTACATTTGTTATCCTTGTGACAACTGTAGAGTGCTATATTTTAGTCATTTGAATGATGTAAACGATATTGTCCCATCAAGGTCAACAACTGTCCGAAGTCTGACAGTATATATATCCTTGTTTATAAAATCGAAACGAGTTATTATTAATCATTAAAAAATGTTCTAAAACCAGAGTTTAGAATCTTCTAAGAATATTCTGAATACGTCCAGAGTATATGTGTTTATGAATCATCATCAAATGGGTGTTATACCATGTGTTCGGGAAGTGCTGAGCGAATCCTAACTACGGTTAGCAACTGTCACAAAAACATCCAGAAGCAAGTCAGTTTTCAGCTGAATATATTACAGGAACACATCAAAATAGAGAACTGCATCGGACATCATTTTGACAGATAAGGACAATGTCCTCCACATGTCCACCGTAAACAATTTACAGAATTTAGAGGTTTGAATGTTGTAAACTTGATCAAAGCATTTTGGGGAGAGACTCGATTCTCCATCTCCGAAATTTATGTAGAAAATGCTTGACGCTACCTCAAATGTAGTGCAATGCAGACACTAAAGGCATAAATGTTGGTGGCCGTTGACATGGTGTATCCATGTGGTGAATCGAACTGGGGTCTAGTCTTAATGAGCAAACGCTTTAACCACTAGGCCGCCCGACCGCCCCGAAGGTCAGAAGGGAAGAACCTATAACCGTTATAACGCCCACTTGATCCAATTGTACGCGTAAATGTATTCTCGCTTTATACTACAGACAACACAATATTTAAAAGCTGTCGATCGAGCAATGAGACTTGAATGATAATGACACTGAAAGAAGCCATAATGACCACCTGGTCCGATTATACGTCTGGAAACGTGTTCGCATAATGCGATCTGCACCGTATTCTTTATCTTACGACATGTCAGGCTTAATTCAGATACTACGCCTTTAATCCGTAGAGAGTACGAAGATGATAGTATTGTATCAAACCGACCTATTTAATCGACTCGTTCTTACCACATGAGCACTGAGGAACTATTATGTCCTCGAACCCTACTGAGGCCAGATGAGCGAGGGATCCACAAGTGTGTCACTACGAATGAAATGGGCTATTACCATCGTCTGGACATGTACTCGCAAATTTTCCAAAGTCTATTAAAGAACTATACACAAACAGCATGGTTACTGAAGACTAATCGTGTCCTGGAATCCGTGCGGAGGCCATAGGAACTTGGGATCGATGAAGGTGGGTCGTCGACCCTCGAGACACACTGGACGAGTTGTCCCACTGACCATGTCGCTGACACATACATTGCTGACACACTATTGGAAAAAATGGACAACCCTCTTTCCAATCTGTGTCTTCCACAATATTGCTTATTGCTGTGTTACTTTCTTCTAATCTTGTTACCATTATTTTTCAACCTTCAAGATTGAATAGTTTCACTCCTTTCACACACATCACATCCATTCTTTTACACTGTTATTGACGAAATTGTGAGTTGAAATAACGTATCATCAGGCTAGTTAAATAAGAATGTTATTTCTCAAGGAACCACAGCACGCTGCTGACTACGGGTTGAACAGTGCTATAGCTTACCCTATTCTATGTAAATTGGATATGTGAAACAATAGTATGGATGATACATTGAGTGTAGAGGCACCGGAGCTCTTCGTGCTGAGAGGGTAATATAAATACTAAAAATATTGTTTTGATATCATAGTGATGATATTGAAATTTAATCCTTGCATGTACAAATGTTCCGTAATAATTGATATATAATTTGTAATCCACCGTTCATAAACATGGTTGTAAACACTGTTTCGTTAAATCTTGAGTTTGATAACAGAAACTGATGATCAAACAGGTTTACAGGGACGTGCATCCAATCGATTCGATCTCTTACTTAAACATCAATAAAAGGACACACTCCGTTTCGCTGTCATAGAGTGGGAGCATGGCAAGACCAAATGAAATTGATTACACATTCAAAGATTAACGCACCGGTTGGCACAACAAGGAATTAATTGCCTTTGCACAATGACGAGAGTTCTCATTACTTCACATTACCGGAAATACTTTCTTAGTGCAAAACAATTTGGGTTGTTTTAGTTCATAACTGATGCTGCATATGACAGACAATCCATTATTTTAGTGGTTACCCCTGAAAGGTACACTGACGGAAATGAATACTGGAACATCCCATGTGTATTTAACTCAGATGCATGAACAGTTACAGGGGAATATTAATGGTTAAACAGCTTGAAGTGCTGAAGACCCGGGTTCAATTCCCCATGTGTGGCAATGTGATACACCCATTTCGGATGTATCTCCGGCGCGATATGGCTCCTATCCTGCTGAAATTCAGAATGCTCGCTATGTAGTGTCTTCAGGTGTTGAGGTGCAAGTGCATATATTGAACGCGAACAGACAGTTCCTAATGCTGTATTTGTATAAGGGTTTTTTGTGTTTTTATTATATAATCATTGTGTTGAAGGTGTTGCCTCATAAACCTTTTTATAAACATGAAAACTGCAGACTCCAACTATTTTAAAAGTCTGTGTTTAAAATTATTAAACTACATAATAGTATTAGATAGATCATCAACTCATTGTCTAGTTTGTTTACAGACCCCCCATCGCCTGAAGCTATTAATACTTATTTTGCAGACAACTTTTGTGAATGGAGAGTTCTACTGGTAATGCAGGACACCCTTTTTTGCAAACACCTGGTGTCATCACTGATTTCACTGAACCCTTTCATATAACTGTTACGACTATTTTTGTCCTTTACAAGCAAAAGGAATTATCTGTTTCTGAGGAGAGTCAAGACTGGGTATACTTTTGCACTGACGATATAATATTTCAAGGAATCAGTATCGCATAGTTGATAATGCAGAGTTCGCAGTGAAAGTGGTCATATCTTGCCAAATAGGCGGCAACTCTTACAAATACATGCAGAAACAAGTGAACTGGATTGGATTTTACTTTTGCACCAATGGTTCACATTTGGATCCAAGAGTGGCAGAACGATCTTTTAAAGTCATTTCCAAAGTGAAAATAGAAACATCGAACCGACAAATGCAAATGATATGATCAAATGCAAGTGTGAGCACATATTAAAGATAGTCAAGGTATATGCCATATTTGCAGTATGAATGAATATAAGCAGCTATCAACAGGAAATGGCACGGCTCAGTAATTACAAGGTATCTAAAGACTGCAAAGTATTTCAGGACATCCTACAGACAGGGTCACTTTAGGTGCAGACTAATCTGGTTCTAGTAATTTATAACATAGTCAATATTACCTCCATGGGAAGTACACGCTGAGCGCTTGCTTCTTGAAAAACAAATTCCGGATATAGGGGCACTGCATTTCTTCATTTGTTTCTATCACTCCAATGTCCAAATATCTACTTGTACTTAATGGTCAGTTTAATGCCGCAGCCAAAGGATTGTAAAAATGTCAAGGTGACCTTGCGGACAAGATAATAATAAGAAGGACACGTATATAGCGCTGAATTCCGCGCCTCAGGAACATGCTATAAGCGCATATAGCATTAAGGACGTTATTACCCCGCATAACCCAAGATGCTTGTGAGGCGCTAAAAGGTTAATAGTCATATGACTTATCCCACCGGGTACCCATTTTCTGCTGGATGAAGAGGGAAATTTTGAACAAACGCACTTGCCGGTGGTGAGACCACATATGTCATGTGTGCTTAGTTGGGGCCAGGACAGAAGTCCTATATTTGTAAACTGCTGCTGATGACACAGACAATGCTCAGAAATTGGTGTTTCCTTACAATATTACTTTTGTGCTTTGTGTATGATTAACCCTGATGATATTCTAGACAATCAAAAAAGAGATGCAAAAACTTTCCAAAGTCACAACAAATATCACAATGCTGCGACTCTGATCAAACATCTTTTGAGCATAAGTCGTATGATACTCATTGAATTCTTCAGGAAATGGTGTGTAAAATAGACAATTAAGGTAGAATTTTTGGAATATGTCGGGACATAAAAGGACAGTTGACTATTTGAAAAACTCCTACTCTCCCGTGGACAGCCTTTTCTCACTCAAAATCATTGTGGATAGCTACAAACCGATGAGGTTTCTCGCTTAACTCTATATTGCATCGCACATATTGCATTCTCAGCACATCACAGACGTCATTTTCTTTCATTTTAACAAAAAGCCAAGCACCTCTGAAGATGGATATATAGCTATATCTGTGGATACCACGTGTGTTGACTAACTAATGTCCCGTGGATTAAGGAATGAAGTTTTTCCTTCAGTTTGTCGTGTGGAATGGTAGGGTACAAATATGAACAATCAAGTGTTTTGACATCTTTCAAATTGCTTCTTTTGTGAAACATGCCTTGCAACTTTTCTTGCATGTCTTCCGAGGATTTGAAAATCCACATGTTATGAATGTCTACCTTGCACCTCACAAGAACACCAAGACATGCACTTGACACCTCTGAATATAATGAAATTTCTTCTCTTCTATTCCATAACACCAGGACTATCTATCTGAACTCTTGACTCCACATACTCCAGCACGTAAACTCCGATCAAGTGACCAAAAATTATTATGGTAATCTATTTGATGGCAGATATTTGATGGCAAATTTGCAGGACCTAGCAGTTTATCTCTCTTCGTTCAGTTTTTTATGGATTTTTGAAATCACCACGAATGGACAAGTCTTCAGCCCTCAGCGACAGTCATATGTTATAGTACTGATTCAATGCTTTGGGAATAACTCTTTCCAAGTTTACATTTTGGTGTTATATAACGATTTGTTTCTCTCCCACTTGACCCGTGAAGATCCAGGTTTGAATTGATCTTCAGCAGCCCGTGATGGTCGTAAGAGGCGACAAACAGGATCGGGTGGTCAGGCTCGCTGACTTGGTTGACACTCATCATATTTCAGTTGCGCAGATCGATGTTCATGCTGTTGATTACTGGATTGTATGGTCCGGACTCAATTATTTACAGACCGCCACCATAAAGCTGGAATATTGTTGAGTGTGGCTTTAAACAACAAACAAATCAAACCAACTCACCTGCACTATGCCTTTAATCATACGCACCATGTAAGTACATACCTTGTACATGCGTTACTCGAAACCTCTCATATCACATGTTCCCAACAAAGTACGTTCAACAAAATGAATAATACTACGTACTGTAGTCTCTTTCATTTGTTTCATTTATTGAAGGACAAGCACCCTGGTTAATCCAAGTATTTTTGTTGGCTTAGTTATGTTAATGATAATACATTCATAAGGAAGAGGACTTTTTATGGATTTCAACTTCTTTATTATGAGGAACACAACGTTTCGGAGTAGGTACGTACTCCTTCATCAGATGAATTACTGAGTGAGTGAGTTTTGTTTTACGCCGCTTTTAACAATATTCCCGCAATATCACGGCGGGGACACCAGATATGGGCTTCACACATTGTGCCTATGCGGGACATCGAACCCGGGTCTTCGGCGTGACGAACGAACGCTTTAACCACTAGGCTACCCCACCGCCTCTTCAGGTGAATGAATGCTAAATGCTACTCAAAGGCCCGATAATAACTTGAGCTTGACGCCTTCAGCATATCGGAAATGACAAGACCTCCGTGAAACGCAGGCATTGCACTGTATTTGTGTTTCTCTGGGTTTTAAAAGGAGCAGTTTCAAATTGTCCTCTTGAACCACTGCTGAGTGTTTTGCCCTCTCTACGCCATTGATCAAAGATTCCTTTACACTGAGAAAACTGATAAGAAGCGTCATTTCTGAGACTAGTTGTCCATATTTGGATCAGATTCATATTTCTCGAAATCTAACATGCGGGTAAATATGAGCATAATAACGGATACAACTTTTTTTATAAAAGTCGTTCAATATTTCCGAGGAATGACAACTTTAATCATCGTCAGATTAAACACTGAGACAAACATCGCCATGAAGCTGAACAAACTGATGGATCGGCGTTTACTATAAACTCCACACTATAAAGTAACCAAAACAAATATTTCGCTGATTATCTTATACTAATGACATTAAATGATGGACATTTACTATCGAATTGATGTCATAAAACACGATCCAACTCGCTAGCAAAATCAATCAATAATACACCATTCAAAAAAGTAGGAGATATCGATTTTGCGAACATACCTCTAGCCAACGCCAATGCATATCAGAAAAAGTAATATATATCCATACAGAAAGAAATATTTCCAAAGGAATTAAATAAATTGTCACATTTTCATCTGTTTCCTCCTTGGCTTCATCATCTGTATTTTATCAATCTTGTAAATCCAATATCCCCTACTTTTTTTAATGGTATATATAAATCTTAATATTCGCACAATGGATTTGACAACCTTGTGAGATAACGTGTAGGAGCGATACCATCCCTCATGTAAATTCATGTAAATGTTTGTGTCCATATGACCCAAAACACCAGTATATTACACAAGAGGGTAAGTACGTGTATCAACAACCCGCCTTCCTTTCAAATTACCAACATAGAGTTTAGCCCAGCCGGGAGTGAGAGACTCGGTTTTGCCATAACACATACAGATAATGTTTTGCCGCGACATGTATATTGATTTGCAAAGAAGTAGCGGCGGTGAAGCGTACATGTAAAAGCGTTTGCTTGTGATCCAGTCAGCCCGGATCGATTCCCAGAATGGGTCACCTCCCTACATGGCATTGATGGAATGCTGCTGGCAGTGGACCTACAACTTTGCTTGCCCACTCCTAACAACTACATGTCCTTTGATACCAATCACTTTAAACGAAACAGCCTATGGACGTAGACACCTATATTTTTTCATGTTACTCTCAGTCAAGAAACAGTATTATGTGTTCTAAGACATGAACGTTAGAACGTTGTTATTCAAACAAAACACCTTCAAGATATGGCTTAAAATACTACCGATTTTACTTTAATACTAACCCACACTTGACTCTTTTCTGAGTGAGAAAGTGATTGAGTGATAGAGTAAGTGAGTTTAGTTTTACGCGCGCACACAACAATATTCCAGATATATGGCGGCGGTCTGTAAATAATCGAGTCTGGACCAGACATACCAGTGATCAACAGCATGAGCATCGATCTACGCAATTGGGATACGATGACATGTGTCAACCAAGTCAGCGGGCCTGACCACCCGATCTCGTCAGTCGCCTGTTACGACAAGCATAAGTTGCTGAAGATCAATTCTAACCCAGATCTTCACGGGTACGGCGGAATGTAAATAATCGAGTCTGGAGCAGACGACTCTTTTCTGAGAGTACTTGTGCTGCCTTAAAGTTTTGGTGTCTTTCAATAATACTGGTATGGCCCAGCCTTTATGACAATTTGTTGTCAAACAGGTATAAGTTTCAATTGATCATATAATATCCAAACGAAAAGAAAACCACTTCATGTACCTCAATAAGTACTAGCATTGATGTGTTGACAGCATACCATTATCATAGCGGATACAGGGAGCAATACAGTTTGATTATCTATTTATGTTTTGGCTGAATGTACTGTTCATTCCAATTAACGTTTGACATTTCTGATCGTCACATGCCATTCAAAGTCGGCCAAATAACTGCTTTGTAGATAATGACTTTCCGGGAGCGTTTGACAGTAGGATACCCTTGAAGATTTACAATCCGATATATAGGTATCGATAAATCTAGCCTGGTGCTTAGCCGCTGTTGGTCATCGGGTTGAATCAGCCAACGCCGGGCATTTATAGAGACATCAAACTGTGAACAGATATACCCGCAGACGGAGTAATCAAGAAAATGCCATGAGTCACTTTCGTGACCTCGAAGACAAAATAGTTAGAATTGTCTTGTACATTGAGAGAATCACCCAGGGTGACATTGTATATTTTGTACTCAAGTGGGTACAAGTGATATCTTAAGAGTCAAGCCCCCGAAAATATTTACAATACATATATCACGAATCAAAAACAGAAACTGTGAAAAGATTAATGAGCTATAAATCGTGAACACATCGGTGACGTTTGCGGATTAATTACACAACGAAAATTGTTTCATTGTTATCATGGTTCTCTGGTATTTTTCATTTCTAGTCAAACCTAAAAGACAAGCTGGAAAGAAGATATTGAATATAGATATAAATCGTCAGTGCAATTTTTTACCCAGTCTTGATAATCCCAAGAAACAAAGTCTGTTTAATGTAAAGGATTTTGTCGTAATAACTGTGAAAATTCAGTTATGACAGCAGGTGTTCTCGACAAGGGTAAGTAAGCATGTCCTGCCCTACCGTAGCTCTCACCATTCACAAAATGTACCTACAAATTGAAATATGTTCAGCCTGAACAGTAGGGCTGCGCAATATAACCGGTTTACCGGTATATACCGGTTCAGACATGAAAACGATACGTATTGCGATACGCTGATTGAAAACCGGTATTTTGACATGCATTCGAAAAGACTTCGTAACACTCGGAAATCTTCGGATATTTCCGTTTTATAAATTGTTCCTTTCCTTTTTTCAATTTTTGCCAAATATTATTTACATTTTTATTTTGTCATGATTAAAAGTTTTTATTAAAGCTAAATCAAGCATGGTGATTTTTGTGTGTTTTTGCTTTATAAATCAAGCATTAACTCGATTATAAGTAGTTTTTTGTTAAAAAAGAACTTCTTGCAATATATTGCAATTCATATCGCAATATATGCTTTCGCATCGCAATATATTGCAATATGAAAATTCTCTGCAATACCCAGCCCTACTGAACAGTAGCAGTAGTGAGTGAGTGAGTATGGTTTTACCCCGCTTTTAGCATTATTCCAGCATCATAACGGCGGGCAATGGGCTTCACACATTTTACCCATGTGGGGAATCGAACCCGGGTTCGTGACGAGCTAACGCTTTAGCCACAAGGCTAGCCCACCGTCCCTCATAGCAGTATTCCTACCATGCGACGGCGACTTGTTAACAAACCTGACAAATGATCGAGGAACTGAAAAAATCCTGTTAGATAATTTGGAATTGTGACTGATGTGTAGAACTACATGGATTCACATGCTAATAAGTACAGAAAAACGTTTGTAATAGGTTTGTTTAAAAACACATTGAAAAACAAAAACAATGATTGCAAACCTGAGCCTTTATAAATAAATGATTTGGAGTGACTATTGTCTTTGCTCCAAATTTAAAATTGATCCGATCAAAGGCGGTCAAATATTATCAAGTAATTATAATTAGTTTTATGCTAGTGTTTCTTTAATGTCACTTTCCGCAAAGTCTTACTAGTTATGACAAAATGACTGATGTGAATAGTTGGTAAGGCTGCTGCAATGAACTATTGTCTCAATTTCTGTGGTTGTATGATATTTAAGCTGTTCCAAACCCATACCCGGTATAATGAACTACAATGTTATGTTAACAGGTCGTCTACACTGTGTAGACCCATCATTCTCTTCAAGAACGAACACACGTACTTAATGTGGAACCGCTTCTCCTGATTCAGACTTTTCAATTCATATACTACCGACATCAGACATATAAATCATGACCAGATATTGGTGCACAGACAGATAAAACTGTCGTCGTCCCACGAGTCGGCATAAATCAAAACAAGAGTTTCAGATACAAACCATAAGTTGCAGTTGTCGTAATCCTGATACTCTTCTCTGCCGAGTTCAGCTTTATGTTGCCTTTGGGTAAAACCACTGGACCAGGATATTGGCTGGGACTATTAACACACTCGAGAGACAGCAAGGTCCATCACTATTGTCATTAGTTTCAGATTTATTACTTCCGTCGCACGTATCGACCATCAGCAACGTAAAGGTTCTGTTGGACGGTAGAGTTTAGGTGAATTATGCCTTAACATATCTAACAACTCCAATGTATGTATAACGTTGAGGAGGATGAAGATGCCATGTTCCTTTACAATTAGTAGTTTATGAATGTTTAAGAGTATAGAATCCACATGGAAAACGTTATACATGTACTTGTGTATCGTATATGCTGTCGTTCTTATTTCAGGGGGCGTTGGTGTAGCCTGATGGTTAAAACGTTCGCGCGTCAAGCGGTAGACCCGAGTTCGATTCCCAAAATGGGTACAATGTGTGAAGCCAATTTGTGGTGTTCCCCGCCGTAATACTGCTGAAATATTGCTAAAAGCGGCGTAAAACTAAACTCAACTCACTCACTCTTATTCCAGACTGTGTTTACCTCCATGTTTTAATGACAAATTACCAGCCTCTTGACAATTCGATAATAATATGATGATAAAAACTCATGCATATCTTCAAGTTAACCAAGAATGGAACTCATTTGGAGTTATGGACTGATATTGCCATAGTCACGTTCTTTGGGTTTCGATAATTATAAATTATTTCTTTTGCATTATATGTTTTATACATATAGATAGTATTGATTGGGATGAAACGTCTTCTAGCTGTATTTTGGACACATGATAAGTACAATGTCTTCCAAATTCCAAGACATCAATTTCACGCGGTATAATGACTTCTACGTACATTTATCGTCAGAAAGGAGTTGAATATTTGAAAAGAACATGAACGCACAGAAATATAGTGTTCTTTACGCTAAATAGTTCATACAACCATCATGTTAAACATGTGTTACTTTATTCTGAAAGTCACTTAATTGGTTGCCAGTTAATTCAAACTTACGGTTGATTAGGTGGAAGCGACAAATCCTATGCATGATCGAATGAAAATTTGATCCTCATATTTATGGGTGGGTGAGTGTGTGAGATGTGTTTAACATCGGTTTCTGCAGTATCCCAGTTATATCGCGATGAGTCAGCTTTATACGGGAGCAAAGCCCAAAATGTTGCATGTTCGATATGTTTATAACTTTGGAGAAACCCAAGCACTGGTAATTTCAGCTACTAGGGAATCGAACCAACATTAGATTCTCAAGCTGTACGCCGTCCGGTATTCCGATAATACGCAAATGAGATCCACGACAATTTTAACAAACACGTTTCATCGATGCACTCTTTAGTTGCTAAATAGAGCTATTGCTTACATTCCCAAAATGTTCAGATGTGTGTTTCCCGAGTTCAGTTTTTCCAGTAACATGGTGTTTTTGTCGCATTGCACGTATCACGTATATCAGGAACACGAAACGGAGATCATTTAGATATCACTGAGACATCTCTGAGTACTCCACCCGTCAACATTTCCTGACAGAAATGTGTAAGTGATTCCCCTTATTGCAGGATTATGTAAACGGAATGACAAGTTAATGACATTCAAATCTTCATGAGAATTATACCATGTGACTGTACCTACGTGAAATATATCTAGGAATTGACGTCAGAGTTTTGTTCTGTTCAAGGATTGGTAAAAATGTCAGATACTCTCTTGTTATCTGTGACCTTTTAGTTGATAAAGAAACTTGTAAAATAATATAACTAAACGTGAAACGACAGGAGACCTTTTCTGAACATAAATCGTTCCATCATATGGCGAGACTAGGTAATAATTATTAACAGATTACGCAATTCTGTCAGCTTTCAAGATGTCCTCAATCTGGACACCAACACTAATGTCATTGACTTTGGTTATATCATCGCCATTCCAATACATTCCTTCTGGATCCATGATATTGTGGATATATTATGTGATGACAGATAATGCAAGAGCTCCCTTCGTTTTCAAAATTATAATTAAGTATGCAACTGGGGCGAAGAGAAAGTATGCGAAATGCAAAGTGTTAGCTCCGGAACAGTGATGTATCAAAGAGCATTACTCTCTTAACCACAAAAATATATATAAAACTTCAAAACCTCTGTACATAATAGATGACCTGTCGGAAACTAATCAATATACTTTCCTATATCTGACAATATCAATGTTTTGACATTTCTCGTGAATCTTGCCTATTTCGAAGAATGTCTATGTGTCTCTCTTGTCATTACCGAAATGGTTTTCTCGCTTCTACTTTTGCAAACACTACTATTTCTTGCAGATCGGTGTTAGCACCCTAAAGTGATTTATGATCACACAGCTCAGCCAGCGTTTTAAAGAATAAATACATCTGGATGTTTGAAGGGCATTTCTATTTGTATGACAGAACAGAAAAAACATATGTCATGTCGTTTCGTCGGCAGCGTCGTTAAAAATGTTTTATTCATGTTTTTTTAGTTAGAAGTCACAAACGCTTCGGGGAAGGAGATGGCATGTTGTAAATGTTTAGCTCAACTTTTATCACGGCATCAACACTGCATGTCTAAAGAAATGAAATAAGCAAACTTCTATAAAATCCATTCTCCCCAGTATGCGCAATGCAAAGAGAAAAAGGTAATAACTAATTTGTTACTGACACTCAAATTCTGTCGTTTTAGGTAACACTTTACAGTTGAAATTCTCGTCAATTAACACAGTTTATCTTTAATCATCAATTCAGGGGCAAAAACAAATGCAGCCAAGAATAATATGTACTCCTGCACCACCATTTGGGCATAAACCCGTATAACAGCTGGCAACACACCTCGCGAGCGCCACCTGCATAACGACTGTGACGAAACCCAAGTGCTGCATCTTTTTATCGAACAAATTGCAGTTATTCACTGAAACCGAACGAACAAGGTGTGCAGAAAACTACCCCATGAGAATGGAGCATAAAACACGCGAAGACCTGTCCTTTACTCTTTACTATCCGGACGCCTCCCATATCACCGCAGAGCAGAGAGATATAAAGAATGGGATATTGCAGAGGGGTATAACACAGGAGTATGTTGCTCGAATTATGGGAAATGCACCGACATTCTGGCCGAACAGCAGACATACTTAAGACCCAAAAGCCAAGGGGCATAACCCAGCATGGGGATTTCCGGGTGCTTCTCTAAGTTTTTAAACAAATGAAATAGATATGGTTTATTCCTGGATACCTATGCAAACTATGCCATGTGGGCATGTTCTAAGGCATGTCGGGTGAAGGGAAAAAGAGAAATTAAAAGATTTATAATGCAGTTTGATCACTTCATCTGTAAACGATCCTGTAAATATCAAGTCACTTGTGAACATCAACTGAACTCGAAGTGTTAATTGGGGATGGAAAGATTTAAAATATGGAATGCTTCACGAAATTGCGTGTCATCCTTGCGCAGGGGCCATGTTAATCCTTTCTGTATCATTCCAAATTTCTCACTGTAGTGTCATCCGCCACAAACAGCCTTGGTCATCCAGTCAGCAGGAGGACATTGTCCAAACGACTTGCCCTCAAAGCCTATCGACCGTTGAAGGACATGACGTTGACGCTTGGACATCAACATAGACGACGTAGATCACGTTGTTGCATTCTGGAGGTGGGAATGGCTGTGTGATGGTTGGGAGGCATTTGCGGAGACAGGAAGACCGATCTAATTGTTATTGATTGAAATCTCACTTTTGTCGCATGTATTGATGTATTGTGTTCTTGATGTATTGTGGGCAGGTTCTACGGCCATTCATCCAACAGAACCAACGCACATTGTTTCAACACGACAATGCCACCCCCTAGTGTCAAAGGACCTGTTTAAACGACACCAAGATTGCCGGCAAGAACTCCTAACATGACGCACCTCCGGGATGTCGAGTTCGACAACTTCAACAGCCCCCGTTGACCTGGAATGCGTTGGGATGCTCTATTGAAGGAGTGGCGTCTGATTAGTGGTCACCTTGTCAGAAGACTTGTGCAGTCCGTTCGACGTCGTGTTAGGCAAGCATCGACGATCGAGGTGGGCACTACTGTTCTGACGCGTCCGTGTTTTGGCTTGTCATGTACTTGTGTGCACGAATACTGGGCTGTCAGTTCCCATGTCACGTGTCTACAGAACTGTAAATGCAAGCCTGTTGAAAGATTTTCTTTAATATAAGTGTTTACGCAGTGGAATTACTAAAATAATTTGTGAACGTGAAAAAACGTGCTTAACTAAATGGTAAATAAACAACGTTCTTGCCACTCCGACCACCAAACTAAATATGATACTTTTTCTAAACTACATGATATCTGATAAGATACACAACTATAATTCTAAATTGTTTAGTATCTATACTATGCCCGAATATGGCAAACTATTTGTGTAATCTAACGACCAGTGTCTCACTGATCAAAATTGTCGACCATCCACTTAGCCGTCAGAAACTTATGTGCTCGACCCTGCACATGCAGAAAGTGACTGCACGAGGCGTTACGGTTGCGTTTTGATGCAACGTTCATGGTTCTTGTAAAGATGTGTTTTGGCTATGTTTTTTTCACCTATCAGATATAAAAAACCAAAGAAACTAACTTTCTCTCCAGAACAATAAGAAAACTAAAATAAGCTATTGTTTGTGTTGTTTGCGAGCTGAAAAATGCATGTTGGCGGGGGATTTCGCCACACAATTTATAATTTTAAAAAAGGTTCATATGACGAGAGGTGGAGTGGGATTAAACGCCTTCCAGTTCAAGATTATTGCACTTTGTACTGCGACATGCGTACAGGCTTGGTTTAACGAGGACACTAAACCTAGAAATAGTATACCGACCAGTCGTTTGGTAGTCCAAAACAGAAATATAGAATTGCTTTAAATTTCTGTAGAAAGGCTGCAGGGGCCACCTTATGTTTTCATAAAATCAGTAAAAGTCTTAATGGTCGTTCAAACAATTACAATATAATTTAAATTATGTTAACTCTTGGTTATATTAAATATGATACTGCACTTAGTGTTGTTAAATACCAATCGAGTGATAAGCTGGACAAGGAACAAGGACTAAGTTGCATCTGATAACCATCATAAGCGGGTTTCTAAGAGCTGTATTTATGTATTTTATCCTTGTCCTTCATATGCGCATCTGTTTCTTTAAAGTTGCAGATCCCCTTCGAAATAGACAATGTGTACGAGGTGAGCTACAGAGCCCTTGACTTCCAAGTGCAGTTTCTCCAAAGCACAGTTACATTTTTGTTCGAGTAACAGCGCTCGATATGATATGCGTGAACTATTATTTGAAGCTATAATCCAAATCAGTTTCCTACGGGCAGTGACCGTTTGACTGTGAACGTACATGCCACGTTAACGCTATACGTTCATTGTTCGTACTTCGTCTGTATCATAGTTATAATTTCAGATCAATAGTTACAGCTCCAATAGCTCTGGTAATTCCCCCAGAAGGAAACTTTCTTTCATACTGCAACAGTTCTTAACGGTCTGATCCTCTATACAACCTAGTGCGCCAGGGTCGCTTATTGAACATTTAAGTAAATCAGATTCAAGAGATGAAACTTGCATTTTTTTTTTCTAATATGCAGTGCAGGTGGAAACTGATCTCAGATCCGACATTGGTGCGTTTTTATGTGGTGCAGTAATGTGACTCATATTACGTAATGCATTGCAAGTTTTCAAACATGCTGCTGCTGGCAGTACCAATGCCAAATGGTGAAAAAAGGCATTCACCAGTTTGAAACATGGTGACATTGACCTAAACCAGTGTGATCAATCATCAGATAAAACTTAAAAATAAGGCTACATCAATCAGAAAAAAATAGTGAGACAAGATTAACCTGGAAGATTAAAGATTAAACCTGATCAATAATGATGATTTTGGTTTTTATAATTAGTTTGGTGATGCTATATTAGAATATAAAGTATAAAATGAAATCATATCAGTCTTAAATGCAATGTGCCGGTTCAAAGAGGTTGTTTTCACAGTTGGAATTGAAATGTGTCAGAAGAAGACAAATACTTTTTTCTCTTTCATTTGATGATGAAGCGAAGGTTGACAAAGACGATGTTCATTACAGTATTATATAAATAAATACCACATTACACTTGCCTAAAGACTGCACCTTCGCACATTGTATGTAGTATTTCTACCCACCTGAGGTAAATGTTAATGAAAACATGCACTATCGATAAATCACTGACGATTAGCACCTCTTCTGGCGACCTTCATCTTTTTGTCAAGCAGTAATGTGGCTTTAAAGCAAATTAGGGCAGCAAAACCCTTTCCATAGAAACCAGACAACGTCGTCGAAGAACCGAGTTCGATTCGCCATATGGGTACAGTGTGTGAAGCTCATTTCTGATCTCCCCAGCTGTGATGTTGCTGGAATATTGCTAAAAGCGGCGTAAAACTATATTACTCATTCACTCAGTCACTCACACAGAGCATTGAGCGATTAATGTCATCTAATTGTGATGACACGTGATGTTCGGGACACACGTGATTTAAAGGTTCGTTTGGCATCTGCTCAGAACACCTTCATAACTTGTTCTTACATTATAAGTCACACAACAACCCGTTGTTTATTTGCATTACACCCTTAAGTTCACCTTGAAGTATCTATATACATAACATTAATATTTTTAGGATAAAAGTCTAAGGGAATCACCAATGCACATTGAAATGTTGCTACATGGACGTTTCCTGTTTCCCCAGATCAGATCAATTTGCAACAATGAATGTGTCTGTAAAGCTTTCAACAAGGCTTGCTGTAGCCCTGTGGAGGACATTTTCTAAATTTGGTGCATCAGTGAATAGCTCTCCTCTACACTCGTACGATACGTTCCCGTGTTGTTGTTTGGGTTTTTTATCTTTCTGTGTTTTTAATGTTTTGTTGTTTTGTTAGGGTTTTTGTTTGCAGTTTTGTTACTTGGGCTCCTCTTTCCTTCATTTTTTTTCATTATTGTCTTCGTTTTTCATCCCTATCGACCCGACAATCCAGTGATCAACAGCATGAGCATCGATATGCGCAATTGGGAACCGATGACATGTGTCAACCAAGTCAGCGAGCCTGACCACCTTATCCCGTTAGTCGCCTCTTACGACAAGCATGGGTTACTGAAGATCAATATTCTAACCAGGACTTTCACGGGTGTCTGTCATGGTAGGAGAAGGAGGGTGTGGGTCGGGATCCAGGTATATAACCGAAACTGATTTGTGTTTACATCAAATACATGCTCTTGATGCTCTTGGTCTCGTGGACATTTCCTCCAGGTATCTTGAAAGACGTTTGCTGCTTGTGTCTATATTTATTGCTTTTCGTCGTTGTGTGTGACATCAGATTTTAGTTAGATACATATAATGTATACTTAGAATACCATTCGCCTGCTCGTGTTTCTTTTGGGTTCCATGTAAACCAGACAGGCCATATTCGCAACTCTGTTCTATTTCCTGTTCTAAGAATAGCATTGGAAACCCGCCAGAGAGAAACCTTTTCTTCATCTAATCACAGTGGTAGTCTTGAGTGGCAACCTGTGACTCTGTGATTCTGTAATTGGAAATTCTTACTTCCTTCACTTACGGGCCTGACGGATGCTTCGTTTCACGCTACTCGAAGGTATTACGATATCGAGCATTTGACAGACTCGTGTCCAAGCAACTAGTCCTTTTCTGTCACAAGTATGGCCAAAACTGTGTTACATGTGTCATAATTAAAAAATACTGTCTTTGGGTTTCTCCCGGGGCACATATATACGATGTCAACTTCTTATTTCAATTCTTTAATAATTATGTACTTCACACAGGCTTTCATATACTGACTATAAACCTATTCAAAAGCATAAAATGATCGCCCTTGGAGCGATTAGTCAATGTTTCAATCTCTACACTGGTTAGAATTGGTCCTCAGCAACCGATATTTGTCGTATGAGGCGACTGACGGCATCGGGTGGTCAAACTCGTAGACTTGGTTGATGCATCTTATCCCATGATTGATGCTCATGACGTCAATCACTGGATTGTCTGGTTTAGACTTGATTATTTACAGACCGCCGTTATATACTGGGAGGACTGTTGAGTGTGGAGTTAAACAACAAACACATATACAATCTCGAACAACTCTTTGCAGTCGTGAATGAGTATAGATTCAAGATACCTAACAGCAACAGTGCACCAACTCGACTGGGGACAGCAGTCCATTCCATTGGCATCCTTCTGGCCGCCATACACTGGATGCGGCCCAAGAATTAACCCGACTGTCTTCCCAGCCTGCAAACGTCTACCTGATAGACTCTCTCGCTCCAAAAATATATTGCTAAAATGATGCTGCAAAAACATGATTTTATAATACATGCAATAGATCTTCCAAACATGTTCACATAAAGCATCACAAAGAATCTCCAATTCATGTGCAATCAGTACGTGAAAATTATACAATAAACATTTGAACCTTCAAATGATTATGCAAAATTTCACAAGACCCTTTCCGCCGCATATCCAGAAATATCTACAAAAGCAGAGTCGATCGTTCGACTGTATCATGAACATATCATTATTTATAACTCACCCATTGAAGATATCACTGTTTAATAATTTTACAATGTTATTACATATTGTGTAATAACATCGCGTGATGCCGTGCGTATGACGTCAAAGTGGTTTACAGTTATGACGTCACGATGCTAATACGTCTGTCACAATGGTATTAGACCTTGCTTGACTCGTGGAAAGCTGAGAAAGAAGTACTTCGCTCGATATTATTTTGCTAATGTTGGGTGAGTAATAAATAAAATACTAAACTATGTCCCGTGTAATACCATAGTTATGAAACTCGTGAATGGTATTGGTATCTAACTCGCATTCGGTCGTTAGATACCAAACCATTCACGAGTTTCATAACTATGGTATTACACGGGACATCGTTTAGTATTCTCTATTTATTACCTACGAGGGCGAACATATCGGAGTTGATATTTTTCATACGATGCCCTAGGGCAAAATATCACTTTGTCATGGTGACGTGACGTCATGAACAAGACTATTTCTTCTGTGACGTTGCGTTCTACATGCGGCGACCGCGGGTAACCAGCCTGTGTTTGAAAGTAGATTTGGGTTTATTTTCCTCAATTTGACGACTTCGGTAATAAACAGAATATTATAATCGTGCCCATATCATACTCTGTATACGACACTCGTGCCTAAATATCGCACTCGTGTCGTAAACATAGTATGACATGGGCACTCATATATCCTCTATGAATGACTGTTAGATAGGGGTCACTATAGACGTTCTTGCAAATGCGCTTATCCTGCTAACTGGCAGGTCAAATGTTAATTAATTTATGTGTTCATATGTTTAATGAATGTGTTTAATAAATACATGAATGCATGTCTTTAATGCATTAGTTTATCTTTTTTAACACTAAATAGCCCTGACGAAGGGTGAGACAGTGTCACCGTAAGTATCCGTAACAAACATAAATAAACGAACGGGCATGGGGAACGTATGGTACAAATGAAGATAAGAATTACATCAGCATCATTACAGACAGACAGTATTTATTCAGTACATAGACCCTCGCCCATAATGCAATCAGATTGACACTGTGATAAGTTGGTCCGCAAAACAACTTTGCAGCTCTACATCCTGGAGGTTATCAATTTCTGTACATGATATACGTAAAGGCCAACATTGCATATAACAGCATCATTTTTGTTTTGCAAAAGATTTACAAAAGAGTAATGAGTACGTGGTTCTTTAGTAAACTTATCATAAGCATTACAAATAAATAGTACATGGTATTCATTTTCTATATAATGCTGACCTCTGGTTTTACGCAAAGGGCATAGTCTTTCGCACCATTACAATATTCATGTTGCGTTCTCTAGGTGACCATCACCTTTTTGCAAATAGCTGATATCATTACAAAAAGTCATATTTAATGCATAGATGTCTCTAACGGATTGTGAGTCTTGGCATCCACAAGTGGTATAGTTTACATCATGAGCTACAAATGTAACGTCCTGCAAAAGGTTCTTGGATGAAATGATGCTCATATTGGAAAATGAAACTTGATCCTTGTGCTCCTTGATACTTGAAGTATCATGGGCCATTTTGAGATTAGATTCATTAGTTTACAGTTTTCAAATTCAGGAACGCGTGTTTTTTTCGGCTTTTGTGGAGTCCAAATACTTTCATTCTGTAAACAATAAAAGTATTATTCATGTGAATACTTATTCTCATGAAACAAACGTATAAATGAAATCAACAGAAGCATGAACTCATTAGAATCCTGTCAGCACCCTGATAAACACCATGTCCCGACGGTGCCAGGCAGCTGTCTTGGCTCACAAGGGAGCGGGATCATGCATTTTTCATTCAACCACATACTTATGATATAAACCCGTTCGGTATATATGTATATGTTGGATACATTCTATATAAATCTGAAAATCATAGTGAAGAATCATGGGGTTCCTCTCTTTTTCAAAGCTTTCGAAGTTTTTTTCAGCAAATGTAGGGATAAATCAAAAGAAAATGTAGAAATGGACCGGACAGTATCACAGTTCATTTCACATACTGTTTTTGAAACGAAGGCCTACATGTGTGTGAGACAGAACATGTATCATTACTTGAATACTTTCAGACTCGATTATTTAAAGACACATATAGCTGGAATATAGCTGTGTGCGGCTTTAAACAAACTTCATAATCTGATACTGGGCGGCGGGCTAACCTTGTGGTTAAATATTTCAAGCCAAAATACTGGGTTCCTTTGTAAACATAAGCACAGTGTGTTTAAACCCATTTCTGATGTGTTGGGGTACGGCTTGAATGTTAACAAAAGAAATATTACTCTATATCATGTACAAATTCTAATATATAAAATATAATCTATGGTCATATTCATCTGCATCTCGTTTCATAATCACGAGACGATTTATAACATCACGTGGTTCATTCATGTGATATCTGGCGTTTAATGTTTACACCACTGCAATACAATAGTTATATACCAGATCAATAGCACATAACGCTTGACTGGCCTAAAAGTGATCCTTTCAACGCCTGGTATAGCTAAATGCAGTTCCAGGAATCTAACAATGCACTGTAATCATAATATCAATTCCATGAAGGAAATTAACTTTTTCACGCCGAAGCCCAGACACAATAACCCGTACGACATGTCACGATTGTTGATTTCCAAAGTAGAAAAGGGAAAGTGGATATGACAGTGACAGAAACTCAAATGCCAAAGGTACCAAAAACGCTTCGTTAATACTGACTACACGAAGATAAATGTGTTTACCACATCCAAGGCACCACAGGCTAATTTTGATTGGACAGATTTAGAGAGCAATGATGGCCATTTCCTATGAAGTAAGCGTGCGATCGAATAACATGTTACCGTAGCATAAAATACATGACCTAATGCAGGATAGAAATGAATCCAATCGTTTTGGCTTTAACGTTTGTTTTACCTCCATAATTTTATTGAAACGTCTGGTAAAACATGTATAAAATAATTGTGCTTCCTTCATATAAAGAGACATGAAGTTGACGTTACTGAAAATAACAACATATTTTGGGTTTGATCACTGTTTTGTTATGACATTTTTTTTTAGCTTTTTAACCTGTTAGTGTTGAACTCATTACCCGATTTGGAGATGTTAAAGAACCACTAAACTTTGTATTTTGTTACTCTTTTAACCATTACATATGAAAGATTTGTGGTTAGTCTTATGCGGAACACCAAATTTATTCTTTAAAAACTTGTGGTTAATTAATACCGAGCGATTAAAAGTGGCCAAAAAAGTCGCCTGCTTCCCTCTCGCCCGCCAACGAAACCCCAGACAGGTTACGTAACTCTGTCGCCAGAGCACTGCAGTGACGTCATATGAGGAACGATTTTCAGTTAGTTGTATAGAAAATGTGTAGCACCCTCATCATTTTGATGATTTCTCGACATCAACGAAGACATGCCGAATCGTTGCTTTGTCGTCAATTGCTCCTAGGGGTCGGGCGATGGTGTCCCCATGCACAGATTTCCACAGGACCCCGCAGTTCGTGCTAAATGGGTTATGTTTGTGAGTGCGAAGCGAGCGTTGTGGAAGCCTGAAACGATATCTTACTTGTGTTCAGATCGCTTCACGGAAGTTAAAGAATCAAAACTACTTACTAGTTGTAATAAAATATGCATATGATTGATGACCATAAAGATTTTCCATGACACAACTTGTAACATAACGATTTCTTCCTCGGAAGCGAGGTTGTGGTCGAAGTAACAATAATATTGTAAGTAGTATTATATTGACACCCACCTCGCTGCCAGGAGAGAAATTGTTATGTTATACGTTATGTCATGCAAAATCATATTATTATCAATAAAATACATATTTACTACCAGTAGAAAGTAGTTTTGATTTTAACTCGGTGAAAACAAACCTAAATAGCATTTATCCTCAGACTGGCGGATGTTCCCGACAGGGCGCCGCCATTTTTAAAAATAAAAACATCTGTTAGAATTAATGAGATTATAGTTTGTTTTCATCAAGTTAGAAAATCAAGACTACTTTCTACTCGTAGTTAAATATGTATTGGAATCATAACCAAACGGATTTTGCATGACACAACTTATAACATAACGATTTCTTCCACGGAAGCGAGGTGGGGGTCGAAGTCACAATACTGCGCGATAAATTTCTTGCTACATTCCCATGGTTAATGTCCACTCACCAGTATGTAGATACTAGTCAATGTGCGTCTTTATATTTTGTCTTATAATCCTAATTAAATACTTGTATGCATTTTGAAACTAAATAAAAAGCAGACGATCTGCTGAATACTTATAGTGAATTTATAACAGAACTGTAATATTTAGACATTATATAGTTTGCCAATGTGAATCATAATTCGCACACACCCCCTAGTGCATGTTGTCTGTCTCATTACACTTCACGGCGAAAACAATGATTCTGTTGATATGCTACGACAAATGAATAAAAACAAAATGCAAATATTAAAATTAAAACAGATTAAAGTTATAGGAACAATATCAGGCCATTACCTTGTTCGAGGAATGTATCCATCAATATCCACAAATCTGTTCCAAATGATGTGTCTTTTAACAGTTTAATATACGAAAAAGTGATCAATCTTTTCAGGTATTGGTGTATAGTCTCATTGGTCACCCAAGATAGCACACCTGGCAACTAATTGCATAATGTCCGCCTTTCTTTAAAAACAGTAATTTAGTTAGCCAATAATGGGCAATCAATCAATGTATTGCCGGTTAATCCTTTGAAAGAAGGACGTTGTTTTTACGCAGACACAGACACGACAGAGTGTATTCAGTATAGATTAGTAAATCTACATACATAAACACTACCTTTTGACAATTCCGCTGTGTAAGATAAAAGTAATTAATTAATCAGCGTGTTATCGGTTAATCCTTTGATCGATGTTTATAATGTTGAATATTTACTCCAGACACAGGAAATGCCAAATGGGAACCTTTGTCGGGTAATCTAAGTGTGTTACCACTAATTATACCTGTTATAAATTCATTAACTGACCATCAAGTGAATGATGACAAATAACATATGTAGGTATATACCACCTAACACGGGTTACAACAAGGGAGTATTAATTGCTGTATTGCATGTGAAAACTTATGGGCCGACACTGTTTTGAGAATACAAACAGATTTTTACATGACATGATTAAATATCGAGGTCAAAAAACACAGAAATGGGATCAATTTGAATCAGTCATTATACAAATAGGGCCTAACGACACCAATCGATTTTGACAGAATCGTCTATGAAAACAAGTTGTAACTCGGAAACTAGGCAAAGCAGGAGACAAAATTAAATGACAGTAGATTGTGAGAACATATAGCTTTCATTTTCCACAACAATTGTCACGATTTCAGGTTTATACAAGCCTGTAAACAAGATAATTTAACCCCTAAAATGTAGATGAATTCTGCATCGGCCCTCAAAGCTATTCTCATATGACGTCACAGATGCGCGCCGCTCTGATTGGTTGAAATTTCGTTCGCGGGTGAGAATTGTGCACTGTTGTCAAAAAGGTCGATTTAAGTCAATTAAAGGTCGAAATGAGTAGTTTTAATGACGGGGTTTCATTTATAACGATGCCAGTTAGTGATTTATGTATTTTTAACCCCTAGGGTTTATGTGACCTTTAATAGTTTCTCTTGAGACCGATGCCCATTTCATGTGTCCAGATTCTTAGTCTTCACACAAAACTCGCAAAGATTGTAGTCATTTTTCGATTAAACCAGAATTCTAAACACATTAGAGTCAAATGTACAGTATGTGTCAAATGACTAATCATGATTTTTACAAAGATTTCAAATGTGCCATGCGACACTTGCTCAAACCCGCCGTGATGTTGCTGGAATACCACTAAAACTCACTCACTGACTTGCTCAAAGTTGAGGGGCCATGCATGGTTGCGACATTCCTCGCCCCATCAAACGTTTAAAAAGTGTCTCATGAAAGATATGTAGAAGCCATTTTCAAATCTGACACATTAGACTTATGTCCGATGCAATTATCTAATTTGATTCGTACCATTCGTTTCGTGCTTTTTGTATTTTGGTTCAGGTGAACACTTGATTTTGTAATGGACGTCACTGTTGGGGAACAGGATATGCTCATCTGTTTGTGAACACTTTAAGTGAGTGAGTGACTTTTACGCCGCGTTGAGCAATATTCCAGCACCATCACGGCAGGGGACACCAGAAATGGGCTTCACACATTGTATCCATATGGGAAATCGAACCTGAGTCTTCGGCGTGACGAATGAACGATTTATCCACTAGGCTACCCCATCGCCCCGAACACTTTGTATCATCATTATCTGAAAGAGACATTTAGGGCTTTACCAAAAATAGGTTTTTCTTCGAAGGTTGTGTATATTGTTCTTCCAACACATGTTTGTCATCGCTCACGAAGACATTACAATACCAGAGCATTGAATGGATCACTGCCAAAATTGTGGTGGCACCATCAGCTGATGAAAATGTAGTTAGTGAGTAAGTGACTTTGAGAAACAACGAGTCAAATGACTATGGTTGTTATATTAAAGGTGATCCCTTGGCTGGAGGTGATGTACACATAGTGAGTGGGTGAGAGTATGGTTCAATAAATATTCCAGCAATATCACTGCATTGGGCTTCACACATGTACCCATGTGGGGAATCGAACCCGGGTCTTCGGCGTGACGAGCGAAAGCTTTAACCACTGGGCTATCATAGCAGATGAAAGGCTGGGTATGTTATGCAATGTTATACCTCCTTTCCCTTAAATGCCAATTACAATCTTCTTAGTTTCATTTAACTCTGCCAACGTATTCAGCCTTGGCGCTGGAGCCAAACACCAGCGGTCTGTCTTTCGTCTTTGTTTTACTTGCCAACCAACAATTGGTTTTTCATTCAATCATAACATATGTGCAGATTTACAGTCTAAGCAATATAGAAATCATTATTCAGTGTTATATGTTTCAGCAAGCAACAACCCTAGACGACTCAATGTTTTCCGTGTACATTTCCGCTGACTTACACCACGCTTCCTTGTAAATCTATATGATGCTGTAGGGTCGTGGGAGTCATTAAGAAAGCTGTAGTGGTTGCAGACAAATAAAATTATCTTATTTATTTGATCGTTCACCCACTGAGACCCGAACTGCAAATGGAAATCAGGCTTCTCCGTCGTAAACAATCGTTTCATTTAATTTGTTTTTGCTCTCTCGTCTGTCCCATGCTCGCGCTGGTGTGAAATCAAAGCGTACCCTTTGGTGCTATAATATAGAATCTTGTCATTCATCGTAGTAATAAATTTTAAAGATATTTATTTAAAACAAAAGACTGATTTACTCATTATGGCTTTTTGAACATTTGATTTTATTCCTATTGTTTAATGCATCTTAATATTTGGTTAAGCATTTCACCACATTAACTTACGATTTGTTCATTAAATGATGGTCATTTCTTACTGATCACTTTTTTTTTTTTGATTGCTAGTCGTAATTCCCAAACCATTCAAATTTAAGTTAAACCTACAAGATTTTGTAACCGTAGTATATTTGTGATTTTAATCGTGACTGAATTTGATCACATTTGCTGAAAGGAAAGTGCAAATCCTCCTAGGGTTTATGCAGGTAGCAAAATTACTGTAAGTGCCCAGGGTCCCAAATATGGTGATCCACCTTCAGTTGCTTTTGATCTATAGTGTATTGTTCTGTCTAGAAATCATATTTACTGTCTTTTTTTGTCATTTAACTTTATTTATCGTGAATTTATAACATATTTAGTTTCGATATGGCTGAAATACTGCCGATGTGACTATAAATTTAATCTTAATCAAACTAAGTGCAGGCAGGCTGACACATGTCATCGTATCCCAATTGCGTAGATGCTCATGGTGTTGATCCCCGGATTGTCTGGTCCAAACTCGATTATTTACAGACCGCCGTCATGTAGCTGGAATATTGTGAGTGCGGTGTAAAACTAAACTCACTCACCCACTCAAACTGTGTGTCAGTGTTTAGATGTGTCCTTGCAATCAGTGTCTGGGTCATTACGATCTCTTGTTGGAGGATTTCTTCCCGTTTGAGGTTAGTTTGCAACGATTCCATTGTGATACAAGATTGAATTATAGTGTTATTTTATATTATTTCAACGGGATATCAGCTAAGGATGCTAATGACAATCAATGCACATAACAGTGCAAAACAAAAAGAAGGGAATTATTCAGATGTACGACATACATTAACGGACAGTTTTGGTCTTACATCGTGAAGACATCTGATATTTTCCAATCAGAATCAAAGGTGTATTCTACTTTACGGCTGACTGACTGACTGAGTTTAGTTTTACGCCGCTTTTAGCAATATTCCAGCAATATCACGGCGGGGGACACCAGAAATGGGCTTCACACATTGTACCCATGTGGGGAATCGAACCCGTGTCTTCGGCGTGACGAGCCAACGCTTTAACCACTAGGCCACCCCACCACCCCTTCCACTTTACGGGGACGGTGGGGTAACCTTGTGGTTCAAGCGTTTCTCGTCACGCCGAAGACCCGGGTGCGATTCCCCACATGAGTACAAGACTAATTTAGTCCATTTCTGGGGTCCCCCCACCGTGATATTGCTGGAATATTGCTTAAACGGCGTAAAATTAAATTCACTCTACTTCACGTTTTCGGATTTCGATTTCAGACTCACGTTAGCAGATTGAGGCTCAGGTATGCTAATGAGTTCATCTCAACAGCCAACACTTTACCACGGACCGCAGGCTCTATCACAGGCTCTATCACAGGCTCTATCACAAATAATCAGTGCTTGTTAGCAAATGATCAGCAACCGATTGTTTACCTTTATGGTTCGTCATTGCCTCAGCGAAACTCGACATGTTATAAATATAAACAGCCTTTCCTCGAATAACTTTGGAATAACTCCTAATAATAACAACTAACTACCATGAGACCATTCGAAAAGGTATGGAGCGCTTTTGTCACCGGAAGAACTAAGGTCTAGCGAAGTGCTGTTGACCTACTTACGGGTCCTATTGCTTTTCCTATTGACATGTTCCCCCATACAAATCGCTCCTCTCAACAGACAATGTGTGATAATTGTACAGTCACCAGGCACTCAAAGTAACCAGCTCTGTACCGAGCTAGACCACCCGATCTCGTGAACATTGTGTACATATTTTCATAAATAATTATAATTTGCTTTTTTCTGAAATGTTTATTTCTTGCTTAAAGACGCACTGACCAATAATCCAGCTATGTGACGGCACTCCGTTAATACGTGAGTCGGGACCCAGAAATCTAGTGCTTGACATCATGAGCAACGATCTACGCATTGGGGATGCGATGACATGCATCAACCAAGTCAGCGATCCTGACAACCCGAACCTGTTAATCGCCTCTTACAAGAAGCACGGGTAGGTTGAAACCAGTTCAAACCAAGAGCATCACCCGTACCACAGTATCTCTAGAATGAGTGTCCGCCTATATCCTGCTGGATGTTTATGACCAACAAAATGATCAGGTCTTTGAATGGCATTTAGAAGTGATACACACAAGGAAGTACGAAAGCGTAGTAGGGCCACGGTGAAAATTTTGTTTGTGTCACTATCTCCTACGTAAGAGTTATTAAGTCCTACGTAGGACATATTATCTCCTTCGTAGGGCATACTATCTCCTACGTAGTACTTAATATCTCCTACGTAGGACTTAGTATCTCCTACGTAGGACATACTGCCGAAGACCAAAAATTTCAAGTTATCTTTATCTACTATATCTACTTTAAGTTCCCACTACGACGCTATTGTTAAGATACCCTTTTGCGATCAAACACTCCTTCACGCTCCTTAGGGTTAGAATACTATACGATCCTGAGGTTTAGTTTCTTTAAGGAGTTATTCCAAAGTAATTCGAGGACATATAGGACATACTATCTCCTACGTAGGACTTAGTATCTCCTACGTAGGACTTAGTATCTCCTACGTAGGACTTAGTATCTCCTACGTAGGACTTAATATCTCTTACGTAGGACTTAGTATCTCCTACGTGGGACATAGTATCTCCTACGTGGGACATACTATCCCCTGCGTAGTACTTAATATATCCTTTTTAAGGTTCGGATTATGAAGTATGGTAATTAAGTTGAGAAATGTTTGGCTATGCAGGACGTTAGATAGTAGTCAGTGAATATTCTCGACACTAACGCAGTGTTACTATACAGTGTTATTGTGTGTGTTACGTTAGGGTGACGTGGACCCTGTTCTAATTGCAGTTATGGAGGTGTTGGTATGGTTATGTTTAATCTATCATACATACATCTATTCACACTCACAAACACACACACACACACACACACACACACACACACACAGAGAGGTGGGTGGGATGGTTGGGGTGAGGTTCTGATCTGAAACTCGGGTTATAACACGACCTCCGCAAGTTGTTGCTTGTCTTCAGATTGGGCTAGGTTGGATCAGATGCAACGCTCGTTTGCGGCTCGTTTTTTCGTAATTGTTTACAGGTTGACTTGACTGGGGTGGAAAAGCGGCGTAAACAATACGAAATTCAAAAAGGCAAAGAATTGTGATTATAGTTGTTTGAATAATTACAAGGGGATACGTACACATTGATTGCTACCGATAGTCTAAGACACGTCTGTACACGCACATTATGATTCATGTGCAACGACCTCTGAAATATCCAACGCATAATAGTAAAGTGTACCAAAGTGCAACATATAACAGTGAACTAACTTGACATTTCACTGCATGCATGAATAGTCCCTTGTATGTCAGCTCAATGTGAAAAGAGGTATAGATACGATACCAAGTAAGAATACCCGCACTAATATATATATTGGTATTAATTTGGGACAGGTACTTTTTGCTTTAAAAGGTCATGCATCCCTACAGAAGAACTGGTATTTTATGGTATGCTACTTGGAAGTAAGCAAATGCACATATATATCTGCTTACTTCCAAGTAGAATACCATAAAATACCAGTTCTACTGGAGGGATGCATGACCTTTTCAAGCAAAAAGTACCTGCCCTAAATTGTAATTATACACAAAGTACATGTAACTTACAAGCGTGTTTATATTTGCCATTGATTGTTACGACGGCAAAAAGGACATATATTACTATCGGAATTGCAAGTGTGGCGCCAAGGTTCCACGAATGCTAGATCCGATCACTACGCTAAATGTAGCTGCTGATATTTGGTGCCAGCGCCAGTGACATCAAATCTTGAGGTTTTTTTGTGGTAATTACCACATTTTGTTCTTTCGTCGGCCTACGATATCACCGACGTGGTCTTCTAAAACCATGGAGAAAGGTAATTAGCACCTCCAGCCTACGTGACAGATAAAGTCTGGGTTGGCACATCAAGTTGAGAATTACACCGTCAGAATTTGTTGTAATGAAAACCAAGTACAACACAGCGTTTGAAAAAAACTCTTCCATCACACAGGAAAATTAGACTCATTTTACCACCCACACATTGAGCCTCTGTCAGTCGAGTGCTGGATGTCGTGTTGAAAGTCCATAGGTGTGGCATCTAAATCTGCTGAAATTGGCATCAACTAATCTTCATCATTCCTCAAGGTCCAGATGTTACTGACATCTACTTTCCCGATGTTGACAATAGAGTCAAGTCAGTGGTTTTAATCCTCTCGTAGGAGCAAAAAAAACATGACGGAAATAACCAAAGAAAATGTCCTTTTGAAAGCCTCTTATTTATTTCGGACAAGTATTTGAGACAAGTGGAGACACGTGGGTTCAAAATCGTTGAATGATTTGGGTTGGATTTTTTCGATATTTTTGTAATGTCAGATAGAAACCAAGTAAAATTCTTTCTAAGCATTTGGGTTTTTAAAACTATGTCCACTATTATCCCATTCGTCAAACTCAACTGGAAGAAACATTTATATTTTCACTGTTTTTCGAGGGGAAAACTTAAAAGTCAAGGCTCTTGTAATGTTCGTCTGAATGGTCTTGATGACGTTGTGGTCTAATTCAGTGTTATTCCTAATCATCATCTCAGTTGTTATCATTAATACTGTTGCATTGTTGATCTTGTTTCTATATAAATATATGCTAACTAAAGCAATTGCATTTATCATTAACACAATACTTTATCACAACCTGAGCATCTTATGTTGTATGATGTGACACGTTATATAAATGGCGTCCAAGGTGTATCAGAGCACTATTGCTGATGTTGGAGATGTTTCGCTGTAGTGGATGTCGTAGTTGGAGGCCATAGTTGATGCAGATGTGCGGAAGGTTCGTCCTATGGTTGCGATGTGAGAAGACGTGGCGGTGGATGGTGGCAGATTTTTAAGATTTCATGGATGATGTGATCATATTAACAATGAGCCATATGCTACAATCGCTACCCATGTGGGAAATCGAACCCGGGTCTTCAACGTGACGAGCGGAGGCTTTAACGAAAAGGCTACACAAACGCCCCAGTAGTAGTAGTAGTAGTAGTAGTAGTAGTAGTAGTAGTAGTAGTAGTAGTAGTAGTAGTAGTAGTAGTAGTAGTAGTACGAGGATGTGTTAAGTATATTGTCACATTAATTACTTTTAG
The DNA here is from genome assembly GCF_003918875.1 of Haliotis rubra. Lineage (NCBI taxonomy): Eukaryota > Metazoa > Mollusca > Gastropoda > Lepetellida > Haliotidae > Haliotis > Haliotis rubra. Next base: position 289,694 of record NW_025765214.1, on the reverse strand, counting down.
ATACTATGGGTCACAGCAGTTCAAAGCGCTGAAAGTAGATTTGAACTCACACCGTGTATTGAACTTAGGCTATGTATTTTCAACTGTTACGAGTAAGCTGAGGAGTTACCTACCTTTGTTTTTTGCTTCCGGAGTCTTCGGTGGGATTCTAGAAATTCTGAGAAGATGGTGGTCTGGCATGTCTTTTGTCAGAACACTCTGGAACTGTATAATTGGTATATAAGGGGTGGTTGCTGAGATGTATGAGGGGACGATTTTGGATTTACGCTCATCTGTCTGCTATAGCTAACATTGACGTTTGAAGGCCTAACCCTCAAGAGGCCTCGTCTACATTGAACTTTCAACAGCTGTCAACAAACTTCAATCAGTATATCTACAATGATCAATACTTTGGTGACCATAGACGTTTTGTTAATATTTTAGATTTGTGGCCCAATCGTATTGTATTAGAAATCTGTACTGCCATTCATTGTAGCATTGTTTATTTTGTATTCAATATATAATTGAATATTATAGACTTGTTTCTGTTTTCTTTTGGAGGTTTAAAGGGGACTCACAAGCCTTTTATCACAGTAAATTCTAAATCGTAACAGTAGTAGTAGTAGTAGTTGCTGTTGTTGTTGTTGTTGTTGTTGTTGTTGTTGTTGTAGTAGTAGTAGTAGTATAGCAGTTGTTGTTTTTGTAGTAGGTTTACTAAAGTAAGCGTTGATGACGGTATGTGAACGGTCCTAATGTGTCGGTAATGACTCCTTTGTCCCCTGCCGTTCATTAACGCCATCAAATGGTCATATATCTCCCATTTCATCACACACAAAGCTCTCGCTAAAGAACTATTGGAATCACATCTGGCTATCGTTGAGCCTCCAGTCTTAGAAAGGACAGATTCACGACCACGGCACTCTGTCATGGACCGTTAAACCTTTCTCTGGTCAAAGTGCAAAATGGCTTGTTTCAGAGCAGCATACTTCATGTCACGTCAGCTTTAATCAACAGGCATCAAATTACTTACAAGCATCATATTACTTATAAAACCAAACACTAACTGATACAGATTCAAAAACAGTGAAGAACCGGATTAGAATTGATCAGTAACCCATTTTTGTCGTAAGGGGCGACTAACGGGATCGGCTGGTCAGGCCCGCTGACTTGGTTGACACATGTCATCGTATCCCACTTGCGTAGATCGATGCTCATGCTGTTTATCACTGTATTGTCTGGTCCAGACTCGATTATTTACAAATAGCTGGAATATTGCTGAGTGCGGCGTAAAACTAAACTCACTCACTCACCCACAAACATTTGGATATTGTATAACTTAGGGTCATTTAGGGTCACTGAGCAGAGGGAAAATATTTTGCAGCTCTGCTTGAATGACATTGCTTCGCGTCGAGCTAAAGAGTGTATTTTAGGAGTGTTTCAAATGGTAGCTTGTGGTGATGTCCGTCAACTAAGTTTCCTAGTAGGGGAGGTGGGGTAGCCTAGTGGTTAAAGCGGTGGCTCGTCGCGCCGAAGACCCGGGTTCGATTTCCCACATGGGTACAATGTGTGAAGCCCATTTCTGGTGTCCCCCGCCGTGATGTTGCTGGAACATTGCTAAAAGCGGCGTAAAACCAAACTCAGTCAGTCAGCCAGTCAGTTTCCTACTCAGGCCGGGTGGGACAACTTGGGAATGGCCAGCGAGTCCTAACTTGACACATAGAAGGAAGCGAGCTACAAAGACATATTTTATATCATTGGAAAGATCTCGAGGAGATGAACTCAACAAATTCATGTGCCAGTGCGCGCACGTGTTCATAAGCTCACAAATGGGCTCTGAAAATGCATTTCTGCAGAAATTACTGGCAGAATTATTTTTTTCCGCAGAAATTTCTGGCAGAATTTTTTTTTTCCGCAGAAATTTCTGGCAGAATTTTTTATTTCACTACCAGAATTATCTTAATTGAAAAATATTAGACACCATTTTAGGATAATTCAATATGGACTTTATTGAAATGATGTTACTTTCTCCTGTAAACAACTTCAAGTTGGAGGGGATAATGGTTCCCAGAAGTAGATCGCCGCACAAATCTTACAAGGCATATTTTAACATCTTATCAAGACGAAATGAAAATAAAAATAATATGGTGATTTTTTTATACATCTTTTATTCACGTTCTGTATAACATGAGTTTCACTGGACGAAGTTACAGTCATTTCATGTTAGACATGAGCCCTGTTGCCAAATGTTTCAGAGATAGATCCTCTCGGATCTGTGTCCTATATATATATATAAATATTTTTCAGGGTTGAGATTGCGATCTGATCGGAGATTCTACCAGTAGAGACTTCGCAGTCTTTACCAGTATCCTACGGTCTACTCCCATTTGTGAGAACTTCCAGTTGTGAGACTCCCAGTTGTGAGACAGTGGAGTAGGTACTTAGGAAAGAAAACACACCTTACTCCCCTATCTGATAGAATGGATTAACCCCAGCTAATTATGGATTAGCTATTTAACTGAATCTTGTGGAGGTAACTTAATGAAACTCTAAAAGATAAAGTAATTAACCTACTCAGATAAATGGCTTTAAAAAAATAAACACTTTGTGTAGGTAACTTCGTGATCATTTGAAAGAGAAATTAATTTACCTACTCAGATTTACGTGTTTGAAAAATCTAGCAATAACTGTTGTAACAATAATTAATCCAAATGTATTTATTAACCTTTGACTGCTCTTTCCGATCACCATTATGGCAGGCCTTCAACAAGTAGAATATATCACCAGTTCAGGATAATCTTTTTCAGTAATTCAGTATCTATTGAAAACAATAAATGCTCTTCAACGAACAATGTCTTCTGTGTCAATTAACTCATTAATGAACTATGCCTCCGGCGGGTACTCTTCAATAACAGGGCTGTTCAACAACAGGGCTGTTCCCACTTTCATCGTAGGGATGGGGAAGCACCACCTGTGTGCACTGAACCATTAATTAATGTGTCTCACAACTGGGAGTTCTCACAAATGGGAGGACACCGTATCCTACTAGTAGAGACTGAAATCGGATCCTACATGTCAGATCCGATTCTACCAGTACAATTTCCAATTCAACTGGTAGAAACCCTGATTTTCTGTAGGCAAACAACACTTGCATAGGTTATTCTATATAATAAGTTTCTACCAGTACAGACTCCGCTTGCAATCTCTACCCTGGCATATATATCATCTCTCTATATATACATTGTATATAGTTTAGGTGAATTAATTCATGTATTCAAATCATATATTCTGAACAACATGAAAAACCCTCAGTCTTTTCCTATAAATATAAATGCATCCAATATGTTTGGACACATACTAGATACATAATAACAATATTTGATCATTTACATATTCCTAGAAATGCCTCCATCAACACGCTCAACATGACCAGCGTACCGAACTGAGATGATAAACAATACATAAGCGACAATGTATCACTGTTCAAAGTGACAATACCCGAGAAAATCTAATTGTTTTCACACCTGATAATTTGTTGTTTATGGGGCTGTCCCTACAAGCGGCCACCGTCCCGGTTCGGTTGTCCCAGGTGGCCACAGCAATTAACAATTGCGTAATCCAGAGAGCGGCCACTCAGGGGAAAACACCAAAACAATGTCGGGTGGTGCCGCATGGACAATACACGTCTTTTGGGTTCTATCCAGTAGGGTTCGAATCCCCGCATGGGTACAATGTGTGAAGCCCATTTCTGGTGTCCCCCGCCGTGATGTTGCTGGAATATTGCTAAAAGCGGCGTAAAACCAAACTCAGTCAGTCAGTCAGTCTATCCAGTAGGTTTTATCGGTTCAGTTAAACACCAGATGATGATATTTTGTTGATTGTAGGAAGACATTAACAGAGAACTTTGTAATGAAACATACATTGGGTCCGCACAATTAAATTTCACAAGTTATAACTTTATAAATATTCTCTTTCATGTATTCAAAATACTTTTTTTTCTAAACGATGCATAGTTTGATAGTTTATCCATGTATATTGTGGTATTACACAAATATGATATTAAGCAGCATGCGCAAACATATTTAAGTCATATGTCTGCACCCCCAAGTACTTACAATGTCGTATCGGAAATATTCATTGTCCTGCAGCAACAACAGGTGTGCACTGTCTGCCGATTTCAAATAACAATATCAACCGGCATACCATGCAGATTTTATGTGGTACAGGAAAAGGTAGGCAACGGCTCAGTGTCCAAGCAAACATATGCTGCTGGGTAATCTACGATAAGGGTTACTATAATTCATTGCAAATGACAAAACTCTATTAGAGAGGGGGTAATCATAATTATCAAAAGGAGCAGGTGCCCACTCTTTGCACAGATCAGACTTTACAGGGAATAAGTAAAACAACATGTAGGCGTGCATCAAAGGGATTAACAGCAACAACTATAGGATAGGGTAATAAAGCAGTGACAACAGGGGGGAAGTCAAATGTCCAAGAGGTAGAAAATATACATGGCTGGAATGCTCTGCTAAGTTGTTGCTATCAGTTCATTGTATGCAGATGGGATGAGATATCCTTCATCTCTGTTGATGGAGGGCTTGTGTCCGCGGATTTGAACTGCTTAATCCATGTTGATGTATATATAAGTCTGCTACAGCACCTCAGTCTCGCTTGACAACGGTATAATAATCTATACTGAAACGCCGCATCCTATATAATATAGACGTTGTCATCCATGAAGCGAAAATGTGTTGAAAGAACAATATGAATGTAAGTCACTAACGTGAGGCTCTAAAATCATATGGTGGTGTGCAAATCATATGCGTTTAATTCGTGATTGGTATATTTTCTCATGATATTATTGTATGAATAATCGTTTCCTTTCACACTCGTATTACAACACAAATCATAAAATAGATAAGATCTATATATTATGATCTCGGTAGCAACAGCATGGAGCGTGTTGTTCAGTGACAAAACAATGTGAAAATTCATCGAGGAGATACTTTGTCCTTAACCACCTCAGCATATATACTATACTTCACGGCAATGACGATTTATCTCCTTTAGACAATGAAAACCTTATAAAATCCGTTCAGAATTATATAACTGAAACTAACCGCTTTACGGAATTCAAGTAACAACCTATAAACATAAAATGCACTTGGTGTCTTGTTCTTTATTTTATTTTCTTTATTTTCTTTTGTTTTGATTCATTCTTTAATGTCCTAATGTCTGCTCCATAGAATTAAGTCAAGATAATAACGAACTATATGCGGAGAAGCATTGACATAGGCCATATGGCCTGTTTGCTAATCCTATTTCCATTTTGTTATGTCGTGTATTATGAAAAATGTAAACATTAATGGAAATTTTAAAAAATACTGTTTAAATCACAATACTGTATAAATCTCGAACAACCTCTGCGTTTTGCAGGTATATATCGTAGCTCTTTCCAAACGTATTCATCAAGTTTCATTCACCATTTTATCTAAGAAAATTTTGATACCTTTTCGATAGAACGTAGACATTATAGTTTGTTGGACCACTGACTTCAAAATACTGACTTTATGCATTTCATTTGTGCAATGGTACATTATGTTTAGCACTATCTATGTGCACAAACCAGCCGTTTCAACACATTACCTGAAGAGATATTTTCATAAGCAAGTTTTGCTCTTTTACTGATCCAATGTATAGGTTGTTTATTGCAACGGCAGTGTTAGGTAAACAAGAGATGTGGATGAATGAATCATTAGGACTGGTATATTTTCAAACAATTAAACACGATATTTTGTAGGAATCCTGGGTGACTGACATCATTTCAAAAAATCAGTGGTGACACGACATTCACAATTGTCTCTAGTTTCCCAGGAATGCGACAGCAAAATTGCTAATAAAAGCATACGGTCTTTTTGATAGCAACTTCTTGTTAATTGCATAGAGCAACGTTTCTGTGTAGGTTCTCACACCATGTTCAAGCTTACGGTGACAAAAACCAAGTGATTAGAATGATCGAATGCTGTGACAAACATCGTGTACTTGAATAACAAGGGGTAGATAATTGGACGAGGCCAGGTGGGAAGTAAGAACAATAAATAGCACAGCCATGAAGCCGATAAGCAGGACGGATTAAGTTGTAAAAACAGTCATAAAAAACGGGTGCTGATTGAAGTCTATAGCTTGGTCAGTTCTTCGTAGGCTATGGTATGTAGTACCCTTCGTCAGCCACTACATTCACAGCGCTCGTCACACGTTGCTTTATTCAAAGAACAAGAAGTTGCTATTAAGAAGCCGCATGCTAGAATGCCAATGAAACATATAATCATAATTGCTGTTCATGACGTTGTTGTATAATTTGTATATATATATACAACCTACTTTATCTGACCTCGTACACCTGAAACATAGTGTATCGAACAGGTCCAACACAGAACTGAACCAAAACATCTAATGTCATGATGATATGAATTGCTTAAATTCCTCAAACCGGTCTTTGAGGTAATAACAGAAGTGTATATAGTTTTAGTTTCCTGATCATGAATCAGTTATTGTCATTCTGATGCAAATACCCCAAACCCAACAAGATCAGATCCAGATCAGTTGATCACACTGATTGCTAATTACCTAGAATAAACAAGAAGTGGCCCACACGCAGGTGTCTCATAAATTATCTGATACAGGTGAAAGGACGGTCAAATACACACTCTCCCAAATAATTAGCCATTACGAGTATTTACACAGGATGGTATTTGTCGGGATCGTTTATTACTGCTGTCTAGAACACATGTTTTCTACCCGCATTACGTTATTACACAACATAATGCAGGATTTGAAGAAGTGAAACATTTCAAGTTTTATACAATATGTATATACATGCATCCCTGTCTCAGTTCACAACATTATAATACTGTAATCAGAACCCTTGACCTAAACACTCACCTACTACCTATGGAAGATTCGTTCTGTTAGTTCATTCCGGGAAGACGACAACTGTGATGTTTAAAACAACAAATCAGTGGAGCATGCAAGGATTTTCAAGTCGACTGCCTCTGGAGAACAACGGAGGTTCTGTGTGATTTTAAGCAGATGGATGATACTAAATTGTTAACCGGTAAATAAATTAAATACTCCCACGAACCATTATTTACACCCCTTAAAATACATATGACATTTTTATCCGTGACAAGTTTATCGATAACAAATAATTTATATACATTTGAATGTCATCATTCAACTGTAGAAATAGTTTAAGTGCAGTTCTTATCTAGGCACATCCATGATATCCGCGATGCAGCATTGTGTTTGCGGCTCACTCTAAACATGTATCCTATCTATACAGAGACACCTTCCTCCACGTGAAGTTGGAATGAACTTGCACTCTAACTGCTGATTTGCCATTTCGAAAGTGATGCATTGGATTGCGGATAAGCAGGATATATACCAATAATAACTAGTGAGTAAATATCAACAAATAATATAGTGAATTAAAATCAGTGTCAAAGGCAATCAGTAGTAGTGAGTTTAAATAAATCAATGTCAATCAATAAGCAAACAAATAATTAGTGATTTAATATCAGTGTCAAAGGCAATCAGTTAGTCGTGAGTTGAAATCAATCAATGTCAGTCAATAAGCAGTGAGCTGAAATTAATCAATGTCAGTCAATAAGCAGTGAGTTGATACCAATGGAAATCAACAACCAGTGAGTTGATATCATGTTCATATTACAATGTGAGTTGATATCATGAAAATGAACACCGATTTCGTTATGCAGTTCAGTTTATAGTATAACCCACCTCACTAATCCATTAAAACAACATGAGTCTACCTCGGCGAAACATCAAAGGATTTTCACTGTAATACCAAATGTCGTCTTAAGGGGAAGACACCTAATCCTGATTCGATTATTGCAAGACTATTTGAAAGACAGCTTCATTGTGGTTTCAAGAGTACACATCTGCCATATACAATTCAGTGTTCCATTTTACAGTTCGAGTGACTATACAAACAATAGAGATACATAAACCATACCAAAGGGACAACGGGACTCATGTCAGAGATGAAATGACTGCAACTTAGCGCAATGAAACTCATGTAATACAGAGTGTGAATAAACGATGTATAAAGAAATCATCAAATTATTTTTATTTCATTTCGTCTTGATAAGATGTTAAAATATGCCTTGTAAGATTTGTGCGGCGATCTACTTCTGGGAACCATATTCCCTCCCACTTGAAGTTGTTTACAGGAGAAAACAACATCATTTGAAGAAAGTCCATATTGAATTATCCAAAGATGGTGTCTAATCATTTTCAATTAAGACAATTCTGGTAGTGAAATGAAAATTTCTGCCAAAATTCTGCCAGAAATTTCTGCGGAAAAAATTAATTCTGCCAGTAATTTCTGCAGAAATGCATTTTCAGAGCCCATTTGTGAGCTTATGAACACGTGAGCGCACTGGCACATGAACTTTTTGGGTTCATCTCCTCGAGATCTTTCCAATGATATAAATTATGTCTTGGTAGCTCGCTTCCTTCTGTGTGTCAAGTTAGGACTCGCTGGCCATTCCTAAGTTGTCCCACCCGGCCTTGGGCCCAGTGAGTAGTATTCCGAATTTCGGGAGACATGCGACTGTACATACGACAAAGTGGGTAAGCACCAGTAATGTCATTCGCTTATATGTTTGTAGCTGGTGCGAGGAAAATCTGGGTTAACTACATAGTTCTTTGTACCACCAGCCTCTGTTATAGTCATTATTTAAAAGTCACTCACAAGCTTATAATGCACAGTAAGATACACATTAACATATAAAGGTTAAGATTTCACATGATTTTATTGCTTCGATAGAATTCTGTGGACAATACGATATTGAAACCTTCTTTCCTTAGTGTTATGAAAAGCTCTAAATGGTACAAAATGATAGGTATTCCATACGTCAGGTGGAAAATAGTGATGAAGGTCTTTTTCCCATTTACCGTAATAACCTAAACGTGGAATAGAGTTTACCTTGTTTAGGAGCATTGTATTGAAAATATTGCAGCCTTTCTTATTTTCATAGAGTATTTTTACATTCGGGGAAATAAAGGGTAAATGTCTTTGCTTTGGCAATATTGTAGCTTTTTGTTTTTAATACTGTTTTATTGAAGATAATATTCACGCATATTCAAAGACATTTGTCACTACTCTATACATCTCTTTAAACTCAGTAAAAAGACAGAAAGGATTCATCATTTTTTAATACGTCATTTATAAATTTTACATTAATTTTGCTTTTAATTAGTGTTCATATAATATAGATTTGCTTCCATTTTTTGTATTGTTATTTGTCCAAATATACTGTTTGCAAAAGTCATATTTCTTATAAGGGTATCGTTCTTGTAAATCAGCCCAAGCTCCCAGAACATCTTTCCAGAAAAGGTTTTTAAGTTTTCGGATGATGTGTGTTTTCAGATAATTTGAGCCCATTTCTATTGGGTTTATAGTATTTACCGTGTTATTTAAGATATTGTTGAATTTAGAGTTTGTTGTAAATAACCTTCTTATCCATGGTAGTTTCTGAGATTTTATAGTTTCTAGTATATCTGGAACTTTCAAGCCGCCTTCTTTATAGTTTCTGATTATGAAAGATCTTTTAATTTTGTCTGGATTGCCTCTTTTTCATTTGAATTGTATTCATTTTTGGGTTTTGCAGTGAGGAAAATAAATAACTGAGTGTGGGAAATATTAGGCTTTTCAAGATTGTTATTCTGCCGAATGGTGTGAGATCTCTTAGTGACCAACGTTTCATTAATTTATCCATTTTCTTTAGTTTATCTTTATAGTTTCTTTCAACCATTTCTGCCTTATTATGTTGAAATAGAATACCTAGCAGTTTGAAAGGTCTTTGCGTCCAGTCCAGATAATAATCTCTGCAATACTGTGTACTTGAGAATTATTTAGAAATATCCACATATTTTAGTTTTATCAATGTTTTTTTCAAGACCAGAGAAGGATGCATACTTCTAATGATTTTTTAAAAAAACGTTCAGATCCGTCTAAAATTATAGTTGTATCGTCTGCACACTGTGTTAGCAAATATTCTAAGTCTAACATTTTTATCCCTTTTATTTTGTTATTATGACGTAGCATGTAGGCAAGGACTTCTGCGACTATGAGAAATATGTATAGCGATAGAGGATCACCTTGTCTACAGCCTCTAATCATGTGGAAGAAATCTGATGCAAAACCATTTATTAAGACGCTAGAATTTATGTTATTGTAAAATGTTTTAATCCAGATTGATGTTCCACATTAAAAAAAGAAAAACATTTCTCAATAAACGTCCATTCAACGGAATCGAAAACGTTTTCAAAGTCTATCATTACCAATAATCCTGGTATATTCATATAGTCTGTATATTCCATAATGTCACTAACCAATCTCGTACATTCACCAATGTATCTATCTACCTTTCATGAAGCCTTTCTGATCGTCGCTTATTATTTTCGGGAGTACACGTTCTATTCGCCCTGAAATTACAGACGAGGCTAGTTTATACGATATATTAAGAAGTAATATGGGCCTGTAGTTTTTAATTTGGTCTTTTGGTTTATCTTGTTTGGGAATACATGTTATAAGGCCCTGTTTTGGGCTTACCTAAGCTCACCTCTTTTGAAGGCGTGATTCAATGTGTTTATCCAAATATTTGTTAACATCATGCCAAAAGAATTTGTAAAATTCCGCAGTAAATCCAGTAAACGGCACACGCTTTAATAGAACACGTCGGCGGATAGGGTGTGATGCTTCTTTGTAACATCCCAATGGCGTTGTCCTAAAACTCAAACATTGAGTTTGTCAAGAGAATGCAAATGCAAATTTTGTTACACGCGACTGCATAAAACATTCTTTAAAAAGCAGTTGCTGGTTCAAAAGGAATATTACTGGGGGGAAAGTTCTGAGAACTTGTTATGGACAGTTATGGAACTGTTTGAAGTTGTGAATGACACAGACTCGCCATTCTTGCATTTTGTGCGAGATTTACGAATTTAGGAACTAAAGTTACAGAACTGACTGTCGAATATAAACCCTGAAGGAATGAAGTAAGTCTCTGGTCTGATCGGCCGAGTCTTGCAACTCATTAATAAGTGGTTCTATTAGTTTAACCCACATACCTCTATTTACCGTTTATTTCGCAGGCATTATCGATGTGAAAAATTCAGCTCTCCGTACAAGTATATAATTAGGTAAGATAAGATGAGATTAGAAAAGCTTTTATTATCCAGTAGGAAATTGATTTACAGAGTACAAGATCTACAGCAATATATAACAACAAGTCACGGTATCACAATACTTAAGAATGTATGCATATATACACAGAATACATAATATTACAGACAAGTGCTTGTAGTTATGAATGATCGCCGTTCCTGTGTCTTTTCATTGTCGGCATTCTCAGGCATTGTCCGAAGTGAGGTTTTTGTTATGTGAGGAAAAAAATTCGATATTTTCCTCACAATTCAGTGAATTTACTGTTTGTCAAATGCTTAGTCTATGATTTTATGAGCGGCGTTAATAATGTTTTTAAACTATTTTGAACAGAAATTTCAAAAAAACATTAACACAAATCACCAGTTTGTTTTCTGTACCAGACAAACAGACAATCAAAACAACAAGGGACGATTGCTTCACGAACAGTGAGTTGGCTTAAAGAGTAAACAACTGTTGCTGTCGACATATATACGTCTAGCAGCCTATTTGGGTTTGGAAAGCAATCAGACAAACAATCGTTTGTGTATTTGACCACGGACATTTCTTGTTCAAAATGGCTTTTACAAGAATACGGCTAGTGATTCCTTGCGAAGCTGGCGCTCATCCCCTTGGCTACCTCCATTAGGACAGAAACAGATTGCCACAGGACCGACAACTTACACAATAAAGATATATACAGATCTGGACTGCCTCAGCGTAACATAACCGGTTCTACTTCGTCAGACAAAGCACCCCTGAATGCCTCAGTTTTGTAAAAAATGTATAAATACAAGTTTAATTATCCATTTCTTCATTTTGAATTAGCTGTTAAAATGCATGTTTCTCAGTTACAAGATGCCTTTATAAATCTATGCATGTGTCTCAGTATCTGTTAAATGCATTAGATGCTTATAGCATGACAAAGGGCATATCTATATTGTCATTAGATAAAATGCAAGCAGATTTCAGCTGTAAAGGTTGTTAGAATACAATAGCAGATCCATTCTCCTCCATTATCAGTTGCCTAATTGTTGACCAAAACTCATCTCCATCACTGATGTCTATGATATGCTCCTCTGGTACAACATTCAGCAGCAGCATCGGAACTCTTGCCTTCACTTGCGGGGACACGTCTTTGTACAAGAGAATAATGCGACCAGTGATATCATTGTGGGAAGAAAAGAGTCTCACGGCAGACACAATAGTGAAGTGTGTCCACTCATCTGTGAACATTCTTTCAGAGATTACGACGACGACTTTCCAGCTGTTACTCAATGCCTCAATAATGGCATCAGCCTTGGAACACCCAGGCAGCTCATGTAGGTCAGGCAAATACAGTCTTATGTTATCGTCTAGCCTCTGTAGCTGCGGAAGCAGACACAGACATGGCCACTGATATTCTGAATTCTCGTAGGTGATGTAAGCATCAAACATGAAATCCTTTCTCTTCAGAGGTTCAATACTATTGTAACCGAATTTGTTCAGCAGAAAGTTTTCAATTTTAGGTGAATATTTTTTCAAAAGAAAAGCAGCTATAATGGACATGATTTGCAGAAGGAATAACACAATGGAAACTGTAAACCAACGCTGCCCTATACACTTTTTCCAGTGGTACTGAAAATGTATACTGAACAACCAAGTGTTCGATGTTAATCCCTCATTTGTCAGACAAGAATAGTTGCCTCGGTTATCCAGATTCACTTTCGTGGCCTGTAGCCATTGAATAAATCCAAGAGAAAAGCAGGAGCACACGAAGGTATTACCTTTTAGATGTAGATTGAAATCCTCCCAGTTTTCAACTATGTTATCAAGCGCATTCATGTCCCTCTCTGGCAATGAACTCAATGCATTGAATGATAAGTCAAGATTCTTTAAACTTTTCATGTTGTATATTTCCTCGGGTATGCAAGTAAATGTGTTTTCAGACAAAACGAGCGACTCCAATTTTGTGAAGCTTGTGAATGTGTGTTTTTCTATCTGAAACATTCCTTGTCCAGAAAGATCCAGTATTCGGAGATGAGGAATATCGAGAAATATCTTGGATGTCAGGAAACCCGGTGGAAAATAAGTATGGTCAGCATACAGTTCTTTTATGTTAGTTCTGATATCTGTGTTCTCAAACGATGACGGGTGAAAGGACCCATGAGATAAATACAACTTTTGTACATGACATAGACCTTTTATAAAGCCTCGTATGTATTGAAAACCGAGATGCGAAAAGTCAAGTGTATGAAGATTGGTTGTATTCATGAGCAAGACTTCAAAGTTAACGTCGTCATGGCCAAGAGTGTGTAACCCCAGTCTTTCTAACATAGGAGGCATGTGAAGTGTTAATCCTATCCCTTTCCGTCTTTTTGAAAAGTTTCCAGTCTTGATAATTCACCTGTATCCAAGTTTGACAATGCACCAACATTCAAAACCTGTAGATTTCTGAAAATCTGAAGTTTAAAGAACAATCCACCATCACCGTAAAGGGAATTCTCACTTAAATCCAGATTCTTCAAGCAATTGTAAAATGGTGAAGGAAAAACTGCATCAGCGCGAATTATCCGTAGTCTGTTTTGAGACAAATCAAATTTGTCCACGCATATCTCTGACACATACAGCATCATGGTTCTTGTTACTTCATCATTAGATCCTATACGCCACCGGGTGTCCTGAATACCGCGCAAACTGATTGTGGTCATATTTCTTCCAGAAAATGAATGCAAAGATCTCATTGCCTTGTCTAACGTCATTCTTCCGGAAAATCGGTTTTGGATGAATATGGTCTTCAATTGTGTAAGTGGAGAAAATATATTTTCGTCCATATCATCAATATGTCCATTTAAACGTAAAGTCGTGAGGGAAGTGCTACTCAGTATTACAAAGGTCGAATTTGGTAATACTCTACCGTACCAGTCGTCAATTTCGGTCACACTTAAATAAGACAGTTTTTGTAAATGTTGAAAGCAAAATGACTGATTTAGGTTTGGCCAGTAACTGAGTTCGAGGTGTTTTAGGTTTACTAAATGTTCAAATATATTACATGGAAATTTTCCATAACCGACCTCTTCCATTGTTGGCGTCAGTTTGAGGATTTGTAGATTCCACAAGTGTCTAAAAATACCATCAGGGTAAGTCTCTGAGTTCACATGTAAGTCGTTGCCACTTAAATCCAAAGATATTAAATTCAATAAACCATTAAACGCTCGTGATTCAAGTTGTGAAATATGATTAGCAGACAAAATCAATGCAGTTAAGTTACTGTAAAGATAGAATGTATTGTTTTTCAGTTGAGTGAGGTAATTACTTTGGAGATTAAGCACTGCAATGTCTCTTGGGAGATGCAATGGAACCGTTTGGAGTTGTCGCTTGCTACAGTCCGCAATCAGAGTCCTCCCGGAAGCATCATAGTGAACGTCACATGTTGATTGTGCTTTGTAAACATGAGTCAAGACGAGAAGTGAGAACACAATTAGCATTTTTGTTTTATCCAGAATATCGAAGTAATTCTTCCTGGAAAAGAAACGACTTACTATTAATTGAATAAATGACAATAATTTCAGCAACTGATGCATAAACATGAATATATTTCCTCATTTTAACTTTAATTCGATATTGTTAATACGGTTACACAAATTTTGAACGTATTCACAAATATCCATTTTTCCCCAAGATGGAGAACCTTCCACATTACTTTCGGAATCATTGCCTGAGAAACAGAGCTTTATCCTCAGGCTAGGCCTAACAAAACATAGCACAATCTTGTGGTCACATCTGAGTACAAATTAATTCTCTGTATTCTCTGAATGGTCGCCGGGTCTGTTCTAATATTCCTGTCATGTTCTTATGTATGTCATAAAATATCTACATTTAATTTTCAGTGGATGATGCTTTGTTTCTTCTAGTTGCTAGTACTGTGTACAAAGTTGCTATGTGCTACTCAGGTACTTCATGAATTAAAATTCAATGGATGGCAAATTAAACCTTAAGAAGTATAGTTTCAAAATACTACACGGAAAGTATGAAACTGCATAGTTATTTTTACCAGAAATTAGACAAAGGCGAAAGGACAACGTCTATAAAGAGCTCCATTTCCATATGGTAACAGATGTTCAAAACCAAAGTCTATCGGGTTTCCATGGATTTCAAACGAGGATAGGGATCGTTTCGGTAGTAACGCTTCGTAACTCACAACCTGTTTCCTTTCTTCTTTGTATTTGGCAAGATGGGTCACAAAAATACAAGTATATATTACCTACGTTTACTTCCTGGAGTCCTCACAGATAGAAGTCGAATCTCTCTCGCCTCGCTCAGCTGCGTCAGCCAGAAAAACGACTCCTGACAGATAATGTGTGATCAGTGTTGTGCAGCCAGGTAGAAGTCCAGGCTTGTGTCCCTTTAACTATATGAGCGTAGTCGTCATAAATCAACTTCTCGTGGTCACTGGAACACGGTACTGGCGCCAATAGATTTCAGACCTAGAACAAAAAATACGATAGCGATAGTGTGGCTAAGATAAGGTCATTTGAAAGGTTCCATTAAGAACATGGGGGTGACGAGTTTTTATCTGCCTTTTTGGAGTGAGTTTGTGAGTGGGTTTGGTTTTACGCCGCTTTTAGCAGGTCTGCGTTATGAGAAAGACGTTGTGAATTCATTGGTGAGTCGCTTCTTTTACATACAAACCACATAAGACTGTGGTGTATATATCATGAGTAACATGGGAATACGTTCCGACAATCAAGCGGAAACCCTTAAGGTGTTATGTGTATGTAACGTCCGTATACAATCAAATAGTGTCAAAATCATGCCATTCATACGAAACTAATGCCCGTTTCACATATGTGAGCATGTTATCAGTGGAAAATAGGGCTAAATACCTAAATGTACTTGCATTTTAAACTTAATTTACTTGCTACCGTAAAACCATATACTGTTAATATAGCAGTTACTGTAAATGAGTCGGGGTTTTTTCCATTTATTGAGATGTTGAAAGGCAGGAAACGAAACGAGTATAGCTAAGGTAATCTACTGTTGGAATGGTCTATTTTCAATTTGGGGCTGAAAAGCATCTGTTATGAAATTAACTTCACGTCTTTTCTGCCTTTTGGGAAGACCTCATTGTGACAAAGAGCCTTCACTGCTTCATCAAAGCCCCATGTATCTAGCTGAACCGTGAGTCTGTGGAAACATTGGTGTCACAGACAAATACGGTTTTAATGTATGTATCATTCATGCTATGGACATATGTGTATCCATATACTGACAAACAAAGATACAAACATATAGTGTCAAAACCACGTCATTCATTATAAACTTATAGCCATGTGACATATGTGAGCTTGTTAGCATTGGCAAATAGGGCTGAATACCCAAATGTACTTTCATTTTAAACTTAATTTACTTACGACAATGTAAAAACGTGATTTAAATCATATAATGTTAATAGTTTGTTTTATAAGTTAAGTTCCATGTGATTAATACGGTTAGACGGTAAGAAGATGCACATGTACTACACAAGTCCGGCAAACATGATTCCAAATTACACATAATATGTAAAAGCTATCTCAGTCACCCTAACCATTAGATAATACACAGTAACCGTTGTGCTTACTCAGTCTTTTGCTCGACTGCTGAAATATACGTGTCATGACTCGCGACAGTTTATCAAACTATAGTTTCGATCATATTATAACTCATGGAAATACGTTGATATATTCAAGCAATACTTACATGGACGACCGTTCATGTTCATGCCTCTAACGATGTGTTCTGTCTAGCAGACAAGGAAAAATGCGAACATAATCTTTTTATTTTCACTGGAACGTTCTAACTGACAGAGCGAGGAAGTATTATTTAATGGTGCATTTCTAATGAGTGTTCACTGTTAGTGACAGGAGTTTGAATGACTTACGCATTGTTAAATATTGCGCCCTATAGGGTTTCTCATGGACAATATATATATTGGTAGTAGTGTGCTATTCATACATGTAAATGAATGCCGGTCTGTTGAATGCCATATCAGGTAACATGTTCTCTCATCCGTATGATATTGTGGTGATTCGTAGCTACACACAAACACAAATCCCATTGGTAAGGAACAGAAAAATGATACCATGACAGTGAACACAATTATTCGCAGGCCTGAAATGAATTCAACACGGAAGTCCCTGATCCCCACTCGAATTACTCCCAACGTAAATTATCAAAAGAGCCTTCAATGTATCACCTGTCAAGCTCGGAACTCAACGAACACTTAGGTATGGCATGGCAGCTTTCATTTTGGTTTGTCAGAGTAAATCAAGTGTATATGAATCAAATCATAATGTATGGGACACAGACTCATGCGCCTCATACAGTTCGTGAAAGGTATGCTTACGCTTTTAAAACATAAAGCTATAGTTTGCCTTCAGATAGGACCGTCTCCATGGTGTAGTGGTTAGAGCGTACACCCGGAGACTTGTTGGTCCCTGCCTGGCGCTCGGCATTAATGGGTACAACAAGGACTGGTCGGCTCGGAGTCAGTATAATGTGTCTGAGTAGGGTATTCATGCTTCACTGCGGCATGGTATCTCAGTGGGCTAGCACTATAAAACCAGCTTAAGTCTGGACTAGTACAAGCAGCCGCACATACACATACACACGTATGTACGTCGTCATATGAGCGAAATATTCTCAAGCACGACGTTAAACCCAATTTCACCTCACCTCACAGCCTTATGATAGCAAGGAAGGTTTATATACTCGCGACATTAATAAAGGGTCAAGCTACACAGCGGGTGGCCAAAATATTACGTACATTGATGGCGGCTGAGTGCCACGCCTCCTGTCAGCGCGGTTTATTCAAATGGTGATAGAGCATGAAATAAAGGGTGACTTACCTAATACTTGGTCATATGACCCTTGTTCCTCAAAATATTCACTATTCTCCGTGGAATTGATCTGTACAAGTTCTGTATGTAGTTAACTGGCGTGTTTTGCCAGATATCCCTGATTTCTCTCTCGAGATCAGTTGCCGACTGAATATGTTGTCGGCGACCGGGCAACTTGTTTTTCAACATCAACCAACAATTTTAATTATATTTGCATCCGGTGATTGTGCAGGACATACCATGCCATTTATGTCATTCTTTTGTCTATAGTTTTGTACAATTCGGGCCCGATGCACAGGGGCTTGGAAGATATAATTATTTCCAGAAAAATGACCTGCTACAACAGGCCAGAGGTGAGAATCTATGTCTATATATTTCTGGGCATTTATATTGCCGTTAACAACAGTCAAAGTCCGGACATCATGCCAAGTAATGCAAGCCCATATCATCAAACTCACTCGAGGCTGCCGACCTGGACACAGGCATTCGGGCAGGTACTCTTCGCCGGGCTGTCTCCAAATATAGACACGATTATTTTCTCCAAGAATAACCTTGCATTCATCACTGAATATTACTCTATTCCAGTAATGATCCACAGTTTTGTATCTTTGCCCTCTTGCCCTTGCGAGACTTTTTCTGATGTTCCCTCTGATTCTTATTTTCTAACGATACGCCTGTGAAATTTATTCTTATGTAAAACCCTTCTAATGTCCTCTGTGAGACAGGGGAATTCCTACCCCTATTAAAAATGTTCGTTATTTCATGTAAAGGTGCGATGCGATTGTCTTTCACGATCCGAAACAACTGTCTCCTACCTCTCTGTGACAACTTGGCGACACGACCTGTTCGATGGCCATTTTCTATCGAGCCTCTTCGATGAAAACGATTTACACAAGAATAAACAGTACTTGCAATAGCTGAATAATTTTGGCCATCTTGATATCTTTCTACAATAATAGTTTTAACGGCTGAAGGCAAGTCTTGGGATTTTCCCATGTCGACAAAAATAGCAGACGGAAGCGAGCAGACGACTTTTTTCAGTCACGTGAGTGTCACGTGACGATAGAGCGTGTTCGGTTCTATTATTTCGCTAAGTTTGGTTATGTTTAGAGTGGTAGTTTTCAAACGCGATAGTTTCAAAGGAAGATTAATTTCTAAATTTACTAAAAAATATGGACAATGTACGTAATATTGTGGCCACCCGCTGTATATAAACAATAATTCTTAAAAAACCTTAAGTTTGTTTTTGCTTGAAATATATACACGCATAACATTTGAAAGGTCGTCTCGTGTAGAATCTCCAAAATACATTGATTTCAGGTAACAGGATCTCTTACGGATGATAATATCAGGTGAAGAGTATCTGTCCCACTGTGGGAGATCCTGCATGTTCCATACCTAATATTCCCTCAGTGGGAGATCCAAAAATGTTCTATACCTTTTGTTCCCCCTGTGGGAGATCCGACATGCTCAATACATTATATTCCCTCAGTGGGAGATCCTACATGTTCTATACTTATATTCCATCAGGGGTAGATCCGACATGCTCTATAGCTTATATTCCCTCAGAGGGAGATCCTACATGCTCTATACCTTACATTTCCTCAGTGAGAGATCCGACATCCTTTATACCTTATATTCCCTTAGAGGGAGAACCGACATCTTTTATACATTTTATACCCTCGGTGGGAGATCCGACATGCTATATAGCTTATATTCCCTCAGAGATCCTACATGTTCTATTTCTTATATTTCCTCAGGGGGGAGATCTGAGATGCTCCATAGCTTATATTCCCTCAGTGGGAGGACCAACATGCTCAATACCTTATGTTCCCTCAGTGTGAGATCCGACATTCTCTATAGCTTATAATCCTTCAGGGGGAGATCCGACATGCTCAAAACTATATATTCCCTCAGTGGGAGATCCGACACGCTCTGTAGCTTATATACCCTCAGTGGGAGATCCTTATGTTGTACATGTTGTATACCTTATATTCCCCCGGGGGAAGATCCGACATGCTCTATAGCTTAGATTCCCTCAGTGGGAGATCCGACATGCTCTATACCTTATATTCCCTCAGTGAGAGATCCAAAATGCTCTATACCTTATATTCCCTCAGTGGGAGATCCGACATGCTCTATAGCTTATATTCCCTCAGAGATCCTACATGTTCTATACCTTATATTCCCTTAGTGGTAGATCCTACATGCTCTATACCTTATATTCCTTCAGTGGGGACATCCAACATGCCCTATACCTTATATTCCCTCAGAGGGAGATCCTACATGTTCTATACCTTATATTCCCTCAATGGGAGATCCGACATGCTCTATACCATGCATTTCCTAAGTGGAAGATCCAACATGTTCTATACCTTATGTACCCTCAGTGGGACCTCCGACATGCTCTATAGCTTATATTCCCTCAGTGGGACATTCTCCATGTTCTATACGTTATATTCGCTCTGGGGGGAGATCCGACATGCTCAATACCGTATATTCCCTCAGTGGGAGATCCAACATGCTCTATATCTTATATTCCCTCATTAGGAGATCATAAATGTTCTATACCTTATATTTCCTCAGTGCTAGATCCTCCATGCTCTATACCTTATATTCCCTCATTGGGAGATCCAACATGCTCTATACCTTATATTCCCTCAATGGGAGATCTCATATCTTTTGTACATTATAATCCCTCAGTGGGAGATCCGACATGTTCTATACCTTATATTCCCTCAGTGGGAGATCCAACATGTTCTATACCTTATATTCCCTCAGTAGGAGACCCAACATGTTTTAGATCTTATATTTCCCCAGTGGGAGATCTGACATCCTCAATACCTTATATTCCCTCAGTGGGAGATCCAACATCCTCTATACCTTATATTCCCTCAGTGGGGATCCGACACATTCTATACCTTATATTCCCTCAGTAGGATATCCGACATTTTCTATACCTTATATTCCCTCAGTAGGAGATCCGACATACCCTTTATCCTATATTCCCTCAGTGGGAGATCCGACATGCTCTATAGCTTATATTCCCTCAGTGAGAGATCCAACATGTTCTTTACCTAATATTACCTCAGGGGGAGATCCAACATCCTCGATACCTTATATTCCCTAAATGGGAAATCCTACATGTTCTATATCTTATGTTCCCCAAAAGGGGAGATCCGACATGCTCTATAGCTTATATTCCTTCAATGGGAGATCCTACATGTTCTATACCTTATATTCCCTCAGTGGGAGATCGGACATGCTCTATAGCTTATATTCCCTCAGAGATCCTACATGTTCCATCGCTTATAT
This sequence comes from Haliotis rubra, assembly GCF_003918875.1. Classification (NCBI taxonomy): domain Eukaryota; kingdom Metazoa; phylum Mollusca; class Gastropoda; order Lepetellida; family Haliotidae; genus Haliotis; species Haliotis rubra. The sequence continues at coordinate 268,319 of NW_025765214.1, read as the reverse complement.
TCCCTCAGGAGGAGATCCGACATGCTCTATAGCTTATATTCCCTCAGTGGGAGATCCTACATGTTCTATAGCTTACATTCCCTCATTTGGAGATCCTCCATGCTCTATACCTTATATTCCCTCAGTGGGACATCCAACATGCTCTATACCTTATGTTCCCTCAGTGGGAGATCCAACATGTTCTATACCTTTTATTCCCTCAGTGGTGGATCATAAATGCTCTATACCTGACATTCCCTCTAGTGGGAGATCCTCCATGCTCAATACCTAATAATCCCTCTAATCCGACATGCTCTATAGCTTATATTCCCTCGGTGGGAGATCTTACATATTATATACCTTATATTCACTCAGTGAAAAATCCTCCATGTTCTATACCTCAGTGGGAGATCCGACATGCTTAAGACCTTATATTCCCTCATTGGGTGATCCAACATGCTTTATACCTGACATTCTCTCTAGGGGGAGATCCTCCATGCTCAATACCTTATATTCCCTCAGGGGGAGATCCGACATGTTCCATACCTTATATTCCCTCAGTGGGAGATCCAACATCCTCGATACCTTATATTCCCTAAATGGGAAATCCTCCATGTTCTATATCTTATATTCCCCAAAAGGGGAGATCCGACATGCTCTATAGCTTATATTCCTTCAGTGGGAGATCCTAGATGTTCTATACCTTATATTCCCTCAGTGGGAGATCGGACATGCTCTATAGCTTATATTCCCTCAGAGATCCTACATGTTCTATACCTGATATTCCCTCAGTGGGAGATCCTTCATGATTTGTACCTTTTGTTCCCTCAGTGGGAGGTCCAGCATGCTCTACCCCTGACATCCCCGTTAGTTGGATATCCCAGAGCATCGGAAAGGTCGTCTCATGTAGAATCTCCAACAAACATTGAGTTCAGGTAACAGGGATCTCCTACGGATGATAATATAAGGTGATGAGTATCTGTCCCAATGTGGGAGATCCTACATGTTCTATACCTTATATTCCCTCAGTGGGAAATCCAGCATGCTCTACCCCTGACATCCCCGTTAGTTGGATATCCCATATACTTTACAGTTAGGTCCCTACCGGTAAAATATATCACAGTTTCTACTCCTTACCATCTTGTGACATTATTGTCAGTAGGAGATCCCATATGCTCTACGCCTGAACCCCCTGAGAGAGGCCTAACACACTCTACTCATGACATCATCAATGCTTGATGGAGATGGCACATCGTATTCCTGTTAATGGGAGATCTCCTGTCCCGTGCCGCACACCTCGCATCCAAGTCAGTTAAAGATCCCTCATAATTTTAAGGCATATACAAGCAATTCTTACAAGGACACGACGTTTCTGTTTGCAATCGTAAGGTACTCCAACCCTGACGAGGATGCAATAATATTATGTAATAATCTGCTTTAGAGGAAAGCGTTATTGTTGACATGGCTGGGCAAAAAGGAAGTGTCAAACATCACCACACATTGCCAGAGTGTGCGTTGTTATTAATGGACAATGGAAATGCGGTTATTTATTGTGTGTATTGTTTTGTTCTGATTGTAGGCAGCTTCATTGGGGAAACAGTCTACAAAGTCTAATAAATGAAGGCGACCAGCGGTTATCGATTTCCCTAAGTGGGAATTCATGTTGTAAACATGTGTCGTGACAAAAACTGAACGGGAATCAACTAGTTCTTGACGAGGACTGTAGATTGTTATGTTGACAATCATAACAGAAAATGAGCCGTGAGAAAGTGAGAGTATCTTCCTGGTCGCTTATTGTGACGATCGTTAAAGTCAAGTGCTCGGTGTCTGATCATGCGTGATATAACACGATGTTTGCACTCGTCACATGAGGTTATAGAGAAGGTCAAAAATCGACAAAGCATGCAACCTGTGAAGTAGAGTCTGGGAGTTTCATCAGGGCAGTCATTATCAAATTTAACTGCCTACATGTATTTCCATTATATTTCCGGGCAGTGGGGTAGCCTAATGGTTAAGGTGTTTGCTCATCATGCCGAAGACCCGGGTTCGACTTCCCACATGGTACAATGTGTGACGCCTATTTTTTGGTGTTCCCCGCCGTGATATTATTGGAATATTGCTGACTCACTGTCTATAATATTCTAGGTTTAAAGCTCAGAAACAGAAGTTATGCATATGTCAAATGAATATGTTGCTATATTGACATCATCTTCACTAGTTGTCCTTAAATGTATTTTTATTACCTAACTTCGCTACACCCAATACCCCTGCAAGAAGAAGATCATACTCGTGCTACGTCTAACAACCACATCAGTTTGCAAAACGAAAGGTCGTTCTTGTAAATATTGCTTTATGTGACTTAAAATTCTGTGGGATCTTCATCTGACTTGGATGCCAGGTGCCTGGAAGTATCTTCCATAACTGTGATCTTCCATTGGGGCTGATGCCAACTAATCTACAACTGATATCTCCGTCTAAAAGATACCTACTTGTCCAACACTTCACAAAACAGATAAGCCCAATCTGGCCTACACCCTGTATCAGCTTAATAAGGAACTACACATCCTGAGTTAATTGAACATTTACATTGCACCTGATATCCCCGTTCAATTTGTCAGACGTAAGAGGCGACTAACGGGTGGTCAGGCTCGCTGGCTTAGTTTCTGCATGTCATCGTATCCCAGTTGCGTAGATTGATACTCATTATGTCAATCACTTGATTGTCTGGTCCAGACTCTAGTTAAACATTACACACACAAACAACTCAAAATTGGTCAGATTCCTCTGGTCCGTGCCAGTTCTGAGAAGCAAAACTTCATATGCTACACCTTCCAACACAACCAATGGGGGGTCCATCTTCTCTGCAAATGATATGCGTGCGGGAGACAGACTTACCTGTGCTTCACCTGGCAACCCCGTCGAAAGAACATTATAACTACCCTGCATCTAACATCCTTGTGAGAAGGAAATTATGCACGTGCCCCATATGACAAAGCTGTCAATAGGAAACTGTACTCCTATTATGTTCAGGGATTGGTTACAGTGATCGATACTGTTAGCATCGATCAACGCACGATGACAAGGTCGCCTCCCACGACCAGCATAGATTCCTTGTGATCGGTTCTGAAAAATATCCACACGGGTTCCCTTATTATTCGCCTCTTACGAGCAACGTTGAGGGCTCACGGGGATACATTGCACGCCTCAGTCCACAAGGCATATATTATCATCAGTTTTTACACACGCGTTTTTGAATATCTTTATGAGATAATTTTGGTTATTTGAAACAGGTGTTATATAACCAGTTGACAGTTATCCAACGTGTGTTCTGTAACCAAACTCTTCTATTCAGCGATAGTGGCGTCATAATGCCGAACTTTCTGTTGCCACCTCAATATATTACATTAACATTATCCAGGTAATATAATTCAAGCAGTTTTTTACCAAAAATGTCAATCCATCAAAACATTAGGTTTGTGCGTAAATAAAATTAGTAGTTTTTTGTTTTCAATTGAATATTTTCAATTGTTTATTTGTATCTATATAGTAGTCGTGACAGAGTTATCTCCCTTTGGTTTTGTTTACATCCGGCATTGTCTGCTCGATTTGTCATCATGGATCACACTGTTTTCCCGGCCTGTGTTTAATAAATAGATCACAAAACTCGTTGTTGTTGAATACGAACTATGTTCCAACTCAGTAGTATTAAAAAGTTCTCTCGTGAATAAATCAAAACGTTTGAAAATATCTCGTTGGAATATTTTCCATATTCAGCACTCACTCGTTTTGTAATCTCCATGTATATACTATGCATTGAGAGAGCCTTTGCTGATCATATATTTAGATTCTTAATATTTACGATACGGATACAAACGAGAGTATTCTGTTTATCTTTATATAATTCCTCAAACTGACCATATCTAATAGAGGGCGTTGGAGTAGCCTAGTGGTTAAAGTGTTCGATTGTCACGCCGAAGACCCGTTAAACTAAACTCACTCACTCACTCACTCACTCACTCACTCACTCACTCAGTCCATATCTAATATGTAATTTCACTTACTGAAGAACCTTTGAATGTGAATAAAAACTTCAGTAAACCGCCCTATGTATCATTTTGCGTCACGCCATTTGAACAAAATCTGTTTACAGAAACACAGGTACATCACAACATCACACAGGTACATCAATACATCACACAGGTACATCACGACATCACACAGGTACATCAATACATCACACAGGTACATCACGACATCACACAGGTACATCACGACATCACACAGGTACATCACGACATCACACAGGTACATCAATACATCTCACAGGTACATCACGACATCACACAGGTACATCACGACATCACACAGGTACATCAATACATCACACAGGTATATCACGACATCACACAGGTACATCACGACATCACACAGGTACATCACGACATCACACAGGTACATCACGACATCACTCAGGTACATCACGACATCACACAGGTACATCACGACATCACACAGGTACATCACGACATCACTCAGGACTGAAAATGTTTGGCAACAGTTTCTTTTCAAAGCAGGTAAACATCGAACGATGGGCTTTGATGAAAGTAGTCAGAGCGAAATTACTAGATTTTCACATTTATCGGATTGATTTATCGTATCGATAATACAATAAAGACCACCACAAAGGACGTTACAATCTTAAGAGGTATAAACGTATCTATGGTGCTTTTGTGGTAAGTATTATATCCTGCATGACAACCTTTATGTACCTTCAGTAATACAATGCACCCCTTTACCTTCAATGTACACACTTTACATCGCGCAGTCTGACGGTCTGATATACTTTCCAACGAACGGCGTGGATCAGGAAGTCAACCGAAACGGTCACGCAGTGCACGTAGCTGTGTTGTGGTGTGTTACAGTACAGTAATGTACGGTGTGTGACGGCAAAATGCCGTGTGTTACAGTAATGTACAAAGTGTGACGGCAAAATGCCGTGTGTTACAGTAATGTAGGCGTGTTACGTCAAAGTGCCGTGTGTTACTGTAATGCACAGTGTCTTACGGCAAAAGCCGTGTGTTACAGTAATGTATGCGTGTTACGGCAAAATGCCGTGTGTTACTGTAATGTAGGCGTGTTACGGCAAAATGCCGTGTGTTTCAGTAATGTACGGTGTGTGACGGCAAAATGTCGTGTGTTACAGTAATGTACGGTGTGTGACTGCAAAGTACCATGTTTTACAATAATGTACGGTGTAATATGGCAAAATAAGGTGTGTTACAGTCATGTATTGTGTGTTAGGCCGAGCTGTCTTGTGTTACAGTAATGTACGGAGTGTGACGGCAAAGTTCCGTGTGTTTCAGTAATGTACGCTGTGTTACGGCAAAATGCCGTGTGTTAGAGTAATGTATGCTGTGCTACGGCAAGGTGCCGTGTCTTACAGTCATGTACGGCAAAGTACCACGTGCTACAGTAATACGCGGCGTGTTACGGCAGAGTACCGAATGTTACGGCAAAGTACCGAGTGTTACAGTAATGTATGCTTTGCTCGGTGAGTTACGGCGATATACTGTGCTTTACGGCAACGTACGATGTGTCACGATTGTCTACGATGAGTTTGGCTATGTACAGTGTGCAACGGTTATGTACGATGTGCTACACACTGCAAATAATGAAACGTATAAGTGATTTTGAGAATATTGGACTCATGTAGCTGTGGTAAAAACAGTATAAATATACTATTTCTTTCCAAAACATCACCTTCGTATGATTGTAAACAGCTTTAGTGCCAAAACGCAGCAGTTTTAATTTTTTCCCTTGTCTTAGATTTTTGAAGCGTTTGAAAAAATATTCACCAAAAAGTCACCAAGTAAACATAGAAAGCAAAATGCACGTGCAGGTAAGCGGAAAAGCATGCAGTTTCAATCACTATAAACAGGCAAACGTTGTGTTTAATTTTGTCATTCGTTTTTGCCTGGAAAAGAGGAAATCATCATGCCACGAATGTGTGCCGTCCATTGAAACATCGCCATAGGCCGCCTTGAAGCTGGGGAGTCGCAGTCGTCGGTTGCCGACATTTCAACGTTCATCAGACAGACTCTGAGTACCAAATCTTGCTTTTGGGATCGTTTCCCGCAGACCAATTGCAATTCCGCCCATGATCGCCCAAGAAGCGGCCGTCCAAAAGTTATCACCTAAGCTCAGGACCGCTACATCCGGGCTGCTCACCTGCATCATCGTCTTGCCACAGCCGTGGAGACTGCACAACACATCCCTTGTTTGAGAAGAATTTGGGACCAAACTGTCAGGAATCGATTTCGTGAAGTGGGGATTCGACCAGAAGGCCAGTTGTCGCCCATGTTTCGAGAGACTACCATCAGCGAAATTGCTTGCGGTGGTGTCCTAGAGTCCGGAACTGGAACTAGAGACTTGAAAGTTGTCTCCGTTGGTGGATGTCATGTAATTTCCTCCAACTCAACGTTGCAAAAACGGAATACATGATCATCGGTACTAGACAACAACTAACTAAGGTTACCCAGACGCCAAGCACCACAGGAAACTCCACTGTGCCACCATCAGACACTGTACGCAGTCTCGGAGTAATGTTGGACAAGATCTTGTCCTCAGAGACCCAAGCACTTACAGTAGCCAGAGCTGCAAACTTCCATATAAGGAACATCGGGAAGATACGTGGATGTCTCGATGTTGATACCACCAAGCTCCTAATGCATAAATACGTCTTAACCAGGTTGGACAACTCCAATTCCCTCCTCAGCGGCACAAGCTCCATTCAACACCTGCAATGAGTCCAAAAGACCGCAGCACGCATAGTATCAAGATTATCGAAAACAGACCACATCACTCCATCCCTGAAAAACCTACACTGGCTTCCTATTAAAGCAAAGAATTCATTTCAAAATCCTCACTCTGGCTTTCAGTGCTCTACATGACCCGAAGTCACCCCAATACCTCAAATTATTACTATGTCCATACCAGCCCACAAGAAATCAGAGATCAGCAGACAGCCAACTTCTCGCTGTACCTGAAACTAAGACTAAACTGGCCGAGAGGTCTTTCTCAGTTCTGGCTCCAGTACTCTGGAATCGTCTGCCTCTCGACATTAGACAGACTAAAGACTCATAGATCTTCCGATAACAACCTAAAGGAGAATACTAGACAATTGCAATAATTTGCTGGGTGAACGATAAAGTCATCAGAAACATGTACCCCAATTATGTTTTATCGCGAAAACAGTTTCTGTGCTTCGGCCATTATTCATATTCCGCTGGAAATCACGTGACCGTTCCACCCATGACGTCATATGTGACTAGCGTCCTCCATATTGACAAAGGACAAGCGCTACAGTAATAAAAATCGTGTTGTTTCTGTCGTTTCTGTAAATGGTACGATGGTGTATTCCGTTGCCAGGGGATGCACGGAATCATCGAACAATGGAAACAGCCACCATTTCTTCCGTTTACGAAGTAAAGAGACAGATTTAGGCAGGAGAAATGCTCCGATCATGCATATGAAAGAGACATGCACACATGGGGTATGAAAATCCCAAAGCTAGGCTGAAGAAGGAAGAAGTGCCCACGAGATTCATTTTTACTCAATCATTCCCTGTTACAACTTATTGTCAGTGGTATTTTAACATAAATTAAATCAAGTCCGATTGCCAGTCGAATTGCTCCCGCTACACATTGCCCAAGCAGATTTGGTCAAATTGCCCCAGGGCGGTAGTTAAAATGCCCCAATTTATTTAAAATGATTAATATATGCCATAAATGCATAGTTCTGTCAACTTTGATATTATGTTCTTTATATAAAAGTATATACATAGTTATGAGTTTACTGATGGAACATTTTTCAGAAATATTACCTTCTAATAACTTTTACATGAAGAATATAATATCAAAGTTGACAAAAACTATGCATTTACGGCATATATTAAGTCATCTTAAATAAATTTACGAAATCAGAATGAATGACCAAATTTGCTGGGGCATTTTGTAGCTAGGGCAATTCGACTGGTACCCATGAGATACATATTATCAAAATCAGTAAGAGGTTTCACATGAGCTTGAAAATATTTCGCTATAACGTTCTTTTCGGTTTGGAGCCCTAAATGCTGCAGTCTACCCGAAACATTGTCGAATACAACGGCAAATCATGAAGTACTTGTTGCTTTCAGTGTTTTCCATTTTGTCCAGTTACGGACGTTGGCATCAGACTCGCTATCTGTCAGTAGTGTGTGCCGTGAAAGTTGTTCTGTATTCTCATTGGCTGACAAGATGTCATTCTAAGGCAATGGCCGAGTTCCATACTAGTAACTATTTTAATAACCAAACACTGGGGAAACATACATTGTCCTGACTAGTATTTTAGAATTCACCAGTTTTCGGGGAATAACTTATCTGCGTCGTGAATATTATCTCTGCTTGACAAGGCTGGGATCTTGTATGGAGACTTGATACGTTATACTGTATCACATTTTGCTGACAAATAGTATTCTTGTTAAATGATATGGTCTACTTTTAAATTTATTTTGACCTCAAGCGGTGCCTCCGTTTTGCTTGATTCTTCTTCTTCATCTTCACTGGAAGATTGTCTTGCAAGATGTAAAATGGGATCGTATAGATACGCTCTAGCACCCATTTCAGAAATGACATCGGGAACATCTTTTACTGCTTCAGAATCCATGAGACACTGTTAAGTTGTGAGGCAAAATCAAATAGGAAGCCATCAGCAACAGGCACATATGACGTCATGTCACGTGATACCACCTCTGCTCATTAACTGTCGGGTGTTTCCGTAATAGGCGGAAATACGAATACTTTGTTTTGTGTTTTTATTGCTATTTTACAAAACTTTGTGTTAAATGTTATCACGGAAGGTGACTTTAAGAATATTCTTTACAATATATCATTTTTTTTTGTTTTCGTTCGTATTCTCCTTTAAGACATTTCTCTTCCGAGATGCATATCCATAGGCCATCAAGTTGAACTGTAGCAGCGCCGTTGAGCAGCAGATACGTTGGAAACCAGGCGCTATATATATGTATTATTATAACCTTAGGATACCTGAAGCAAGTCTGGTTCAGTGATGACTCACGATTTCTTATTCACCGGTGAGATGGAAAAAAGAGTGTGTACGGTCGGAGTAATGAACGTTTGCCCCTAGTGTCATGGTGTGGGGTGTGATATCCAGCACACGAAGATCTGATTTAGTGGTGGTTCAGGGGGATTTGAAAGCAAATCGGTACATCAACGAAGTCCTTGCACGTCACATGCTTCCGATTATGGACCGACAGAGGGAGTTGTTCCAGCAGGACAACGCTACTTCACATACAGCACTCATCACGGTCCGCTACCTTGCCAATTCTAACGTCAATGTCTTACCATGGCCTTCCCGATCACCATATCTAAACCCGATAGAACACCTATGGGATGAATTCGGTCGGCGTGTACGTGAACGTCAAAACACGCCTCAGACACTTCCACAACTGGCCTTCGAATTACAGGAAGAGTGGGGAAGAATTCCGCAAGAACCACTTCGTCCACTTATCCAGTCGGTCCAGAGCAGTAATTGCTGCCAATGGTGGCCATACAAAGTACTGACTTTGACGCTATCTTGTGGACTCAAGTAAACATCAACACAACAACGTCTATAGACGTGTGAATTTTCACCTGTTTACCATTGAAATTGCATGAAATAATTGCCCTTAAACTAACGCAATAAAGTATTCTAAAAGTAGAATATGCGTTTCCTTTTTTGAAGAGTGTATATTAATGTGCGATCTTTAAGGGTTCCATACGTGGTGTTAAAGGTATGAACTGTGTGTTATGGAAATGCAAAGCGTATCACAATATACGTACGATTTGTCATGCTCAGGTCATAATCATGACTAAGTAAGTAATGTTATGTGACAACCTGAATAGATGTGTACTGTAAGTTGTATACCGGTTTAGTAAGGTATGGTGTATTTCAGAAGATGTGCCAAAAACGTTCTAGCACCAAATCTTGGATGGGTGACCGTGTTTGGCAGCTTGACTCCTGAAAGTTTCTAGGACTTCAGTCCTGCCCTACAACGACGCATATGTAATACATGTTGTCTCATCCTAGGCAAGTGAGTTTGTTCAAAATTGCCTCTGTTCACTCAGCAGAAAACGGGTACCCGGTGGGATAAGTCTAGCAACTTCTAGCACGTCACAAACAGCTTGGGTTAAATGGGGTAATAATCACATTGCTCAGCCTAGTGAATGGTGTTAGCGCATTATAAATGCACTTATTGTTATTATTATAAAGGGCGGCGGGGTAGTCTACTGGTTGAAGCGTTGGCTCGTCACGCTGAACACCCGGATTCGAATCCCCACATGGATACTTCTGGATAAAAGCGGCGTAAAGCCAAACTCAGTCAGTCAGTATTATTATAAATCTAATCGGTTTTTCTGACCAGCACCCCTACAAAACGCCACATCCTACATCGACATTGATAATCCGTATTGCTCAAACTGGCGGTGCATAAAATGATCTTACACAATCAAAGCTACGGAGCTTGGACTGACTGACTGAGTTTGGTTTTACGCCGCTTTTAGCAATATTCCAGCAACATCACGGCGGGGGAAACCAGAAATGGGCTTCACACATTGTACCCATGTGGCGATTCGAACCCGGGTCTTCGGCGTGACGAGCCAACGTACGGAGCGTGGAAGACTGATAAATAAAAATCACCGTTTTGTATATGGTCTATCTCTTGCTCCCTCAAATACTGACGTTTCATTTCCAATTAAATATTCATCATACTCAATCATTGTAACACGACACTGTGATATCCAGCAACGTGCGATTACCAGCTCTTTTATCTTTAAGTGCAGTTTCATGCACGTGAAACCGATAGGCATCACCACTAACGTCAGAGGCTGTCGTTAACGAGACCTTGTCATGAAGTGCACAAATAGGTCGGTTCGACATCTCACTATGGGGCATGCGTTTACTGACAGTATCTCTGATGATCTGACATAAAGTTTTCATTTGAATTCATTTACAAAGCAACCGCTACCCCTACGCAATCTGCCGCTGGCGTTGCTAGGCAATAACTTTATATGGAGTGTAGCACTGGAACGAGGAGCTATATTTCGTACGAAATACTTGAGGCAATGAACACAGGCGAAAATACACAGGCCATTTTTCAAACTGTCACACACATGCAGATGTGCACGTGGTTGCTGTTGTGGAACTTGCGAATGTTTAAGATTGGAGATCTATAAACGTTATAGATTTGTTTGGTGTCATGGATTCATGCTGAGACGTCCAGACAGAATGCTCTGCCCGGTTCTACCGCTGGGAACGCGTGGGTTTATGTTATAGTTTTTCGGGCGGAATTAAAACGTGGATAGCCCTACATGGCTGATGCTGGTACAATGCAGCTTTTCCAACCGGATGCAACAAGCTGAGAAAGTTAACAGAATGTCAACACACTTTGAACTTGTTCGTGTGCTGGTGTGTCTTCATGTGTTGCTTCTGGCGTTGGTGTCAGCAAACAACAATGCAAATAACGGTGATGATGATGATTCGACAGCTTTGTCAGCAACGTTTGCGACTACGACGTTGAGGCCTTCGTCTCAAAGACAATGTTTTCCCGGTTTTGTGTGTGTACATGGCATTTGCTCGGAATCCGGCAGCAGCTGTGACTGCGACCTTGGATGGTCTGGAATATTTTGTCAAACATCATGTGGGTTAGATTGTGGATCGCATGGTGTTTGTGACGTCTTTGTCAACGGTACAGCATTTTGCATTTGCAACTTTGACTACACTGGTTCACGATGTGAGAAGAGGCGAGATTTAAACACAACAAAACGTCCAGGTAATTTATTTATTTGGTTTTCTTTCGGACTTTTTTCGGTCTTTTGGGGATTCGGTGTTTAAGTGAATGAGTGAGGTTAGGTTTACACTGCTTTTAGCAATATTCCAGCAATAACACGGCTGGGGACAAGAGAAATTGTCTTCACAGATTATACCTATGTGGGGAATCGAACCTGGGTCTTCGGCGGGACGAGCGAACGCTTTAACCAGTAGGCTACCTCCTTCCGGAGTCTGAATAGATTGAATAAAGGTCGTCGGATGATGCGACTTAATGGATAGTGTCAGACTCCGAACTGCATTGAACACTATTTTCGTGAATTTCGAGGCCTGGGGCAATATGGTGTATGTAACCTTTTTCATACATGAGCGTAGTACTGTGTGGGCGGTAGGGTAACCTAATGGTTAAAGTGTGAAGACACGGGTTCGATTCCCCACATGGGCACAATGTGTGAAACCCATATCTGGTTTCACCGCCGTCATATTGCTAGAATATTGCTAAAGCGGCATAAAATTATACTCTCTCGCTAGTATGCTATACATATAAGAAACAAACCATACCATTCAGCTAACCGTTGTGATGTTGGCTGGTTCCGTGTGGATCCCCAGCAAACTACGCTGGTCGCAAGAGGCGATTGAATGGGCATGATCAACCTCTGCGCTATAGTTATTAGTTATTATTTAGTAAATTCACCTGTCCATGGTAATCGCTTTAACAGAAAGTCATTTTGTTTTATTTTCAACTTTCCAAAGCGCCAGTACGGAGAAAACATTTTCCAAATCTTAACTGTTTTCGTTACGCATTAATGACTTTGCTCGGACGTTGACAAATGTGTGCGCTGAATAAACTGAATGGCAAGGAAATACACACCTTTAGTTATGACGTCAGCATCTTTGATACTTACTCAGCCTACATATTTGTCATGATCATACTTCCGAAAAAACAACCATAGACAACGCAGAATTGTCTATTTCATGTCGACAGTTGTACAGAAATAGTATGCAGCCAGGATATGCTCATCCGTTCATCGTGCGCCATCATTAACACATTTATCAGAAGACCCGTGACTGCAATTTTCTATTCATCGAATAATCACGACTAAGAATACATGGACGTCCTCTTCATTCATTCCTTCATTCCTTCATTCATGCAATCATTCATTGCTAGAATTGGGCTAGAATTGGTCTTCAGCAACCCATGCTTGTCGTAAGAGGCGACTAACGGGATCGGGTGGTCAGACTCGCTGACTTGGTTGACACATGTCGTGGCATTCCAGTTGCGTAGATCGATGCTCATGCTGTTGATCCCTAGATCGTCTGGTCCAGACTCGATTATTTACAAACCGCCGCCATACAGTTAGCATATTGCCGAGTGCGGGGTTAAACAACAAACCAAGCATTTATTTATTCATCTCCCGTTTTATAAAGCTTGTTCGTAGTAAGGATGCAGTATGACCAAAAACACGTTCCATAAAAATTATATACATATCCATTTGTGGAAGTATATTGTAAAGCCGTTTACCAATATTGTTATTTCATCAGTTGTCAGTTACCTACGGAACGTAAAGTATGATACAGCCTTCCCTGCAAGGTCATCCGTTAAGGTATGCCATTTTATGGCCTAACCTCCTAACAATAACGACATACGGACATACTTAACTGACTGAAGGTATATTTAAGTTAACGTCAGCGGAACGGTCAAGCCTAAGGCTGTGATTATATTGGCTGTTCTCCGGGGCACCATGTGGCCTTCATGTGTCTGCTGTCTTGTTACCTGACAGCGGTGTCAAACATTTCGCCACCAAGAAGGGATTGTTTTTGCAGTGTTCTGTATCCTCGTTTTTTTTAGATGAGGTCCAAATATGAGCATGGGTTAAATGTAAAATCATTTCTAATATGAATTCTTTTATATTGCTTCCAAATTTATGTCATGTGGATGAATCTTTTTATTTTTGTATTTACTTGTAAATGAGTCTTGAGTTTCGGAAATCGCATCTCATTATAATCAGTCACTGATATTTTATCAAGAAAACATCAATTTGGTTGACTTTTCAGTCTACCGACCACGTAGACTAAAACTATTTGCTTTTTTTGTTAACTTGCTTTTCAACGCAAGTTTGTTATGTTTCACAAGTGAATAAAGTGAATAGATTAAAGTTCTGGGTGTTCTGCACTATAATGCTTATTTCTTGGAACATATTTCCATTTTTCTCCTTGTTCATTTGTTATATTTCCTTTCATGAATACTTCACATATTTGACACCGACAACCAGCAATTCTGATAGATGCCTTACATTTACCTGCCGTTTAATTTCTGTAGATGTCATCCCGCCCACTACCACATCAGTCAGCAACTGTGCCCCAGGATTCCCCTGCAGGAATGGACATTGTCCGGCTGGTCAGCTCAAGTGTGTTTGTGACAAGGGCTGGTCCGGACCTTTCTGTGGGACCCCGTGCTCACTGGACTGTGGGGAGAAGGGCACCTGTCGTGTTATTGGGGGTCAGCCTGTGTGTATCTGTGAGTGGGGATACACGGGACGTTGGTGTGGCGAGATGTTGACCACAACACCTGGATCAGGTTGGTAATTGTGTCTATTTAATAAATCCAAAACAAAATGGAATATCACAATAAATTGAACTCTATTTACAAACAGGGTATATATAGCATTGATTATACAAATATACCTGGATATAAAAACAATATTACAATGCCACAACAATCTTTTCCGAGCAGTCGGATCAGGTAGAAACATTGTCTGTTTGCACATTGTGCACGTCGAAACGCTACGTCTTGAGTTTTGCAGCTATACGCACAACAAACATCAGGTGTTGTCCGTAACCCATTACTAAGCATGTCACACGTTCAATGCAATATTGCTGAATCACTGATTGACTCGTTTCTTTCTTCCAGCTGTAGTAAAGTTGTTATTTTGATGTAATCATGCTTCTTGTCACTATATATCTTCAAATGATAATAATTGAAGCCTAAAGGTAATTTTATTCATAATTGCAATGGTAGTTCTTTATAAGTATATGGTTTCTTTTTAAGTGTCATACAAGTACTCTTATTCACGGGGCGGTGGGGTAGCCAAGTGGTTAAAGCGTTCGCTCGTCACGCCGATGACCCGGGTTCGATTCCCCACATGGTACAATGTGTGAAGTCTATTTCCGGTGTCCCCCGCCGTGATATTGCTGGAATATTGCTAAAAGCGGCGTAAAACCATACTCACTCACTCACTCACTCACTCTTATTCACATTTTACAGGAATCAGAAATGACAACAATCTACCGTCATCACAATCCTCAAACCCGACTACCCTTGCCACCACTCTTACCCAAGACAAAAGCTCCCTCTCAGCAGCAACATCCAACTCCACCTCTGTAACGTCTACGTCTTCTGCAACATCCTCCCTTCCTACTACCAGGCTGACATCCACTCTTCGTCCACTATCCAAGCGTCGGTGTCTCACGGGGTTTACCTGCCAGCATGGTTACTGCAGACCTGGGCAGCTCAAGTGTTTCTGTGATGCAGGATGGGTGGGCATATTCTGCCAGACACCTTGTAGCCTGAACTGCGGAACACATGGACAATGTAGAGCTACCTCGGCTGGTCAGACATGTGAATGCAGCTCTGGGTTTACTGGAGGCCGATGTAAGGATGTCATCAGGATTGCACCTCAATTAACGTCGTCTTCAGGTATGCCTGATTATTTAGGAATATTTTTTTTTTACCTTTTTAGCAATGTTCTAGAGTAGTAAATCATAGGTAAACTGTCTTTGCGTTGGGGATGGGACTAAGTTTTGTGGAGTGCCGAAGCTTTACGGAGCAGTACATAAATACTGCAAAATTAGACCCATGAAGATCCGGGTTAGAATTGGTCTTCAGTAACCCATGCTTGTTGTAAGATGCGACTAACGGGATCGGGTGGTCAGGCTCGCTGACTTGGTTGACACGTGTCATCGTATCCCAATTTCGTAGATCGATGCTCATGCTTTTGATCACTGGATTGTCTTTTCCAGACTCGATTAAACAATTAAACAACAAACCAACCAAGCAACAACATTTATTTATTAATCTCCCGTTTTACAAACACACAACAAACAACACCTGCAAAATTAAAGTCGAAAACATAACTACGAAATCCATCATCAAATATAGGAGTATTGTTGGGCATTATATAATCAGTCTTATAATTTATCGTCTTTTCTTTCTGCTTCAGGACCAACACAAACCCAGAATGTGCCGCAAGCTGTATCTTCTGTTGTGGCCACAACGTCATCAACAGCGAGTCTCCCTCCTCTATCGGCCCGCCAGTGTATCTTAGGATCATCTGCCTTTGTCTGCAAACATGGTAGCTGCTACAAAGGAGCCAAAAATAGGACCACGATCGCAGGGTCTGTTTTAAAGTGCGTCTGTGAGAGGGGTTGGTTCGGAGTATTCTGTCAAGAGCCGTGTCCACTCAACTGTGGACCACACGGACGTTGTGATGTCTTCAAGAATGGCACTTTCTACTGCAGCTGTGCCTCGGAATACATGGGTCCGACTTGTGCCACTCTACGGCCAAAACCCGAACCAGGTAATCTGGTGCTTTGGGCCTCTCTGCAAGATCTGTTTCAAGTCTTTCATAATCCTAAACATAAAGGAATTCGTGATTTCTTCAATTCACGAATATAGATTTTTGTCGTTACAATGTCTTAGCGAAATTGCTCTAATTTAATTCCACTTATCGTTGGTCTCAACGATGTTCACGTATGGCTTTTAACACAACTGACATGGCAATACTTAGCTCTTTGTTTCTCAAATATGCCCTTGTCGTACCATCTTATGTGCCAGAATCCGCTGTGTAGAGAAACCTGCGGTTGAGGGTTCGAATCCAGAATCGCCGGGATGATGTTACTAGGTTAATCAGCACCATTATTGTGCTCGTCAACATCACCTCAGGCTTTCCTTCCAAATCACTGATATGACGTGATGTAACTGAAGTAACGCTCAAAGCACGCAAGCATGCATGCACGCACGCTCTATTTCTTTCTCTCACCTACGCACTCACTCGCTCAGTGTGTATAGCCTTAGGGGTTAACGACAGTGACAGCACTGAGAACTGCTTTGTTGACAGCTCAGTTTCAGGGGATTGGGTAATAAGACACACTATATATAACCCTTTTACCTTTGATCATGTGATATGTTTGATGTTATATCTCTTTGAACATTTAGAATGCATTAAATCAAAAGTATATGCGGTTTCTTTCACATTTTGATTCTCAGTAAAACAATAGTCCGATTATAGTGTTTAACATCTTTTAACTTTCTCAATAAAAGATGCAAGATTTATGTCTGTTTTCATTTATGCTTTCGTACTTGACATATACATATCGCTAGCTGCTTGGATTCTAAGCAATCAGTGTAGCTGGTGAATTGGACAGAAAAGAAAGAATCTGTTCGATATATATGTCTATAAGTATGTACATACATCAGCTTATATCTTATCGCCGGTGAATGTATTTGACGTCAGGCATGTTCTCCATTTCTCAGTAAACGATTACTCCAGGTTTTAAAGTGTTCTTTCAATTTGTACTCCATTACGCATATTATGTAAACGAGGTGGCCAAGTCGTCAATGTAGCCGCATTTCCCAGTGCAGAGTTGCATCTGTTGTATTCTGAGAAACCATGGGTTCAATCCCAATCCCAATTGTTTGTGAAGTCTGCCAAGACTACACGTGGTTTTACACGAGTGATAAACGTCCAAGGCCTGCCTCACTGTGTGTTTTCCTGATGCATCAAGCTGACAAGACACGTTGAACCACATTCAATCATTATGTAAACGTCTTGTCTCGTCAAGTGATTTCAGAACAAGTTATACACAAATATAGACCACAAGATTTCGGAACCCTGACCTACACCCTTGGCTTTGTCTACGTGTCCTAAGCCCCTCATCATTCATATGACAAGTGATGTAACGAGGACGACTCCCTCTCCGGGCATTAGCGGCAAGGTCACAGAAACAGTCAGGCCTTTACTGCACTGTACAAGTGCACTGTGACACCGTTTGTCGCCTAGTGCTATTTATGTAAGCCTTTGGTCATAAGGCGTATAATCCATGTCTAGATTTGTCAGTACATCCTGATGTATTCTTGATACGTGGCAACACAACGAATCGTGTTTTATCTAACCCAGTGCAGTGGCGGATCCAGAATATAACTAAAGACCTCATTGAAGTTAATGTTGTGCAATGGCAGAGCCAAGGTGGGGTTCAGGATCCGCCTATGCAGTGCCATCGGAGTTAGGCTCAAGGGTGTTCCATGCGTTTGAGGGGCGGTGGGGTAGCCTAATGGTTAAAGCGTCGGCTCGTCACGCCGAAGACCCGGGTTCGAATCCCCACATGGGCACAATGTGTGAAGCCCATTTCTGGTGTCCCCCGCCGTGATGTTGCTGGAATATTGCTAAAAGCGGCGTAAAACCAAACTCAGTCAGTCAGTCCATGCGTTTGACTTTAATCTATTCATTAATACATGTGTAATGGAAACATTACAAATGCTCACTACACGCACGACCACGACCACGAGGTGTAGTAACAGCCCTGAGCACCACAGGCCTCGAGTCACATATGTGTGTTTCATGTATAAATATGACAACTGCTGGATATGTAAAGGTGGTTGAACCACTCCAGACTTTTCTTGCATACATGTTCATGTCCTGTTAAATGCAGTCTGATATTAAATCATTCTAACTGGGCGTGGTATGTTCAAGTTGTAGAGGTGCAGGCGCCGTTCTGGCACTGGTGGGTTGTGGGCAGCTGTGTGGGCCTGCTGGTCATCCTGCTAGTCCTTCTGGTCATCCTGCCCTACATCCTGTGGAAGAGGCGGTATATCTTCATCATGAAGTTGGTCTACATGTTCCAGCCCTTTGAAGATGATGGTGAGTTCATGTGTTCAGTACTCAACTAACATTATTCAATTCCCACAACCGACTTGTGTATCGGTCTCTTTTTTTCCTTTATCAATAAAATTTGTCAACTTGCCATGTCATAATTTTGTAATATGTACAATTTAGTTAAATATATTATCATGAAATACACATCAAAGTCAGTTACATTATCAGTGATTAGTAAATATGATGAAATATGATGGAGCAAAATTCAAAGTATATATAAATATTTTACCCTCTGAAAGATCAAAACAGTTGACCTTTTCTTTTAAACATGAACCAACCAGATTAAAGAAGAACAAATATACTATCCCCTCAACTGCTTCACAACACGTCTGTGTCCTTGTATTTTATGTCGAGTAATTATACAATACATTACGGATCCGTCTACCAATTTCTTTCCCGAAACAACTCTATTGGTCAGTACCTCGTGATGACACTTATCTGACGTCCGGATCCTGCCACCAATAAACTGCTTTTCCTCCTTCGCAATGCATATGCAAGATATGCTTACCGGTAACCTTTGGCGAGCAATCTTAAGCTTTTGACAGGTGTATTCAGACTACTGATGAAGCTGACCATAAACGTGACATAAGTGTGTCACTGGTTTGTGGATGTGTGGCTTAATCAGTCTTTGTGGTTTCATTCGACGTATGACAATAAACCACAGCACGTATTGTCGTTAAGTTCGCTACGCTAGCCCACATTCTTATTGTGCAGAGACGGTTGCCTTGGAAGTTCGAGGGCCCGCTATCATAAACGAGATTTTATGTTTAAAGTTAATCTTGTTATATAATGGGGCGTTTAAACTGTCTAGTTTGATATAAATGAGGTAGTAAATACATTATTGCGGTGTACTTCAAGTGAATTACTTGAATGAAATTTCAAATATTCTGAACCAAGTGGCAGAAACAATTTGATACAATAATCATTCATAATTATTTTTATTGATCTTTGTATAGAAAGACACAATGTGATCCATGTGATAAAATATAGAAGTCAAACAAATCGTTAAACAGGATAAATGTGCATGTCTTGAGGGCATTCATATTCTTGCTACTGCCACAAGAAAACGAAAACAAAATTGGAACTACACTTTATACAACGATTACACTACCTACACATTCTGAGCTATGTTGATAGAGGCTTTATTGAGAATTCCTCAAAGTTACATACAAGGAATTTCGTAATAGTGACCCTTTATTGTGGATAATGGTTTCGAGATATATCCACAAAACGTGATTCCGTTGAGCGAATTAATGTGCTGTGACAGGTAAAGTCTGTAAAAAGATTCTTTTTTCTTGGACGTCTGTCATGAATTTCTTGAAACAACATGCCTTACGGATTTGGATTCCTTTTTGTCATAAATTCTTACTTGTACATCATTGATGCTTATAGAGAAAAGCGGCTTCTTGTATAGAGAAATGTGTTATATGATATAGATAAATATATATGAATTATGTCTCTGCTCGTGACTGAAAAATAACTTTAAACATATGTCAGTAACTAAAATGCTGCACAGTAGTGTTGGAATTAATTAAAATTTTATCCCGCTGATCAACTTCAATCAAAATAGTCAATTTTCAATTCCAGATGATAAACTCTTTGATGCATTTGTGTCCTACAAATCAACAAAGCTGGATGAGGATTTTGTAGTCCACACGCTGTATCCTAAACTGGAGAAGAATCTCAATTTTAAGCTCTGTCTACACTTCAGAGACTTTATGCCGGGAGAGAGTAAGTACAACCATGTGAATGATGGTGAATGCATATTTGAGTCAGGCTAACCTGCACTCAGGCGTAGATATCTTATTGGTTTTGATGTTTTATGTGTGTTTGCAATTGAATGCGCGATACATAATTGCTTTTCTTGGGCTATAGAATGTATTGCGCTGTTTTATGACCACGATCGTCACGTACAACAATGACGGGATGACGAAGCAATGTAAACACACGTGTATAGATACGGTATATCCTGCACATGTACATCCGCCTCCCTTGTAGGCCTGTTGTTAGTCCGGTACACAAAGGACACAAGGTGACTTTTCATATTCAAATACAGCACAGGTTTCCTTGATTCCACAATAAGTGGTGATATATAACCCCATTAAAGGTTTCGACGTGTGAACAACAATATTGTTCATAAAGAAGAATATTTTTATGGATGTCAACTTCTTTATCATGAGGAACATAACGTTTCGGTGTATATTCTTACTCCTTCATTAGGTGAATGAATGGTATGAGGCAGAGAGCATATATATGTACATGTGAGAACAAACAAAAGTAACAAGAAAACAAAGACGGGGGCTCAACAATGGAAGCCAAAGGTTAACTGTTTAACAGCTGATGTGTGATTGGCAAAGGCCAAATGAAAGTCGGTACTTAATAGTTAATTAGCACTGAATGGACGCCAACACTCAACAGTTAATTAAAGAATGTTCTATAGTCATGGGTAACGCTATTTGAGAAACGATACATATAAGTAGGTGATAAACACTTTATCAATCGATGTGCTGCAATTGCCGATAACCCGATAGTAATTCAACCGTGCCATTCCTGCAAATTCCCTGATGTATCCATTGTAATAATATTACACATGCCAGATCGATACTCAAGCTGTTGATCACTGGATTGTCTGGCCCAGACTTGATTATTTAGAGACCGCTGCCATAGAACTAGAAGCAACAAACCGATCAACCATTGTAATATCAATTTATTGCATCATTATCTAAATATTTAGAAATGGTGAACATTATCATTCACGACCACCTACCTTTTGACAAATATCTTCTTCAACAATAAAATGAAGTCTACCTCTTTGTCAAATAACGTCAAATAATCATATGTGTGTATTACTTCACTAATACAACTCTAACATTTCTTCTTCAGCCATTGCTAATAACATTATCGAAGCAGTTGAGAACAGCCGTCGGACGATCATGATACTGACGCCCAGTTACATCCAGAGCGAGTTTTGCAGATTCGAGTACCAGAGAGCGCAGCACGAAATGCTGAAACGGAAACAGAGAATAATACCCATAGTACTTCAGGACATTACGCAGGACCGGGTGTATATGGACGAGACACTTTGTACCATTTTAGATTCTATAACGTACATTGAATGGCCAAAGGACGGAAATGAGAAAAAAGTTGAGAAATTCTGGAAAAGGGTTGAATTGTCAATGCCAAAAAGGAGATCAATATGTTCCAGAAAGAGTGATGAGACATCCAGTGGTCAAAGCGCTGACGTCTCTTCTTTACCACTGGATATGATTCCAAAAAACGCGTTCTGGTCCGTGGCCTGATTTTGGTATCGGGAACAATTCGTTTCATGGTGTGGATTCCAGTGTATTTGATACCGTTGACATGAATGAGTGTAGGCAGTCTCAAATAGTCCCAAATGGCATTTTGGACGTGTGATAAAATTAAAACAGTGACATAAATAGCCTCGTCCTGCTGGAATAACACCGGTAATTTATTTATTTATTGTGCATACCTGAATCGTGACAGCTTTTCGTGTTCTTACCGCTATATGTGTTCTGAACATTGAGACGATGTGGTGAAGTTTGTCGTTGCTGTTGATGTTTTGAAAGAAGTTAAATCTGTGTAATTCATTTCTGATGACATGCTTTCCTCTACGTAACATAAACAAACACTTCAGCACATGTATGACTATTATATTGTGTTACGTATTGACGTATATGCATGCACCCACAAGCACAGTCACACACACACACACACACACTGACATTGACACACACTGACATTGACACTGACACACACACTGACACACACATGTATAAATGCATGTGCACACAATAACACCACAAACAAGATACTACACAACAATTCGGTTTCCCATATGTACGTTCGTAAACAGCCTTCTTTTGTGATCAGGTTCGGTGGGGTAGCCTAGTGGTTAAAGCGTTCGCTCGTCACGCTGAAGACCCGAGTTCGATTCCTCACATGGGTACAATGTGTGAAGCCCATTTCTGGTGTCCCCCGCCATGATATTGTGGAATATTGCTAAAAGCTGCGTAAAACCAAACTCAGTCAGTCAGTCCAAGCTCCGTAGCTTTGATTGTGTAAGATCATTTTATGCACCGCCAGTTTGAGCAATACGGATTATCAATGTCGATGTAGGATGTGGCGTTTTGTAGGGGTGCTCACTCACTCACTCTTTTGTGATCGGTTAGGTTTTCAAATTCAGATCAGTTAATTTGACACCAAAAAGGAACATCCATTGTATCCAGTGCTCCGAAATGAAAATGAAACACAATGCAAACACTCGCAGTACGCTAAATCTCAAGCAATGAAACAGATATAATAACGTATGTGGAACGCATGCTGTCTCCTTTACAAAGTCCCTGGTTATTAAATCTAGTCAATCCAATCATTGTTTATCGGGTTGTTTTGTTGTCCATTTTTTCATTACAGTGTCCTCTGAACAAGATCGTGTTGTCGTTTTTCAGTGTATATTCTTATTGTGCGGACAGACGTCTTTTTGTGGCTTTTATTTTAGTAAATGTCGGTGGTCTTATGTGTTGATAGTAGAAACTGACATTTGTCACTAGTTCAATATAATAAACGCCCAGAAACGTCTTCAATACGGGTGAGTCATTCGAAGAATTACGACCAGCATCTGGCTACAAATCGCTACCAATTAGTGCTCGCGAAAAGCATATCCTGCGCACTTGTAAACAAACATATGCAAAGGCAAACAAGTGTTCACCTGAATAAACACATGAAGAGAGAATTATATCGGTATTTTGGTCACTCATCTGGAAATGTGCACCACTCAAATGTCATGAAAAAACCGCCATGGGAAATATATTGCTGACAGGTTTGATTAATTGACGATCAAGTTTGGAACTTGATATATGCCCTAAATCATCATGAATATGAAACTGAGATACATTTACGCGGCACAATCATTGAACTAAATTATTAGTTGTTTGACACACAATGACATAGATTTCAAGTACCACCCACACACTCAAAAGCCATTAGGTAGCACACAACCATGGGTAATATAATGATGTTTGTATAGTGTCACAAGTGTTTTACAGAGTGATTGTATAAATGAGATTGCTTGATGTTGATGAATGACCTGGCAAAATCTAATACCCAGAGGACGTTCCCTATAAAACAGTGATTATTGAGAGTGGCAGTAACTACGAGACTCCCCATATAGCTGCTGATTGTCGCAGTGGTTGGAGCGTGTCGACGTTGACTATACACCATGATCATATCCACAACAGATGTATCAGTCTTTACATCTACATATTCTGCTTTTAGTATAGATGGCTTATGATTATAGGAAGGTGTTTGTCGGGTTTTGGGTTTTTTCCCTTCATAATCAGAAATTATTATTACACTGATTATAAGTGTAAGAGCGTGATAAAGTATCTCCGGATTTAGCAAAATGGTCACAGGAAAGACACCTTCAGTTAGTATCTCCCTTTTATGGAATTGCTGGGTACAGACAACAGAAAATAACAGCTAACAACAGAAAATCACAGGAAATAATAGAAAAGACAGAAGATACCGGGAAATAGAGTCCTTAACATGACTATGCATCCGTGATCATATACACAACAGATGTACCAATTTGGTATAGATGGCTTATGATTATAGGAAGGGTTTTGTCAGTTTTACTTAATTGCTTATTGCACATTCAAGTACTCGCATGAAAAATGCTCTTTATATCATGGGCTCCTTCACTTAATGAAAATCAGAAATTATCATTACACTTACTGATTATACATATGAGAAGCGAGAGCATGATAAAACACTACCAGCAAAATGATTACAGGAAAGCATCTCCTTTCATTGAATGGCACAGACAACAACAGAAACTTACGTGTAACAACAGGAAACAACAGAAAATCACAGGTAACAACAAACTAACAGGTAACAAAGGCAAATAACAGGAAAGACAGTAAATAACAGGTAACGATAGTAGATCATGGGAAGTAACGGGTGACAACATTATATCACAGATAACAACAGAAAATTACATAACAGGTAATAACAAAATGACAGGTGGCTGGGTGGGGTGGATTGTGTCAAGGTGTAGTCCCTTAACATGACATCAAGAAGCGGGATACCTGAACAAAAACACTTTAATTCAACCAAGATGTTAGTGTTCCACGAGTTATCTCCCTTCCTATATTTTCCAACACAACCGTACGGGATCAATTTTTTCTTTGTCAACGCGAGGTGTAATCCGGAAATCAAAATAAACAAACACATAATATGCTTTTAAAAAAACAATTGTATTTTCATGTGTCAGTGTCTACATAATTTTAGAAAAATGTCAAAATGACACATGGTTTGATTGGGATGGAGGATCATCCTCCTTTGATTTGCTTGCCACAGACGTGTTCGGTTGAGAAATCAGAAACGTATTATACCACCGCGTTGGCTCATTTTATGATGTTATTACTACAAAACTCAGTCATTAAATATATTCATCAAGCTCGTTTATATCAATTTGTGATCACAAAATGGACCCCCTTTCCCAAACAGAGTACACTTTTGTGCTTATAAAAACGGTATTATTCTATGAACACACATGCCATGAGCTTTCGGCCGTGGAAGCAATGCCAATTTACACTTATCAGAGGGATACACAAAGTACGTGGTCAAGTCTACCAGTTGTCAGACTTCCATATTTTGTGGAAGCCGCGGTAGCCGATGGGGTTAGAGGGGTGACTTTGTGTGCTGGCGATTAGGTGCCTGACTCTGAGGGTGGGGGTTTGAATCCCGGATGGGACTGACCCCAACAAAAGTACTAGAATCTGTACTTTACTGAGACAGTGTATTCCCAAATATAGCACGTGTAACATTGTTCAAGACAAACAACTCAGCATAAAGTACAAGCGTACATAAAATATACCATTTCAGAATGTTTCTTACGTTTATGACGGTTGCCATGGGAGGGACAGGGTATGCTCACCTTTTCGCAAACGTCTGGTATCATCCCTTTTTGATAGTGATTCAAGAACTAATGCTCTGAAGGACGGGCGGGACAAACATAGGAATGGCCAGCAAGTCCTAACTTGACACACAGAAGGAAGCGAGTTACAAAGACATTTTTATATCATTGGAAAGATCTCAAGGAGATGGATCCAAAATGTAATGTGCATGTTTGCTCACGTGTTCATAAGGTCACAAATTGGCCCTGAAATTTCTGGCAGAATTGTTTTCGTCATCGTATCTCATGATGCCAATCACTGGATTGTCTGGACCAGACTCGATTGTTTACGAACCGCTTTCATATAGCTGTAATACTGCTGAATGAGGGTTTAAACAAACAAGCAATGTACCATCCCATTTCCAAAACAAAACAAATAGAAGTTAATAACATTGGCCATGCCCAACAGTCCATTATGATCCGTTCTGTGTCAGTTGTGAAAAGTGTGTTTGTCATTTATCTTCAATGAGTGTGCTAGTAACTAGTAACTAGTCTCGCTGATTATTTGAAACTAGTCATTGTATGTGCACGTGGCAGTGGCAGTTACATAAATAAGTATGTATTTATGTGGTTGGAGAGTTGTGCGAGTGGACATGTGAGTATTTGGAATTTCCGAGTAAAAGCAAGGTTAAATGAATGGGGCCTTAGTGTGGAAGCTCATGTTAGTGTTAAACGGGTATGTGAGAAGGTGCGAGATATTTGTATGCACAAGTATGTGAATGATTGGTATGAGTTATTACACAAGCCAAGCGGTAGGAAGGGAGGTAATAAATTACGAACGTATCGAATGCTTAAGGATGTGTATGGCTTGAAAGTTATGTGAGTATGAGCATGTCCCGTTCTTATCGCTCTGCCCTCTCCAAATTCAGATCAGGTACTGCTACTCTGCATTTGGAGACCGGCAGATATACAAATGTGAATGTGAATGAGAGGGTATGTTTTCAGTACAGTGAGAGTGTTGAGGATGAAAAATATGTTCTGTCGTATTGACCTATTAATGATGATTTGCGTGAAAGTTTATATGAAAATGTCTGTTTTAGCTATCCCAGCTTCTTAGATCTCTGTGATGATGACAAATTAGTTTTACTTAAAGTTTTTAAACACCATGTATATTTCAGTGCCAATCCTGCTTTTATATCTTGCAAAGAAGAAAACATATTTTATGTGGATAGATTTTATACTGTATATAACTTTACCATTATTTGTTTTTAGTGTTTATAATGCATAACCCTTAAAGGGTGGCTCACTTATATTTTATAAGTATATTTATATGTATCTTATGTGAGGTGAGACTGAAATATAATATATGTCTGTCTGTCTTGGATCACACAAAGCCTCACTCCAAAACAAATTCGTGAGCTCTGTTTAGTTGAACAAGCTTACAAGTGCCTTTGTTGGTTATACGACCGTGCTTAATCGTTATCCAAGCAACTGATACAATCTCTACACCCAGGGATAAGTGTGAAGCAAAGTTCGAGCTGGATTCCAAGATAGCATGGTTTTTAATATGCATGTACAAGAAACTCTCACTTCTCACCTACAAATGACGAACATATGTTGACGTGTTCAGTGAAAGAGTGTAAGGATCTCTTCTCTAAGTGCCGAAATGATTTGTTTGCTTGTTCGCTTGTTTGTTTGTTTGTTGACTGTACGTAACGGCGCCGAGGAGACGATCCTGTTATCCACATGCGCCCTAGTCCCAAACCGATCTTAGCGCTGCGACTGTCGTAGGAATATGTTGCAGAAAGGAAGATACGATCACCTCAGTTCTACGCTAGTTTTATGCCCGCTTTGTATGAGACTGGCTTGAAACTATCAACGCCGTCAGGGTAAGAATCCAAGCAATCAACAACCAAGTCACGACGCAGGGCCAACCTCCCCATTTAGTCGTCTCTTACGCCCTGTTATAGCCTGGAATATCCACGACAAAACCCATTGTTTAAACACGATAATAATAAGATCTGTTTTTACTCTCTCAGGGCAGGAACAGCAGCAAAGATCAACCAAAACAATGGAAACAATACATGTTTCTTTTTTTCAACAATATTTGCCAGATTGTCATATGGTAGGAATATTGCGATGTTGACCTGTTCTGATGTTTCGTATGAAAACAACATGTGACGTTCTCTTCTACGTAGTATATAAAGTATCTGCTTTTGTCCGAGGCCCCATTGTTTTGTGACCATGCATTACTCGATTTGTCTTTCTTTTCTATCGCTTGATGATAGAACACATCACGAAAATAGTGTCTAAAGACTAAAGAATGTAGTCTTCGGGTACGAGACAGCTTTTGATACTATTCACGAAAAATAATTCAACATGATAGAGAATTAATAATAAATAGTTTGCGATCAGCATTTTAATAATGTAAGAGATTCTGAACTCAGTTATTTGTTTCTCAAAACTTGACGAATTCTCAATGATTTATTTTTAAAAGGAATAAAAGTAACAAACTGCATTCTTTTGATTTCTCGATACTGAAAATCAACATTGTCTGCCCAAACTTTGCGCAATACACTTTTCCCACAATACGAAGCGCATATTTTTTCAATTGATTTGGGATAGGTCTTTTTTTTAATCTAAAGTGGGTTCAAAACACGGTCCGATCTCAGTCTTAGGTTTAGAGGATTTTCGATACCATACATGTTGGCGTGTGTCATCATAGTGGTCATATAAGATCAACATCGCTTCAGTTTGCTGCCACGTCCTCAACCACTCAACAGGGTGTATGGAATTGGCGATGGTTCGATGTGCGTCATGAACCACACTGG
The DNA here is from genome assembly GCF_003918875.1 of Haliotis rubra. Classification (NCBI taxonomy): domain Eukaryota; kingdom Metazoa; phylum Mollusca; class Gastropoda; order Lepetellida; family Haliotidae; genus Haliotis; species Haliotis rubra. The sequence continues at coordinate 239,802 of NW_025765214.1, read as the reverse complement.
TGCGTCACGAATACGTAATGTGTGTCAATATAGTGTCACATACCTACAATTTCGGGGATATATGTCGACAGTCCGTAGAGTGTGAGGCGCAAAACTACTCATGCCCTACCCAGGACGAGCAAACTTATGTTATCTGTTTTGCGATTTGACGTCTAATTGCTCCAGTTGTCAGAAGTAACTGAAATGGACATATAGTACACCACGGTTATCACGAACTGAAAGGGGCAGCTAATTTAAGTTCGTCATAACCGTAGTTCGGTATACCCATTTCGACTAAAGTAAACATGAACCGGGTCAATACAACAGTTCGTTATATCTATAAGTTCGTAATAAGCGTAGTAATAGCCAAGGACATTACTGCAATCAATAAATGAACTCCACGTGGATGCCGGCTCATTATATTGTACCGTCACGCCGAAGACCCGGGTTCGAATCCCCACATGGGCACAATGTGTGAAGCCCATTTCTGGTGTCCCCCGCCGTGATGTTGCTGGAATATTGCTAAAAGCGGCGTAAAACCAAATTCAGTCAGTCAGTCATTATATTGTACCAAGCACCCCATATATGACAACAGACGGCGGAAATGAGGAGTGTCATCCGATCTCGACAATGCAGATGGCTGCTTAATCTATCAATCACCGATGTACTGGCCTAGCCTCAACTTTTTACAAGCGGGCCTGATGTAACTCTAATGTTCGTTTACTCATGATGTACACATTTAGAGGATAAAAGCCGTAATGTCATTTTGTGTACAACAAAATCACTCCAAGAAATGGATTCCGGAAACATATAATGTTTACACTGTTTACAAAACGAATGTGCAGCCTGGGGGTGTAAGCAAAAATGTGCACCTTCACGTTTACAGGATAGAACTATCCATCTACCTCTCTGCCTACAGTTTCAACAACAAAAAACAGGATGAATATTGTCGGGGATCCTGTTTCCGGATCCGGACAGTGAATCTCAATAACAAACAGTGACAAATATACACTATTGTAACCCACTTACCTAACATCAACTACACTTGACAATGTTTGTATGCAATTCATTACCTGACATCCAACAATCAAATGGATGTGTATCATGAAATCACAGTGTCAATTTAATTCTTGATATTACACATACTGGTTATAAAAATATTAATTAATATATATTAATTAATTTAGACTGATGTTTGTGTTTGATTTGATTTTTGAAAAATCAAAATTCCATCAAATAATGTTTATTGAAATTGTGAGTAACCACACGTAATCACTGATGTTTCACATCAACCACGTTCACATTTTTAACATTGTTGTCTTTAAGCGAACTTTAGTTTATAGACATGGATACATATACTACACCCACTATACTTTAATGGTTAAGAGTCCCTACTATTCCATTACGCTGTTCTACCATGATATTCTTCCAACACACCACATCATCATACTATTCGATCCTGTATATCATTTATTCCCAGCTTCATATCTCATCCTTACACTGCCGGGATGGGTAGAATTCAAAACATAATGTCCACATAAGCCATAACAACGGACTTGTGTGGCCTGTGTCGCGTGCCACACCTACAGACTTGTCGCCCTTGCTCAGATGGCAATGACGTACATCATACAAATTTATTGCTTCTGTGGGAATGCGAGGCGTGAGGTCAGCCGTCTAGCCCGGACAATGTTCTCATGCCCACACCTACGGTAATTATACGGTGTTTATGTCTTGGGGACATAAAGGATTAGCAATTACCTTGGACCTACACTATGTAGTTGTAATACCACAAAATGAAAAATGGCGTCATAAAAATATAGGCTTGACTAAAGCAATGGTAAGCTAGGTCTTCTCTCATAACGGGTCCCACAAAGGTCTGGATTTACACGTTTAGTGAGTGAGGAAGTGGACACTGTTTTGCGCCACAATCAGGAATCTGGGCCCGGCGATGATACAATATGAAGCATTGATCCTGAGTGAGTGAGTTGGGTTTTACGCCGCTTTTAGCAATATCCCAGCAATATCACGGCGGGGGACAACAGAAATGGGCTTCACACATTGTACCCATGTGGGGAATCGAACCCGGCCACCGGCGCGATGAGCCAACGCTTTAACCATCAGGCTACCCCATCGCCCCGATCCAGTCCTGACAGAGATAGGCGGCACAATGCAACGTTATAATATTGAAGGCCTGCATATAATACAGGATTCGTGATAACTGCGGATTTGAATGCCGCCTTAGTTAGGAGAGTATTGAGTACCTACAGGTACCTGTAGATGCAACCTCAATCTAGTATTTAATTGGGATCTACATGTAACCTGAGTCTAGAATGTACTGAGTACCTACTTGTACATGCAAATCATAGTTCAATGGGGACCTACATGTAACATTGGCTTGGTCAGTAATGAGAATAAAACAATAATGACGATCCACGTGTAACTCTCGTTTAATGCGTAACAGGATCTATGAGAATGTACATCTAATCTTAAAGGTGAAAGGGAACTACATGCAACATGAGTAAGGAGGACCTACATGTAATTCATCATGATTGTGAGTGAGTGAGTGAGTTTAGGTTTTAGGTTTTAGCAATATTCCAGCTATATCACGGAGGGAGACAGTAGAAATGGGCTTCACACATTGAACACATGTCCAGATTGTGAGAAGGGGACCCACATGTACATGTAATTCATCCTAATTATAAAAATGGGACCTACATGTAGATGTAATCCTAATCATGAGTGATTATGGTCGGCGGTCTGTAAATAATTGAGGCTGGACCAGACAATCCAGTGATTAACAGCATGAGCAGCGATCTGCGCAAATGGGAACTGATGACTCGTGTCAACCAAGTCAGCGAGCCTGACCACCCGATCCCGTTAGTCGCCTCTTACGACAAGCATGGGTTACTGAAGATCAATATTCTAACCCGGATCTTCACGGTTCTCTAATCATGAGAAGGGGACCTAAATTAAACCTTCATGTACATGTAATTCATCCTTAATATGAAAAGGGGACCTACATATAGATGTAATCCTAATCATGAGAGGGGAACCTGCATGTACAGACAACCGTGGTTTACTGAGTCATCGGGATCTACATGTACAGACAAGCGTGGTTTAGTGAATCATCAGGATCTACATGTACAGACAAGCGTGGTTTAGTGAATCATGAGGATCTACATGTACAGACAAGCGTGGTTTAGTGAATCATGAGGATCTACATGTACAGACAAGCGTGGTTTAGTGAATCATGAGGATCTACATGTACAGACAACCGGGGTTTAGTGAATCATCAGGATCTACATGTACAGACAAGCGTGGTTTAGTGAATCATGAGGATCTACATGTACAGACAAGCGTGGTTTAGTGAATCATGAGGATCTACATGTACAGACAAGCGCGGTTTAGTGAATCATGGAGATCTACATGCACAGACAAGCGCGGTTTAGTGAATCATGAGGATCTACATGCACAGACAACCGGGTTTTAGTGAATCATGGGGATCTACATGTACAGACAGCCGTGATTTAGTGAATCATAAAGAGCCACATGTACAGACAACCGTAGTATAGTGAGTCGTGAGGATCTACATCTACAGACAGCCGTGATTTAGTGAATCATAAAGAGCCACATGTACAGACAACCGTAGTATAGTGAGTCATGAGGACCTACATGTACATTCAGCCGTGGCTTTAGTGACTCGTAGATCTACATGCACAGACATCCGTGGTTTAGTGGATCATGGGGATCTACATGCACAGACAACCGGGGTTTAGTGAATCATGATGATCTACATGTACAGACAAGCGTGGTTTAGTGAATCATGAGGATCTACATGTACAGACAACCGTGATTTAGTGATTCATGGGGATCTACATGCACAGACAAGCGTGGTTTAGTGAATCATCAGGATCTACATGTACAGACAAGCGTTGTTTAGTGAATCATGGGGATCTACATGTACAGACAAGCGTGGTTTAGTGAATCATGAGGATCTACATGTACAGACAAGCGTGGTTTAGTGAATCATGAGGATCTACATCTACAGACAAGCGTGGTTTACTGAATCATGGGGATCTACATGTACAGACAACCGGGGTTTAGTGAATCATGAGGATCTACATGCACAGACAAGCGTGGTTTAGTGAATCATGGGGATCTACATGTACAGACAAGCGTGGTTTAGTGAATCATAGGGATCTACATGTACAGACAAGCGGGGTTTAGTGAATCATGGGGATCACATGTACAGACAAGCGTGGTTTAGTGAATCATGAGGATCTACATGTACAGACAACCGCGGTTTAGTGAATCATGAGGATCTACATGCACAGACAAGCGCGGTTTAGTGAATCATGGGGGTCTACATGCACAGACAAGCGTGGTTTAGTGAATCATGGGGATCTACATGTACAGACAACCGGGTTTTAGTGAATCATGGGGATCTACATGTACAGACAGCCGTGATTTAGTGAATCATAAAGAGCCACATGTACAGACAACCGTAGTATAGTGAGTCGTGAGGATCTACATCTACAGACAGCCGTGATTTAGTGAATCATAAAGAGCCACATGTACAGACAACCGTAGTATAGTGAGTCATGAGGACCTACATGTACATTCAGCCGTGGCTTTAGTGACTCGTAGATCTACATGCACAGACATCCGTGGTTTAGTGGATCATGGGGATCTTCATGCACAGACAACCGGGGTTTAGTGAATCATGGGGATCTACATCTACAGACAAGCGGGGTTTAGTGAATCATGGGGATCTACATGCACAGACAACCGGGCTTTAGTGAATCATGGGGATCTACATGTACAGACAAGCGCGGTTTAGTGAATCATCAGGATCTACATGTACAGACAAGCGTGGCTTACTGAATCATGGGGATCTACATGTACAGACAACCGGGGTTTAGTGAATCATGAGGATCTACATGCACAGACAAGCGGGGTTTAGTGAATCATGGGGATCTACATGTACAGACAAGCGTGGGTTAGTGAATCATAGGGATCTACATGCACAGACAAGCGCGGTTTAGTGAATCATGGGATCACATGTACAGACAAGCGTGGTTTAGTGAATCATGAGGATCTACATGTACAGACAACCGCGGTTTAGTGAATCATGAGGATCTACATGCACAGACAACCGGGCTTTAGTGAATCATGGGGATCTACATGTACAGACAAGCGCGGTTTAGTGAATCATGGGGATCTACATGTACAGACAAGCGTGGTTTAGTGAATCATGGGGATCTACATGTACAGACAACCAGGTTTTAGTGAATCATAAGGATCTACAAGTACAGACAGCCGTGATTTAGTGATTCATGGGGATCACATGTACAGACAAGCGTGGTTTAGTGAATCATCAGGATCTACATCTACAGACAAGTGCGGTTTACTGAATCATGGGGAACTACATGCACCGACAACCGGGTTTTAGTGAATCATGGGGATCTACATGTACAGACAGCCGTGATTTAGTGAATCATAAGGAGCCACATGTACAGACAACCGTAGTATAGTGCGTCATGAGGATCTACATCTACAGACAGCCGTGATTTAGTGAATCATAAAGAGCCACATGTACAGACAACCGTAGTATAGTGAGTCATGAGGACCTACATGTACATTTCAGCCGTGGCTTTAGTGACTCGTAGGGATCCACATGTACATTCAGCCGTGGTTTAGTGGATCATGGGGACCTACATGTACATTCAGCCGTGGTTAAGTGCGTCATGGGGACCTACATGTACATACAGCCGCGGTTTTAGTGACTCCTAGGAATCCACATGTACATTCAGCTTTGGTTTAGTGAGTGATGAGGACCTACACTTACATGCAACCGTGACTAAGTAAGTCATGAGGACCTACATGTAATGAAAGTTTGTAGAATAACCACATGGAACATTGAAGTGAAACAAGCTGGTAACTGTTTTGCAATCGCACTGAAGAGCTTATTTAGAAGTCGTTTGTGGGATGTGATTTCAGAATAATGTTCAGAATAAGGCCCCAAATCTATACTTTTATTTACATCAAGAAAACATTCTTGAATTCATCAGCTCTGGGCAGATAGACGAGTTTTCACTGAGAGCCTCTCACCAGAATGAACCACTATTACTCCATGTTACAACGTAAAAGTTAAATGAAGCATGACATGGCGACAGTCTGGTACAAACAGTAAAGGCAATAAACGACTGTTTCCATTTTTCAGTATTCACATAACGAACATTTGTAACACAGTAACCCCTTGGGGTATGCGAGATAAGGATTGCATTGCTATGCTTTAACAGACGGCATGTGCCACCTGTCGTCCACGTGTTTTCAAGGATGATAAGAGTAAATGAGTGAGCGAGTGGCACCAACTATTAACAAACCAATTAATATATCATTCACACATCCATGAAGCTACATCCCAAATACATCCACGCCCTGAAGGGCTGCCTGTATTGTGACGGCACGTACACGGTGACCCCCCGAGTGTGCGCATTCTGTAACGGAGGCTTGTAGACTGGCTGCCAACACCTGTCATACCGACGTGCGCCACAGTTGCAGAAATACTGCAGTAAACTGTGAAAGGTTTACGACGTCAGCTAGCGACTAGACGTTATGAGAGGAGGACTAGCAACAGGGTTGATCCTGGTAGGTTTTTCCAACTGTTTGTCTGGTAGTAAGAACGATTAACACGAAACAACATTATTTTCTTTCTGTCAGTGGTTTAGAGTTTAATTAGTCTGAATGTTGTTGCGCATATGAAGGTGGAGACAGTCAGCATAAATGCGATGTGTCAAGCATAGTGATTATGATTATTTTGATTTTTAAAGTTTAACTATGTTCCATCCTAAAGCACTCAGGCAAAAGGTTGCATAGATACACATGCAAGCACGTACACACACACACACACACACGCATGCATGCATGCATACATACATGCACGCACGCACGCGCACACACATACACACACACATACATACATACATACATACATACATACATACATACATACATACATACATACATACATACATACATACATACATACATACATACATACATACATACATACATACATACATACATACATACATACATACTTTCTTTATCTCCGAAGACGTCTGGGTGGGCTAAACTTGGGAGAAGTTTGATCCGCTGTTTTGGGCTGCATGTTGAGATGGCAGGGGCCTTCAACTGATGATGAGCCTGTCCAGCCTGACTGTGCCAGTATCACTGGAAAACACCAACAAAAACAGGAACAATACATCGAGTTTATGTTCACTGTACTGAGGGGAACAGCAGCCATACAGAGTCCCGTGGTTGAAAGAGACCGCTGGCCTGAAATGTGAAACGGAAGACTTTCACTTTGCTGCTCAAGGCCAGCGACGTTCCACCCCAAACCGCCAATATGCTCTTTCTTATTAAAGTGTAAATACGAAATTTATCCACTGACTATGTAATGAACTTAATGAGAAAGTGAGTGCGCAGGGTTGGCACAAAAACCACAGTTTAAGCAACATGATAGCCTGGTTCTATCCTTTTATTACCGATTTTGCCATACTTGTGGTATTTACATCGTCTTGCAAACCGATAGCTCTAAAATCACTAATAATAATAATAATAATAATGTGTCCATTTATATAGCGCCTAACGCCACACCAGGTATGCTCACAGCGCATACAACGAATAAAGCATTAATGAAGTCCATTGATAGAGAACGTTTAGTAGAGAAAGGTTTTGAGATGACACTTAAAGTTTTCAAGGGCTGGAGACAGCTTAAGTTCATCAGGAAGGGACCTCTGTTTGACCGATGTCATGTTCTGATAAGACTTGTATCCAAAATGCTTTGCAATATGTCAAAATGTCCATGAAAATCAGGGAAAATGCATATCGCTGCAGTGATTGGGAGCCTTCACAATCTCCGAAAAGTTAGGTGTAGGATCGATTCTGTAGCACTCCTGGGAGAACTAATAGCAGCAGCAGGAGTAGCAGGAGTAGGACTAGCAGCAGCAGCAGCACTAGTAGTAGTAGCAGCAGCAGTAGTAGTTGTAGTAGTAGCAACAGTACTATTAGTAGTAGTAGTAGTGATAGTAGTAGTAGTAGGAGGGTGAAAAACCAAGTTTTATGGATAGTCAACTTCTTTATTGCAATGAATGCGACGTTTCGGTGTAGATACTAACACCGTTATCACTTTCTTGATAACGGTGTTAGCATTTACACCGAAACGTCAAGAAGTTGACTATCCATAGAACTTGATTTTTCCTTCAGTTCTTCCAGGAGTAGGAATCGCAGCAGCAGGACTAGTAGTAGCAGCAGCAATAGTAGTGGTAGTAGTAGTAGCAACAGTAGTAGAAGTAGTAGCAACAGTAGTAGTAGTAGTAGTAGTAGTAGCAGCAGTAGAAGTAGCAGCAGTAGATGTAGAATGAGTAATAAAAGGTCGTAGTGTTGCCGTAGCGGGAGTAGAAGTTGTAGAGTTGTGGGTCCTGTAGTAGTAGTAGCTGTTGTAGTAGTAGTAGTAGTAGTAGTAGTAGTAGTAGTAGTAGTAGTAGTAGTAGTAGTAGTAGTAGTAGTAGTAGTGGAGAGAATACTAATCAGTAATAAAAGACCTTTAGACACTCGCACACGCATAAAAGTTGGTAACCACTTATTAGATATGTTATCAGATATCAAAAGACGCAAAGAATAAAAAATAAAACAAATCTAGACGAAACTAATCTCAGAAGTAGCTGTGATTTCAGCTGAGGGTTTGTAAATAAACAGAAATACTCACCATCAAATACCACAACGTCTCAAATCACAACCGACGCTATTACGCAATGAAAGCATTTTGTTAAGCGATGACGTCATTCGTGTTAGCAGCGAACACAATTCTAGCTGTCAGGTGAAATTTAGAGCACAGAGCGAGACTAGATTTATGACTTGACGTCAGGTCATAGACACCGCAGTAGCCGCTGATGTTCCTGTCGCCAGAGAAACACTACTCAGTTTGTGGGTGTGGACAGATAAACTCGGTTTATGGTGTATGTATAACATCATCACTTGGAACATTCTTCATCTTCAAGCACAAGCACTGCCGCTGACCGGTTTCAAGAAAGAAGGTATTTACAGTTTCCAGGCTCTATGTTTAATTTATGTAAATTAACTTCAGGACCTGTCACGACATGTTAATCCTAGTTATGTTCTGTATTGAAAGTGAAACGTGTTAGGGATTATGAATAGGGCATGTTGTTTCCGCGTGTTCATCTTGTAAGGGAGCGTAGGTTGCATTTCGTACCAGGATACTATTGCTTGAGGCGCATGCAGGAAATGTGGGCCTGCTGTGACACTCCAAGTGTCACTTAAATGAGGAGGACAGGTCATTACAGGTATGTCATTCCATCATGGCATTTTCATAATATTTTACATGTAAGTATACTTTACATAAATCCATTCATTTTCCATCATATGTGCAAGTCCATGTGTACAATGTTCAAGTATACAGTCTTTAAATGTTCTAATTGTTCTTGGAAGAAACGTTTTACATGTCAATAGGTGTCGAGGGTATCAAACGACGCCACCCAATATTGCGTTAACTTCAATGTTACTATGACAATTGAGGACGTATTGATAATTATGGACAGATGAAATGATGTGATGTACTTGTATTTACATCACTGAAAACATTCTTGAATTCATCAGCTCTGGGCAGATAGACGAGTTTTTCACTGAGAGCCTCTCACCAGAATGAACCACTATTACTCCATGTTACAACGTAAAAGTTAAATGAAGCATGACAAGGCGAAAGTCTGGTACAAAAAGTAAAAGCAATTAACGACTGTTTCCATTTTCAGTATTCACATAACGAACATTTGTAACACAGTAACCCCGAGAGTAAGTTATGAATCACTCAATAAGCTGCAAATCGATACCTATTTACTTAACTAGCTCGACAAAACTGACACGTGATCGTAATCTTCATCAGAGGTATCGTTTTAAAAATATCAGCCAATTGTGATTATAATCAAGCAAACTAAAACAAACATTTTTCCACGATAAATACAAAAGGTAGGCAATATTTACAACGTAAAATGACGCTTGTTTCAACGACTGATCAGACCTTTATGATCAGTGCACTGTAATTTATAAGATGTATTTTAGAAAAACTGAAAGATCAAATTTTCTCGGGCTACTTACATCATAGCACAATTAGTCGACTCATCCTATTGGTGTGTGTTATTAACAGGTGTTAATTTTTATCTTTACCGACATAAATTTGTTCGGCAATGCATTCATATGTATGGTTACGTATGCATATTATTGCCACACATGTTAGATGCGAAGAGCAACAGTTTACAAGCAAGTTTTACATATGAGTACTTGGTATGACTAAGTACGCTTGCAAACGCCTTGACACCATAATCATCTACTTATCTGTCTTGCTCTTGAGCGACCCATCACTGCATTGATTGATAGCATAATTGTCTACTCGTTCATTGATGACGTAAGATGCGAGGAACCTCAAGGCAAGTTGTCAACGTCTTATAAAACATTATTACATAAAGTGAGGCTTCGGTATACAATAGGTCTGCCATTTATCATGAAACACTGAACGTTTTGTCTCGATCCTTTATAAACCATCACCTACAGCCGGGCTTTATGTGTTAATAGTAATAACCTTATGTATTTATTGAGTAGCATTATAATGCAATTATTTTGGATTTTTTAACCAGAAAGATAGATCAGTTTGGCAAGCAAATAAAATATTTAAAATAATTGCAATTTGGAATATTGCTAAAAGCGGCGTAAAACCAAACTTAGTCAGTCAGTCTTTGGAGGGCAAATGGATAAAGCATGTTCGTAACAACGGTCTATCATTGGATTGCCTGTGTTTCTCTTTTTGTCTACAAATCGTAAATGTTAGGCAAATATGTAATTCAAAATAGTCTAGCAATTCTTAGTGTGCCTTGTGTTTATAAGAGACTATGGGTTTAAGTCGTGGATCATTTTGAACTTTGTGATTCTTCAAAAGCAATCGACGACTAATGCAATATGGCTGTTCCTATAGGTGGATATGATCTGTGGAATTGGAACTTAAACTTATTATTTAATCATTTAAAATCATTATTGATATTAAATTTCAAAGCAATTCTGTAAAAGATATGTAAATAAAATACATGATCTGCTCATCTTGCATTAGCAGTGGACATATAGTTGTTGTGATTATACGCAATTCTGTGATTGCAGCGGCTATAATTCTTGTCATCATTATGTATGTTTTGCTGGGGACCTTGCATATGTGTTTCAGCCTCATTGTCAACTGACCTAGACTCCACCTCTGTTTACAACATATGTGTTATAAGAAAAGTAAACGTGATAAAATGCCTAAAATATGCTAGGAGCATGCATGCAAACTCTCTGTCTAATTTGACACATATCCACGCAAGTTGAACGCTATAAAATTTGTGTGTTAATATATACATGCCAGTACGAACTACGGCCTGCAATTAGGGCATGCATGGTTGAAAGTGAACAAGTAACCTGTATAATTGATAGTTGTGGCTCAGGCAATCGAGGATATGGTTTTCGCGGCTTTGGGGTAACTCCCAGTTATATGCGAGATTATTACTTCACACATTATACCATATGGGGAACCAAACATGAATGGAAATTTAAATGTGATAGCCACATGCATTCATTTGGTAATATTTCATCAATGTTACCGGAAAAAAACATGAAGAATTGTCTTCACGCGGAGTCCCTGTGAGGCGCATACGCCTTAACTACCAAACCGCCCCAGGCTACGGATTGATATAGAAGAGTACGTTGACCTAATGGAGAATGAGTGGATATGGTTGTACGCCGCTTTTAACAATATTCCAGCAATATCACGGCGGGGGACACCAGAAATGAGCTTCACACATTGTACCCATGTGGGGAATCGAACCCGGGTCTTTGGCGTGAGACATAATGGAAGTCTTCACCAACCTTATGTGATATAAAAACATGACATTGTCAGAGTCTGTCATAATGATTGGTCGTTTCTTTAACGAATATGAGAATATATATTCCGGAGATATTATATCAGTTATTATGTCTGTGCATTGTGTTAAATAAATTTAATGTAAGCTACTCTTAGTCTATCATTATGATATATTCAGTTATTATGTCCGTACATTGTGTTAAATAATTTTAATGTAAGCTACTTTAGACTATCATTATGATACATTCGAAATCGTACGGTATACCTTGACGTAAGCAGAGATTGCTAATACTCGTGAAGATTCGGATTTAATAGCCTATGCTTATCGTAAAATGCGAATAAGGGGATCGGGTGGTCAGACTTGCTGACTTAATTGATGCATGTAAATCGATGCTCATGATGTCAGTCACTGGATTGTCTGCTACGGACTCTACTATTTACAGCCAGCCGTCATATATCTGAAAAATTCCTGAATGCGGCGTCAAATAAACAAAATAAATTTCTTATAAATATAGATTATCTAAACACGCAAACAAAATTGATTTCTTATAATTATTGGGTATCAAATGTTTTACAGTTATTATATATTCATATTATTCAATGAGTGAGCACTTGGTTTGCACCCTTTAAACAAATACAAATGTCACTTGTCATCATGAAGAATCGCCATAATAGAGAGACACGTTGAACAATGGAGTTTTTTCACATATATAATCTAAACTCTCTTTACATCATTTTGTGTGTATCCTAGGCAGCGAAATGTGTTTCACACTAACTGTGTCGCCTTCATATAAAGGTAAATCTCGTCTTAACATAAATTCAGACGTATCCTTAGATAAAGAAGAAATGAATTATTCATGAAGAAGCCACACCTTGATAAATATGAAAAATGACAACTTTGTCACTAAATCTAACGAATAATTGACAGTAGGTACAAAGAGGGGATGGGTATAAACATATCACTGCATTTTATCTATTTTCGCCCGCCCGGTGTAAGTTTAGTAACAATCAGCTAAAAATACCGTCTACCATATTTACACATGACCGTAGTTGACATTTATGATGCAGTGTGATTGATACGTTGCATATAACAGCCAGGAAACCTCGAAATACTCCTAGGAGTGTCATTAAAGAGGGAGCTTGAAAGCCACAAGGACCCATTGTATTCATAATGTAATTAACATTGTCTGACAGACATGTCAGTGAAATATGTAAAGCTGAAGAAAACGTCTTGTATGATAACTGAGCATTAGTTTTTCAACACAAATCTTACTGTTAATGAAAAAAGTATCACTTCCTTTTTTTATTTCTGTTTTACGTTTCAGGCAAAGGATCAAATAAACCTGACATGGAGTTCGCATGAGAAGACTCGGAAAAATGCCTTGAGCTTTACAGGAGAAGGTCTTCGGAGTGATTCTGCTGGATGTGATAGAAGTTTATAGTTATACTGGATCTTGATTTATTTGCGGGATAAGTCATTCAAACATGGTCTATCGCCTTTATTCAAAGGTTGTTATATTGATTTGTGCAGTGGATATTTTCCTCGCGGCACCACCTGCAACAAGAATTGATTCAATATGGCCGGACAACGAACCGAGTCCTCCTGTAGTTGATACCAACGGAGGTTGTTCCGACCGGGGATTAAGTGATGCCTGCAGCCTTTTCAGTAATGTGTGCAATACAGGGACATGTAAGTCTAAAGGCTGTACTTATATCTGCATTTGCCCTGATGGTTATGGAGGTAGTTTTTGTGAAACACTTGTACCGTCCCAACAATCGAATGGCAACGGAAATGGCCACGGTAATGGAAACGGAAATGGCAATGGAAATGGAAACGGAAACGGAAATGGAAAAATCATTGATGCCATTGATTCTCTGGACTTCTTGGATCTTGCTCTGTTTTCCTTTACATCAAAAGCAACAAGTGCGAGAACATCCACCCAGACTCCTACAACACCAACAACTACTACAGCCACTACAACTTCAACAACAATAAAAATGGCTTCGACAACCACAACTACTTCATTCTCTATGGATGCAAAAACAAGCATGACAACACCACATTCATTGGGATCCACGGAAGCAGACGCTACAGCTACGATAGGAATTGTATCGTCAAAGGACTACAATAGTGCAACGCCAAGATTTGGCACAAGCACACGTCTTGCAAAGTCTACAACAACCGAACCCCCAACATCAGAGATGTCCATATCATCCACAACAACAAAAGACATAGCCACGTCACGGCGTGACAGTTCTACTCTAGATGCCATAACAATGTCAGTCTCTAACAAAGAATCCACAATAGGTTCACGGGCTGCACTTGTGGGTCACATAAAACCAACGTACAAGGCGGTAACTCAAATTAGTGCGCAACGTGAATCTACAACAACTGAAAGGCCTACAGTCAAGGAGTTCCATAGTGTTATTTCGTCCACACAACCAGCTCAAAGAGACTCTGCAGCTACAGAAACACATACCGTGTCTCCTGAAAACCGCCTTGCTGAAGCATCTTCTACAAATGTGTTCAGTGATGCATCATCTGTCCCTACCACCACCGAAACAGCATCTTATAACAAAGCTAATAGTTCAACAACTATTACGACGCCTGTTCCGAAAGTATCAGCAACACCATCTATTTCACCATCGTCGTCTCCGGAACCTTCAGTATCAACTGCAAACACGTCAGGCATAACATTAAATGAACCGACGACAAACGATACAAAGTCTACTGTCACAGATAATTCAGCAACAACAACTGCCTCCACTAAGATATCTACACAATCAACTCAAACAATAAGAAATTATGTGTCCACCAGTTTAAAACCCGGCTCTGTAACTTCACAAATGTCAACGGAGTCCTCATCCAGTGTTGGAACTGAAACAAGCACTACATCGTTAGTGTCATCAGCAGTGTCAGCGACTATTATGATATCATCGGGACAAACACCTCAATCTAATACGACTGAAACATCAACATCTGCAGATGTAAAGACAGTGGTTACAAATCAGGAGACACAAACCAAACCAAAGACAACAACAGCCGCAACTGCAACGCCAACAACTGCAACACCAACGCCTGCAACTACAAAAACACACAGAGTTTCATTTGCAGCTGAGACAACGACCAGCAGTCCTAAAACAGCAATAAAATCAAGAGGAACAACAGATTCAAGAGCAGGTCCAACAGAGATGATAGCATCAAAGATGAAAACAATGGAGTATGAAGCACCATCAACTTCTACGTTAGGTATTGTGACTTCACAACAACCTGATGGTACAACTCAAGAAGTCCCGCGGTCAACTGCTAGTTTTACCACCTCTTCAGGTCCTTTTGTTTCAGCTGCACTTTCAACCGCTACTTCTGCAGTAACCGTCAGCCCCAAAACTGAACCAACCACGTCTCCAAAATCAACCATAATTACTACTGCTAAACCAACAGATGCAAGTACGTCTAATCCACCGACCTCCACAACCAAAGCAGCCGTTAAGCGTAAGACAACACAGCCATCCCCTGTAACAACTACCCCAGGCACATATCACCAACGTGCAACAGAGATATCGCCATCTGCACTTGGCAGTGTGCTTGGATTTCAACATGCGATAAATAACTGGAGTAACAGATTTTTATCCACTCTTCCGGAACTTGTACCAACAGCAATGGCAGGAAGACTAACTGCTCCAATGGGTCTCAGTAGTACATTCTATAACGGACAAATGAATAGTAGTAAACCCAGTGTCCATTCACCAAACGGTGATAATGGCTTTTCTAATGGTGACAATGGACATTCTTCCAGTGTTGACAATGGACATTCTTCAAGTGGTGGCAATGGTCGATCTTCCAATGGTGACAACGGCCATTCTGTAAAAGGTGACAATGGGCATTCTTTGAATGGTGACAATGGGCATTCTTTGAATGGTGACAATGGGCATTCTTTAAATGGTGAAAATGGGCATTCTTTGAATGGTGACAATGGGCATTCTTTAAATGCTGACAATGGGCATTCTTTAAATGCTGACAATGGAAACTCAAAAGGCGTTCAAAATGGACAAACACCAGTACCCTTCCTAAACAATGCTAACAATGTAACAGACAAAATGATCGCTAAAGGAGAAAAGGGAAACAATGTGCCAAGTGTCTCAAATGGCACTAATACGAGTAATGGCAGCACTGACAATGGACATGATACAAATGGTAACGGCAAAAAAATAGTGCAAGGTACTACAAATATTGCAAATGATAATGGTCAGAGTAACATTGGTAATGGCACAGAAGGCGGTATTAATGGTCAAGCAATAGGACATATTGGTAGCAATGGTAAGGGTATTGGTCAAACCCCTAATGGAAATAACGGCAATAATGGCGAAAACGGTAATGGAAACAAAAGGAAAGTAACATCATCTCCATTTGATCAAGTGTTTGGACAACTAATCGATACCATGGAAGCGTCTTCAAATTTTCAACTACCTGTGATGACTAGTGGAGGGATTCCTGCACATTTGCAGAGTCAGCCTGTTCCTGTTCCAAGCTTATCTGCGTTTACTCAACCATTGTTGAATGTTGGTCCATCTCAAAACTTAGGTATTGTTGCTGCCTCTGTTGGCAATACTGGAACTCCAAGAAAGGGGGGTGCGTCTGTGACGAAACAAGATGCTGACTCTAGCGAGGGAACGACACCACCTCTTGGCGCTATTACAAGAGTAGACCCCCTTGCTGGTATCTTCCCTGACTGGCTTGGGTTGGAGACGCAAAGAGATATACGGGATCTAATGCAACAGTCAAAGTCAGTAACCAGAGAGCTACAGGATATTGTATCTCTGAAGAAAGCTTCAGAGCCAAAGGCATCAGGCAAGGATGGAAAGGATCAAAACAAAGACAGCAAAACAAAGAACAGCTCATCGGAGCAAGAAAGCAAAAACAAGACATCTGAAAACTCGGATGACAAGAATCCCGAATCGTCAGGTGGAAGTTCAAGGAAGGAATGGTCAGTTCAGAATGGAAGGGACAGTTCAAAGAAGTCTGAGGCGCTTTCTGAGGACGCTATGAAGAGGAGGGCTGAGCAAGCGGCACAGTTGGAGATACTGGGCCATCAGCTACGATCACTGATAAGACAGGCATCGTTCATGCCACAACACCAGACGGGAAATGATGAAAAGGATGTGCCAGATTCCTCTAAAGGACAAAAAGGGGAGTCTAGTGTAAATAAACATTCAGACTCTGGCCAACAAAAGAAGGAAAAACATAACGCCAGACCCGAGTTACAAGTAAGCAAAGACGATCCTATACATGATTCAGGAGGGTCTTGAAAAGTGACAAAAATGACAAAATAATTGAAGCATGCAGATTAAACATCTCGTTTTGTGATTCTGACATGTTTTGTTCTTACAAAGAATTGGTGGATGAGTTGAACGTATGCTACATGCTAAAGGTAGTAGATTGGCTCCTGTACCCGAAATGTTTTGTGTAATATGTGATGTAAAAGGACACAAACATGCGCCTTAGAGGCGTAGTGTTTTACGTATTACACATAGTTATCCATTCAATCCATGTGGTTTTAAATACGAGATGCTTTAAACAAGTGGTAGAAGTAATTCTCAGTTTCTTTCAATACAATGAAGATATATTTCTGAGAGCCAACAAGCTGTCTTCATCAAGTTGCAAACTATTTTGCCAATTATTATATTGCTCAATATATGCTTACAAAATGTTTACAAGATCACTTTTGTTTCGTGACTCTCAGAATACACCAGTTGTATAGTATTAAAACATCATCGGAGATCAACTGTGTCTGCACCACTTGTAAATAAATATCATATTTGTGCCGGTGATGAGATTAATAAACAATATATATCATGAAATAAAATGAAAGTCATCTTGATATGAACGTATTAAACAGAGTTCATATATCGTATTGAGATATTTATTCAAAAGGTCAAAAGTACCAATTATGCGTATGTAAAAGAATGTCTATTATCATGTTTGAGTTACCATTATGTATCTTGTGTCATCTTTAGACAATAATAAGACAAAGGAAACCACGGCATATGGGATAGTTAATTCATGCAACTCTGTCAGTTACAATTGTCTTCGTGTTGCTTACTGCTAATTCCCCTAGAGACTATTTTGACCACAGTTTAAATATTTCGTGCCACTTTAAGTCCCATTTGATGTTGACATTGTATTCAGATGATTATAAAATATTTATAAATGTTAACCAGGGCTGTAATAAAATGATTGTACAATAAATACATAATCACAAGGATGTCACTGACGACATTACTAATCTTACTTAATCCATTGATTACAGGTGTCTAACTTATACCAACAAGCTGTACCTGTAAAAAAACAACTACTCTTTTAAAATGATATACAATATTAACAGAGGTGTTTGTAACTTTGGAGAAAGGTGTTTTTGGAGTTTATGGTTAACTAGCGCCTCGACACCTCGACACCTTTCTGGGTGATCCCGGCGGAAGGCCAACCTGTTTCATATACTTTAAGACAATTGTACTGTTGATTGTTATGTGAGAAAGGCCCCTGGTCATGTTTACAGAAAATCCTTTAAGCATGATACAGCTTTGTTTATAAAAAAGACAAGCCCAAGGCAAGCGAAGCCTTTTGAACGGGTGTTTACATCGGGGAGGGGGTCCTTAGAAGTTAGCATCGATTACATACAAGCATGTAAATCATTATTCTAGTCATTCAGGTGGGTTAGCAAACCACCGCTATCGAGTTGCTGTACTTGAACTCTTGGCTCCTGATGAATAGAAGTGCCTTTATAAAAGCCATTGTCATTAAATATGGGTCCAAGGTATTTCCAATATTCCGTCACGTATTGTAAGTTCGGTAAAGTAAGTTCGGTAAGTGATTGGTAAAACAGAACACAATATCCAATTAGGTAGCTACTTCGTGAACCGTGAGGAAAAGGTCACATTGGTGTATGTCTGTATGTGACATTAGTATGTAAATAACCTTCTTTCGAATTCATTTGTATAAATTGAATCTATGAATTATCAAATAAAATAAATCTATTTATTTATCTGTTATTCCAGAAAGTGTGTTTTGTCTTAATAGTCACCTCAACGACAATGCCGACAACCTGTTTGGAAGACTGACTGACTGACTGACTGAGTTTGGTTTTACGCCGCATTTAGCAATATTCCAGCAACATCACGGCGGGGGACACCAGAAATGGGCTTCACACATTGTACCCATGTGGGGATTCCTGTTTGGAAGAGAAACATGAGAAGTGTGGTTGTTTGAACTTTACAATGTTTTCATGGAAGAAGGCTCCTGAACTGTCACTTTCATTCTGTTTTAATATCGGATTTGTAAAGAAAACGATACTAAATTCAATGCATCAACTTATTTCGAAATATTGCAAAACATAGTCTTCGTCAGTCAACATTATCAGTGCATTAAAGCGACAAAACCCTTCAAACACATGTTAAACTATATACGTGCTTAAAACACATAACAAAGCCACTCCATGTACATTGCCTAGAGCTGAAAAACGTGCTTTAAACTGCAGGCAGTGGATCACTATAGGAATGAGTCATGTGTATGTGTTAAGTTTGCTAGTCACATCCATTACAGAAGAAAACAACGATTATTTTTAGCGGAGTCGTGATGCACGTAGATATTTGACACAGAACTGTCTTCTTGACATATAGTTTCAATTCGTTGAAAGAAGTTAGAAGTGGTTCAGTACACCATCGCACAGCCATGACTAGATGTCTGTGTTTAATGAAACAGACTCACTATAGCATTAGGAGTATATTTTATGATATCTGCAATGACTAATTCATCGCCCGGACCTGTATATGTTTTCACTGATTCATCAGTTGCTTTCACTGGTTAATTTTCATAGGTCAGGTACACGGGTACGAATAAACCAATGTTTACGTAAATGTGTGTGTGCGTCTGTGTGTACGTGCTATTTTAGTATTCTCTATCTTTTCTTGTCTTTCTCTATCTACTCTTGTCTTTCCTATTTACCGACATTGACATTGATCATTAACAAACTACGACATGAAAAAGATGTGTCCAGGTCTTCATCATTTACATATACACAGTAAACTACGGTTATACCGAACTCAAGGTGGCCACTAAATGTAGTTCGTTTTATCCATACTACTTTATGTGCATTTTGGTAGCACACGCAGCAAATGACCGGGACAAAAAATACAGTTTGTTATAAGCGTGTTTGCTATTGTATCACATTTTCATAACTTATTTTAACTTTCTTATCGTTGACTAACCACGAGGGGTGTATATGTATGTTCAAATGACTATATCAATGAATATCTGGGAACACCAATGTACATATAAATGTAGAAGGTCGCGTTTGACGAACTGGGAAGTATTACCACACACAAACAAACACACACACACACACACACACACACTCGCACACATTCGCACCACCCACACACACCACACCAATCTAAACAAAGCGTGTTTGTTTTCTTGAACCAACGCGCCTTCTGAAAGGATTCAACACAAAGATTACCACTTTGATGGAATAATTCAGATCTTAGCAGAAGAAAACCGCACAATTATTACCATCGATGGTAGTGATTGAGTTGGGTTTAACGCCCTTCTGATCAGTATTCACGGTTATGGTGATTTCACACATAAAATCATAATAAGGAAACGGGGATTCGAACCAGAGATCACAACGCAACCATGCAGATCGTATTGCAGCTCTTTGCGCTCAGGATATAAGATTTCCAAAACATCCAATAACCACATCAGCGGTGTCATTGAGGATTTTTATTTTAAATGCGAAACTCTCCGATTATATTACTTGTCGATAAACAAAATACATGTTTGTCTAGCTGTCAACTTGGAATTTAGATGCTGATTTGCTTGTTCGAAAGTTCACATGACGACTTCTATGAAGATGTGATCGGTTCGGCATGGAGAATGATATCGTAAAAGACCTGATTTTAACCAGATTGGTGCAAGACAGGTCAACCCTTTCCTGGTTCTGCCCTTCTCGAACCTCCCACATGATGGTACACATGGCGCTGAAACATCCGGCCTTTGACCACAGAATGCCAACTGTTGAATGGAAAGGTTACGCCTTGGTGAAGTTTATATAATGCTGAATACATAATATACGCTATAAAAATGGGTGTGACACAGAACGCGAGATGGACGGTGAAGGGCGACGAGACCATGTCGTCGGTGGGTGTAAGACATTTTTAACCTAGGACATACTTCAGAAGGAAGTTTCCTAAATCTGGTTGCTGGCATGCTTTGTATTCCCCCAAGCAACTCGATCTGTCGTGAATTTCTCATGTCAAAGTCAACCTACCGCCAGTACGAAGCGATGCAACTGAGAATCATGTACAAGGAGTTATACACCCTTTTTTACTACAAATATTGTAAAATGCTACAAATGCTGTAAAACCGTTATCACTTACTCGTAACAGTATGACGTCTCTCCATTGAAACTTCGTCATTCCGTCATAGTATTGTCTGAAGTCATCAGGGGCGGTGGGGTCGCCTAGTGGTTAAAGCGTTGGCTCGTCAGGCCGAAGACTCGGGTTCGATTCCCCACATGGGTACAATATGTGAAGTCCATTTCTGGTATCCCCCGCCGTGATATTACTAGAATATTGTTAAAAGTGGCGTAAAACCACACTCACTGACGCCATCAGAACATTTTCACCATACGTTAGAGGGAAATACACAAATAATTCTAGCCATTTCTTCAGTATACTTGTTACAACTAAATGCCGATGAAAATACGTATTTCACATTTCGTATCCAGAATCAGGAAAACTGGCTTCACGCGTAACGCGGTTTGTTATCAAGTATTTGAAGCTGACATAAAAGTCTTATATCAATCCATCCGGTTGTCTACAGTCAATGAGGAACAATGGGGCTCTTTATGGAGCCGTTTCCATTGTTGTCAGATGCATCTTTATCTGGAGCAGACTTCTGCTCGTTTCTTTAAGGCCCATGAGAGCGAGTGAGGAAAATTTAAGTAACCAAAATTATTTGTTGAAGGTTCTGAAGTGGCAGCTGTATGGAATTTATATTGAGAGATTTTAAAAAATAAGCTAAAAGCGCAAATGAACGGTTACTTGTAAGGCGAAAAGAGTGAGTGAGTTGAGTTGTACGCCGCTTTTAGCAATATTCCAACAATATCAGCTTCGGAAATGGGCTGCCTGAAAAAGAAATTTGGAAGAATATGTTCCAAGTTAGTCGAATTTCGTCACACACAACGGCACTGACCAACATTCACTCGTAGGTTCGCAGGAGTTTAATGCATGGAAAAGCGAAAATGATGCACATTGTTGACGTTACCGCTTAAGGGAAAGCACAAGCATGTATATGTTACTGCAAGCGAGATTTGACCAGTGGTTGTTAACAAAGGTGCTCAAATCTGAACAGTAAGTTGCAACACTACTAAGTTCCCGTGTTATCATTTTCAGGAATAATTGGTGGTAGGTGCCATGATGTATTCAAAACAGTAGAAATGGGTTTTTTTTTGGCAAAGTGTGTTCATGACAATGGAAAGAGATTTTGTTGTTATATTTAGTGGGTTAATGCATGAATTACACGTTAATTAATACATTTTCGGTTGATTGGTTGATATGAATCGAAAGGAAATGTGCAATTAATGTTATTTTCATTTGTACCATCTACAAATTCAGAACTATTGTAATAAAACGATACTTCCATTCATAAACATTGAGGGTTTTTTTGGTTTGTTTGTTTGTTTGGGTTGTTTTGCTGTTGTCTTTTATGTATTTTCTTCTTTTTGTTCTTTTTTCTTTACCATGCAGTCTATCCGATAAATATTATTTTAGCATAGTATGGACACACTGAATCCTATAAAGCGTTTTTAAGCTCTTTTTTTAAAAGTATTAGCTCAGAACTAATTTCAGAGTCATCAATCATTTTAATCATTCAACAAAGGCTAAATACACACATTAATGTGTCTGTCCATTCGTGTGAATGTGTATTAATATCATTTTCTGTTTCAAAATGGTTTAAAACAGTTATGAAAAAAACTTCATAAATGTGATTTTAATGCTATTTTTAATGCTATTTAATGTTATTTTGTCCAGAAAGAAAACTATACATTTAAAAAATACCATGATCAAAATAACTAATGATAACTGTGATATTGAAAAACATAGCCGTATGAATAATCTGAGCACACAACAAACCATTTCGCAAACCTCCCCCTTAATGCCGTCTAAATGTGTGAGGCATCACAAAGAGTCATATCTTTAAATTTCGCGCTGATGTAAAGCCATTATAAATGAAATGGTCAATCATTTCACCATATATCACCACAAATTATGTCAAGAGAACAAAATAATGTTTTTTAAAAAACTAGTCCATCGTGAATCCAAGTTTACACTTTTGAAAAGCATAGGAAGAAAAAGACAACATAGTGAATAATGACTAAGAGCAAAAAATTTCATTTTGTCTGTGCGATACTTCAAAGAATGTGTTAAATGCCAGAGTCAATCAAGTTGAAGTATTACTCAGAAGGGGCGGTGCCGTGGACATATAAAGCTGGCTCAACTACAAGAAAATACTTTGGTCAAAGTTCATGGCAATGTGTTGGTGTGTTATCCGGACACGTATATGATCCGAGGTTTACAAGTGTCAGTGTCCCCATCAGACACAGTAATTATATTGTCAACCACTCTTATCTTGTTGTTTATTTGTTGTAATGATGACAGTATTATTCCTTCACTTAATTACGGGTGTGGCAGTGTTGGACTTCCGCAGAGTTTGATTGGTCAGTTTTGGACATGTGACGTACAGATCGTGCGTACGTTGAGACAGGACTGGTGGATATGCCCAGTATTATGTCACATATTTCATTTTGATTGCAGCATGAATCAGTGGTTTGAGGCATTTCTGAATGATGTATTCACTCAGACTTCTCATATAGAATTATTGCTTCACTCCCCACAATTTCATTTGAAACGCTCTCTCTTTTGAAATATTTTTTTCATGGTTGCCAGGAATGTGAAAGTAACTAAATGTAAGCACATTTAGTTACTTTCACATTCCTGGCAACCAAACTTATCTGCTTTCGTACTTTTATGCAGAACTTGTTTACTCTTTCTCGTTAACAGGTGGTGATCATAATGATCTTTGATTTTCAGTTATTTATTTGTTTATTTTCCCCCGCGTTTAAGCCTGTTGGAATCTGTTTTGTTCGTTAATTGAGACTGAACTTATCTCAAGCGTAGACTTTGATACACATATATATATTATATTTACGTCTCCCCGTTATGCATCGTGAAAATAATATTTAGAACTATTTTAAAATGATCATATAAGGGACACTGTAATAAAATACTGAATGTCTTCAATACATTCATTACAGTTAAAACAAACACTATCCCAACATTTAAATTAATATATCTGCCTGTTTCTATTCCCAAAGGCGCAATACTACATCTAAATTTTGCAAAAGCGGAACGGTAATTCCGGGACTAAAAAGTGCCGACGTAACTTTCACAATAATAAAATCTTTACAAGAACTGTTGGTATGGAAATTACTGCTACTTGTAATATCGTATTTTGAAAAATGTGATTAATTTTGATTAACTTGACAATGAGTAAAGCATACGAAAGTGGGCTTTCATACATGCCAGTGTTATTTGCAGTTGTATACATTTTCAAGATTTTTTAAAATATGAACAAACAAGAGAAGAATATATAAAAGTCACTGCCCGTGACTTGTCATGACAACTTCTGCATTGCATAATTTACTTTATTATCCACATGGTGAAACATAACCAGTGTCATATATATCATATGTGCACATGTGCGCATATCACTTTTGCCTAGCAACCACTGTTTTCGTCGTCTGTGACGTCATTAAACAATTGAACGTGACGTCAATGAACAGGGCTGTCACACTTGCTTACCGTGTTTTACTGCACAAATATACATGAATAAAATGGATAATAAAGAAAGTATTACACTCGCAAGTGTGCCACACGACTTATAGGAAACTCGTGCAAAATTCGTTCTCGCTCGGGCAATACAAAATTTCACACTCGTTTCGTATGAGTCATATGACACACTTGCTCGTGTAATAACCTCTCTGTTTTACACATGAAGTGAAATTTGATTTTTATACTTTAAGTTAATTAAAATAACACAAAATTTATTCGTAAAAATCAAATAACCTGGCTGGAAGTGAAGACCCGTTGATAACCCATTGGTTATCACATATCAATAATAAACAAAATCAACTAGGTGACACTGTGCTAAAGTTCACAAATTGTCAACTTGTCACTATGCTTGCCTCCCTATGAAATTGGAATACAAAAGGAAGCGTTTACTCTCATGTCATAGTTGTGAGTTACTGAGAAACCGCTGGTATCATATACATTTAATTTCAAACTAAAACCTAAAAACTAAAATTTCTTTTGTTCGTTAATTGAGACTGAACTAATCCCTTTTGATACACAGACAGATATTATATTTACGTCTCACGTTATGCATCGTGAAAAGAATAATATATATTTAGAACTATTTTACAATGATCATATAAGGGACACTGTAATAGAACACTGTAATAGAAAATGTCATTACAGTTAAAACAGATTCTATCCAAGGGGCATAAAAGCGCTAATATAACTTTCATAACAATACAAATAAAACAATAAAACGTAGATGAAAGTGAAGACCTATAATAACGTGTCGATAACCCATTGGTTATCACATATCAATAGTAAACAAAATCAACTAGATGTGCTAAAGTATACAAACTGTCAACTTGTCAATATAACCCGTTTCAAACTTTTTAGTCTAATCACATATCTAGCCTTAGTTCCGCTGAGGTTGATTTTACACCAGACGATTGCCAAAAGTTACTCAATGGAGGAACTGGTTTAGAATAATGGCAAGGGGATGAGTTCTATTTTACGCCGCTTCGTACACCATTTCTGGTACTTCACGATGTGCCTGCTTTGCATCGAAATTCCAAACTTCAACCCTCGAACATTCTACCATTTACCGAAGCAGATTTAACTGGACGTGCAAAGCAAAATAGTGATTTAATTACATGAATGGATCACTGATGAAGGAAAGCGCAATGAGACATAGATGTTGAAAACAACGGCATTAAAAAACTTTAGAATACGTAACTAACTGTTACATTCCGCAATCTGAATACCAATGAGCTACATTGAACGCTGGATTGTCATATTCTGACTGCGTACTAATTATCATGATTATGACTAAGGGACGGAGGGATATACCAGTCGTTAAAGCGCTCGCTCGTCACGCCGAAGGCCCGAGTTCGATTCCCCATATGGGTACGTTGTTTGAAGCCCATTTTCTAGTATCCGCTGTGATATTGCTGGAATATTGCTAAAAGCGGCGTAAAACTAAACTCACTCATTCACTCACTTATGACTTATTGATCAATATACAGCAAAGATTGACGCTTGTACGAATCCATTATTCCTGATATTGACTGACAATGCAGTGGATCTAATGGAACTTTAAAATATTTTAATTTTTTTCCAGTCCCACTAGTCAAGGATATTAAGGTCAAAGGAAATGAACCTGATGTAAGAATGACTGTCAAAGACAAGGGCGTGTAAGTGCAACACATCCTTTTTTAATGCAACACACATTCAGAAGGAAATAAAACGTCTATTTCGAGAAAGCGGCAGGCATGATGTAAAAATCCCCATAATCTACTTAACAGTGACACTCTCTTGTAGATATCATGTAGAAATGTCTTAAAACATACATTCATAACTTCGTTTAACGACTTGGAGTAATAGTTCGTGTAATGTATTATCGCTCTGTTTTCTATCTCTGCATAAGCAGTGTCTCGCTATTTTATTTATCATGGAGACAATGTTATTGTTAGGAATTATCAAAATTCTCGAATGTCTAATATTTTTACATGACGTGAGTTTGGAGGAGGTTGAGAAGGAATGCGAGAATGTGGGAACGTCATAGTGATTATGTGGGTCAGATTAGAGGACTGTGTGAGCAGTATTCTGTTTCTTTGATAACATCAGAAAAGAATACGATTTTATATTCAAATGAACATTTTATGCGATTATGGAGTTGTATAACCAACACAGTGTGAGATAGGGAGTAGGATTACACACACGGGTGTGATAGCAGCCGCAATGTCCTCTTTTCAAAAGAAAACAAAAACTCCTAGGAACAACATAACTAGCAAGTTTAGTGTGATGAGATTGAACCTGTTTACAAATCTGCAGCATATTGCCAATAACACGACATCTGTATGGGGCTATACACCCAAAGCATATCTGCATATACAGTTTGGAAATATTTCATTGTATTTTAAGACAAATTACACCAAACAACAAAAGGTTGAAATTTACTGCAACTGTTTTCACTTTTCCACATACTTCATATAGTTATTTTGACGATGTCTGTTACGGAAAGGCAATCGCTGCAGTCTTGCATTCCTATCTATGTACGGGTTTTTATTATGGACAAAATTCGCTTCTGTTTTCGCTTCATACGTCTGTGCAAGCCCATACAAATCTGGCGCAGACCTTCTGAGCACAAGTTATTTTTATACCCTAATAAAAACTTTAATAGGCACGTGTTAATAGCAAATATCAATTTTCTTTAATACTTCTGGAAAGGTACAGTCCAAGCAACTGGGAATATGATCAGTCGAAGCACTTCCTTTATAGGGAACAGTGGTGGTCAACGTTAGCGATGACTGGTTAGTTGACCATCGCTATTCTGACCTTTTAGCCTTGAACTTTTCCCACAAACACTTATAATCCACTGAACCCTTCATCACCCCGCAATATGAATACATTATCAGGGCTTTCCTGACATATATCCTGTACCGAGTGATGAATAATAATACACGGATATGCATCTGTCCACAACATGATCCCGATCGTGACCGTTTCGCTGAATTTCTGTGACAACTGTCGTATGAATCTTTAAACGTGGCCATCAGGTCGGTGCATGACTTAGAGTGTAATGGCATTTATTTGTCATTTTAATGACAGGTGTTCATATTAACATCTTGACCTGTCTTTTACAAGTGAAATATATACACGTAAGAATGTTGACCGCTGCTTGACCTCAGAAAGTTCGGTTAACAGCTTGTAAACAAGGGGTTATGATTCCGTATTTTCATCTACATGTAGAGATTAAAAACAAACACTGAGTGACCTGAGTTAGATGAACAATGGACTGCTGAAAACGGTGGAAGCACAAAGTTTAGTTCTATATATTTTTTGACTATCATGTTTGTTTTGCGCTGAGTTAGATGTACAGATGGTCATTCATATTTCAGATGCTGAGCATAAAAATGTCTGCGGTGGAAATGCTGATGCCATTAAATGTGATACAATGTAGTTGGTATTTTACAGATAATTCATGTATTTTCAGAGCTCTTTGTACATTCATGATTTTATTGTATAACCAACCAGATCTAAGTTTAAAGTTGCTTGCAAACAGAATGTAAAACTGAAAAAATATTGCAATTTATCTTAAACTATATTTACCTGTATAAACTGTAAATTTTTCACCTGTCCATGTGCTAGATTTTGTTTATTAAATTGTACTCTAGGTCATGTGGCCATAATTCTGAATAAAGCTCTTCTTCTTCTATTGGCACGTCAGAGTGGGATAAATAGCTGATTTCTTTTTCCTGGCGATTTTGTTCTGGTGTGTCACTCGGGCAATCTAGGTTCGAATGCGGGAAGGGACTTAAAACAAGTACTAGACTCTGACTTAACTGAGAAAGTGTAACCCCAAATATAAAATGTGTGTTACATTTGACCACTTTATGACAGCTATTGTGTATTTATAGTTACATTCGTGATTCAGTGCCACACCGTTGAAAACAGAATCAATTAACTCATTTCTTAATTCTTAAAGAGGTTTTCTTAATATTAAACCAACTCAAACTGAAACAAAATATAATTTGAAGAATGACATGCACCGTCACAATGGGTTCAAAGAGGCCTTGACATATGTCAGTCAGAATCTACCGCACTGTTTGAAGTGTGTTGTGTTTGCATTTTAATGGCGCAAAGTGACGTTGTATGACGTGTCTGAGGGTAGCATAAAACATTTTATGAGATATGGCTTTAAGAGCCCCTTCAAAATAAAAATCTGATCTCATTCATTATCATATTTGGTGTATAATTGTTAACTCTATGTTAATCCGCGTCTGTAAAAGCATTCAAAATAACCATTATGATAATAGGTATATCTTTATGACGACAAATAATTTTGACATGTCAAATGAAAAGAAATATATATAGCTTGTTTACCATATAACTTTGCTATCATATATCACTCAGTAGCATTGCTGTCAAAACCATGTCGTTAGCATGCTTTTAAATTTCAGCTTATGTATATTTGAAGGGTTGCTGTCTGTGGTAGGTTTAAATGCTAAAGACGTTTATCTGAATGTGTCAATGTCATTGTTTGTCTAATCATGTCATAAATACCACATCTTACGTTTTTCATGTACAGTAAAATAAAATTCACAATTCAAATATTAAAGGAATACCTTCTCATTATCAACGAGATAAAGTCTCACTTCACATGTAAACAGGATATTTTGCACTGATTGAATATTTGAGATATCACGAATGAGTCAGTTTCATGATTCATTTTGCCAAGAAAAACGATCGCACCCGGACAAGGGTATCAAAGCTGTTAGTCACGATGATAAGACCCTAGGCTTTTCCTCTGGGCATACTTTAACGTATTTAAAAGCGTTTTATGAAAAACCTATGTAGGTAATAGATAAAAAAACGAAGTAACTATGATGTCAAAATACTGTTAAATGCAAAATACTTATATGCAAATTACCTTTACAGCAGTGCACAATGCTTATGCTGCTATTTTGTCAGTGAGTGAGTGTGTGAGTTTAGTTTTACGCCGCACTCAGCAATATTCCAGCTATATGACGGCGGTCTGTAAATAATCGAGTCTGGACCAGACAATCCAGTGATCAACAGCATGAGCATCGATCTGTGCAATTGGGAATCGATTACATGTGTCAACCAAGCCAGCGAGCCTGACCACCCGATCCCGTTAGTCGCCTCTTCCGACAAGCATGGGTTACTGAAGGTCCATTCTAACCCGGGCCTTCACTGGTACTATTTTGTCAGTAATACAGATGATTTCGCATAATCGTTATTCCCTAAACTCAGTGATACCTATATGATACAACAATACGTTGATACATGTGCAATGTAACATAATTGTAAGATGTATTTGTATGTAATACGGGCATATGGCTTTGAAATCAATACTGAAGTGAACTGAAAACAATAGCGAACAGTGTTGAATCTATCCTGTGATTTTTAGTCAGTGGTGCAATTATAGTCAGTAAGTTAGTTTAGTTTTATTACAGAAATATTCCACCAATATCACGGCGGGGGACACCAGAAATGGGCCCCACGCATTGTACAAAGTAATTAAAGGAACTAATTTCTTGTAGTAAAGAATAAAGACAATATTCAGTAATAATTAATTACAAATTCCGAATTGATTACCCATTCTCGTTAGAGTTTTTACGAAGAGCTGTCTGACTTTCCACACTGAGTGCACCTGATTACGCTGCAACCCAAAAAGGATGATAATAATAATAAGGATCACAATTCTTGTAAATAGTATGTACACTCCTTGCCAGTGTGTTGTGTACTGGTGCCTTAGAGCAAGATGCGTGTCCTTTACTGCTTTCTCTTTATGGTGGTACGTTAGTCATCGCTTATAAAATCTACAGAGATAATTCAGTATACAGACCAACGTAAGCCTATTCTTTACCTCCAGACATAATAGATAAGTAACCGTCATACACATGAACGGAAGCAAGGTGTTCCGATGTGAAGTTAATCTTACGTATTACTCAGTCCGGCTTATGGTGACAAAAGAAAACATTTTGTAGGCGTGTAAAATATTTACAGTAAACAAGAATCTACAGCGCTCCCATTGAATCAGTCTTGCAGAAATGTTGCCCCAAGGCCACCGTGAGGCCACGCGACAACGTGTCGACTTGGTTACACGCCGGTATAGCAGTTGTATAAACTGCATGAGTAACGAGCGACGTATAGACATCATTGGATGTTGGCATGCGTCAGGGCGGGAGAGTTCGTCCAACAGTTCCTGGTTCAGGGCGATATGAATAGACATATGATGGGATAGACGCATCAGGCATTGTCACTCGCACGTCATATATAAGACAGCGGAGCGCGGTGTTGACAGAAAAGTAAAGATTTCATTGCAGTGGATGGAGGAATACTGAGATACCTGTCTGAACCCCTGGTGTATTCACTGACACTGAGATCCAGTGTGATTCCTTCACGTGGTTGTATTTTAAATCAATTTGCAGTGTGTCCTGGGACTGCATTTAGTGACAGACGTCGTGGTCAGTTACAGCCGTGTTGTTGCATTGACATTCTTGTTACTAGTGAATATATTCGTGAGAGAGTTTTTGATGTCATTATATCACTGAAGTCCCTTTCAACGCCAAACCTCTTCCGTCAACCTTCAAGATGGATTGTGGATTTTCTGCCAAGCTGTTGTTGCTCCTTCTGATCACCTTGTGCAGTGTATTTATGTGCAGCGTCACATGTCTCCCGACACGGAGCGGAATCAATGGCAAGAACGTTGACGTCATATTCCCCAAGTCAGGCACCCCGGGGGTTTGCCTGAACCCATGTGAGTTCATGCAGAACATATGTAACAAAGACAAATGTATATTCCTGGCACAGACATGTGAATACGTTTGTGAGAACCATTCACCAAGCACTGACACTAACACACTGCACGGAACACCAAACCTGTTCCCATCAGATCTGATGCCACTGGCTCCCATCGAGTTCTCACCTGTGGACAGAATAGGGGAATCTCACCGAGCAATGGCCAGGAGGTAACCAGTCTCCAAAGAGACCATGAATCTTGTGATACTGTCCCATGAGAATCGAACTCCACTTAAACTGTGCAATGTTGCGTTTGACAATTTACCTCTAACGTTGAAGATGTTAGCGGGATTTGAGTACCGTGAATGAACATATGCAATGGACATGTTGATCCAGAAACCCATTGACATTTTTTCAAACATTTGTGTCTGTGTTCTGTTCCATTGTTTCATGGTAAGTCTCAGCAATGTGAATGTAATGTAACAAGGCCAGTTATTGTCCGGAGAGAATGTACTTCAGTGCTGTTGTGTAAATATTTACAATGTGTTTCAGCATTAATGAAAGTGCTACTATAATATTTCATATGGGTATTTTAGTATAATGGCACATTAAGATGACATATGTGGGTACTATGTACATTTTACTATAATAATAGATCATCGTGCTGTGTTGTCGTATGTTTCCGTAAATGTCGTTCCTATTTTTTACTTTTGATTAATGTGTGTCAAATATATTCATATACAGTTAATACGAAATATAATATTAAAAAGTCTGAAACCTACGTCATAAGTTTGTTGTTGACACCACGCGTGGCCTTGGCGTTGTTAATTAGATTCGTGATTCTATATATTCCCTGCTGTCATAACTGAGGCGTGGCGTTCATATCAGCGTGCATGTCCTCCCAAAGTATCCAAAATGCGTGATCCAGAGCTGTATATAATTGTCACAGTATATAAATGGATGGAAACAGTAAACGGGCAACTAATAATCAACGGAGACGGTTGTCTGCAAAACTGGAATGCATTGATATCATGAATATCGACAGGAACAATCAAAACAATTAACTCCACGTGTATATTCATGCACACGAATATGTATAAGGAAGGAAAACGCATGTACAAGATATGCAATGTACAGATATATCATTATGTATGTATATAAATAGAGCCTTCAGCTAAAAAATAGATGCTTGTTATGTATACGAACAAACACATTTACCTACTGACCTCCAGGAAATTCCATAACCGGTAGGTCCATCTGTGACCTTCTAGCCTTGTGGTCACTGTAAAGAAACCATTGTATTATCTTTATTATTCAATGGTCACCACTGAAGTTACTTTGTGTTACATTGATGACGAGTGGTCAGGTGGTCAAGCAGCGGACACAGTGACAGCCAGTCACGATGAAGATGAACGAGGACGTGACGCTCTGACAGATACATGTTCAACTATCATTAGGCTTAATTAAGCTTATATAATGCATCCTGCAGTAATTACACGCATTGTTACCCCTACAGCTTGATTGCACGTTGGCTCCAAAGGACATAGGATGCGTAAGGGTTTTACACAAACGAGTACGGATATAGAGTTAGACAGCAATGCATAATCCTTGTGTGCAAATTGTCACAGACGTTGGCCACACGCGGTTCTGCTTAACTAAGTGCCTCACACATCCTTAACTCAGACATTTGTTCCACTCGTTTCTACTTGAATATGTTACCTGGATAAAGTGCCTCCCGAAGACATCCTTAACCTAGACATTAGTTTTACTCGTTTCTACTTGAATATGTTACCTGGTTAATGTGCCTCCTGAAGACATCCTTAACTCAGACATTAGTTTTACTCGTTTCTATTTGAATATGTTACCTGGATAAAGTGCCTCCTGAAGACATCCTTAACTCAGACATTAGTTTTACTCTTTTCTATTTGAATATGGTACCTGGATAAAGTGCCTCCTGAAGACATCCTTAACTCAGACATTAGTTTTACTCGTTTCTACTTGAATATGTTACCTGGATAAAGTGCCTCCTGAAGACATCCTTAACTCAGACATTAGTTTTACTCGTTTCTACTTGAATATGTTACCTGGATAAAGTGCCTCCTGAAGACATCCTTAACTCAGACATTAGTTTTACTCGTTTCTACTTGAATATGTTACCTGGATAAAGTGCCTCACACATCCTTAACTCAGACATTAGTTTTACTCGTTTCTACTTGAATATGTTACCTGGATAAAGTGCCTCACACATCCTTAACTCAGACATTAGTTTTACTCGTTTCTACTTGAATATGTTACCTGGATAAAGTGCCTCACACATCCTTAACTCAGACATTAGTTTTACTCGTTTCTACTTGAATATGTTACCTGGATAAAGTGCCTCACACATCCTTAACTCAGACATTAGTTTTACTCGTTTCTACTTGAATATGTTACCTGGATAAAGTGCCTCCTGAAGACATCCTTAACCTAGACATTAGTTTTACTCGTTTCTACTTGAATATGTTACCTGGATAAAGTGCCTCCTGAAGACATCCTTAACTCAGACATTAGTTTTACTCTTTTCTATTTGAATATGTTACCTGGATAAAGTGCCTCACACATCCTTAAGTCAGACATTAGTTTTACTCGTTTCTACTTGAATAAGTTACCTGGATAAAGTGCCTCCTGAAGACATCCTTAAGTCAGACATTAGTTTTACTCGTTTCTACTTGAATATGTTACCTGGATAAAGTGCCTTAGTTACATTCGTTTCTGCTTAAATTCCTTTGCTATATTATGTGCCTCAGACAACATTCACTCTGTCATACGAGTTTCCACGGACCTGTATATGTAAATTATGCATAAAATTCACAAGGAGGAGTAATGAATAGTTCCCAAAATACTGTATCTTGTAGCTGGAGGATATATACAGCTAACTCAAAAGGGTCCTATGCTGCCACGTATATTTGAATGATAAATACGATAAAGGGACAGAGAGAATTAGATCATTATGTAGTGTCAAGTATATTTAAAGAATATATACAGTTAACTCAAAAGGGTCCTATGCTGCAACGTGTATTTGAATGATACATACGACAAAGGGACAGAGAGAATTAGATCATTATATATAGTCTGTTTGCAGTGAAAATGTACCGATGAATTTCACTTTAAGCAAAATAATAAATCAAAGAAAGTTAAATTTAAATTGCGAATCCTCATAATTTTACCTTGCCAATTGAACATTTAAATTTCAGAATTTTTTTTATCTTAGGTTAAAAGTTCAAATCGCTATTATTGGTTTGTATTACAAGGGGGTAAGCGCCGTAATTGGAACAGTGAAACAATTGCACGTGCGGTTCGTGATGAGCGTCAACTTAGACCGACCCTACTTGTTCTCAGTGTTTCATTTAATGTGCATACTCCCTTGTAATACAAACCAATAATAGCGACCTATGATCGTTTGTTAAACAACTTTTATCCTAAGTTGACTAAAATTCTGAGATTTAAATGCTCATTTGGCAAGGTAAAATTATGAGCATTCGCAATCTTCATTTCACTTTATTCGATTTACTTTTTTTGTTTAAATTGAAATTCATCGGTACGTTTTCACTGCAAACAGAATATATATAAGGATCTAATAGAGAAACAAATTACATTTTCTGATTATCGTCATATATGTCTCTTTGAGTTAATTGTAACGATTTCTTTACCACAAATTAATTTCACCGTGTACTTTGTTCTCATTGGTGACAACTTTCTTTTAAGGCACATTAACGTTACATTTATAACCTACATAAAAATGGATACTAGATTGAATAAGATGAATCACGAATGAATGAATCCGTGACTCAAAACAAAACACTCAATCAAATACACGAAGCTCATACGTGTCTGAATCAAAGTTTGATCTTTATTTTTTTTAAACGACTTATACCTTTGTATTGTCACGCGTTAATCCGGCGACATAGCTGACTCACTGAAAAACGCCGCCAGCACGTTACGTACTTTTACATACTTAAAAACGATCAAACTCATTGCCACCAGGAATGAAAAGGACAAACGACGTTAAGCAATGACACGTGCAAGATCATATGGCTATGTTGACAGAAGAACAATTACAGACAACTAGAAAATAACAGGAAATCCATGAATTATGATTGCTAATTTCTTCCCAAGCTTTTATATCTATAACGGATTAATAAACAGAAAGAGTGGATGAATCCATTTTTCTTTAACATGCATGAATAATATTACGAATTGTCCGTTTATATAGAAAGTGGGGGCGGTTCGGTAGCTAAGTAGTTAAAGCGCTTGCTCGCCCAAAAACCGGGTTCGATTCCTCACATGGATACACTGTGTCTGGTGTGCCCGACGTGATATAACCGGAATATTGCTAAGGGCTTTACTCACTCACTATACAAAATGAAACAGCTGGGAAATTTTGTGAAACCCATAATCACGGCCAATGCAATATAAGATACATGACAATATTCATGGAATCATGTCCACTCCCATTAAAATACAGACTAAAATGTTTAAAATCCATACTTGTATCACTGCAAAGATATCGGTATTTACTTCTATAAGGGATATCACTCATAATGACTATAACTCGCGTGTTTCATGTTCATCGATTTGATTTCAAGCATACACTCAAGGCTAAAAGGAAGTGGCTCATTTTAGTTTTAATACATAAAATTTATTCAAAATTGTTGAAATTTATTTTCTACAGTTTAACAATAGCCAAAACACAGGCATTCAACGACCGTTGATATAACAAAGACGTTGTGAAACAGGAAAACACTTTGGATATGCCTGGACTTACTTCAGAACAGCGTGAAAGAGTCATAGGAATGATAAACATGAGAGCCTCTCACGCCCATGTCGCAAGAACGTTCGGTTGTCAAAGGCATACTATCAATAGACTTATCAAACGTTTCAATTAGATTGGCAGGACTGGTCACCGACCAAGGACAGGTAGACCAAAGGTCACTACCCCGCAGGAAGATCGATATCTACGAACTCTACATTTGAGGAATCGGTCTCTGGCCGTTTCGGAATCGGCATCGACGGCACTCAGTCGAGTTGTCAGCAGACACACAGTAAGACGACGACTACAGCATGCCGGAATTCGAACCCACAGACCACAGACCAGAATTTCCGTGGAACAATGCTGACACGTCAACATCGCCTGAATAGGCTGATCTGATTTGGGCACGTCGTTTTCGACGATGGCAGCTTCGTGATGGCCATTTAATTAAATGTTGTTTAACAATTACTTCGTGTTCGATGCTGTAATAACTCCCAGATGTTTAACAAGTGGTCTTACTTTCAAAACAAACAGACGTGAAATACAATCTTGGTCTTGTTCATTTTTATTAACATTTTTGCACGTGCCACTTTCTTTTGGCCTTTAGTGAATAACATCATGATATGTCAATAATATGATAATTCTTATATAGATCAGTTTACTATGCCTCGATTATCAATTATTCATAGATATTTCTATTATACATGTACGTATACATTTACACAACTGTAACTATTATTCAGTCAACAGTAAATCACTGCCGTTTATACAACTATGTTAGATGAAATTGTATTTGTCAGTGATTAGTTCGCATCAATAAAGTCATGGTACAGAACAGTTATTGCTCCCTCGATGAGTCCACAAATGGCGGACAATCCACAAACAACAACCGATACAGTTATACCTGGATTACTGCTGTTGGCGTCCCATGGCTACACAGCTACAATATGCATAACGTATCGACACTCGGGGTCATTAAACAGTAACTGACCCAGCAGGATGTCCAGCTGCTTGGTCAGTAGAGCATGGCAGTGATTGAGTAATGTCCACCTAGCACAGTGACCTGTCTGAAGAAAGACTTAGGATCACCAGTACTCAACTGGACTCTGAAACAATCGGGTTGACCTCCAACGATATGTACGTGAGTGGGCTGTTTTAGGGCCGCTTTGATCAATATTCCAGGCAGTGTGCGAAATAGCCACTGGCCCTCTAGCCCGTGGCTGGTAAATATCCGGTAGGGCCAGTAAATCTCGACGGTCACTGGCCCGACTGGCTAGTGAACTTTCATGGGGTCATTTTGTAAATACATCACTCTCTCCGACTTTTTAAGTTATAATACACTTTTAAATCATGCACGATTATGGCCTGATAAAAAATGTTCATCATATTAGTAGCAATGATGAAATCAGTGGCATGCTGACAATATCATATTCTAATCTATTTTTGTAATCTGTTGCTTAGTTTATACATTGCAATTTCTGGCTATTGAATTATTTTGTGGGCTAGTAACTTTCAGACATAGCTAGCCCGACTGGCTAATAAAATTTGGAAACTATTTCGCTCACTGATTTCAGGTGACCTCTGATCACAAAGACTAACTTAGATATGTGTGTGGAATACAGCAAACGCTTTACGTTTTCTTTGAATATATATTCTATTATTGTCGTAATTTTCATTATCTAAAAGTTACCTGACAGTTATTCATGATTTGAAACAAGCATGTCAATCAGTACATGATTTATTTGGATGGAAACTTTTTGGTACATTCGAAAAAATAATTTCTGATTTCAGAACGGAAAACGTATGTTGCCAGCATCCTGGGAACACATCGCAGGATCTGTTGACATGCAATAGCTGACAAAAGCTTCGGCAACACACGGCAGTAACTCGTGAATTGGGTTATTACACATTAATAGTTCAAATATTTGTAGAACCCTTAAAAGCTGAGAAAGTTTTATGCATTACGTTTTGTTTCGCCGTTATCTGTAACCTTGTCTATCAAACACATCAACGCAATTGTACAAGCATTTAAATGTACCGTTGAAAAAAGTAAAAATCAGATACACCTATAAGTTATTGTAACCATAGGGGCTGGTAATGCCCAGATAATGGCAGCAATAATATACTGTCACCGACAAGGCCTAAACACTTTACGAAAGGAAAAGAGTGTAACGAGGTCAACACACCAAGTTCGTTTCAGGATGATTTCAACAAAGCTCACTGTATAGCAATAATTTGGGAGCTAGCGTCTTCGAAAGCTCCAAAATCCCTGCTCAGAATTAATATCTTTATTATTGACTGCATTCCATGTGCAGAAAACACACGTATGCAGGCTATAAACACATAAGTTCACAAACACACTCCAGGCTACAAACAGCATTCCACATGCAGACTATAAACACATTCCGCATGCAGGCTACAAACACATTCCACGTGCAGACTACTAAACACATTTCACGTGCAGGCTACAAACACATTCCACGTGCAGCTACATAAACACATTCCACGTGCAGGCTACAAACACATTCCACATGCAGACTATAAACACATTCCACGTGCAGGCTACAAACACATTCCACGTGCAGGCTATAAACACATTCCACGTGCAGGCTACAAACACATTCCACGTGCAGGCTTCACGTGCAGGCATTCCACGTGCAGGACTACAAACACATTCCACGTGCAGGCTACAAACACATTCCACGTGCAGGCTATAAACACATTCCACGTGCAGGCTTCAAACACTACAAACACATTCCACGTGCAGGCTAAACAAACACATTCCACGTGCAGGCTACAAACACATTCCACGTGCAGGCTATAAACACATTCCACGTGCAGGCTATAAACACATTCCACGTGCAGGCTACAAACACATTCCACATGCAGGCTACAAACACATTCCACGTGCAGGCTACAAACACATTCCACGTGCAGGCTACAACACATTCCACGTGCAGGCTACAAACACATTCCACGTGCAGGCTACAAACACATTCCACGTGCAGGCTATAAACACATTCCACGTGTAGGCTACAAACACATTCCATGTGCAGACTATAAACACATTCCACGTGCAGACTATAAACACATTCCACGTGCAGGCTACAAACACATTCCACGTGCAGGCTACAAACACATTCCACGTGCAGGCTACAAACACATTCCACGTGCAGGCTACAAACACACTCCACGTGCAGGCTACAAACACATTCCACGTGCAGGCTACAAGCACATTCTACATGAAGGCTACAAACACATTCCACATGCAGGCTACAAACACATTCCACGTGCAGGCTACAAGCACTTCCCACGTGCAGACTGAAACCAGTTGTTGAATTTTCCTATATTTTCCAAAAGAGAATTTCATGTCTAAGTGTAAATGTAGCTGTGTTTTTGAATAGAATATTCTCGTAATTCTTCATTCGTTAAAATACTCTCCACTTCTTCTTTCTTTTTTTAATTGGGAGTGATCAGTACATTCTTCTCTACTTTGGATAATGCTCATTCCAACTCTGTTTTGTATGAAGCAAGTCGCTGTTTATTCTCTGCGTTATCCCCATGCAAAATAAATGCCAATATATATTATCATCCCTGCTGTTTAATTCTCTGAATCAGCATATTGTGGCGAGGTGTGCCAAATGGCTAAAATCCTTTTCCAGAATACCTTTCACCTTGTAAGCTACATTAACATGAGAAAATGGCCCACGTGGTTGGGGGACGTATGCAGGCAAACATCGTGGAGCTGTTGTTATGATATATGAAACATATTTTGTAGGCTGGGCGTGGTGACATTTTCCTAACAGGTACCTGAGCTCAGGTGACAAAAGATCTACATATTCACATGGATCAAAGACACCGCAACAAAAGCTTGTGTCTCCAGGGTTATGGTGATATCAAAGATCAAAGTTTGCCATAAAGTCAAAGGCTCTTTTACCTGAGAATATATTGTACCGATGTCAGAAATTCTCAGGTTTGATGCTTGTTTTTTTGGGTCAAATAATATCTGACATCAATCGTTACGCGTTGTTGTTGTTGTTGTTGTTGTTGTTGTTGTTACTCTGCATGTGACCAACAAAGTGCATTGCTACATGTGTGCGCAATGTGTATAATCAGAGTAAGTCAGTATGTTTTACGCCGCTTTTAGCAATATTCCAACAATATCACTAGAAACTGACTTCATACATTGTACTTCGGCGTGACGAGCGAACGCTTTAACCACTAGGCTACCCACTGCCCCAATCAGAAATGTCATACATATGCAGACAAAATTACAGCAATTTCCAACTATGCATATTCCATCATAGTTTTATCGTGCAGATAGTTTCATCATGCACATGTCTGTTGTCCACATATAGTCCAGTCATCCTGGTAAGATTCTACCCTAACCCACCACAAATTGCAACAGAAATGATTTCAACTGTTTTAAGACCCTGAACCATTCCTTTATAACATATAAAAAGTCTAGGAAATTTCAGTGGTGGAACAAGGTCAAATTCGACCCTCAAGGTCATAGGGGTCATCTTCGCTTTCGAAATCATACATGGAAATGCAAACTTTTTTGTAATATGCTCAATTGTGTCATGTTATATATCAAATAAAAGCTCTGTTTACAGGCTTTTCAAAGATATAGATTTAATAGGTATTAGCCTCATCATATTTGTTTTATTTTAAAACAAACGTTCTGAAAAATATGAAAATCGTTTCAGACATCCACATGTATGTGTATGCTACGATTATGTAAAAAATAAATATCATATTCTGCACTTGTAAAATGTGTGCAGGCAGTCACATCTAACATGCATATTATGGCTATATTTACCCTTATTGCTGAAATGAATAGTACTTGTCATGTTGTTCATATTGATGCATAACTGTAATCACGTGTGCGTGAGTGAGTGAGTGAGTTTAGTTTTACGCCGCACTCAGTAATATTCCAGCTATATGGCAGCGGTCTGTAAAAAAATCGAGTCTGGACCAGACAATCCAGTGATCAGCAGCATGAGCATCGATCTGCGCAACTGGGTACCGATGACATGTGTCAACCAAGTCAGCGAGCCTGACCACCCGATCCCGTAAGTCGACTTTTAAGACAAGCAAGGGTTACTGAAGATCAATTCTAACCCGGGCCTTCACGGGTATCAGGTCTGCATGTCATTGTATATCTGTACATGGGACAATATCATGAATATACCCCAATATACCGAAAGTGCACACAGTGTTAGCTTTCACTGTTCTGACAATCACTTTGTAAGCACTTTTTTTCTCTCCAATAACAGACTTTCCCAACAGCAAAGACATTAACGTGAGCACAAAACATCGCCTCGTTATGAAAAAGGCGCCATTGTGTTACCTTGACTTATGTGAATGTATTATGTTATGTGATCTATTCTATTAATTTCTATTCAAAATTTCATTTGATGTTGTTGCTTTCGGCGTAATCGTGTGTTAACAGATTGGAAGATTGCACCAACTAACCGTTATTACATCAACCAGTACCTTGTCGCCACGACGCACGTCTTAAAACGCGCGTTAGTTTACATAGAATTAATACCATACCCTGACTCCTCTATCGTCAGGGATGTTTGACAGACCTTGTCAAAGACAAAGAAACAGAACTGCGTTCCTTAGGTTTCCCGGGATCGTCTGAACCTTTGTTCTAATCCTTGTTGTGTTAGTTGTTTTTTCCAGTTTTGTCAGCATATCCATGAGAATTTCACCATAGTTGTAAACGCCTTAGGCCCACATCAGTCAGGGCTGCCCTCCCACACAGACCCGATACGTGAAACTCAACTCACTCACGTATACAAACCTCATCATAGGAAGGCTAAATGTACATGTATATAACAGCAGCGTTCGAAATAATCGCCGGCCCGGAGGCCCAGCGCCGGTTGTTATTGTATCGGGGCCGGCACTATCAAATATTAGCATACCCTTGTGGCCTTCAGTAAATTATCTGTCAATTTTTTTCAACAGGAATTTGATGTCATTCCATATTTCCAGTGTTGTAGTGGTTATAGTGACCGAACTAAACGGGGTGAAACTGTGTACAGTGTGGTCTATTTTGTATTTATTGGTTTGACTTCAACAAAATGGGCCTGCAGATTTCATTCAGGGCCTGTAGATTTTAAAGCCTTCAGGCAGCAGCAGGCCCTG
Source organism: Haliotis rubra (assembly GCF_003918875.1). Taxonomy (NCBI): domain Eukaryota; kingdom Metazoa; phylum Mollusca; class Gastropoda; order Lepetellida; family Haliotidae; genus Haliotis; species Haliotis rubra. The sequence goes on along the minus strand of NW_025765214.1, from coordinate 197,239 downwards.
GTGGCCAACTGGCAAATAAAAGTATTGCAAACACTGTATGATAGTCTGGGGTTACCTATGTATCGGTTTACATCTCGAAGGGGTAGCATTTTGTGTATATTTACGTGAAGTAGATCGGTGTTGGATTAAAGGAGAATACGAGTGAATTGCAATAATTTGCTGGGTGAAAGATAAAGTCATCAGAAACATATTCCCAAATTTTCGATAAAAAATTATGTATAATTATGTTTTAATCGCGAAAACAGTTTCTGTAAATCTCAGCTTCGGCCATTATGCATATTTCGCTGGAACCCACGTGACCTTTCCGCTCGTGACGTCAAATGTGCCTGGAGTCCGCCATATTGCCAAAGACCAAGCGCTACAGTAGTACAAATCGTGTTGTTTCTGTCGTTTTTTTAAATGGTACGATGGTGTATTGCGTTGCCTGGGGATGCACGGCATCATCGAACATGGAAAAGAACCACCATTTCTTCCGTTTTCCAAGTGAAATTTCGGCAGGAGAAATGCGCCGATCATTCCGAGTCGGACGCATATGAAAGAGACATGCACGCATGGGGTATGGAAATCCCCAAGCTAGGCTGAAGAAGGAAAAAGTACCCACGAGATTCATTTATACTCCATCATTCCCTGTAACAACTTATACTGTCAGTGGTATTTTTAACATAAATTAAATCAAGTCCGATTGCCAGTCGAATTGCCCCCGCTACAAAATGATCCAGCAAATTTGGTCAAATTGCCCCAGCGGGGTAGTCAAAATGTCAACTAGCTATATATATAGTGTCATCAAAAGCTCAATACTAGTTAATCAGTTATGTTGAATCTTGTACAAAATACAAGCGACAAAACCCTTTCCGCATCCATCGGAGTCGTGTTTACGAATCACTATCCAAATAGTGATGAGATCAGATGGTCGCCAAAAAGTTAGCGTATCCTGCCCCAACAGTGGCACCCATTATAAGCACACGCAAAGAAATGTTTGGACCGGGATGATATGCCTTCCCTCTTCCGTGTTGCAGAATGTGTTTCTTAAACGTTTAATAAGTAAACAGCAAAATACTTTAGAATTATCATGTCGTTTCAAAAGAAACCGTGAATGTTTTATCGTGTCTCTGGAATATCCGGCCCTTCACTCGACTGTCTCGTTAGTGGAAAGAGTAGGGCTTTGTGGCGTCAGGCAATAAAAAAAACTCTTACTTTTTCATGCAAACTCTGAAAGTGACTAGTGAGGCAGGATATGTTTTTCCTTATTCACGAACACAAGGTGCCGTCACACATTTTCAGCAATCCATGTTTATATGATTTTCGCCTCTATTTTTTAGTTTAAACTCAAAGGCAGATAATTGAAACTGATCTTTCTAAAGCAATGACGTTATATATTTCCGATGTTCTTCTTGGGGAACTATCAAATCTCGAGTTGTTTGTCCATGTCAATGTAGGTGACAATGTACGATCGTAATTCTGGCCCAGATTTTGAGAAACCTTTAGCATACATCATCTTATATCGAGATACTCATATTAGGCTTCTTGAGGTATTCCTATATTTATAAATCTGCTTCAGTATCTTCCACAAAGTAAGGGGGTGGGGTTCGAAACACCAGAGCGAATACATATGTGCGTATATAGAAATACCTTTGCAATGTTTGTGTGTGTTGTTTCACGCCGAACGCAGCAGTATTACAGCTATATGGTCTGTAAGTAATTGAGTCTGGACCAGACAATTCAGTGATCAACAGCATGATTCGATCTACGCAACTGGGACAGGATGACACGTGTCAACTAAGTCAGCGAGACCACCCGATCCCGTTAGTCGCCTCTTACAACATGCATTGGTTGCCGAGGAGCAATTCTAACCCGATCTTCACGGGTCGGTCGTGGGGTAGCTTACTTCTATCCCCGTCAGGTCAAGTCCAAGGTTCGATTCCCCACTAAAATGTACGATTCCCATTTCTGTGTCCCAAAGCCGTGGTATTGCTGTAAACGTAATACCATTCTCACTGTCGCATGTGCAGGAAAGTATACGAAAATCAATCTAATTTTTGGAAAGGCCGTTCTATTCACCCTATTCATTTTCTACAGTACAAATCGTTGCAGAAAACAAAATCGACTTATTTAAATTGTGATACAAGTCCACATAACCATTAGTGCTGTCAGTCAGTAACGGGGTAGTCTTCAGAATAATACTGAGTTAACCACAAACATCCTGTTTGAGAAACCAGAAACGTCGACCGAGATATACCTTCTGTACAGAGATAGCATCAAGGAATACAGTCAAATAAACACGCCTGTTGAGAGATAACTTATCTGTGTCAGTCCCCGACAGTCAACAGGATGACATTGCTAATGATGTGTGACATTACGATGATTACTCCTCGCACCAGGGAAGGTCAGCACACCTTAACTGCATCCGCGAGCATCACATAATATATTCCTTAAACTCCACCACCAACGACATCAACAAACACAGCTACTCAGTTCCCGACTTGGTGTGAAGTTTGAAACGAATCGTGGATGTATACTTCCTTTTATGGTCAGTTATTTGACACAAGTGAGTGAGTGAGTGAGTGCGTGCGTGCGTGAGTGAGTGAGTGAGTGAGCGTGTGAGTGCGCTGTTTTAAATAATATGGCGGTTCATATAAAGGCGTGAAAGTTCTGAATGAAGCTGGGTTGTTGTTTTTTTCATTTTAAAGTCAGGTATTTGAGACAGGTGAGTGAGTGAGTGAGTGCGATTTGAATAGTATGGCAGTTCATATCAAGGCGTGCCATAGAAGGACGCCAGGGTGATGAAGGACTAAGATTTATACCATTTTACCCACAATGTTACGATTCGGAGTTCAAATTCACTATCATCGGTGCTTAGTACGCATACATTGTTCTCTGCCGACCCACAAGTCACATCAATACATCTTAATACAAACACAAATGAAATGAGATTTACTCCATTCACTCTGTTATAATACAAACGAGCTAGATGAAAGGCGTAATCTGTGAACAATCGTTACTTTGCCAGACATAATCAGTCTACGTAAAATTCCACAACCCCATATAATCTATTTTCTCATATAATATAAAACTTCACTTATAAAAACAGACCTTGCAACACATGAAATTAGAAATTGCACACGTTTTGGCAAGTCACGTGGAGAGCCTTGAAAAGGGATTACATCGGTTCATGTTCATATAGGGGCGGTGGGGTAGCCTAGTGGTCAAAGCGTTCGCTCGTCACGCCGAAGACCCGGGTTCGATTCCCCACATGGGTACAATGTGTGAAGCCCATTTCTGGTGTCCCCCGCCGTGATATTGCTGGAATATTGCTAAAAGCGGGGTAAAACTAAACTCACTCACTCACCCATGTTCATATATGAGGAAGAATGTTCTTTGGAAAGGAAAGTCACTTGAATAAGCTTCATTCGTCACAATGAACATGTCTATTTGGAAGTTGATTAATACACAGGAAAAGTATTAAAGTTTTAGTTACTCATCAGCCTGGGGGATAATCCAGTGAGTGCTTAGTGCTATTCTTGTGACATCTGATTGACGTATAATGAATATGAATGCATAAGTGAACATGTTTACAATATGTCGTGTATCTGTGTTATTCGGTGTTATTCACGGTGTAACAATGTTCCATGTGTCATACGTTGTACCCGTTAACATTCAGTATTGGCCAGTGGTGTGCTCTATATTTAGACTTGTGCTATATTTAGACTTGTGCTATATTTAGATAGCATTTTGCAAGGTACTACAACCTTATGTGCCTTTATACTATGGTCTGGACCGCCTCCGTGGTGTAGTGGTTAGAGCGTCCGCCCGGAGAGCGGAAGGTCGCGGGTTCGACCCCCGACCGCGTCATATCAAAAGACGTTAAAATATGGTACTTGTTGGTCCCTGCCTGCATTAATGGGTACAACAAGGACTCGTCGGCTCGGAGTCAGTGTAATGTGTCTGAGTGGGGTATTCATGCTTCACTGCGGCATGGTATCTCAGTGGGCTAGCACTATAAAACCAGCTTCAGACTGGGCTACACACACATGCACGTCGTCATATGAGCGAAATATTCTCAAGCACGACGTTAAACCCAATTTCACCTCACCTCACTATGGTCTGATCCAGAGAGTTGCAAAATGTTCACGAAGCTCCTTTTTACTAAGGTTAACCTTGAGTCCCATTCTTTAACATTACACTAAGGTTACCCTAGTGACTTACGATCACCTTAGAGCATTGTGAAAGGAGGCTCTGGAGTCATTTTAGGTGTATAAGGGGAGCTTGGCTCGCATCTTACATCACATTTCAAGCTCCAATAAGGCCTGCAGTTGTGTTGCGATTATGCTTCCCCTATATAACCCTTGAGTCAGACGGAAGAATGAGCACACATAACACGTTTTCAATGTACAGCACGGTGCATTGTACTCGGTACGTTGTACACATTTTGCTTCATTCCGCATGAGCAGATAGTACTCGTCTAAATGTCCCTTGTGAGGCATTCTGATTACGTTCCTTGTAACGTAGTATGCTTGTAGTAAACGGCGACTTTATGGGACGTGCTCATAATATTGATCACAGGTCTTCATAAGATGTGGTCTGGACATTATTTACAGGTGGACGTAACATAGTTACATGTTGCTGATTGTGGCGATGGAACACTGTCAGATATGAAAATGTCCGCTGTTATTTAAATGCATAGATTACGTATTGTTCATCATAAAATTACATTAAAATGTACGCCTAGTTCAAGAGTATTTAGACAGAATAAGATTTGGCAGAAGGATCCAGTGTGTGCAGTCAAGTAAACGGGCAAACAACACAGACTTCTCAGAACTATTTCCTGGCATGAATGGGATGGTTACATCTTGGGTCAGGACGATAAATGGGAACCATCATAGTTCTTTACATAAGAACTTAATTATTCATGACATACTTATTTTGCATTGTTTTTACCGAACTGTTATTCTGAAAACGGAAATATTTTCCCTCTGATTCACAATCTAGCACCAATAAAAAAAAGATTAATGATTTCTCTTCACCACTGAGATTAATGTGTTTCATGACTTAAGGGTCAGAGTTGTAAGTTGTGTCAGGACAATGAAGTGAAGCACGTTTCACAACTGATGAAAACTGTAAGCAAAACCATTACATGTGGTTTATCTTTTCATCCACGTTGACTTTCACATTTATTGTGAGAAATATAGGGGTATTTCTACATTTCTTTAGGATAAATGTAGTTCTGTGCTTAACTGAATTGAATACTTTCGACTTTGAACATTGTCCTTGGCAAGGTGTGTGAGATATTAAGAATCTCACCCGAGTGTCTTTTGATATCAAATATATCACCAGTTGATAAAGTTACAGTATTTTACTTTTATCAACGAGTGTTGATATATTTGATATCAGAAGACACGAGGGTGAGATTCTATTTATAATATAAAAATCACTTTTCATTAGATTTCAATGAAAAATGTACATTTCTGAACACTGTACTGCCATTAGAGTTAGAGTGCAGCGATTTCATAGCATTCTGACGCCATCAGGTTTTTGACATCTCAGCATTGTGAGTCATGTAAATGGTGACGTCAGGGCATTGTACAAACTATACTGTCAAAACGATATCTCCTAGGAGATATCGTTTGATCTCACACAAGCAATATCTCCTGTGGAACACAGTTTAATTAAGGATGCATAAATCAATTGCGTAAAATGACGCTGGTTAAACAGCATTAATTCAACTTCCAAATGATTGCATATTTTATTTTGAAGTCTCTTCGACACATCCCAAATATCTCTTTTCCTGAACACGTCTATTCCCGGTATCAAAAGTGAGTTTTCTCTAAGTGGTGGTGGTGGTGGAATTGGGTTTAACGTCGTGCTTGAGAATATTTCGCTCATATGACGACGTGCATGCGTGTGTATGTGTATGTGCGGCTGCTTGTACTAGCCCAGACTTAAGCTGGTTTTATAGTGCTAGCCCACTGAGATACCATGCCGCAGTGAAGCATGAATACCCCACTCAGACACATTATACTGACTCCGAGCCGACCAGTCCTTGTTGTACCCATTAATGCCGAGCGCCAGGCAGGAACCAACAAGTACCATATTTTAACGTCTTTTGGTATGACGCGGTCGGGGATCGAACCCGCGACCTTCCGCACTCCGGGCGGACGCTCTAACCACTACAACACGGAGGCGGTCTTTCTCTAAGTAAAATATGACTGACATACTGTTGAAAGTGGCAATGTAGTCTTTCCTCATGCAATGAACTCATCGTTTGGTATAGTAGAGAAACGAAATAGAAAGAAGATAGACATAATGCCACGGCTGTTTGACTCCGAGTTTATATTGTGGTATACGTGTATTGCTTCTTTGCTTGCAACTGTGTGACGGCGGTCTGCAAATAATCGAGTCTGCACCAGACAATCTATATGTGTTACTTGTATCAGAGTGAAAGCCATTGACCATTATAAATGTGTCCATCCGTAATTAGAGACAACAAATGGCGAGTACAATGGATTAACATAGTCTACAGGAACACATGGAATTCGCTTTTACGAGGTCACATTGTTGGAACACGCATTCAATTTGCAGTTAGAATCCAGGCGGAAGTCAACCCTTATCAAGTGTGGCGTCACGACCATATTGCATAAAGGGATGGGAGGTAACTCTACTCTGAAAAAACATGACAGCAAGAGTACGAGTACAAACCATCAATATTTCATGTGAACACAAGCGGATATAAAATCACTCGCTAAGTGGCCGAGAACTATATATGGGGTTTCGGAAGCGAGTTGGCATTGGGACAAATAGCTGATACCGGCTACACGCTACTTACACTCTTAAACGTTCTGCGAAAAAGGGTTTAAATGAATGTAATGACTATGTGCGATCTGCTTGATCCATCCAGTATTCTCATCGGTTCTGTTCTATAATAGCTCTCTGCGTATATTTGACAAGGAAATGGTGCATGAATCTATAATTTATATTTCAATGAATTGGCTATAACTCCCGGTTTATGCTGAATTCCAATCGCATCATATAATTCCAATATTACATGACAGAAACGTCAACAGTGATGCATGTTTTACAGGTGAGCCACATGTACAGACAAGCACCCGTTTTGTGCTCACAAAACCATAACGTGTCCGAGAAACCCACGACCATCGGATTCTGGGACACCAAAGGGACACAACTCTGCAGTTAAACAGCCAAGTTTTGGACGACCGGGCAACCTATGCACCTAGTCTGTCTCACAGTCCCTGAACCACATTATCTTCCCTACTGCCTAGCCCTCTCTGCAGTGCTAAAGCCCTAAATAAAGCAAGTCTAGATTTCCTCAGGTTCTGAATCTCTGGTCTCCCCAGGGCTCATTTTGAATTTAAATGGGCTTGTTTGTTACTATCAAAATTATATATATTCAGAGACTAAGCATTAGTCTACTATGCACCCAACAACGTCCTTAAATCACGATTATAAAGACGTGGGCGTACATTGTCAGGACTTCTGTATTGTCCTTATTAAGGAAATGTGCACAGCGACATTGTGACGAGCATGTACATACATGGATGCCTAAAGGCGACACGGTGACATAACATGATGATGAATCCCGGAACCACAATACAAACTACGGAAAATCGTTCATGGAATGACTCACAGAATGCTTCAGAACTGACTGTACACTACAACTATTCACCATATAAGGATCCCGCATACATCTGACTTTAATTCTTGATGCTTGCATCAGTAACCGCATAACTGCATTAGTTGCATGGTTGATGCTTTGTAAAGTGTAAACGTTTGATTCTTAAAACATGCGTTAAATCTTGTCAAGAGTGATAAGCCTTTATTACATTACATATTACACCTGTCTCCGTAACAATTTGATAGTGCTTGTAAACACATGCTTATGATAAAGTCGGAATCGTACATGGGAAATCATGAAAAGCTTTTTTATTATTTCTTTCATAATGTTGTGCTATACAATTCATCCACATTCTAACAAAGATAATGAATTATAGACGACAGGCTTGTCTAGAGCTAATAAGAATGATAATAACTGCAATGTACTTTAAAAATCTGATTTTGGTATTTAGCATGATAGGTTTCAGCAACAAAAATATACTTTGAATCTTGTTAATCGTGCTAAGCATTTATAACATAAAATACTATATAATAAGCATTACAGAATATTTGCAGTAAACAAAATACATATGAATGGCAATAAAAGCAAATATTGCATATTATTGCGTATATTCATTCAGGACATCTATGCCAAGGTTCAAATCATTAAAGCATGCTGCAATTAAAATCCCTCGATCTCTCAAGAGGTGTTTGTACACGTCTAGTGCAGGTAATAAACATTATCTCTCAGTCTCTAAGTTGACACGCTCGCAATTGTTCCAGATTAAAGAGAATAAAAAAACCGAAAGGATATGCATGAAAGATGAATTATTCATGCATATATCTTGTCGCGAACCCCTGATGTCATCAATAATTTATTCTGATTTGAAATACACGCTTTTGATATAGTCAGTAAACCTCCGGATACGGTAGTTGTTTTGGATTTGTATTGGGTATTTTGCACAGGCTTGTCTAGAAGTCAGAATTTTAATAATAATTGCAATATATATAGTTCATTTTGAACAGCTGCTTAGGGCAATAAGCATATTAATAGGTTTCAGTCAGAAATCGTTCAGTTGACCACTGACCTGAAATATAAACAAATATCACTGTTGAATCTCGAACAAATCTTTAACATAAAAAACATCATGCTTTGGACTGAACGAACAGGTTCAACAATTTGTTGTTTGAGTGTCACGTGAGTAGACCTGTGTCACAATATGACTTCCACGTCACATTCTCGTCCAACTAAACGATCAAATTGTCTCACAAAGTGTTTCAGAAATTGTCCCTTTACTCGATAATTATATAAAAAAAAGAAATCAAATTATGGTCATATACATTGAAATACTACAGACTTAGCCCAATAATTAACGACTTCAGCTTTGAAACTGAATGTGTAGTGACCTCACTCAGCTTCTCTCACATATACGCAATATACTTACACAAAACGTTCAAGCTCCTTTCGTCTTGTTAGACCGCCACGCTGAATACTGAAAATGGTGTATAAAGTAGGTATTACCAACATCTTGTACAATAACATTCGGCACTAAAATGAAGTTGTAAATACAGTAACGTATAAGTTATAGTAGAGAGAGAGTGAAGGACATTGCAAAACATTACATTAATGTACAGCAATCTAAATCGAGACGTTCAAGGCTAATAAGCAATAGTGGGTGGGTGGGTGTGCGTACTTTGAAACATTATTAAATCTAAAATTAAACACTATTACACAAATGCAGCAGACTTATGTCTCGATCTTGACCGACAGCAGTCACGCATTTGGCACCTTGACGTCCAGACAGCATCCTTTCTACTAAGAGTTATTTGATTGGTTGTTGCTTAACGCCGCACTCAGCAATATTCCAGCTATATGGCGGCTGTCTGTAAATACTTGAGTCTAGATCAGGCAATCCAGTGATCGGATCGGCATCATCAGCATCAATCTACGATGACCATGTCGGCGAGTCTAAAAACCCGATCCGTCAGTTGCCTCTTACGACAAGCATGGGTTGTTGAAGACCAATTCTAACCCGGATCTTCACAGGTCCAGAGGAATCCTGGGCGACTTGTGCGCGAATGTTTCAGTCGCTTTTAGGATGATGCATCTTTGAACACATACGAACCACATGCCCCCACTCACCCCCAATCAGCCGCCCTATCCACCTTTTTATAGAACAGCATCAATAACTGAACATACCTTCTTGTACAATTTCTTGAGCGATGTCTTATCTGGGATGTACTTGTTGACCGCTGTTTTTGCCTTCTGGACATATGGCTGGACATCGGGTAATGTGTCCAGAGAACGAAGGGATATTGGTAGGCTTAATTCCATCTGGATCTCTCCATGTTCTGGGTCCCAGACAGTGATCTTGGGGCCATACATTGTGAGAGCATCACGCGTGTAGTTCTTCACCTCCCGCTTGACGAGGTCCGGGATCTTCTGCAGATGTTCCTCTAGGATGGTTCCGCCCTTTGTATAACGCAAACAATATCAGTAAGGCAAAATGTATATTATACAACCCAGTAGTGAATCTGGACCACACATCCAAAAACATTAAGCAAAAGATAATATCATGTTGTTTGTTCTGAAGGATACTGAACATGAACAACACCCTTTTAACTGACATCTTTGCTATCCTTTAATAATCATAAAAATAGACTTACTTCTTCATATATATTGTTTGTAATAGAGACCAGCATCTGTAGGTCGCTTCGTTGTTCAGCATCAATCAGATGTGAACTAATCATGTCACCCGAATTCATGAGCATGTCCTTGAAGCTGTCATACGTCCTGAATGTAGTTCTGGCGAGACGGTGCATGTATGGAGATATGGAATTAGATATCTCGAGCTTTCTATCTACGATGTTTGGAAGGTCCAAGATTGTGTCAACTGTCGCTATAAATATACATACAGATGTTTGTCAGTCAATACCGTTTCAGGTATGAATATAATCTTTCTACATTAAGAAGAAGACGGCTATTGCAGCGTGCAGGTTGCAGTTTCCAAATCACCTGTAGCGGCTGCAACCCGCTCTGCAGTATGGTGCCCCTTACCCAACATTGGTTGCTTTTTAAATCCAAGAGGATAATTTTGGATAATGGTTTTCTGTTCCTCTGAGATCAATTCCAACATCGGACAAAGGCGTCTTGTTTTGACATCATCGTCCGCGCCACCTACTCCTAACTTTCACCATATCTGATTTAACATCAAACAATGAAGGATGGATAAACCTACTCTTGAAGGCGCTTGGTATCCAAAACAAAGACCTGTTAGGTCACCAATGGATGTCGGACTATGACAGTATTGTATGATTTTTACCAGTAGCTTTTGTCTGTACAATGTTATAATGGTGCTGATAGGCGTCCCACATTTTCTCGATCATGTCATCCAACCTTGAGATCATCTCTACGACATCATTTACTGCTGTGTCTACTTCCTCCTGAAAAAGGCAAAATCACATATAGTGCATTTTAGGACAAAAAAGAAAAGGGCGTTGAATAGTGTTAATAGTTTGACATTTTACACTATAATTTTGAAGATACGCGGATCAAGGCGCACACTGGGTATTTAACGGACAAAATCAATTAAGTATATGTAATAACCCCTTACGTCGAGACCTTTTATGAGCCTAAACTCAAATCATCCCAAGACACCAAGTTTACCATAATATATTAGGGCAGATTAGTTGACGTTCAATAGTAAAGTTGCTTTCCAATCCACCTTCGAAAATTCACATTATATCCTTGACAAAGATATCAATTCTAAAATCAATTTACAACGCGAGGTTATATGGTCGGGACTGTTTGAACCAATATAAATGATTACTATGTGCCACAATGATGTTATTTGAATTCAATTGATGAAAGACAGTGTTTATGACGTTGCACAAACACATTAGTGCAGGATACCTTTGCAAGGACAACCCAGTCATACAGCAGGTCATCATAGATCTCTTTCACGTTCAAGTCGTTGGCATTCTGTAGATGTTCTCTCATAGATGTACTGCCTCGAATTAATCTTCCCAAAATAGTCTTCACAAGATGTTTGTATAGCTTCCTGCAAACGACAAAAACATGTTGGTTTCTTTGGGGGGTTTTCGGGCACACGGCAATATACATCAGAGACCTGTGATGACCGAATCCGGGCCAGATATTCCAGTGGTCAATGTTGTGAACAACCGACCCTCCGTGTACAAACGATCGAGTCGCTGAGCTTGAACATCAGATCCATATTGGTCGACCCTTACAACGAGCACAGGTCGATGGGGGCCTGTTCCTACCTACAATTCCTACAGAGATAAAAGAACAGATTTCGAAACATTAAATGTCAATTCTGAGTGAAATTCTACATTGCTTATATACTTACTCTGCCGATTCAGGATAGTCTCCTATGTCGGCCAGATAGAAGTCATTGCGTTTGTACATGCTCCTGATATCCGTCCTGACAGAGTCCAGTTGCTTCTCTATGATAATCATTTCTGACACAAACAGTCTTAGATAGGGAGGCAGTTCTTCCTTGGCGGCTTGTGCAATCTGGTGGTATTTGCCTGACAATTCCTCGCCCACAGACTTGTACAAAGAGTCCAAAGTGGCCTTTGCATTTTGTCCGTACCTCTCCACCTTCCTAGTCAAGTACGCCTATAAATCAAAAAGCATATTTGGCGATATGATGAATTTGCATGTATGTAACTTTCAGTATGTAACTTTCACCACTTTAAAGCTTTCGTGAGTATTAGGTACCTGAACATCAGCGATCATCTGTGGCCTCCAGGATATCCTGGTATGGAGAAGACGGGATTTGTTGAGTCTGAGAGCAACAAGACTGTCAGATATACGATGGGAATTCTCCTGGTGATAAACCTCAGTCTGCATGGCACTTGAGTTGATGTATCTGGCATTCACGTGAAGCATATCTCCGGGGTTATCTGTTCATTCATGTTATGTTAAGAGTGAATGAGAGCATGAGGTTAATTATACAACTCATTGGCAAGCAGTTAAATATTTGCACGCATACACATGTAACTATTGGACGTGATCTTACGAATCAGATTGTAGGTACATGTATTCTAGAAATAAATACTTATCACCTAGGTCAAAACGTGTTGCAAACTCCACCGCCTTCCAAGATGACAATATAGTGCTCAGTGTCCTGTTGTTGATCACTACTTTGAAAGGATTCTCTCCCATTTCAGCAGAGGCTTCCAGATCCTTAATTGGGCATTGCATCTGCAACAAACCTTGTATTACAAGCATTACATGTACCTGTGCGTATTTATTCAAGTGCATCTTATATAGCAACAGTGGTTCTTTACAGTTGTGTATTCCTTTCAGTTTCTATACTGAACTACATTAGAAACACACACCCTTCTTATCATGGAGAATGCAAAACGAATTTTGAATATAAACTGTGCTTGATGTAATCTGGCTATGGAAGATAAACAGGATGCACACCGAGAAGCAAGTGCATCATTGTGTGATCACGTGGCCCACCATTTGCTGAAAATCGCGTGAAAATGCATACGTATTGACGTTTCCACAACACACAGACAGATCATTCAACTGTATACCAAACTAACACCGAAATTTTTAACAGCACTAAATTGTTGACTTTCCATAATGCCACGTTTATGAGCTGTTGAGAGAAATAGAGCTGTTTGGTTACTTGAGACAGGTTTGTCTGCAGGTAAAGTGTCCAGAAGGTTGAATTGTCACAATTCAAAATCGTCAGGGGCGGTGGGGTAGCCTAGTACATTTTCAACAGGATAGTGCACGACCCCGTACTGCTAAAAACAGCATGAACTTCCTTCAGCAAAACAACATTCGACGCAAGTGATGGTCATACCCGTTAATGTCATTGACTGTGTTAAGGTTTTGAGCGCGTGTGAATTTAAGTTGGGACCCCGTCAATGTTATCGACGTTGAGTTATGGTTGCACTAAACGATGAATGATTGCTTTTGCTTTTTCTTGTGTTTCCATCATGATGGACAGTTTCAGTTTCTCCATTTATTTGTTATATTCCCGTGATGCGTTTCCAAAGTAGTTCAGTATATAAATATATGAACAAGAGTCATCATTTCGTTTATTTTTTTATAAACAATAGACCAAGAACGAACATACAGTACTCACTTTAAGCTTTAACATTTGCATTCCCGTATCGAACTGTCCTTTGAGTGCAAAGTTCTTTGTCTCCCTCCTGGCTGTCAGGTAGATCATTTCTATTCCAGCAGATACCTGCTCGCTGGAGCTGCCGATGTGGGATGTAAGTTTGACGTCCACATCTGTATATGGGTGGCTTATGCCAACCACAAGACTGTACCTGGTGTCACCGTAGCCAGAGGAAATGTCACCCACGCTACATGTGAGGGTAATCGTTTTCCGGTCGTCGTCGGTGTAGGATAGTAGTGTTTTTCCATTGAAGACAGTCCTGCCATCATTTAGCAGCAATCCCGTGTCGACCTTGATGTTCTGAAGATTATAAGCAACACATACAATACGATAAATTCAATATGATTGTGGACATAGGACATTATGTGCAGTGTTCAACATGACATTTTTTTATTAGTAAGGGGAATAAAGGATCATGTGTGTGTGACAAGTCCAAAGGAAGTAATGCGTTTTGTTCCTACCTTGCCAATAGAAGGAAATCTCAGAGAGAGACCAGTCTGCTTGTTCTTGTCACTGGGGGTGAAGACAGCTTTCATGCCAATCTTCTTTGTATCATCTCTGTCTGCATCCCAGGAGAAGGCTCCATCAAGGGTTTTGCTTGCACGTGTCTGACTGTAAGACCCATCCATTTGGAGACTTCTGAGTGGGGATCCTACTTTAAAGGTGCCATCATACATCTTGCTGTAACGGCGGTTACGGCCCTTAACATCCACATCATAGAAAAGTTTGTGTCCTGCATCTTCATTCCAGATGAATTCTCCACGACTCTTTTTTTGGCGCTGTGAACTGAGGACATTTCCAGTGATACCACCAGTGCGAGTGGGATGAATAAACTTCAATGTCACGTCTTTGTTTAGCAGTGACTGTCTGCTCTTGTCAGTTAGCTTTGCTTGGACTTGAAGGTTGCTATCAGGATTGTTTCTGTCCCAGTTGAGAATCATTTCCCCGCTAACATTTCGTAGTTTTCCAGGAATGTATACATGTGTAAGTGATGTGTCATATGTCGATTCATCAACCAGTATTAAACATTTAGCTCTCAGGTTTTTTAAGGCTCCTTCTTTTGAGAGCACAACCGTAATGTTGCGAAAATCATAAACATCTGAGTTAATGCTTACACTTCCATGAAATTTGTTTGTGTTGACTATACCATTAACGTTGGTAGCAATGTATTTGGTCCCATTTCTTTCTAACATCAGAGCACCCTTAATACTTCCATCATCAATAAAGTGATGGTAATCTAAAACACAATTTCCAAGCACTACCAAAGGCACTTTTGTCTCAACTTTGAGTGTAACATTTTGTACATACGAACTTCTAAAAGAAAGTTTTACAAGATCTCGGCCATCAATTTCTTTAGATTTGTAAAATAAATCTATGTCAAGAAATGAATACAAAACACAATCCGAACTTAGAGTCAGTTGCTCCCCTTGACTAGTTACGAGTGTTATACTAAAGTTAAAAGTTTTGCGACCCTGAGAACGACCTGTAAAGAGAAAGTGTTGCTTCTCATAACCAGTAATTGGTGTTATTAGTTCCACTTTCCATGATTCGTTTCCATGTATGCGTGGAAAGGCAGTAATTCTAAAAGTAATGACTTCGTTGTCTGTGTAGCGAATATTAAGTTCATACACTTTATCATTTCTTCTTTCAATGCCATAACCCAATGTAAACCCAATGTTTGTGAAGTTCTCAGCAGGTGTCCAAATTGTCAGATGTGAGTGAACTCCATCCCTATTGTCAATTACAAATTCAGTCCCCAGTGTTTCATTATGTATGCTAAACGTACTTGTGGCGTTAAATACGCGATTACTGTCTGAAATGTTATAGGTTCCTTCCATTACTTCATAACCATGGAAATTGGTGTGCAAGGTCATGTTCCCCACTTTGTAGCTCCTTTTAATGGTAGCATACAGTGTAATTATCATTTCATCAATACCAATGTACAATTTTCCATTAAAATATGACCCTGTTCTATGACCACTAAATACAACCTTGCTTGTTTTACACTTTTCAAATGGTGTTTTCACCAGAAATGTCATCGAAGGGCCAACTGGATCTTTTTCAATCCCAATAGAGTCTATGGTAATTTTCTGGTGGTTTCCATACATTAATGTAGTATTTCCATATAATTTACCATGCATAAGAAGTCCATCAAACCTAAATGAAAATATTTCAAATTTTTTAAATGGAGTCCTAAGTTCTATTAAAATAAACTCCGAGGACCGAAAATTGGAACCAGATGATCCGTATTTTCTGTTTTTAGTGATATTCAATGTTATTTCTCTGCCATCCATGTAACGGAGGGCTGCATAGTCATTCCTCCAACGTTTAGTATATTGGAACCAAAGTCCTGTTTCACGAAAATTTTGGAACGGTGTTCTTAATTTCAAAACCATTTTGCTTCTGTCTCCCTCTTTGACGCCAACAACCATACCTTCAAAGGTGGAACCTTCGAATGTGTATAAAGCACTGGTATTCAGCATTGTTGGTGTTACTTCAAAGTTGAAAAGCACTTTAAGTACCTGCATACTCTTGTTATTAGATGTTAATGCAACTTTAATTTTCTGTCCATGTATGTAGACAATATGCACTGAATGAGTATAGCCAAGCACTTGGATTTCAGTTTTGCCTTCACAGTTCTTTAGAGGGCCGGTATAGGTGAACGACACTACGTTGTTTCTTGATGGAGTCTTCAGTGACATTGCTAGTCTGCCGTTTGCAGAGCTGGCAAGACTGAAGCTGAACATACATGTAGCCCTTTTGCTGAAACCATTTGTGATTTCAGCAGTCAAATCAGCTTCAGATTTACTAAACGAATGTTGATACTTTACAGTGTTGTTTTCAAATCCTTCAAAAGGTGTTGTGATATCGCCCTCAAATTCGACATGAGCCAGGTCATTGTATAAGAATGAAATAGCTCCTTTTATATTTTTACTCTTAGCATATGTCAGGCTTGCATTTGTCTTAAAATTGACAATACCCCCAACATGGTGAAAATGCAATTCAAACTTCCTGTCACTGTTGGAAGGAGATGACAATACTCCGACAGCAGACAATGCCAACCCGTTATGAGTATTCGATGGCATCTTAAAATCGATTGCATAGGACATCCGATTTCCGTTTGATCCCGAAGAAAATGATCCAACTAAAGAAGCCACCTTCGTATCATGATCTAGGCTTACTTCAGCATTTAGAAATCTAAGTTGGTGAAGGGGTGTCTTGATTTCAACAACTGCTGTGGTCTCTTTTGTGTTTGTGGTGACCCGACACTCAACTGAAGTAGATACTGTAAGTTTCTTGTAGTTTGCAGCGAGTTCTGATCCTATTGTGCGCGAGTTTCCATTATATTTACCTTGAATGTCGAAACTGACATCCTGAAATGAAATTTACTTTTGTACAACTTCATTGTCTTCAAAAAGCCACATTTAAAAAAATATATTTTGCTTAAACGAGCACAAATGTAATTTGTATTTTCGCTTTTAATATGTACTGTATTTGAAACAGATGTGATGTCTAGGGGTTTTAACTATGCATGAAGGGTATGCCCGTGACGCCTTCAGATATATGTCCCTTAAGCCTCTGATACCCGATAGACAGGGAACTGTCCACATTTACACTCACAGCCCGACCTTACCTCAACTGATACCACGCAAGTCATTACGACCATAGAAAAAGAAATACATTGGAGAATAATTCTGAAGATTCTTTTAAGGGTCTTGTGATATAAGAATATTCCTAGATTCGAACAATTTGACGATATTTTTCTCACAAGAATGTACGAAACAGCACAATTTCAGTCTAAGTGTCCATCTATTAGTTTTATCCAATCGACTTTAATTAACTGGCTAACTGTAATAACCGTTGATCAACCATAAGATGTCTTACCATTGGACCAATCTCAGTCTTCAGTTTGTATTTGACATTGACTGCCCGTTTGTTCATATGGTGATCTATCGAAGCGGATCCTGTGATGTGTCTTGCAGGGTGTCCAACCTTGACCCCATACTTTATTGTGACATCTGCTTTGGTATGCCTCGTGCTGTGGGAAACGTCACCTTTCAGAAACACGTTCAGATGCGGGCGCTCCTGGTTTTTATAGTCCCTGTGTCAGAAAAAAACATAGCAGTTGAGCTTTTCAGGCAAAGTATTTGTAGCATGGAACATGTGTATATAACATTTTGTCTTTGTAACACAATTCCCACATGTGTTCAAGCCATAGCTCTTGCTGGCGTGTAAATATTCCTGTCTGGCCTAGAAAAACAAGTGATTTATATTTCGACCAATGCACCACCATCGATTTTGAACATCCATTCCATTTGAGTGAGTGTGTTTAGTTTTACGCCGCACTCAGCAATAGTCCAGCTATATGACGGCGGTCTGTAAATAATCGAGTCTGGACCAGACATTCCAGTGATGAACAGCATGAGCATCGATCCGCGCAATTGTTAACCGATGACATGTGTCAAACAAGTCAGCAAGCCTGACCACCGGATCCCTTTTAGTCGCCTCTTACGACAAGCATGGGTAACTGATGATCAATATTCTAACCCGGATCTTCACAGGTACCATTCCATTTGAGATTACACTATGTTTGTCATACAGAACAGACTAGTCGAATAGACATATGGCACAAACTATTTTATACGTTCAGCCTAATTTTCGTTTGTCAAAAGAAATATTTACAATTTTGGACAACAGCGGACAAATTTCAGGACATTCTCAATGAGTTAGTTGGAAAGTATTTCTAGGCTTTCACTTACATTTGGAACTTTGACTTTAAGTGTGTTTTCGTCTTGTGATCTGTCAGCTTTGACCTGATTGTATGCTTGTTGTTCCAGCTTCTGTAGGCTTCGGGAAGTGTGTACTCCACGGTGACTGTGGGGTTAACTGTTTTCTTCGTACTTTCCACATTGCCAATGACTTTGGCATCCAGGAACTCAGATCTGACAATAACCTTTGCCGAGTGTTTTGTCTTTTTACTAGATATTTGGTACATATCACCTGTTTAAAAAATCTCATTTTACACTTCTACAAATTTGTCTGTAAGTATATACATCGTGTTTACATATTAGGAAGGCATATATTACGTAGTTTGTCTTGTATCTGTACGATGAAGCAGATTCAAAACACCATTAAATGTTCCTGTTGTATTTAATACAAATTCATGCGTCACCTGTTTTCGTGGCACTGCTGAATATCCCATATAACCATCTACGATGCATAATATTTATAGTAACGTTTTATGTTCTGATATGTAAATAATTACAACATACTTAAAATGATTTGACAAGTGGCCATAATACTTACATTGAAATGTAATTGGCTTGTTAAGAAGTTTGTGAACATCGAAAGTGACGCTTCCCTGAAGTGATTTGCTCTCCTTATATTCCCATTCCCCCTTGAGTGAGACCAGCTCACGTTTTGGGGTCTTCATCGTTAATGTCGGGATGACCTTGATGATTGGCTTCTTCTTGCCAGTCTCCTGGTACACATAACCGGCCTCTAGAACGTACTCCTCCTCTGGGGCGAGACTCAAGGTACCCTTTAGACTCCTCTCAGTTTTAGAGTTCATCAAATAGGCTGCAAAATGAAATTTATGTATGACTAAGCCTCGTTGTAGTAGGAGATTGTATCCTTTAGAACAGGAAGATAATACATCACGACCGAATGTATGTTGTATGTTGTAAGTTCAAGTGTAGTGCTTTGGTATTTTTTATTTATTCTATTTGGCTGATTATTGGCGTGGGTGGAGGGTGCGGGGCTGTTTGTTGTGTTTTGTATTGAAATGTAATGGTAAAGATTCTACTTGCATTTCAAGCTCACGGCTTCTGTTGTTAATCCTTTAAGCGTTAACTCAACACTGACTTTCTTGTTTACTTCAGTCTCTACTGTTCCAGTCAGTTGGATGACCTTTGCTCTTGGACGCCTGATCTCTAGTCGGGGCATGTAGGTTACAGTTGTCTTTTTTCTCTTTATGCCAACTTCACCGATGACAATATATTCTGATGATTTGTCAACAGTTAACTGGCCTTTCAAGCCAATATTTTTCTTCTCAGATATCATTGAACCTGTGGAATATTACATAGATGATAACCATAAATTCAATCTAATTCACGTCATTATTTGTATTTAATTGTCAAAGACGATGAAGATTAACGACATCCTGTATGTTCATAGCACACTGAGAAATTGGGTGGGTTTCTTTATGGGGTGGGGGTGTTTGTTTTGTGGGGGGGGTTGGGTCAAAATCAGGACTATTGAAATCTATGCTAAATCATGGTATATTTAACAATATTATTTGATGTAACAAACAAACTGCTTATAATATATTCTGACAATATATTCCGATGATTAATCAACAGTTAACTAGCCTTTCAGGCCAATATGTTTCATCTCAGAGGTCATTGAACCTGTGGTATAGTACTATACACTCAAACCTTTTCACGTCAACATTTGTATTATTTGTAACTATGGCAAAGTAGATGGAGATTAACGTCATCTTGTATGTTCATAGCACATTAAGAAAAATTCAGGATTTTCTTCAAAGACATGATGCAATTAATAATATTGTTTGATGTAAAAATCAAAGTGCCTTTAAGGGTAGCTTTTTTCCAGGGGGTGAATGCTTCCATCATAAATTCTTTGGTTTTCCTCTTTAAAGTAAACCGAACGTCAATGGTGCGGTCAGTTCTGGATCCAGGTGTGTTCAGGTTGAATTGCACAAACGTGTTCTGCTTATTCTGTAAACATCCAATACGAACGGACAATTTAGCATATCAAATAAGATAAAAAATTATCCACCTATTATCTTTGAGTCCCCAACATCCATTGTTGGTTCATGCAGTTTTTTTAGACGTATATCATTTGTTTGTGATGCCTTCATTGAAATATAGAATGTAGATCAATACCGAGAGATTACCTACCCCTGATTGTTTAGCCATGAGTTTGTAGCCAGTGTGTGTGTCCCTCTTGTGAAGAACAAGGCTTTGAGAGAAGGGCCCTGTGAAGGGGAAATATGGAGCATCATCTACCATGGAAGTACTAGGCCACTGGAATTCATTACAGAGCTCAAGACCAGTCATGGTGGCAAGTCTGGCTCCTGTGCACAGTTCCAGCTTCTTTCTGTTTCCTGTGACCAAGTCTTGTTTTTGCTCCTGATCACCATGAATGCTGAAGAATTCTGTGCTGTAGAATATAAACGAAAATCTTAATCTGTAGATAACAATAAAATTATATTTTGAATGACTGAACGATTCATGTATGATTAGCATATTAAAAAATCATTCAATATCCTTCAATGAACAAAGAGGAAATGTAATAATTTATATGAAATGTTTTCAGGTGTCAAACAATATTTATATTGATATTAATGGTTTTCAGAGTATACTAAGAAACTATTATGACAACGGCAGGTTTTGTTCTCTACAGTAATAACACCGTTCTCAGCACCATACTAATGACCAGAAAACTGACAATCCTCTGAAAAGGAAAAATAAAAAATATGTTTAAATGTTTATGAAACACATGAGATAATGAGTGATATGTTCTGTTATCTTCTTCATGTAATAGATGTTACTACCTCACATCCAGGATTTCCATTTTCTGCTGTGGGAGATCAATGTCTGCACTAAGAATCTTTCCACGTCTGAGTTCTACACGCCCTTTTAGTGCAGTGCTGGAATGCCAGGTGTTGACAACTCTAAGGCCGGTTTTGGTGACAAAGGCATCCATGCTCATAGTGCCTGTAATCTTAATAGATCCACTGGAAAAAATCGTCAAAACATATAATAAGTGCAAAAGTTATGTAAAACTAGTTTAACACACATTTGCAAGAAACAAAATCTCAGCCATCAAGTACCTTGGCTTCATGATTCCATCAATGAGGAGACTCCGTGGCGAAGTCAAAATGTTTCGAAGATCAACTTGACCAGATGCCTGAAGATCAATGCTGGCTGTTCCGTTCACGTTGAGAGTCAGGGGGAGACCGGAGCTGGTAGGGATAATCATGCTACTGTCCAGGATCATCATACTCTGAGTGAAGGAGTAATCCTGCTTCTTGGACATCTTGATAAGGAAGTCCAGTAAGTTGAAGTTCTTGACAGAAGCAATGGGATCTACGCCTTTGTAATGGCCATAGTACATTTCATTCCCAAAGATCTTCATGTACATATCAAGTTTCAAGTCAGAAACATTGTCGGAAACCTACAAAAACAAATAAATAGCGAGAGAGTGAGGAATAGAGGGAATTAGCATTCAGTTTCATACCAGCAACAATTTGCGATGAATTATATAATCAGACATTGTAATTGTCATAATGTAATCTACAGCTATACTTATCATATACTTACCACATCATTTTTCGGCAGCCAATCTCTGAAGAAGGTATATTTGCTGAAGTATTTTTCAATCAAATACTCCACGCCTTCCACACGTCCACCCACTTCAAAGAGATTGAGAGAGCTACCGAAGAGATCAACTGTCATGTTGAACATTGCAGAACGAGGAAGGGCAGACTTATCTGAAAAGATGACATTACTCTCGAGCATGGCACCAGTGTTGTACTTCTCCAGGAATAGAGAGCCTTCGTAGTTGCGGGAATACTTTAGTGTTGAGAGGTCGAAATTTTTTCCAAGGGTTTTGTCCTCCAAGATCCGTCTGATGGTCT
This sequence comes from Haliotis rubra, assembly GCF_003918875.1. Classification (NCBI taxonomy): domain Eukaryota; kingdom Metazoa; phylum Mollusca; class Gastropoda; order Lepetellida; family Haliotidae; genus Haliotis; species Haliotis rubra. The sequence continues at coordinate 174,799 of NW_025765214.1, read as the reverse complement.
GCTTCTGTGGACTGGATGTTTCCATCAGATTAGTAAGATGAGACCAGACGAAGGATCCCACTTGCTTAGCTTTCTCAGACATGAGAGTACCTTGGATTCTGCTGAAGACATCTTCAGATGGACACTGCATTACAGCCAAGTAGGCTGCAATTCTCAGCTCGGAATCCTCATCGGAATCTTGGTAGATGGTCATAACTTTGCTTCTCTGGAATGAAACACGTGGATGTACTGGACATTTTACGGATATCAAACATATCATGGTATCTAAATGTAACAGATGTCCTATTCTAGAGTAAATTTTGTATACATTTCCAAAACTTACATCGGCAGTACAGGGTAGTCTTCTGTAAGCATGGATGGCAGCTACTCGGATCTCCATGGGGTTGTCTTGTCTGTTGAAGCAGCTGCTGAGTGTAGTGGTCAGTCTGTCCAGATGGCCTGCATTTCCGAGAGCACGAAGGGCCACAAGACTCGTCTCCAGATTAGAATCTCTGATGTAGCAGCCATAACCGATAGTCTTCTCCATAGTAGAGATGATATTTGTGATTGTGGATTCCACAGAACAATCTTCATGATGGTTGCAATAGTTGTTGACCATAGTAGAGATTGGAAGCATAGCAGCCTTGCTGTACTGAGGGGTGTCAAGAAGTGCCTACAAATGCATAGATTCAGAGTTGGTATATGACTCATATAAGTTGGTCTCTTTCATTGCTTTTATTGAGGGGGGATACCATCATTGTAGTTTGATGTGGTTGTAAGCTCACCTTTACTTCCTGCAACATCTCCATGGTGGGGTAGTGGATGAGAGACAAGGATGTGATCCACATGGTTGCCTGAGCTCCAGTTACTTCTCTTTTCAGCAGAATGACTTTCAAGAACATAACAGATGCACTTGTGCTGGCCATCGGGATAGAGTCCAGGAAAATATTCCTGGAAACGAGCAAGAATAGAAATTATTTAACACCGAACCCAACCCAATACTAGAGGTATGAGTTATGAGGACACTTAAATATTGTGAAATATAAAATGGAGTACTAACTCTCTCGCTGTTATCAGTGCAGAGTGACCCAGATTTAACTTGCTCGTAGATGCTTTTGATGTCATCAAAACGCAGGTTTTTTGATGATGTAGACAAGCTCAGAGAACAAGCGTGGAGTGTCAGGGCGGATGTCATCGTGTGTATTCTGACAGAGCTCTCGCAGTTTACTCTCAGCATCTCTCATTGGTTGGACTTTGTTTTGTTGGCCGTGGACATGTTCAAACGTTATTCCTGCTTGATTCAGAATGTAATCTGGAACATGATTACGTTTGTAAAACATTGGGAATAATTTTGGAAGTTGATAATCGATGTGCTTTTAGGTCTTTATAATTGTGATACAATTGTCTCTACTATTCGCCTTTAACACCTAATGGAACTGGTTTCAGCAGATAATCGAGACACGTTATTTCTAGCATGAAGTCTTATTTATTTGTAATATATACTCATGCCAATAATGGTTGTCACCCCCTCCCCACTCCCCACACCCCCTCTCCAATTAAAAAAATTGAAGGGGGTGACAACCATTATTGGCATGAGTATATATAGTTATCTTAACTATTGTTTGCTCTGCAGATGCTAACACCAGGGTCGTGATCACCTTGTCTTGTGGTAACACCAGATCTCTCAGTCTTGTAGTTGAGTTTCTGAAGGACTTTGGTGGTGGCACCACTAGTGGCTCTAGAGAAGGGCCTGAATGTGTGGGTCTCCCGGATGAGCGCACTCTTGAGCAGTCCATTCTTGTCCAGTTCCTGTTCACATTCGTGTGTACTCTTCATGAGGGGCAGAGACTGGATCTCTGAAGGAACTCTGTACTGCATGCCATGGACTGAGCCGTGGTAGTCATTACGGTCAGTGCAGCCAAGGAGATCTTTTGCCTTTTTAATTGTTGTAGAAAACCATCCTGGAATGACTTTGTAGTCAGTATGACATTCTCCGGTGACATCTCTCTGTAAGTGGAATTGCAAATCCATTGCGACAGACTGGTGGTGTTATCGTTGTAAGTTTATGGTAATACAACAAGGAAAATGGGTAGTTACAAACATTGATTTTATGCAGATTTGAGTATTTTCGTATCAGAAATTCACACACATTACAAATGGGCTTTTTATCAGTAATATATAACACTGTTCATGCCATGGGAATCTGTTACGTAACCAAATCTGTCTCAAATAGCATCATATTATTATTGGGTCTATATATTTACTTCAAAGACACTCTGGTCTCTACCCAGGTTGTCCATACTGTTCTGGACAGCAGTGAGAAGACCTCTCTTGATGTTGAGGGCCCACGTGGTTTCACCCTCAGCGGGACACAGTTCCTCTATCACGCCATCTTGGAAAGAGAAGCGAAGTGGAGATCGTTCCAGATTCCACTTGAATTCCCCACTTTCGTCAGCATTTTCCATTCGGTTCGAAGGAGAGGGATCAGATCGGTACACTTTGACATCGTGTAGCTGCGGATTTGACATACAGTTATGTTACTTAATGAATGGTTTGAACTCTTGCATGAGTTTCATGTTATAATACATATTTGTTAAGTACAGTGTACCCCGATGGGATCGTTGTGGGCACAAACACTACCGAAATGTACCAAAGGTACCTTTCTGTGTGCTGAGACGTAACCAAGCTAAAATATAATTGCAGAAAATAAAGCTTTTGTGAACATTCTGTTTTGTGAAATGCACCTGTTCCTTGGCCCTGAACATGAAAGATTTTCTTTAGATTCTAGATCATACCGATGTATTGGAGGGTTTGGATTGTTTGTTGTTTAACGCCGCACTCAGCAATATTTCGGCTGTATGGCGGCTTTCTGTAAATAATCAGCTCTGGACTAGACAATCCAGTGATCAACAGCATGAGCATCGATCTACGCAATTGGGATGCGATGACATGTGTCAACAAGTCAGCGAGCCTGACCACCCGATGCCGTTAGTTGCCTTTTACGACAAGCATGGGTTGCTGAAGACCAATTGTAACCCGGATCTTCACGGGTATGTATTGGAGGGATTCCATCGAGCTATATAAACACTGAGGATATTCATTGACGTGCATATAGTTCTCTTATTTTCCACGATGCACAGCAACATCCACTATGCACTCGAAATCAGGCGAGATGAAACTATAAATGCAATATGGACTCGACCGCTGTTAAAGTACCGAGTACTGTTCTGTTTTCTGATATTTGCTGGGGTACGTTTCCGTGGACTGAATGCAGATCTTCATACCCAGGATTCATACCTGTAGTATTTGTGCCGACAACGACCCCTTCAACCCGAGCTACCTACCTTAAGAGCCATTTCGCACTTCGACAGCACTTCGATGTCAGCAGTTGCCCGGATACCAAGAGTCGCCTTGTCGCTTGAAGCTCCCGCCATGGACGTCTTGGTCTGAACGTTGTAGTCGTACACATACGTCGTCCCGGGGACGTACTTGAACTTGGATGTGTCTGGCAATAGATACCTTAATGACTTGAAGGACACACGTGGTCCTTGTATAAAATGACTGGTTGACACGTATCATTGCATCCCAGTTGCGTAGATACAAATACTGTGGATCACTGGTCCAGACTCGACTATTTACAGACCGCCGTCATACAGCTGAAATATTGCTGAGTGCGGCGTTAAACACAACCAACCATCCAACCAACGAGCCGCACACTCCAGACACGCGTGGCTGCAGATTTGAATAACACAACCTTGAACTCGACATTGAACTTGAACTAGGCGCAATTTCATTTGACATCTCTAGGAAAGTTATTAAGATATCAGCAAAAGAGCTGTGACGAACTAGTCGGAAACCCTGATGAACGATGTCAATTGGGATCATCTCTATTCACCGAGGCGCTTTACAACATTTCCGGGCGATTTCACAAGTACGGAATGACATTTTCTCGCGAATCGACGTTTCTTTCTGAGTTTTACTGTCGTCTTTATCAATTTCCTCTTAATATTCTGCTTTCAATAGTTAAAGCTAACCGGTTCTTCAGAATAGACAACCACTTAACTTACCTGTGCATATCCTGGCACATTTCCTGGATCCTGGTACTCGGTGATTGGTGACTGGACCTTCAAGCAAACATATAGGTCAAAATTCATCTATTGAAACTTACTCTTTCTTCAACAAGCAATTTATACTGATATTAAACTGAGAATTGTTTGCTTTTTAAAAAGATTACAAAAATTGTTCGAAATCTGCAAGTAACTTGTGCGTTCAGGTCATTGCTGAAAAATTTACATAGAAGTAATTAACAAAGTCAGAAATGTATCAAGTAGTATCTCCATATACTATTGTTTTAATAGTAGTATATAAAGGAATTATGCCTTGGTATTTCGAATTGGAAGGAATCAGCAAGTCTGTAGTCAATCAGCAAGTCTGTCCCTTGTGTAAAGGTTGCGACGTAGATTACTGTTGTCGATTGTTGATAATGATGTGTCTGTATGTGTCATAGTTGGTTATCATGTTGACAAGGTTGTATCACACATTTGACCTTGGTGGGAATGTATTCCGTGACCAGCCATGTCAAAATATCATGGCAATGCAATTACACGGACCCTTCACTATCATTTAAATATTAATTATTCGCATTATGGAACAAAAAGATATCACATATCACATATTACCATTTCTACCTCACACGCGTGATCTGCCTGAAGAGATACACACATGTAGCTACGTATCTGATACACATAATGCTTATTCTATTCATGGTGCGAAGTAACTTCACACAAATAATTATTCTTTCATTCATGAAGATATGTATCTTTTCTACATAATCGTTGTTACATTTCTGCAGCTGTGTAACTGACACACATGATATTTGTTGTTTTTGTTTTGTTTTTATTTCCATCTTTTGAAGTTACATTTTTCCATCTTTTTTGAACATTCATAGGTTATGTGAGGATCAAAATCTGTGGCTGTTGTTGTAAACGTAATAATATTTATTCTATTCACCGAGTAACTGTAACCCACAATTATCATTTTACTGTAGAAGCTGTGTAAATGTAACATTAATCATTGTTTTATTCATGCAGCTATGCAACCGATGAACTTTTAAATATTTATTCTATTCACAGAGTTAAGTAACTGTAACCCACAATTATCATTTTACTGTAGAAGCTGTGTAAATGTAACATTAATCATTGTTTTATTCATGCAGCTATGCAACCGATGAACTTTTAAATATTTATTCTATTCACAGAGTTAAGTAACTGTAACCCACAATTATCATTTTACTGTAGAAGCTGTGTAAATGTAACATTAATCATTGTTTTATTCATGCAGCTATGCAACCGATGCACTTTTAAATATTTATTCTATTCACAGAGTTAAGTAACTGTAACCCACAATTATCATTTTACTGTAGAAGCTGTGTAAATGTAACATTAATCATTGTTTTATTCATGCAGCTATGCAACCGATGAACTTTTAAATATTTATTCTATTCACAGAGTTAAGTAACTGTAACCCACAATTATCATTTTACTGTAGAAGCTGTGTAAATGTAACATTAATCATTGTTTTATTCATGCAGCTATGCAACCGATGAACTTTTAAATATTTATTCTATTCACAGAGTTAAGTAACTGTAACCCACAATTATCATTTTACTGTAGAAGCTGTGTAAATGTAACATTAATCATTGTTTTATTCATGCAGCTATGCAACCGATGAACTTTTAAATATTTATTCTATTCACAGAGTTAAGTAACTGTAACCCACAATTATCATTTTACTGTAGAAGCTGTGTAAATGTAACATTAATCATTGTTTTATTCATGCAGCTATGCAACCGATGCACTTTTAAATATTTATTCTATTCACAGAGTTAAGTAACTGTAACCCAAAATCATTGTTTTTATTCGAGAAGCAGAGTAACTGTAACATATAATCATTCTTTTTTTCATGCACCTAAGTAACTGATGGACTTAATGTTTACTCTATTCACGAAGTTGAATAACTGCAACTCACTATCACTGTTGGGACATGTCCAAGTGTATGCCCAAGTGTATCAGGTATGTAGTTGTACCGTTGTGACTGTAGCCATCGCGCTATATACCGATGCGTATATACTGCTCGATAACGTTCAAGCTGGAGTAAGTGAGTATTGTTTTCTGCCGCTTTCAGCAATAACTGAGCATTATCACGGCGGGGGACACATGAAATGGGCATCACAAATTGTACCCATGTTGGGAATCAAACCCGGGTCTTCAGCGTAACAAACCATAAGGCTACTGCACCGCCCCCTCAAGGATGTTGTCTTGGGGATGACTTATCTTTAGCGTAAGCCTACTGAAAGACCGATATACATTTCAACAAAACAGGGAAACCTTGTTACCACAAATCCCGTTTAATCTGTATAATTATATATTAATGTTTAAACCTGTTCGACTCATGAGGTAATTTAATTTGGAATATATGGGGCACCAAAATGAGTTCGAGACAGCCGTGATTCGACACATCCAGTACAAGATTATAATAATGATGAGAATAGAAAGAATTCACAGGGACTGGCAGGTTAATTCGGTGCAACCGGGAATTCGACATACTCAAGATTGTTATAAGATAGAATGCACCCATAAAACGTTAACAAATTACAACAAATTCATTATTTGGATCTGCGGTTATTCTCAAGATTGCTTCAATGTCGCGGATATTTGTGGAAGGCACTGGAGACGGGAACTCGTGAGTTACAAAGTGAGTGAGTGAGTTTAGTTTTACGCCGCTTTTAGCAATATGCCAGCGGGGGACACCAGAAATGGGCTTCACACATTGTACCGAGTTACAAAGCAAACATTGATAGAGATATGTATATTTGATGATTGTTTCGTGCGGTCGTTGTCAGTCAAGTCGTTAGTGACACATTCATCATGAGAGACAGACCAGAATAAGCTGACGTTAGAACAATCAAGAAGAATGGTAGGAGGACGATTGACCGATCAGTGGTGCCTGCATGTTTTCGATTACGAGAAACGTGAGATCAGATAGAATTTTTTAAAGAATCAAAACGATGGATTGGATTGTGTGATCGAAGTCAGGTCAGGTCAGACTCGAACCTCTTAAAAAGATGCCTTTAAACACGAGTAGTGCGACCGTTCCTATCGACCGAGACGAATCGCTGCTTTTGAAATCGGGGACGATCCTATCCCGTCGTGTATTGAAGTGATTGAGTGAATTTAGTTTTACGCCGCTTTAAGCAATATTCCAGCAATATCACGGCGAGGGACACCAGAAATGGACTTCACACATTTTACCCATATGGGGAATCGGACCCGGGTCTTGTTCGTGACGAGCGAATGTTTTAACCACTAGGCTACCCCACCGCCCCATGACGTGTATTGAAGATGTAGTAAGGAGAGATTGACTGAGACAAAGTAATCTTGACTTAGCGACTCGCGTCGGGGAAGGACAGTGTCGGGTCAGGGCTTACACTTACCATGACGACGTAGAACGACAATACGAGAAGGTAACTGCTGCAACGAACATCCGAAACACACACACACACACACACACACACACACACACACACACACACACACACACACAGACAGACAGACAGACAGACAGACAGACAGACACATATATATATATATATATATACATACACACACTCCACACCCCGCGTACGCAGTTACTACAAGAAATGTTAACTTTTTAACGTGAGATGTTTACGATGGTTGGGTGGTTGGTTTGATGTTTAACGATAAACTTGGCAATATTCCAGCTATCCAGGGATGTTTGCCAGGGTTTCCCCGATATACATCGTCGTTCCACTGTCACAAAAACGATATCAAATCGACTGATAACAGTCGCTCAAACACTGCAAACTTAGGGTTGGAACTGTATGTAATTCACAACCGCCGAATAACCTTTTTTTCAGTTTTGGCCACCATTAAAAATTGGTGACTCCTTTTCCTTCCCAACAGTTTTTGTTATGAATGCCATTGATGTATAATCCATTTTGCAATGATTTGGGTGGGCGATTGTACGTGGAATGTGTATGAAAAAGTACAAAGTTGTGCCAACCTACCAGCCAGTGTTCCCGTGAGGAGGATCACCAGAACGCAGACCTTTCTGAGAAGCATTGCTCAGGCCAGTGTGTCGCTACAGACGCATGGGTCTTTATTATACGAATGACGCTGTTGTCTGTTAGGTGCAGTGTGCATTTATCAAAGTCGATGATGGTGTACTTGATAGAGGCACACTTGACCTCCTGATATGTATATAAGTGTAGATAATTATGATGAAGATTGACAGGTGGAAACGAACACAATACTAATCTTTGTTCTCCTATTCCATGTATACTAATCTGTATGTAAAGAGAGCACCTAACATAAATAAAAAATGTGCGGACAGGCCATATTTGGGAACCTAATTTTCAATCTTTCACACGAAACAGAAGCCTAGGTTGTATATAATTGATTGCATGTAATTGTTTGGTTTCTTAACATCCGAACTTGATCTCGAAAAATACAGCCGTTTATAACTTTGATAAGCGACTCCTTTGTCATTTAAATGGATAGGTTGGTCAATGTCGGATCAGGAAAATATTGACGTGGACAGGTTGGTCAATGTCGGATCAGGAAAATTCTGACGTGGACAGGTTGGTCAATGTCGGATCAGGAAAATATTGACGTGGACAGGTTGGTCAATGTTGGATCAGGACAATATTGACGTGGACAGGTTGGTCAATGATGGATCAGGAAAATTCTGACGTGGACAGGTTGGCCAATGTTGGACCAGGACAATACTGACGTGGACAGGCTGGTCAATGTTGGATCAGGAAAATACTCAAATGGACAGGCTGGTTAATGTTGAATCAGGAAAATATTGACGTGGACAAGCTGGTTAATACTGGATCAGAATAATACTGACATAGTCATGTAGGTAAATGTTGGACAAGAATAATACTGACATGGACATGCGGGTCAGTGTTGGATCAGGATAATACTGACATGGATATGTGGATCAATGTTGGATTAGGACAATACTGACATTGATATGTTGGTCAATGTTGGATCAGAATAATACTGACATGGCCATGTAAGTCAATGTTGGATCAGGATAATACTGACATGGATAAGTAAGTCAATGTTGGATCAGAATAATACTGACATGGACATGTAAGTCACTGTTGGATCAGGATAATACTGACATGGACAAGTAAGTCAATATCGGATCAGGATAATACTGACATGGACAAGTAAGTCAATATTGGATCAGGATAATACTGACATGGACAAGTAAGTCAACGTTGGACCAGAATAATACTGACATGGATAAGTAAGTCAATGTTGGATCAGGATAATACTGACATGGACAAGTAAGTCAATATTGGATCAGGATAATACTGACATGGACAAGTAAGTCAATATTGGATCAGGATAATACAGACATGGACAAGTAAGTCAATGTTTGATCAGGACAATACTGACATGGATAAGTAAGTCAATGTTGGATCAGCAAAATACTGACATGTACAGGTAGGCCAGTGGCAGACGTTATTTCTATTCCTGTTCAAATTGCTAAGTTAAAACACATATGTCAGTAGGTAGATGAATTCCTCTTAGGTAGCAAAGGAAACTGCATGCACATCATTAGGCATGTGATATAAATTGAACTCTATGACATGTCAACTCTTGAGGCTTAAAAATGAATTATTTTCAAGACTAGATCGGAGGACTAGCATAGATCCTGTTTCACCAGCCCTTGTCGTTCCTTGAGTTTATTGCCAATACTGCTTAAACGAGATAAAAAAAATATGATATTTTTGACATTTTCTCTCAATTTTACGAAGTTTCACCTTGTAGAATATTTGAAGTATTGACAGCTGGTTCAGAACTGTTTACCCTATACCTGTATACTAGTCAGCGACTACTGGCATTGGATTTCCCCTTGTTCTCTGAGTGACCTTGGATTAGCATGAGACCTGACAGTGATACGGATTTCTCCTATATGTTATAATCAAGAACAGAAACAAATAAAAATCATCCAAGACGAAGAGTATGGATGGTTAAATAAAACTAATTAAGATGATGCATGAATTTACGCTTTTTCTGCTATTGTGTTCTGATGTGTTCGTTGTTGCACCATTGAAATGAAGCGCACGGCTTTGCTGACCAATGACACAAGTCTGGCAACCCACTCAGAAACCTCGATTCCGGACAAGTAATGATTTAGCACAAATGCATCCTTAGTGACTGGCCAGCCTATCAGATTGACAGATTCTTTAACAGTGATTATCCCCTGTCCAGCCAGTAAGTACCCAGTGATGGTCATCTAGGGAGGCCCAGCTTCCTTCCATGTCTGAGGAGCGAGCATGTGCACATGCAGAAATTCCTTCAGTAGTCAAATGAAACAAGTGACCTTGGATTGTTACAACAAAATTGTCCCTATATAAGTTAACTTTGGTTTACAAGTGACACATTGGGTGTGTAAAATGAGTTTTAATGTGGTTGTGAAAATTCACTCTATCCTCCAAGCCTTGGTCAGATATTGTTTATTCTTGCTTCCGTCAAACCATAATTGCATTAGTTGCATGGTCAATACATGGTGAAGAGAAAATATTTGGACCTTAAAACAAATGCGATCAATCTTATCAAGCGTAATAAGCCTTTATTACATGAAATATTACACCTGGAATCATCATTGTCTGATAGTTATTTTAAACACACGCTTTTAATGATATATGTCATTGCATGAATTTTTATCTCCGTTGCATCAGGTAGTTTACACAGTTTAACATCCAAAACGTACCTATATAGGAGAGGTTTGTTCACAACTAATACGAATGATAATTAGTGCAATATAAGCATTGTTTAAGTAATAACAATATACTTCAAATCACGTTAAGCGTTGTAAGGCTTTATAACATTACATTTTACACAACTGGCATTACAGAACATTTTCAGTGAATAAATTACTGATGAATGGCAAAAAAATAGTATACATCTCAGTTCCTTGGCTGCTCGCCGGTCTGAAACACAAACAGGTTTAGACATTATATCTCGAACCGTCTTTGATCAAGACTTATCTTGTTAAATTGCTTTTATCTGACACGAACATGCACAACAATTCCTTCGTGTTTGAGTGTGATTGTCACAATATGGCTTACACAACAAATCCTCGTCCAGAATAACGAGCAAATTTTCTCCACACAAATGCGTTTGGAATGAAGAATTGCCCCCTTAAATTGGGCACTTCTACTTAAACAATTGTAGAAATCAAATAGTGGTCAGGTGGGAACAGTATAGTCTCACGTTCCGTGCATTTTGTAAGTCAAGTTACAACCTGACATTCAAATACATTATGATAATTAGTGTAAAACACTGTCGACACAGCCTACTAACAGCTTCGGCAATATACTTACATGGCACTTTCAAGCTCCGTTCGTCCTGTTAGACCGCCACTGAAATGGTGTATAAAATAGGTATCATCGTCATCTTGCACAACGGCATCAGGCAGAGAAATATAATAAAAAGTTGTAACTTTTCATCAATACATTGATGACGTAACGTACCTTCTTGTACAATCTCGTGAGAGTGGTCTTGGCTGGAATGTACTTGTTGACCGCTGTTGTTGCCTTCTGGACATATGGATGGACATCGGGTAATGTGTCCAGAGACCGAAGGGGTATTGGTAGGCTTAACTCCATCTGGATCTCTCCATGTTCTGGGTCCCAGACAGTGATCTTGGGGCCATACATTGTGAGAGCATCACGCGTGTAGTTCTTCACCTCCCGCTTGACTAGATCCGGGATCTTCTGCAGGTGTTCCTCTAGGATGGTGCCGCCCTTTGCAACAACAACAAAACCAATATTGTAAAATGTACGATTACTCCACCCCGTTAAAACGTCTCAGGAGCCCATCAAAGTGCAACAAGTCGGTGATAGACAATAACGGTTTCCTTAGTCAAATACACAAAACCTATTAATCTTCTTTGAGAGCCATTTTGGAACTTGTAAAGATTAAAGAAAACCAGGTTATATGGATAGTCAGCTTCTTTATTTCGGTTTCTATTTATCCGACGTTTCGGTGTAGATACTAACACCGTTATCAAGCAAGTATAATATCAAGGTACTTGATAACGGTGTTGGTATCTACACAGAAACGTCGCACTCATTGCAATAGAGAAGTTGACTATCCATATTGGTTTTAATTTAAAAAATATATACATCAAATTACCATTCACATACCATTACAATAATGAATCTGCGTCACAAAATAATTATATCATTATAATAACAAAAAAACGCTGTTTGTACTAAATTATATGGTCACCGAACAAACACACACTTTACGTTATCATGAAAAAACACTTACGTCTTGATATATATCATTTGTAATAGAGACCAGCATCTGTAGATCGCTTCGTTGTTCAGCATCAATCAGGTGTGAACTGATCATCTCTCCCGTATTCACGAGCATGTCCTTGAAGCTGTCGTAAGTCCTGAATGTAGTTCTGGCGAGGCGGTCCATGTATGGAGATATGGAATTAGATATCTCAAGCTTGCTGTCTATGATGTTTGGGAGGTCCAAGATCGTGTCCACTGTTGCTATAAATATGCATACGTAAATATAATGTTATTTTATATTTTATAGAAATCTGTCTGCACTGAGCAGAAGACTGCAATGGCGGCATGAGGATTGCAGTTGCCAAATCACCACATCAATCTTTTCAGCATTACGGTGTCTGTTAACTCGCCCTCTTGGGGCCACACGTCTTGTCTGAAAACCATTGTTCTCGTCGATTACCTCTATGATTTACATCCATGTTTGATTTCACACATCATTGAATCCTTTTCATTGAAATCTGCAATTACTGAGAGTTGCAGATGACAAATCACCTCGAGCAACTGCAACATTTTTAGCATCAGTCTGTTAAATCACAGTCATTAGACCACTGAGATTATTTCGATCAACCTTGGATAATGACATCTTGTCTGAAATATCATCGTTCGCGTCGAGTACTTTTATGTTCACAGCTATATCTGATGTAATAATAATCAAGTAATGAAATACCATTGTCCCAAACCACATTTTGCACAAGTTTTGTATCTCAAATACGAAATGTTATGACGTTGCAAATGGATGCCGAATTATGACAGTATTGTATGACATTTTACCGGTAGCTTTTGTCTGTACAATGTTATAATGGTGCTGATAGGCGTCCCACATTTTCTCGATCATGTCATCCAACCTTGAGATCATCTCTACGACATCTTCTACTGCTGTGTCTACTTCCTCCTGAAAAAGGCAAATCACGTAGGATGTGCTTTAGGACGGAAACGAATTGAGGATTAAGATTCTGTGTCAATAGTGTGATAATATACGCTATGTTTCTGAAAATATGTGGTTATATTTCCACTACACTCTGTTTCTTGAACGGATAAAATCAATCAGGTATACATGTATGAAATTACCCCGTAGGTCGGGACCAAACTTTGATGTCCCCCATTCCACTGTGATAGGCAGATTAACTGACGTTCAGAAGTAAAAAATTATTTCAAATCCAGTTTCGAAAATTCACATTATATCCTTGACATAGACATCAAACCTAAAAACAATTTACAACTCGAGGTGATATGGTCGGGATTGTTTGACCCAATGTCAATGATGACTATCTGCCACACCTCAAACTGATGTTATTTGAATTCACTTTCGTTGGATAAAAGACAGTGTTTACGACGTTGCACAAACACATTTCTACAGGATACCTTTGCAAGGACAACCCAGTCGTACCACAGGTCATCATAGATCTCTTTCATGTTCAAGTCGTTGGCATTCTGTACATGTTCTGTCATAGATTTACTCCCTCTAATACATCTTCTCAAAAGGCTTCAGAACGTGTTTGTATAGCTTCCTGCAAACGATAAAAACATGTTGGTCTGTTTGTTGTCCAACACCGCACTCGCCAGTATATGTCAGGACCAAATGTCATTGTGCTCGATGTTGTGAGCTAAAGAGCCTCAATCGAGCCACCGAGCCTAAACATCAGATCAAATTTAGTCTCTCTTTACAACGAGCATAGGTTGTTGGGAGGGAGGGTGGAGGGGGAGCTATTGTACCTGAAATTCCTACTGGGTTGCAAGAACAATTGTTGAGTGCAGCTGGTAATTGTTTATGTACTTACTCTGCAGCGTCAGGATAGTATCCTATGTCGGCCAGATAGAAGTCATTGCGTTTGTATATGCTCCTGATATCCGTCCAGATAGAGTCCAGCTGGTTCTCTACGACAGCCATTTCTGACACAAGCAGACTTAGATAGGGAGACAGGTCCTCCTTGGTGGCCTGTGCAATCCGGTGATATTTGCCTGATAATTCCTCACCCACAGTCTTGTACACAGAGTCCAAAGTGGCCTTTGCATTTAGTCCGTAACTCTCCACTTTCCTAGTCAAGAAGGCCTATAAATAGAAGCATTCTTATTGGTGATATTATGCATTCGCATGTATGTAACTTTCAGTATGATCGCTGATAGCGCTTCAAGCGCCTTGGAATGTTTTAGATCACACTATACACATTTGAAATATTATTATTTACAGATTAAGATGAATATGTAGCAGAGAGAGTTCGGGTGGTCCTGGCACAGTCATGCTGGTAAGGCTCATTGTCAGCTCAGGGAATCGAATGGGACTTTTCCCAGGAAACGCTGCCTAGTCGAACCCACCAAGTACTTTCCGGAGAATATGTAGATTTCCCAACAATGCAGCCTTCTGCAATCCCCAGAGTGTCAGAAGGGATGTGCTCCCGGTGGAAAACTCGGCCACTCTGCTGATCTGCGCCACGAGATCAGGAGGTACCAAACCAAGGGCACCAAGGACAATTGAGAGCAAGACATTTCATATATATCCTGCTGTACTCATTCACCACATCATGCTTGAAAACGGTGTAAGTATATATACTGAAACGTCGCCATTGTACAATAAAGAAGTTCATCATCTATATAGACTTGTCATTCCTTACAACTTCTAGAATGCCTCTCGAACAGGTCTGTAAATTCATTGCATAATCGACATTTCAAGTAAATATTTTCTTTTAAAATCACATTGGGAATGGGAAGTCACTGGTCCTGGGCAGCAAAAAAGGAAGCCCTCTGTTTCACATTTATGACCAGCCGACTTCATCCAGGCGAAAAAGTCGGTTGGATTGCTATTGTCAATGCTTTAAAACATTTTTGAGTATAAGATACCTGTACATCAGCCATCATCTGTGGCCTCCAGGATATCCTGGTATGGAGGAGACGGGATGTGTTGAGTCTGAGAGCAACAAGACTGTCAAATATACGACGGGAATTCTCCAGATGATAAACCTCAGCCTTTATGGCACTAGAGTTGACGTATCTGGCATTCACGTGAAGCGTCTTTCCAGGGTGATCTGTTCATACAAGGTGTGGGGTGAGTGAGGGGGACGAGGTCAGTTATATAGCTCATTCACAGTCAGTTTGATATTTGCACACATGCACTAGTAACTAATGGGTGTCACATTAAGAATGAATATAATAAATATGTAGGTATTCAAGAAATAAACAGGTATTACCTGGATCAAAATGTGTTTCCAACTCCACCGCCTTCCAGGGTAGCAGTACAGCAGTCAGTGACCTGTTGCTGATCACTACTTTAAACCGACTCTCTCTCATTTCAGCAAAGGCTTCCAAATCCTTAATTGGGCAGTGCATCTACAACAAACCTTCTATTACGAGCAACGTGGGTGTATGTACCTCTGACTATTATAGTACACCTTATACAGCAGTCTCAGTGTCCCGCGCTTGCATTGGTAAAGTATTTTCTCTGGGTTTTTTATGCTATGTATAGAGTTCTGATTTCGCAAGAGTCATCATTGTTTTCATTTAGAGTAAAAACAGTAGAGTACTCACCTTAAGCTTTAACATTTGCACTGGCATGTTGAACTGTCCTTCAAGAGCCCAGTTAATCCTCTCTCTCCTGGCTGTCAGGTAGGTAATTTCTATTCCTGCAGATACCTGCTCACTTGAACTACCGATGTGGGATGTAAGTTGGACGTCCACATCAGTGTATGGGTGGCTTATGCCAACCACAAAACTGTGCTTGGTGTAATCATAGCCAGAGGAAATGTCATCCACGCTAGATGTAAGGAGGATGGTTTTTCGGTCGTCCTCGGAGTAGGATAGTAATGTTTTTCCATTGAAGACAGACCTGCCGTCATTCAGCAATAATCCTGTGTCAACCTTGATGTTCTGAAGATTATTAACAGAAAATACAATGTCTTCTTATTGTGGTTAGAGAATACTAACGTGACATATTCTTTTATTAATGGGCTCAAAGCATCATGTTTACATTAGATGTCAAAAGTCAGTGCAAATACACTGCAAGAAATTATTTTGGGGGGACATGTCCTGTTCATCATGACATTTTCTCTTGGTAATGAGCTCAAAACACCACGATTTCGTTAGATTCCAAAGAGTCAGGATAGTGTTCGGTTCCTACCTTGCCAATAGAAGGAAGTCTGAGAGAGAGATAAGCCTGCTTGTTTCTGTCACCAAATATGCATTCTGCTTTCATGCCAATCTTCTTTGTGTCATCTCTGCCTGCATCCCAGGAGAAGGCTCCAGCCAAGTTTCTTCTTGGACCTGTCTTAATGTAAGACCCTTCCATTTGGACACTTCTCAGAGGGGATCCTACTTTAAAGGTGCCTTCAAACATTTTAGTGTGACGACGGCTATGGTCCTTAACATCAACATCATAGAAAAATGAGTGCCCATCAGCTTCATTCCAGATGAATTCTCCACGACTCCTTGTTTGGCGCTGTGAACTCAGGACATTCCCGATGATACCAACAGTGCGAGTGGGATGCATAAGCTTCAGTGTCAGGTCTCTGTACAAAAGATACTGTGTTCTCCTGTCCATCAGTTTTGCTTGGACTTGAAGGTTGCTACTAGGATGTTTTCTGTCCCAGTTAAGAGTAATTTCTCCTCCAACTTTCCGTAGTTTTCCAGGAATTTGAACATGTGAGAGTAATGTTTCATATGTTGATTCATCAACCGATATTAAACCTTTTGCTCTCACATTTTTAAAGACTCCTTCCTTTGAGACCACAACTGTAATGTTGTGAAAGTCATACACATCCGAGTTAATGCTTACACTTCCATGAAATGTGTTTGTGCTGTGTGTACTATAAACATTAGTAGCAATGTGTTTGGTCCCATTTCTTTCTAATTTCAGAGCACCCTTAAGACTTCCAGCGTCAATGAAGTGAGAATAATCCAAAACACAATTTCCAAAACTTGCCAAAGATAATTTTGTCTCAACTTTGACAGTAACAGTTTCTAGAGACGGACTGCTGAATAAAAGTTTTACAAGGTCCTTGCCCTCAGATTCCTTAGATTTGTAAAATACATTCATGTCAACAAATGATGGCAAAACATATTCAGAACTGACAGATAGTTGTTCCCCATTACTGGTTAAAAACGTTATTTTTTTGTTAGAAGTCTTGCGACCCTGAGAACGATCAGTATAGAGAATGTGTTGCCGCTCATAACCAGTAAATGGAGTTATCAGTTCGGCTTTATATGAGTGGCTGCCCTTTATGCGAGGATAATATGTAAGTCTATATATTATGACTTCGTTGTCTTTGTAGCGAACACGTAATTCTGACACGTAATCGTAAAGGTTGTGATCATATGTGAACCCAATGTTTGTGAAGTTCTCAGCAGGAGTCCAAATCGTCAGATGTGAGTGAAAACCATTCTTCGCGTCTGTTACAAACTCTGTCCGTACTGTTTTATTATTTAAGTTAAACGTACTTGTGGCATTGTATAACCGATTGATATCTGTTATAATATAGGCTCCTTCCATTAATTCATAACCATGGAAATTAGTGTGCAAAGTCATATTCCCCTCTTTTAAGCCTATTTTACCTGTGTAATACAGTGTAATTACAATGTCAGAAATTATCATGTTCATTTTTCCTTTGACATAAAACCCTTCTCTAAGACAATTGATAACTACCTTACTTGTTTTATATTTTTCAAACGGTGTTGTTATGATGAATGTTATCGATGGACCAACAGGATCTTTATCAATCGTGTAAAAGTCTATTGCAATTTTCTTGTGGTTTCCATACATGATTTTAGTATTGACATAGCCTTTGCCACCATACACAGCATGTTTTTCAAATCTAAAAGACAATATTTCCCAGTTACTAAATGGTGTCTTAAGTTCTATTAAACTTAACATAGAGTCCGGAAATATGGCCAAATATCCTTTGTATTTTCTGTAGTTGGTAATGTTGAATGTTATTTCTTTGCCATCCATGAAACGAACGGCTGCATATTGATTTCTCCAATCTTTGTAATGTTTGTACCAAAGCCCTGTTTCACGAAAATCTTGGAAAGGTGTTCTCAATTTTAAAACCATCTCTGTTCTGGCTCCCTCTTTGACGCCAACAACCATACCTTCAAAGGTGGAACCTTCGAATGTGTATAAAGCACTGGTATTCAGCATTGTTGGTGTTACTTCAAAGTTGAAAAGCACTTTAAGTACCTGCATACTTCTGTTACTAGATGTTAATACAACTTTAATTTTATGTCCATGCATGTAGACAATATGCATCGAATGGGTATAGCCAAGCACTTGGATTTCAGTTTTGCCTTCACAGTTCTTTAGAGGACCAGTATAGGTAAACGACACAACGTTGTTTCTTGATGGAGTCTTCAGTGACATTGCTAGTCTGCCGTTTGTAGAGTTGACAAGACTGAAGCTGAACATACATGTAGCCCTTTTGCTGAAACCATTTGTGATTTCAGCAGTCAAATCAGCTTCAGATTTACTAAACGAATGTTGATACTTTACAGTGTTGTTTTCAAATCCTTCAAAAGGTGTTTTGATATCGCCCTCAAATTCGACATGAGCCAGGTCGTTGTATAAGAATGAAATAGCTCCTTTTATAATTTTACTCTTAGCATATGTCAGACTGGCTTTTGTGTTAAAATTGACAATCCCTCCAACATGGTGAAAATGCAATTCAAACTTCCTGTCACTGTTGGATGGAGATGACAATACTCCGACAGCAGACAATGCCAACCCGTTATGTGTATTTGATGGCATCTTAAAATCGATTGCATAGGACATCCGATTTCCGTTAGGTCCCGAGGAAAATGATCCAACTGAAGAAGCCACCTTTGTCTCATGATCTAGGCTTACTTCAGCATTTAGAAATCTAAGTTGGTGAAGTGGTGTCTTGATTTCAACAACTGCTGTGGTCTCTTTTGTGTTTGTGGTGAATCTAGACTCAACTGAAGTAGATACTGTATGTTTCCTATAGTTTGCAACGAGTTCAGATCCTATTGTGCGCGAGTTTCCATTGTATTTACCTTGAATGTCGACACTGACATCCTGAAATGCAATGTATTGTGACACAACTTGATAGTCTCAAGAAGCAGCAGCACACTTTTACATATAATAAAAAATCAACATACTCATAACGGAGATATCATTTTGGTTAAAAGAGACTTATAGCACCAATATAATTTCTATTACTTTCAGTATGAAAGTGATCAATATAAATGTCATACAGTATTGTATTTGAAACAGATGTGATGTCTGAAGGCCTAAGCTCTGCTTGAATGGTACCCATGATACCTTTAGATATATGGTTCTAATACAACTGATACCCGATAGACTGGGGACTATTACAATCCATAAACATCTACACTGACAGTCCGATCTAACCTCAAATGATACTAGGCAAGTTATTACAGGAAGCAAGGCTATAGACAAAAGAATACAATTATTGGAAAATATTTCTGAAGATTCTTTTTAGCATCTTGTAGTTTAAGAAGGTTCCAAGATTGGAACAATTTGGCCATATTTCTGTCACAGGAGTGTACGAAACAGCGCAATTTGAGTGTAACGTGTGTGTGAATTATTTTCATCCCATCAATTATTAATTAACAAGCTAACTCTACCGATCATGGATCAACCATAAGATGTCTTACCATTGGACCAATCTCAGTCTTCAGTTTGTACTTGACATTTACTGCCCGTTTGTTCATATGGTGATCTATCGAAGCGGATCCTGTGATGCGTCTTGCAGGGTGTCCAACCTTGACCCCATACCTTATTGTGACATCTGCTTTGGTATGCCTCGTGCTGTGGGAGAAGTCACCTTTCAGAAATACGTTCAGATGCGGTCGCTCCTGGTTTTTATAGTCCCTGTGTCAGAAGAAAAACATAACAGCTGAGACTTTCATGCAAAGTATTTGTACCACAGAACCTGTGTACATTACGTTTTCTCTTTGCATTACAATCCACATATGTCTTCAAGCCATAGCTCTTGCTATCGTGTAAATAGTCATGTCTGAGCAAGAAAACTAAGTGGTTTATATTTCGATCAATGCACCAGTCCATTTGATATTACATCATGTTTGCCACACAGAACATACAACCTGTCATACAACTGATATACCATTTTATAAGTTCCGCTTAAATTTGGTTTTTCAAAGCAATATTTATAATTTTGCTGTAACAAAGTCCAAAGTCAGAACATTCTCAATAAGTTAAAAAGAAAGTATTTCTATGCTTTCACTTACATATTTAACATATACTTCCAGTGGCTTATCGTCTTTTGATCTGTTAGCTTTGACCTGATTGTATGTTTGTTGTTCCAGCTTCTGTAGGCTTCGGGAAGTGTGTACTCCACGGTGACTGTGGGGTTAACTGTTTTCTTCGTACTTTCCACATTGCCAATGACTTTGGCATCCAGGAACTCAGATCTGACAATAACTTTTGCCAAGTGTTTGGCCTTTTTACCAGATATTTGGTTCATATCACCTGTTTAAACAATCTCATTTTACACTTCTACAAACAAATTTGTCTCTAAATATATACAGACTGTTCACATATTTGGAAGGCATTTATTACCTAGTTTGCCTTGAAAGTAAACTATGAAGTAGTTTCCAAACACCATTAAATGTTCTTGTTGTGTTAAATAATAATTCATGAGTCTAATGTTTTGCTGGTGCTGCTGAATATTCTGCAAGACAACCAAGGCTTTCTATTCTGATATGTAACCAATACCAACATCTTACATTGATTTGTGGCCATGATACTTACACTGAAATGTAATTGGCTTGTTAAGAAGTTTGTGAACATCGAAAGTGACGCTTCCCTGAAGTGATTTGTTCTCCTTATATTTCCATTGCCCCTTGAGTGAGACCAGCTCACGTTTTGGGGTCTTCATTGTTAATGTCGGGATGACCTTGATGATTGGCTTCTTCTTGTCAGTCTCCTGGTACACATATCCGGCCTCTATAACATAATCCTGCTCTGGGGCCATACTGAGGGTACCCTTTAGACTCTTCTCAGTTTCAGAGTTCATCAAATAGGCTGCAACATGAAACTAATGTATGACTAAGCCTCATTGCCGTAGTAGATTGTGTCCGTTAGTACGGATGTGCTCGAAGGAAGATAAAGCATCAGAACAGAATGTCTGGGGAACATATTGTACATTCTATTATAGCATGGTGTAGGAAATGTGTTATACTTGATTTGTTATATTTGCTTGGTTGTTTCGGTGGGTTTGTTTTGTTGTGTTTTGTCAATTTGGTGTGTGTGCTGGGTGTTTTTGTTGTTGGTTTTTGTTGGTTTTCTTGTTTTGTTTTATTTTATTTATTTTATTAGTTTTGGTGGGATTTTTTTTGTTTTATGTTTTTGGGGGTGGGTGATGTTTACACAAAACTTGTAGAGGGTAGGGCGGTGGGATGGTGGAGGGGTTTGCGGGGTTGTTTGTTCTGTTTTGTATTGTAATGTAATAGTAAAGATACTACTTGCATTTCAAGCTCACTGCATCTGTTGTTAACCCTTTAAGTGTTAACTCAACACTGGCTTTCTTGTTTACTTCAGTCTCTACTGTTCCAGTCAGTTGGATGAGCTTTGCTCTTGGACGCCTAATCTCCAGTCGGGGCATGTAGGTTATCATTGACCTTTTCCTCTTTATGCCAACTTCACTGATGAATGAATATTCTGATGATTTATCAACAGTCAACTGGCCTTTCAAGCCAATTTTTTTCTTCTCTGAGGTCATTGAACCTGTGGCATAATACATTGATCATAACAATACACTCAAACCTTTTCACGTCAATATTTGTATTTAATTTTGTCAAAGTCGATGAAGATTAATGTTATGTTCATAGTATATTGAGAAATTTGGGTTTTTTGTTGTTGTTTTTTGTGTGTAAAAATTAGGGCAGTTGAAGTTTGTACGAAATGATGATAAAAATAACAATATTATCTGAAGTAACAATCCATTTGCCTTTAAGGGTAGCTTTCTTCCAGGGAGTCAAAGCTTCCATCTCAAATTCTTTGGTTTTCCTCCTTAAAGTAAACCGCATGTCAATGGTGCGGTCAATTTTGGATCCAGGTGTGTTCAGGTTGAATTGCACAAACGTGTTCTGCTTATTCTGTAAACATCCAATACGAACGGACAGTTTAGCATATCAAACATCATATAAAATTACCCATCTGTCCCCAGCATCCATTGTTGGTTCATGCAGATTTTTAGACGCACATCATCTGTTTATCTTTGATACGTTCATTGACATATAGAATGAAGATTAATACCGATATATACGTACCCCTGATTGTTTTGCCATGATCTTGTACCCAGTGTGCCTGTCCCTCTTGTGAAGAACAAGGCTTTGAGTGAAGGGCCCTGTGAAGGGGAAATATGGAGCACCATCTACCATCGAAGTACTAGGCCACTGGAATTCATTACATAGCTCAAGACCAGTGATGGAGGCAAATCTGGCTCCTGTGCACAGCTCCAACTTCTTTCTGTTGCCTGTGACCAAGTCTTGTTTTTTCTCCTGATCACCATGAATGCTGAAGAACTCTGTGCTGTGTGGAATAGAAAAGAAAATATTAAGCTTTACAGAAAAGTACAATTACATTTTGAATGACTGAAACTTTCATTTATAATTTTCATATTTAGAAAATCATGAACATATCCTTCAGTAAAGTTTTAAGAATTAATATAACATGTTTTCAGGTGTCTAAACTATATTTATATTGATATTAATGGTTTTAAATAGATACTGAGTACATATTGTGAGAGCGACAGGTTTTGTTCTACAGTGATAACACTGGTCTCAACACCATACTGATGACCAGAAAAATTGCAATCCTCTGAACAGGTTAAAATAAATATATTTGTTTAAGTGATTAACAACACACATGAGCCAATGAATGATATTTTGCTTCAGGTAATAGATGCTACTACCTCACATCCAGGATTTCCATTTTCTGTTGTGGAAGATCAATGTCTGCACTAAGAATCTCTCCCCGGCTGAGTTCTACACGCCCTTTCAATGCAGTGCTGGAATGCCAGGTGTTGACAACTCTAAGCCCGGTTTTGGTGACAAAGCCATCCATGCTCATAGTGCCTGTAATCTTGATAGATCCACTGGAAAAAATCATCAAAACATATAAGTGCAAATTTAGATCTAGTTTCACATACCTTTGCAAAAAATAAATAGAAATTATTAACCGAGTGTGTTTCCGTGTCATTAATATCATATATTAGGAATAAAAATTGTATTATGCGAGCCTGCGAATAATTTTTATTCCTAATATATGATATTCAAGATACGGAAACACAGGAGGTTAATAATCTCTTTATCATATAATGTCATTCATAAAATTACTCAAAAAAAGAAGCAACTCGTACGTGAATTTATTTGAAGAGAATCGAACATTCGCGTAAGAACACTTAGCGGTACACCAAGGTGAAGGTCGCTCATGACGGCGGCATATGGTTGTGACTAGTCGCGAATACAGTGCAAACATAATTCATACTTAAAATAAAATCTTTCTGTCTTAAAAAGAACAACAGAATCGGGCACGGTTTTCTTAGCTGTGTTTCTATTTTCATTGCGGTTAAACACCTCATCAATATCAGTTTCTGATACCTAACGCTATCGATTCGTCGTCTGTATTGTGATCGATAGATCGAAATCCTTGGTTGGAACCTTCCTTAGACGATTGCCTTTCAGTGGTGCCTCATAATTCGTACCTTTAATTGGAACGAAGTACTCCGTTTCATGTTTTCCAAAGTCAATTGCTGCAGTAACGACTCCAGAACCTCTGTCATCAATTCTTACAGAATCATCAGTTTTGAGAATGGGGGCAGCCATGTTTGTTTACAAACAATGTAAACTTTCGACTACGTCATCAATGAAATGTTAACGTTGTAGCATTCGCATGACCTGTATGGAGTTTTGTGAAAGTAGTTCGTGGATTGACCTAATTTGCATAGTTATCAGATTTGGATACCAAGTTTATCAGATTGCTTTATTGCACCGATAACACCCTCCATTAGATGATAAAACTTTCAATCATCATGTACCTTGGCTTCATGACTCCATCAATGAGGAGACTCCGTGGCGAAGTCAAGATGTTTCTGAGATCAACTTCACCAGATGCCCGAAGATCAATGCTGGCTGTTCCGTTCACGTTGAGAGTGAGGGGGAGACCGGAGCTGGTAGGGATAATCATGCTACTGTCCAGGATCATCATACTCTGAGTGAAGGAGTAATCCTGCTTCTTGGACATCTTGATAAGGAAGTCCAGAAAGTTGAAGTTCTTTACAGAAGCAATGGGATCTACGCCTTTCAAATGGCCATAGTACATTTCACTGCCAAAGATCTTCACGTACACATCGCCTTTTAAGTCAGAAACATTGTGAGAAACCTACAAGAATATATAAACAGTGAGATAGGCCGGGATAGAGGGAATTAGCATTCAGTTTCACACCAGCAACAATTTGCGATGAAATTTGTAATCAGACATTGTAATTGTCAACATTGTAATGTATCTACAACCATTCTTATGATATACTCACCACATCATTTTTCGGCAGCCAGTCTCTGAAGAAGGTATAATGACTGAAGTATTTTTCAATCAAATACTCCACGCCTTCCACGCGTCCACCCACTTCAAAGAGATTGAGAGAGCTACCGAAGAGATCAACTGTCATGTTGAACATTGCAGAACGAGGAAGGGCAGAGTTATCTGAAAAGATGACATTACTCTCGAGCATGGCGCCAGTGTTGTACTTCTCCAGGAATAGAGAGCCTTCGTAGTTGCGTGAATACTTTAGTGTTGAGAGGTCGAAATTTCTTCCAAGGGTTTTGTCCTCCAAGATCCGTCTGATGGTCTGCTTCTGTGGACTGGATGTTTCCATCAGGTTGGTAAGGTGAGACCAGACGAAGGATCCAACTTGCTTAGCTTTCTCAGACTTGAGAGACGCTTGGATTCTGATGAAGACATCTTCAGATGGACACTGCATTACAGCCAAGTAGGCTGCAATTCTCAGTTCAGGATCTTCATCGGAATCTTGGAAGGTGGCCTTTTACTTTACTTCTCTGGAATCAAACACGAGGCTGTGATGGACATTACACGGTTATCAAACATATTATGATATTTAAATGTAACAAATATCCAATTCTTGAGTGAATTGTGTATACATTTCCAGAACTTACATCGGCTGTACAGGGTAGCCTTCTGTAGGCCTGGATGGCAGCTACTCGGATCTCCATGGGGTTGTCTTGTCTGTTGAAGCAGCTGCTGAGTGTAGTGGTCAGTCTGTCCAAATGGCCTGCATTTCCGAGAGCACGAAGGGCCACAAGACTAGTTTCGAGATTAGAATCTCTGATGTTGCAACCATAACCAATAGTCTTCTCCATGGTAGAGATGATATTTGTGATTGTGGATTCCACAGAACAGTTTTCGTGATGGTTGCAATAGTTGTTGACCATAGTAGAGATTGGAAGCATGGCAGCCTTGCTGTACTGAGGAGTGTCAAGAAGTGCCTACAAATGCATAGATTTAAAGGTGGTATATGACTCATAAGATGGCATACCGTTTTGATTGAGGGTGAACACAATCATTGTATTTTTGTGATGTGGTTGTAAGCTCACCTTTACTTCCTGCAACATCTTCAGTGTGGGGTAGTGGATGAGAGACAGGGATGTGATCCACATGGTTGCCTGAGCTCCAGTGACCTCTCTTTTCAGAAGAATATCTTTCAAGATCATAACAGATGCACTTGTGCTTGCCATCGGGATAGAGTCCAGAAACATATTTCTGGAATAGAAATTATTTAACACTTTATTTGAGACTAGTGGTATGACTATGGGCATATATATTCAAGTATTGGGCTCATCGATTAAGGTACATTTTCATAATTATCATGTTTGTGTCACAGTTGCAAATAATTGGGGACACTAACATTGTGAATAAACATTCAAATGGAGTACTAACTTAACATTCTCGCTGTTATCAGTGCAGATAGACCCAGATTTAACTTGCTCGTAGATGCTTTTGATGTCATCAAAACGCAGGTTTTTGATGATGTAGACAAGTTCAGAGAACAAGCGTGGAGTTTCGGGGCGGATGTCATCGTGTGTATTCTGACAGAGCTGTCGCAGTTTACTCTCAGCATCTCTCTTTGGTTGGACTTTGTTTCTTTGGCCGTGGGCATGTTCAAACGTTATTCCTGCTCGATTCAGAATGTATTCTGGAACATAAATTTTAAAAATAAGTTTGTAAGACGTTGGGAATAATTTTGAAAGTTGATAATCGATGTATTTTTAGGTCTTTGTAATTGTGATATAACTGTCACTACTATTCGCCTTTAAGACATAATGGAACTTGTTTCAGCGGAAAATCGAGACACGTTATTTTCCAGCGTTGAAGTCTTATTTATTTGTAATACATATAGTTATCTTAACTATTGTTTGCTCTGCATATCCTAACACCAGTGTCGTGATCACCTTGTCTTGTGGTAACACCAGATCTCTGAGTCTTGTAGTTGAGTCTCTGGAGGATTTTGGTGGTGGCACCACTGGTGGCTCTAGAGAAGGGCCTGAATGTGTGGGTCTCCCGGATGAGCGCACTCTTGAGGAGTCCATTCTTGTCCAGTTCCTGTTCACATTCGTGTGTACTCTTCATGAGGGGCAGAGACTGGATCTCTGAAGGAACCCTGTACTCCATGCCATGGACTGAGCTGTGATAACCAGTACGATCAGTGCAGCCAAGGAGATCTTTTGTCTTTTTAATTGTGGAAGAAAACCATCCTGGAATGACTTTGTAGTCAGTATGACATTCACCCGTGACATCTCTCTGTAAGTAGAATTGCCAAGCCATTGAAACAGAATGTTGGTGTTATCATTGTACAAATATCAAGAGTTAATGTTGATACAACAAGGAAAATGAATAGTTTCAAACAATGTTTTCATGCACATTTGAGTAAACCTGTCATAATGTGTTTAATCAGTAATACATATGTCAGTGTTCATGCCATGAGAATTTGTTTTGTCGGGAAACCTGTGTTAAACAGCATCACATTATTATTTGGTCCACATATTTACTTCAAAGACGCTCTGGTCTCTACCCAGGTTGTCCATACTGTTCTGGACAGCAGTGAGAAAACCTCGCTTGATGTTGAGAGCCCACGTGGTTTCACCCTCAGCGGGACACAGTTCCTCTATCACGCCATCTTGGAAAGAGAAGCGAAGTGGAGATCGTTCCAGATTCCTCTTGAATTCCCCACTTTCGTCAGCATTTTCCATTTGGTTCGAAGGAAAGGGATCAGATCGGTACACTTTGACATCGTGTAGCTGCGGATTTGACATACAGTTATGTTACTTAATGAATGGTTTGAACTCTTGTATGAGTTTCATGTTATAATACATATTTGTTAAGTACAGTTTACCCTGATGGAGTCTTTGTGGACACAGATAGTACCGAAATGTACCAAAGGTACGAAAGATACATTTCGGACTACAGAGATGTAGCCGAGTTACAATATGAGTACAGAAAGGTAAGCTTTGGTGAGCATCCCGCTTTGTACAATGCATTTAACCCGTTCCTTGGCCCTGACGATCTTCTTTTGTTTCTAGATCTATTTGTGATACCCCGTAGGGGAAGCATTCCTGCGACCTTTAAAACAACATATTCAATAATGTACGTACAGTACTCTTATATTCCGTGATGCACAGCATCATCCAGCATGCTCTCGTAAACAGATGAAACTACAACCGGTTTGGGTTTCAGGTTAAGCAATATGGAATCGTCCTCTGCTCATGTTTCCAATTACTCTCAGTATTCTGAATTTTGCTTCAGTACATTTCAGTTTACTGAAACGTACTTGGATCCATATCTGTAGTACTTGTGTCGACAACTAATAAGTCAGAGCTGTATCAAGTAACAGATGTATTTTAGATTTAAAGTGAGCTACCTACTTTAAGGGCCATTTCGCACTTCGACAGAACCTCGATGTCAGCAGTTGCCTGGATGCCAAGAGACGCCTGGTCGCTTGATGCCCCCGCCATGAACGTCTGGGTCTGAAAGGTGTATTCAAACTCATACGTCCTTCCGGGGACGTATTTGAACTTGGAAGTGTCTGGCGAAAGAAAGAGCTGGTGGAGCTATTGTCTTTATTTCCAAGCTGCTCGAACGAATCATTACCTTGAACTCGACATTAAGCCCTATATTATTTCACATGTCAAGTTATCAAGAAAATAACGAAAAATGTTACAACTCAGTCTAAAACACTGTTTCGTGAACGACGTTTGCAAGCAGATTCAAAATTCACTAAAGCCACATTACAACATATCCGGGCGATGTTGCGAGTACATTAAGGAAGGATTATGAAGTGTTCATTTTTCATTAATCGACGTCTTATTGGTGCCTTATTGGTGTGTCTATCAGTTTCGTCTTTCTTATTTTCTACTACTTTATGAAGTCCAAACTGGCTGCCTGGCTGCTCCACCCCCAACACACACACACAACACACACACACACACCACACACACACACACACACACACACACACAACACACACACACACACACACCCACGAAAAGAGAACCATTCAACCCACCTGTGCATACTCTGGCACATCACCGGGATCCTGTTGCTCGCTGAGTGGTGACTCGACCTTCAAACAAACATATATAATCGATATTCATTAACTGGAACTTACTCTTACTTCGACAATTGTATCTTGATATTAGACATATAACTATTTTCTTTGAAAACGTTCAAATGCAGATAACTTTTAGGTTCAATTCAGAAAATGTATATACAAGTTAGTGATAAGTGAGACATGGGTCAAGTAACTAAAAACTTATTTCCCGTGTGTGTGTAAAACTATTTTAGTGTCCTTTAACATTGTAGCGTTAGACTATTGCGAAAACCGTCATTCACTCAGATGTAGATAGAATCGCACAATCGCTGTTTTATCAGTGGAGCTAATTAACTGACACTCCCAATCATTCTATTATTGAGCTAAACTAGTCATGTAGTTGAATAACTGAAACAAATAATCATAGTTTTATTCATGGAGCTAATTAAAGGGCAGGTGAATTGTAAATATTTGTCTTGCACCTTTTAACATAACACGTTTTTATTTACATGTAGTTTCAAAGCCAAAACAGTACATATATCATAATTCTAAGATGCTTTGGTGAAAGATCAAAGGCGCCAACAGTACTTTATCAGACGATAATGTGCACTTTTTGCATTAC
Organism: Haliotis rubra; assembly: GCF_003918875.1. NCBI lineage: Eukaryota > Metazoa > Mollusca > Gastropoda > Lepetellida > Haliotidae > Haliotis > Haliotis rubra. The sequence continues at coordinate 145,203 of NW_025765214.1, read as the reverse complement.
GCCACAATGTATTGGCGTCACTTCGCCATCTAGTCTGTCCCCTAGTAATCGAACAATTTTGCATTACGTCACAATGTAAGCGGCGTCACGATGAATGTCAGTTGTCATCGCTTTGTACAGCCTCCTACAGTAAACTACTCCGTTGCATTCCGTTTCTTGGTTTGCAGTTGCTTGAAGCAGCTAACATCACTGGTGGAAACATTACGTTTATGTTTTCCGGTTAAAATGCCTCAAATCGACTCACAAGATTTCAGCGACACGGTAACGTTCGCAATGTGTACAATCGCTCAATGCAATCGTGGAATGTCGCTAGACTACTCAGCTTCATCTGGATGTACTGATCTAAACCTACGTTGGTAGTAGAAATGCGACGTTCATATTGTCCCATATGGTTTAGGTTAATCATAGATGTAATTAAATTAATTTAGAGAAGATATTTAATCCGAACGTAAGCCGTCATCAAACTGTTATCATTTGATTTGTTTTTCTGGTAACGTTCGTCTTAACGTAGAGGGGCAGACACATCAATAGTACAGCACGCCAGTTAGCCCTGTGCGAGGATTCTTAACTTAGATCACCGACACCGTCGTTTGATTTCTGCCTTGAATTAATCGTAATTATCCTTAGAAAGTATTAAATTTGGCATCTTAGAAAAGAAATACAAGCGTCCTCGTACTTTAACTATAATAGTTCAGGGCGAAAGTATGCTTTACTACACTATATATGGTGGTAGAGCGAACTGTATTTCTTAAGTAACTAATAAATTTTGCACTTTTACCAAGAGCTCCATTTCCATAATAAACACACCATGGCTTATTTCAGTTGCAATATGATGTCACTTGTGCCAACTGATAACGTCTACCAACGTCCTTATAAGACCCATTTGCTGCAGGTACAGGTGTGTGGTTTTCGTATCTCGACGCGCAGCCTCTTGTTTTAAGCACGCTTTGAGTACCGCTCAGTGCTGTGATGACGTCGCGGTTTCAAAACCAAGTGTTTCTACGTTCGTATTTCACCATACAGTGAAAACAAAGTATTTAGCATTCAACTTGAGTCGACTACCTTTCCAACAGTATCGTCTTTCAGCAAATCGAAAACGTACTATGACTAGATCTATCCAGCCATCTGTGAATGCGTCGGTATTCTAACTTTTGTACTTTTCTACAACAACCCTAAAACATATGGCCCTCCTCTTCACAACACACCGCTGTTTTGACACGAAAGGTCCTGACGTCATGGGGTGGCTAAATGAGATCACCTGACCTCATTCACATCGACCACGTATGGGATACTCTTGGAAAATGTCTTCTTGCCAGGAGACGTCAGCCCAAGAATGTTCAGGAGCTGAGCACCATATTGGTACAGCAATCTGGCAGGTTGCCTAATGATGTGTTCAGTGAATTCCTTGCTGTTGTGAATGCGAGAGGGGAGCATATGCTGTACTGAACACGGTCAATTACAGATGGCTAGTCTCTGTGAAATCAGTACTGACCCCATTGTGCTACTGTTGACTGTGGAGGGTGCACCAATCGTACCTTAATGCCTGTTTAGTGTTCATTTGTAAACCAGATTTCCAGTAACAACAGACATTGTAGCACCATGTCAAGTGTCCCTTTTCAGTTATAAGAATAGAAGGAATTTCAAGAGTTTGGGAGGTGCATAAGATACAACCGAGACTTCGACACATCCAAGAGTAACGGTTTGACTGTGTAGCGTAAGTTGTTTACAACATGGTTTCCCCGACAACATGGAGCAGCATGCACAATGTGAATGCACCCCCTACACACACACTATCATTTATGAACAAAGTAAGTGAAACCCCTGCATGCCAAGTACGCAATTTGCTGACCCCCCACCCCCATACATGTGTACAAAATTGATGACCCTCCTTACTGCCCAGAACAAAATGGGTGACCCCCCAACCCCTTAAAATCATCATAACCCCTTAGCCATAAATTATGAACGGTCCCTAGAAACGTATGTAATAAATATCAAATTAGCAGTTCTTGTTCGTTTAGCCACCATTCAATAATTGTGTACACTTTTCCTGCACGATATTTAGTTCATTTTCGAATTCGAACAACATACCAGCCAGTGTCCCTGTGAGGAGTATCGCCAGAACGAAAACCTTTCTGAGAAGCATTGCTCAGGCCACTGTTTCGCTACAGATGCATGGTGCGCTATGAACGAATGAAGGTCTTGTTTGTTGTGTGCTGTGATCAACGGTGATGGAGACACACACGATACGGGCACACTTGACCTGTTGATATGTTGACAAGCGTAGATAATTATGACGAAGATAACAGGTCGAATACCTATGCTAAACTCTAAGTACGTTGTGTGTGGATCAAAGTGGACCAGATTAGTCTAGCTAATGTTTGTCAAAATATGTTATGATTTGTTTCTTTTACGCGAACAGGAGTGTGGACCGTATGCAAATTATTCAGAACCGTACGCTATTGTATATTTACTTTGCAAATTCATATACAAGTGTTCATGAAATTGTTTTGGCAGTCATTTGCAGTTTGTTGTCTTATGCTTTATCTTCATTTCACTTTCTTTATGAAACAGTTAAGAACTATGGTATGGCGGTGTGGAAGCCTGGCTTATGCTAGAAACGGTTGCTGGTGATGATCCGGGTTCGATTCCCAATGTATAAAGTCAATTTGGTAACATATATTACATTTGGGATTACACTTTCTCTGAATAAAGTACAAATTAGAAAATATGAAAGGTATTCTTAGATGTTTTAAAGATGTATGTGTAAATATGTTCTGCCAATCTTGGCATTGTACTCTCGACAACAGTTCACGCTACAATTTGTATAGAGAATGTAAGTGTTTACTAGAACCGGAAAAATATTTAAGTGTTATACATGAAAACAAATATCGTAATATTCTTATAAAATTCCGAGCAGGCCTATTACGATTAAAAATAAATGAAGGAAGATGGTTAAATATTGATGTGTCTCTACGCACATGTCCTGTCTGTAAACTCGGTATAGAGGATGAATTCCATTTTCTTTTAGTATACAAATAGTATTCTGAAGAAAGATTCTATTATTTTCCACATATTTACAACCGCATTCCAAATATGTTTATATTCAAAAACCTGCTAACTTCTCCTTCAAATGAAGCATTATTAAATCTATGCAAATTCATACATACTGCTTATAAAAAGAGACAGACTTTGTTAAACTCTTAATTGTTTTACATCATGTTGCCAATATATTTTGATTATACATATGTTATATGTATATGGGCCAGTGGCCTTCATGCATAATAAAGATCTTTTGGTCTGCTGATGATATACTATATGGATGACAACTTCTTATGATTATTATATTATGATGCGACTTTCCGGTCTAGGTTCTTACTTATACTTTCTATTCTTATGTATTCTCTTGCTTGATAACGATATAAGAATCTATTCCGAGACTTATGTGCCAATTAAACAGATCAAGGTACAAATTCTAACATGTTTTGGGTGTTGAGTCTCTTCGAACCCACACTGAAAACTAGATGTTGAGATCGGGTACCTTGTGTGACCCTCTGACAAGTGTAAGTTGGCGCCGACCAGACCACTTGCCATGGAGAAGAGGCAGGGCTTATGTTTGAGGCTGTCCAGTGACACGGACTAAACTTGCAAGATGAAGGAAAGAGGGGGAAATGATGTTATCCCTCAGAATATTCATGGGGTAAGGTAGCCTGCTGGACATGATAAAGCCCAAATTCGATTTTTCAGATTGGTGCAATAGTTCAAGGTCAAGTTCATCTGTAACATTGCTAACGTGTTAAAAGCCTACACACTACGTGTTACACCCTACGTGTTACACCCTATGAATATTCATGATTTGGCACCGCTTTTGTGTCAGTCTTGACCTGAGAAGATCTGGTATAGAAATGATCTGCCGCAATCGATGCTTGTCTAAAGATGCAACCATGCTTGTTATGAGCAATTGGTTAATGTATGGCATGATATCCAAATTGAATCGATCGATGCTCATATGTCAATCACTGGTTTATGTGGTCCATATGGAACTATTTAATATCGCTGTCATAAAGTTTGAGTGTCGATGGGTACAGCGATAAACAGCAAACAAGCAAACAAACTATATAAAATGTCACATAGGATATTTTTAATTAGTAGTATTTCTCTACGTCTATAGTTCCGACATAACCAGTGTGTAACAGAAATACTGTATTCGACGTATAAGGGGTCCTGCTAGAAATAATGGTCCTACCTTCCGACCAACTTCTATACTACATACATACTAACATTTGAATAGCGCCCATATCCAGTTCAGCTGCTCAAATGCGCTTTGTCTTTCCCTCGATCACCGGATGACAGTCTCAGTGGCACGTCGTATTATCAATCTCAACTCCCTGGGGATCATACTACTTTCTATGTAAACGTTTTAGAGTATTTGCGGACACCGACATGGAAAGGGTAATGTTGCTTCTATTAACTATGTAGTCAGGCTAAAAGAACACACATGCAGCATTTCTACTTACCATGTAATTCACAAGTAAAATGGTGTAAAGTTAAAGTTAAATATAACAGGTCAGTGTAGGTCAATGGTGGATCGCGCGGCGGGGTAGCCTAGTGTTTAAAGCGTTCGCTCGTCACGCCGAAGACCCGAGTTCGATTCATATGGGTACAATATGTGAAGCCCATTTCTGGTGTCAACCGCCGTGATATTGCTGGAATGTGACTAAAGACCTCACTCACTCACTCACCCACCAACCCACCCACTCACTCACTCATTCACTCACTCACTGCCTGATGCAGGGATGCCAATAGCAACGTCTGTTCTAACATGAACATTATACATTGGTCGACTTCTGATGAAGCACATGGTCACTGTTGACGGAAAGGATTCGTCCAATCCCTGGAAGACCGATGAAGAGCAATGAGCGTGATGACCCCGTCCTAGTTTGACAAGAACTGGGCCGGCAAGGGAATTCCAAGCTGTTGGTCCGAGGGAACATCGTCCGATCAAACGTCTCTTCCAGACAGATAGTTCGTGGCTCCGAGGAGTGGTTACACCAGGTACCAATGTGATCGCCTGATGATGGTTCATACCATCATAACAATTTTATATATTTTGATATTCACGTTTCTAGGTATCCCTTTCCATTGCAAGTACTCGTAAATGTCAGTTTTGTTCTTGCTTTAAGCAAGGTGACACATATTGCAGTTACCATTATAATATGCTCACTCACTGCCTGAATTTGTACTTTGTGTTTCATTAATGCATATGTGCATTAATGCATATGTGTACACATCAGATTTATCTTTCTGTAATGTTTATATCACCGATTATTCGTCAGTTCGTTTAAACGTTTTCCTTATAAACGCTTTTACTGTACTATCTTCAAGCATAAAATATCACGGAGGGCAATTGTTAACCCGACTGATGCACCACTGACCCGTTGCACCATTGATTTGGTGACCAATGACATTCAGTCTGGTAAACCAGTCTCGATTCGAACAAAAATAGATTAAAAAGCAAAATTACTGACAAGTACTTTCCGTCTCTGTAGTTATCGAAGCAGCAAGTGCCCAGCGATGGCCTTCAAGGGAGCCCCAGTTTCCTTCCCCAAGGGGAGCATTTGCATCTACTGAAATACCTTCAGTCATCAAAGACGAAACCAGAAGCCTACGCTTATATCTACAAGAATGACTCTGGAGAAGCTCACGTTCGTGTTCACATGAGAAATGGTCGAGATTAAGTGTGTTTAAGTGTGTTTTAATGCAGTGGTGGAAATTCACACTTGCCTTGCAAGTCAAGTCATAATTGCATAGTTGGTATATTGTGATAAGCCTTGATTAGATTAAATACTTCCCCTGGCATCATCATTACTTGGCACTGGTTGTAAACATACTTTTGTGTTAATGATCATGCAAAATACATCTTGACATAACGCGATTGCAACAGGTTTATTTAGGAGAATGGGAATTCGCTTTGGGCAATAGCATTTTCTAAAAGATTTCAGTAACCAATATATACAGCTGAGGCCTTTGTCTTTTCACTGGTCTGAAAGAGAAAAAACATTAAACATTAAATCGTAAACCGTCTTGTGCCCCCAAATATTATATATTAAATAGTTTTCGGTGGAAACGAACAGGCTAAAGAATTTGTTCATGTTTGAGTATGACCCAAGTGAGCAGCCATCCATCCCAATATGGCTTGCACAACACATTTTCGTCAAGCTAAACGATCAAATTGTTGCTACCATATATTTTGGTATCGGAAATTGCCCCCACAGCAATTATAGAATCAAGAATCAAGTAGTGGCCAGGCCCCTATTTCTCGAAACAAACTTAAGTTTTTACTCAAATTTCAAACTGAGTTTGACAATTTGAAACAGCTGAATTTTAAACTCAACTGCATTTTTTAAATAAAAGAGCCTAAACATCTTAAGTAATCTATCCACCAAACTCAAATTGTCCAGTATGTTTGAGTTTATTATCGATTTTAGTTCATTCTGGAAAATGCATTTTCTCAAATTTGAGTGAAAACTCTAACTTAAGTCAAAACTCAGACTTAAGTTTGTTTCGAGAAATCGGAGCCAGGTGTCGGCAGCACTGTTTGACTTTCCATGCATTTTGGAAGTCCAATTAAAGCATGACAACCCACTGAAGTAAGTATACTAGTTAGCGTTGGTGAGCCAGTAATAAACAGCTTCAGCAATGTACTTACAAGAACACTTTCAAGCCCCCTTGGTCCTGTTAGACCGCCACTGAAAAGGTATATAAGATATTATAGCTAAAACACATAAAATTATCATGAAACGGCCCTCATATTATCAGAAATTTGCGGGCCGCTGCAAATGATATTGGACCGCTCAACCTTAACGACGGGCCACTATCAGTTCTGTTGTCAAGTGACGTCATAGTGGGCGCGTCGGTTCATTCGACTTTGGCTTTGGACTGGCAGATATTCTGGGGCAAACAAGTCAAAGCAACCCGAATTCCCGCTTTAAATAGCGGTAATATTGGCTTTCTTGCTGGTGCTAACCTTAACAATTGCACTATTAACGTTGTTGTTGGACCAAAACCGAACACTGACAACTGTCGTTGTGTCTGACATAGTTTGACATGTTGCAGGCCATGGTGATGTCAAAGGCCAAGGTCGAATATCTTTACGTTCTGTTGTGGCGTCACTTGAATTGTTCGATTACGTAATTGCGTTCAGTCAGTCAACCCGGCAGAAGTTGGTTTTGAGTAAACTTACAGTCAAATTCCTTCATTGTTTCCTTTTTCTTTTCAACACAAAGTCCATGTATTTTAGTAATAATAACGGTAATGCCTTTTTTGAGGGCATTATCATTTGCAGAAGCCCTCGGTCTTTTTCAACTTAATGGTAGACCTCGGGCTTCTGCAAATGATAATGCCCTCAAAAATAGCATTACCCTTACATGTATCATCGTCATCTTGCACAATGTGAAGTAGTGATATAAGTTTGTACCGCATGCGATATACAAGTTATCGAGAAAGAAGGGGTCGGAGAGGCGGAGATAAGGACAGAGACGGGGAGAGAGACTCTAGCCAGGCGGTGGTCTCGTCTTTAGTAAAGAATATAAATGACAACATCAATGAATAAAAGTACCTTCTTGTACAATCTCTTGAGAGTAGTCTTGCCTGGGATGTACTCGTTGACCGTTGTTTTTGCCTTCTGGACATATGGCTCGACATCGGGTAATGTGTCCAGGGAACGAAGGGGTATTGGGAGGCTTAATTCTATCTGGATCTCTCCATGTTCTGGATCCCAGACAGTGGTCTTAGGGCCATACATTGTGAGAGCATCACGCGTGTAGTTCATCAATCCCTGATTGACAAGTTCCGGGATCTTCTTTAGGTGCTCCTCAAGGCTGGTTCCGCCCTTTGTATAACACAGTGTACACTCATGAAACCCAGTGATATCAAGACACTAACGTGGCAATGTCCCCCGCCGCTAAAGAATAATGAAACATAACATATTTACTATTTTTTATCTTTTGGGTGACATAGAAGATTACCATTTGAGTGATGTAGTTATTAGCCATGATCACTTCTCAGAATCGTCTAAGAATCTTCTCTTTGACGAATATAGTAGATTTGAATGTATAGATGCAGATGCCCACATCCACTGTCAGTATCAGTGTGTATTAGGGCTGGGACGGGTCCAATTTGTCTACCAAGGTACCCCGCCCCATATTACCCTACTCTACCCTGAAAACTGTTATGTTAATTCCTGACATTACATTTGTAAGAAATGGCAATATTTTCTTCAGCTCGGAGGCTAAAATTGTGTGCAACGTTTTATGAGATATCACGTTTACATAAGTTTGAAAAGTGGTCACATTGTCACGGTGACAAATAAGGTCAAGGTCACCCAAATTCCCTGTTGTCCGCGTAATCCCCCCATGTAGGCTGTCATCAAATATGAATACTACAACAGTGCATGAAATATCGCGTTGATAAGAGTTTGAGAAGTGGTCAAAATGTCGGGGTGATCTTGAAAATAAGGTCAAGGTTACCCAACTCGTCAGGTGTCTGTGTAATCACCCTATGTAGGCTGTCACCAAATTTGAAGGCATTGAATACAACAGTTCATGAGATATTGCGTTAACAAGAATCGGGACTTACGTACGTACGGACGTACGGATACTGATGAATACAATGTCGCCCGTTCTGCGTTCAAGCGGGGCACAAAATACACAAAACCTATATACATGAGAGGTGAGGTGAAATTGCGTTTTACGTCGTGCTTGAGAATATGTCGCTCATATGACGACGTGCATGCGTGTGTATGTGTATGTGCGGCTGCTTTTACTAGCCCAGACTTAAGCTGGTTTTATAGGGCTAGCCCACTGAGATACCATGCCGAAGTGAAGCATGAATACCCCACTCAGACACATTATACTGACTCCGAGCCGACCAGTCCTTGTTGTACCCATTAATGCCGAGCGCCAGGCAGGACAAACAAGTACCATATTTTTACGTCTTTTGGTATGACGCGGTCGGGGATCGAACCCGCGACCTTCCGCTCTCCGGGCGGACGCTCTAACCACTACACCAAGGAGGCGGTCTATATACATGAGAATACCGCTGAGATACCACTACCACAGTGAATCTGCATCACAAAATAATTATGCCACAAAAAATTAACAAAAAGATTGTTTGTATTGAATTATAGGTTCGCGAACAAGCACGTTTTAACTGCATGAGAAGTTTCAAGCTTGAAAAACGACTTACGTCTTGATATATACTGTTAGTGAACAGCTTCTGTAGCTCCGTTCGTTGCTCAGCATCAATCAGATGTGAAGTGATCATGTCTCCCGAATTCATGAGCATATCCTTGAAGCTGCCGTACGTCCTGACTGTAGCACCGGCGAGGCGGTCCGTGTATGGAGATATGGAGTTAGATATCTCAAGCTTGCTGTCTACGATGTTTGGTAGGTCCATGATCGTGTCAACTGTCGCTATAAAGATACATACGGGTTTTTTGTAAGTCAATTGGGTTTTATTTTTGAAAGAAATGTGTCTACACTAAAAAGACTGCAAAGGGTTGCCAAATCACTTAGAACGGTATCAATCTTTTCAGCATTACGGTGTCTGGGCTCTTGGGTCCACAGAGATGTTTTCGAGCAACAACCGAGACCATAGAAAATGAAGTCATATCTGAAAACAACAACCGTTTGCATCCATTACCTTCTATTTTTACATCAGTGTTTGATTGAACACATCAAAATAATAAAATACTGATATCCCAAACCTCCTTTTGCAGAAACAGTGTATCTAAAATTCAGAATCCTTTGACGTCACAAATGGAAGCCCCATTGTGGCAGTATTGCATGACATTTTACCAGTAGCTTTCGTCTGTACAATGTTATAATGGTGCTGATAGGCGTCCCACATTTTCTCGATCATGTCATCCAACCTTGAGATCATCTCTACAACATCTTCTACGGTTGACTCTAATTTCTCCTGAAAAAAGGTAAAAGGTATGGTGTACTATATTCAGAATAACGTGCATGGATGAGGAACATTTAGTGTTGATAATAGGACAACAAATAATATATTTCTGGAAATAAGTACCAAACATAAACTGTTAACGACGTGTTCTGGGTGTTTAATGAACAAACTCGGTTAGGTACATAAAATAACTCATAAGGGAGGGACACAACTTAATCAACAAATAATGTAACCCTAAATCATGTGTGAGGGGAGATCAAGTGACGTTCAATAGTAAAGTTGTTTTAGGATCCACTTTCAAACAATTGATATTCCAGAGCAAACAATTGAAAAGAGCAACCTAAATTGCTACATGGTCGGCACTGTTACATCACTATACAATATCAGATATGGACTATGTGCCACATCTCAAACTGATGTTATTTGAATTCACATTTGCTGGATGAAAGACAGTGTTTATGACGTTGCACAAACACATTTCTACAGGATACCTTTGCAAGGACAACCCAGTCGTACCACAGGTCATCATAGATCTCTTTCATGTTCAAGTCGTTGACATTCTGTAGATGTTCTGTCATAGATTTACTCCATCTAATACATCTGCTCAAAAACGGCTTCAGAACGTGTTTGTATAGCTTCCTGCAAATGAAACAATACAAGTATTATTGTTGTTGCTTGTAACGGTGGTTCCTAAACATCTGTATCTGAACCAAATGATTTCACAATCCACATTGTTTGGATACAACGACGTGTAAACAACCGAATCATTGAGCTGGACCATCAAACCCATTTTGGTGGCAACCAGTATAGGTTGACGGTGGCTTTTTCTAATCTCGAATGCCTAAGGGGTTAAAGATATAGCACACGAAATGTTTAGGTGTCAATTGCTCAGTGAAATTATAAATTGCTTATGTACTTACTCTGCCTCGTCAGGATAGTCTCCTATGTTAGCCAGGTAGAAGTCATTACGTTTGTACATCCTCTTGATATCCGCCCTGATAGAGTCAAGTTGGTTCTCTATGATAACCGCTTCTGACACAAACAGGTTTAAGTAAAACGACAGTTCCTCCTTGATGGCTTGTGTAATCTGGTGGTATTTGCCTGACAATTCCTCTCCTACAGACTCGTACACAGTGTAGAAAGTGGCCTTTGTATTTTGAGCGTAATTCTCCACGTTCCTAGTCAAGTACGCCTATAAAACAAAAGGCATCCTTCTTGGTGAAATGATGCATTCACGTGTATGTTTTTTGCCATGTTTTCTCATATAACAATTTGAATACCTTACATACCTGAACATCGGTGATCGTCTTTGGCCTCCAATATAGTCTGGTATGGAGAAGACGGGATGTGTTGAGTCTCAGGGCAACCAGACTGTCAAATATAGCATGGGAATTCTTCTGATGATAAACCTCAGCCTGCATAGCACTCGAGTTGATGTATCTGGCATTCACGTGAAGCATCTTTCCAGGGTTATCTGTCATTGAATGAGTTCAGTCTTACATCTCATACAAAATCAGTTTGATATTTGGACACATATAAAAGGTAAGAATGATATACATGTAATGAAGTTGTAGTTATTCTAGAAGTGAATAGGTATTACCTAGATCAAAATCTGTTGCAAACTCCAGCGCGTTCCAAGGTGTCAGTACAGTAGTCAATGTTCTGTTGTTGATCACTACTTTGAAAGGGTTCCCTCCCATGTCAGCAGTAGCTTCCAACTCCTTAATTGGGCAGTGCATCTACAAGAAGCCTTGCGTTACAAGTGACATGGGTACATATATCTGTGCGTCTTTATTCATTTGCACCTTATACAGCAGCAGTGGCGTTTAATTAGAACAGTGTTTAATGTGTTTGTGTCTGTCGAGCATTCGTTTCTTCTTCGTTAGTGCTCTGTATTCCCTGTGTTAATCTTGGCTGTTTGTCTATATCTATTAATATGGATCAAACACGAGTGTTTTCTAAATACTGTAATTTACTTCTTTGACTGGCATTCTAGAAGTTGGGTATATGAAGAATGAGGACTATTTTCATGGATAAACAACTATATTCTATATAGAGAAAGAAGTTGTATATCCATGAAAATAGTCCTCATTCTTCAGTAATTTACTTACTTTTAGCTTGAACATTTGCATGGCCGTGTTGAACTGCCCTTCCAGATCCAAGTTCCTCCTCTCTCTCCTAGCTGTCAGATAGGTCATTCCTAATCCAGCAGATACTTGCTCAATGGAACTACCGATGTGGGATGTAAGTTGGACGTCCACATCCGTGTATGGGTGGCTTATGCCAACCACAAAACTGTACTTGGTGGCACCATAGCCAGAGGAAATGTCATCAACGCTAGATGTAACGGTGATGGTTTTTCGGTCGTCTTCGGAGTAGGATAGTTGTGTTTTGCCATTGAAGACAGACCTGCCGTCATTCAGCAGCAATCCAGTTTCGACCTTGATGTTCTGAAGATTATTGACAGAAAATACAAGGTCTTCTTATTGTGGTTAGAGAATACTAACGTGACATATTCTCTCATTACTGAGCTAAAAGCATCATGTTTACATTAGATATCAAAAGTCAGTAATGTGTTGCGTTCCTACCTTGCCAATAGAAGGAAGTCTGAGAGAGAGATCAGCCTGCTTGTTCTTGTCACTGGGGGTGAAGACAGCTTTCATGCCAATCTTCTTTGTGTCATCTCTGTCTGCATCCCAGGAGAAGGCACCATCCAGAGTTTTTCTTGCACGTGTCTGACTGTAAGACCCATCCATTTTAAGACTTCTTAGGTGGGATCCCACTTTAAATGTGCCATCATACATCTTGCTGTAACGGCGGCTACGGTCCTTAACATCCACATCATAGAAAAACGAGCGCCCCTCAGCTTCATTCCAGATGAATTCTCCACGACTCTTTTTCTGGAGCCGTGAACTGAGGACATTTCCGATGATACCAACAGTGCGGGTGGGATGAATAAACTTCAGTGTCAGGTTTTTGTTCAACAGGGACTGTCTGCTCCTGTCTGTCAGTTTTGCTTGGACTTGAAGACTGCTATCAGGATTGTTTCTGTCCCAGTTGAGAATCATTTCTCCACCCACGTTTCGTAATTTGCCAGGAATTTGAACATGTGTGAGTGATACTTCATATGTTGATTCATCAACCGATATTAAACCTTTTACACTCACATTTTTTAAGGCTCCTTCTTTTGAGACCACAACTGTAATGTTGCGAAAATTATCAACAGCTAAGTCAATAATAACACTTCCATGGAATTTGTTTCTGCTGAAGGCACTATAAACATTCGTAGCAATGTATTTTGTCCCATTTTTTTCCAACTTCAGAGCACCCTTAACACTTCCATCATCAATAAAATGGTGGTAATCAAAAACGTAATTTTCAAAACCTCCCAAAGATACTTTTGATTCACCTTTGACAGTAACATTGTCTACAGACGGGCTTCTAAATGAAAGTTTTAAAAGATCTCTGCTCTCAGGTTCCTTAGATTTGTAAGATAGGTTCATGTCAACAAATGAATACAGAACACTATCAAAGATTAGAGTCAGTTGTTCGCCCTTACTGGTTAAGACCGTTATGGTTGCGTCAAAAGTCTTGCGATACTTTGAACGATCAATAAAGACAATGTGTTGCCTCTCATAACCGGTAATTGGAGTTATCATTTCGGTTTTCGTTGATCTGGTTCCATTGACGCGGGGGTAAAATGTGGTTCTAATTGTAATGGTTTTGTTGTCTCTGTAGCGAATGTTCAGTTCATCGCCAGAGACATCATCATGTCTGCTGTAATCATATGTGAACCCAATGTCTGTGAAGTTCTCAGCAGGAGTCCAAATTGTCAGATGTGAGTGATATTCATGCCTTCTGTCTGTTACAAACTCTGTTCTTACTGTTTCATTATTTAAGTTAAACGTACTTGTGGCATTGTATAGCCGTTTGATATCTGTAATAATAAAGGTTCCTTCCATTAATTCATAACCTTGGAAATTAGTATGCATGGTAATATTCCCCTCTTTGTAGTTCTCTTTCATGGTAGAATACAGTGTAATAACCATTTCATCAATTCTAATGTCCAATGTACCATTGAAATATGAATCTATTTTGAGACCACTAAATACTACCGTACTTGTTCTATATTTTTCAAATGGTGTTTTTACGAAGAATTGTATCGTCGATTGTTCATTTAGATCTTTTAAAAACCAGATAGAGTCTATGATGATCTTCTTATAGTTTGCATACATGAATGTAGTATTTAAATGCAATTCGTCACGTAGAAGTCCATCAAATCTAAATGACAATACTTCCCAGTTTCTAAATGGTGTCTTTAGTTCTGTTAAACTCAACACTGAAGTCGGAACGAAGGAAGATCTTCCGTGTGTTACGTTGTTGGTAACACTGAATGCTATTTCTTTGGTGTCCCTGTATCGGAGAGCGACATAAAAATGTTCCCAGAATTTGTATTGTTGGTACCAAAGTCCTGTTTCACGAAAATCTTTGAAAGGTGTTCTCAGTTTCAAAACCATCTCTGTTCTGTCTCTCTCTTTGACCCCAATAGCCATACCTCCATAAGTGGAACCGCCGAATGTGTATGAAGCACTGGCATTAAGCGTTGTTGGAGTTAGTTCATAGTTTATACACACCTTAAGCAGATCTAAACTCTTGTTACTCGATGATGCTAGCAAGCTAACTTTTTGTCCACGTTTGTAGACAATCTGCACTAAATTAGAATAGCCAAGGATTTGGATTTCAGTTTTTCCTTCACAGTTGTCCAAAGGACCAGTATAGGATAAAGACATCGCATTGTTTCTTGATGGAGTCTTCAGTGACATTGCCACTTGGACATTTGTCGAATTGGCAAACCTGAAGCTGAACATAGCTCTTTTTGTGATTCCATTTGTGACTTCAGCAGCCAAAGCAGTTTCCCTTGTACTGAACAAATGCTGATACTTAACAGTTTTGTTTTCAAATCCTTCAAATGGTGTTGTCATCTCCACCTCAACGTCAACGTCAGCTAGGTCGTTGAATACAAATGAAATTGCTCCTTTTATATGTTTAGTCTCATCATATGATACACTTCCTCTTGTCTTAAAATTGAAAATACCCCCAACATGGTAAAAATGGCATATAAACTTCCTGTCACTGTTGGATGGAGATGACAATACTCCGACAGCAGACAATGCCAACCCGTTATGTGTATTCGATGGCATCTTAAAATCGATTGCATATGACATATTATTTCCGTTAGGTCCCGAGGAAAATGATCCAACTGAAGAAGCCACCTTTGTCTCATGATCTAGGCTTACTTCAGCATTTAGAAATCTAAGTTGGTGAAGTGGTGTCTTGATTTCAACAACTGCTGTGGTCTCTTTTGTGTTTGTGGTGAATCCACACGCAACTGACGAAGATGTTGTATGTTTCTTATAGTTTGCAGCTAGGTCAGATCCTATTGTGCGCGAGTTTCCACTGTATTTACCTTGAATGTCGACACTGACATCCTGAAATGCAATGTATTGTGACACAACAAGAAGCCACAAAATTTCAAATATATGTTTTGATTGGTAAGTTTCATCATGCTAATCATGGGGACATTGTCTTGTTTAAAAGAGAATTTCTATTGTTCACCTTCAATATGAAAGTGATGTATAGCATTTTTATAAAATACCATACGCGTACGCTGCTGTATTTGAAACGGGTGTAATGTGAAAAGGCCTAAGCTATGTATGAGGGGTATGCCCGTGATGCTATTGGGTATATGGCCCTACAACTACTGATACCCGGTAGACATGGAGCTTTTACAACGCAATCTACAAAGACAGCCCGAATATAATAATATCAATTGATACTACGCAAGTAATTACAGGAAGCAAAGAATAGACTAAAACTTACAAGCTTGTGGAGAATAATTCTGAAGATTCTTTTAAGGATCTTAATATAAGAATATTCCTAGATTAAATTTGGCGATACTTTTTACAGGTGTGTACGAAACAGCGTTAGAAATTTCAGTATAAGTAACTTTGTATTATATTTATCCAATCAATCCAATCATGTCTCACCACTGGACCAATCTCAGTCTTCAGTTTGTACTTGACATTAACTGCCCGTTTGTTCACATGGTGGTCTATCGACGCGGATCCTGTAATCCGTCTTGCAGGGTTTCCAACCTTGACCCCATACTTTATTGTGACATCTGCTTTGGTATGCCTTGTGCTGTGGGAGAAGTCACCTTTCAGAAATACGTTCAGATGCGGGCGCTCCTGGTTTGTATAATCCCTGTGTCAAATAAAATGCATATTACCAGTTAAGACTTTCAGGCAACATTTTGAGATTCCATCACAATCCGCACGCGTAAATATTCCTGTGAATTACACATTTTACCACATAGGAAGAATCCACTGACGACAGATAACATATCATAAGTTTAAGCAATTATTTAAAGTGTGTCCGTGATAAAGGCCAAATTCAGGACATTCTTTTGAGATAGTTAGAAAGTATACCTATGCTTTCACTTACATTTGGAACTTGGACTTCAAGTGGGTTTTTTGTGTCATGATCTGTCAGCTTTGACCTGATTGTGTGTTTGTTGCTCCAGCTTCTGTAGGACTTGGGAAGTGTGTACTCCAGGGTGACCGTGGGGTTAACTGTTTTCTTCGTACTTTCCACATTTCCAATGACTTTGGCATCCAAGAATTCAGATCTGAGTATAACTTTTGCTGAGCGTTTTGTCTTTTTACCAGATGTTTGGCGCATATCACCTGTTCAAACAATCGCATTTTACACTTTAACAAACTAAATATATTCATAGTGTTTACATATTTGGAAGGCATTTATTTCATAGTTTGCCTTGAAAAAAATCTGCACAATAAAATATTTTCCAAACATCATTAAGAATTGCATTAGCTATAAATTCATAAGTCTCAATATTTGTTGGTGCTGCTGAATATCCCAAATAGCTCACTGCGATGTCTATTTTATTTTAGGCAAGGTTTGCTGTTCTGATAGTAACTTATAAGATCACAAAATAATTTGACAATTGAATATAATTGCTTACATTGAAAGGTAATTGGCTTGCTTAGAATGTTGTGAACATCGACAGTGGTGCTTCCCTGAAGTGATTTGTTCTCCTTATATTCCCATGCCCCCTTGAGTGAGACCAGCTCACGTTTTGGGGTTTTCACCATCAATGTCGGTATGGCCTTGATGGTTGGCTTCTTCTTGCCAGTCTCCTGGTACACATATCCGGCCTCTAGAACGTAGTCCTGCTCTGGGGCGAGACTCAAGGAACCCTTTAGACTCTTCTCAGTTTTAGAGTTCACCAAATAGGCTGCAACATGAAAATGGTGTATTAACAAGCCTCGTTGTAGTTGTGGATTGTGTCCGTTAGTACGGATGGGCCAGAACATACATAAAACATATGAATGTTTAGGAGAACATACTGTAAGACCGATTCTTCTTTCTTGTGTGGGTTTTGGGTGGTTTTTGTAACATATGTTATATTTGGGATTACTCTTTCTTAGTAAAGTACAGATTCTAGTTCTTTTGCTGGGTTGAGTCCCATGCGGGATTTGTAATGGTAATTGTACAGATTCTACTAACATTTCAAGTTCACTGGGTGAGTTGTTACCCCTTTGAGCGTTAACTCAACACTGGCTTTCTTGTTTACTTCCGTCTCTACTGTTCCAGCCAGTTGGATGACCTTTCCCCTTGGACGCCTGATCTCGAGTCGGGGCGTGTAGGTTACGGTTGACTTTTTTCTCTTTATGCCAACTTCACTGATGACAATATATTCTGATGATTTATCAACAGTTAACTGACCTTTCAAGCCAATATTTGTCTTCGCAGAGGTCATTGAACCTGTGATATAATGCAAAATACATAACTATACACTTCAGCATATTCAATTCGATATTTCTTCTTTAACTATATCATCTTGTAAAAACTAGGCTTTTGGAAAGATCGATGAAGATTAACGTCATCTCATGTCGTCATACCGAATTGGGAAATTAGGGATATTTCAAAATAATGAATGAGAAAGTCTGAGCTACATCATGATAAAATAATTCAATATATAATATCCTTCGATGTAGAAATCAAACTGCCTTTAAGGGTTGCTTTTTTCCAGGGGGTCAATGCTTCCATCTCAAATTCTTTGGTTTTCCTCTTTAAAGAAACTGATACGTCGATGGTGCGGTCAGTTCTGGATCCAGGAGTGTTTAGGTTGAAGTGGACAAACGTGTTCTGCTTACTCTGTAAAGATTACATAGAAACAAATTGTTAAGCGTATCAAACACGTTAAAAGTTTACTTATCTGTAATCTTTGAGTCCTTGCCACCAGCTGTTGCCATGCAGTGTTTTTAGACACACCCCATATTGATTGGTTCGATTGCGCCGTTGTTTACTTGATTGAAATGTAAAGAAGATTATAGATCAATACCGATTGTGTATTTAACATACCCCTGTTCGTTTTGCAAAGAACTTGTACCCAGCGTGTGTGTCCCTCTTGTGAAGAACAAGGCTTTGAGAGAATGGTCCTGTGAAGGGGAAATATGGAGCATCGTCTACCATTGATGTACTAGGCCACTGGAATTCATTACAGAGCTCAAGGCCAGTGATGGTGGCAAGTCTTGCTCCTGTGCACAGTTCCAGCCTCTTTCTGTTGCCTGTAACCAAGTCTTGTTTCTTCTGCTGATCACCATGAATGCTGAAGAACTCTGTGCTATAGAATTAGGATGGACTTATTAATCTGTCAAAAAGTAGGTTTTGAATGATTGTATGAAGGATTGAAATTCTCATGTGTATGTTTATATTAGGATAATTTCATGTGAAATTTGCCCATTTTTTGGTTAAAAAAAAAGAAGTGTAAAAATTTATGTAATGCTTTGATGTGCCTAAAGTATATTTATATTGATATTAATTGTATTCAATGAACTCCGATTATATAGTAATGATTGTGGCAGGTTTTTATTCCGCACAGTTTAAACATTGGCTTCAAAATAATTTCATCTCATAAACCTTAAATAGATATGTTTAAGAGTAAACGAATGATGAATGATATTTTCTGCTTCAGATAATAGATGTTACTACCTCACATCCAGGATTTCCATTTTCTGTTGTGGAAAGTCAATGTCTGCACTAAGAATCTTTCCACGTCTGAGTTCTACACGCCCTTTCAATGCAGTGCTGGAATGCCAGGTGTTTACAACTCGAAGGCCGGTTTTGGTGACAAAGGCATCCATGCTCATAGTGCCTGTAATCTTAATAGATCCACTGGAAAAGATCACCAAGACAAAGAAGTACAGCTGTAAAATAATTTCACACGCCTTTGCAAGAATGAAAAGGATTCAAATATCACGTACCTTGGCTTCATCACTCCATCAATGAGGAGACTCCGTGGCGAAGTCAAAAAGTTTTGAAGATCCACTTGACCAGATGCCTGAAGATCAATGCTGGCTGTTCCGTTCACGTTGAGAGTGAGGGGGAGACCGGAGCTGGTAGGGATAATCATGCTACTATCCAGGATCATCATACTCTGAGTGAAGGAGTAATCCTGCTTCTTAAACATCTTAATAAGGAAGTCCAGTAAGTTGAAGTTCTTGACAGAAGCAATTGGATCTACACCACTGAAGTGATCATAGTACATTTCATTGCCAAACATCTTCATGTACATATCGCCTTTCAAGTCAGTAATATTGCCGGAAACCTACAATTCAAAAACATAAATAAGAGAGGGGGAGGGAATTACCATCTAACATCACATCAGCAGCAATTTGGAAAACTATATATAAATATAAAGTACACGGTTAATTGATATTTTAATAATAAAATATATTCCCAATAAAGATTGTCTTTAGAGTATTCTTTCCACATACATACCATCTCCTTTTGAGGGAGCCAGTCTCTGAAAAAGTTGTATTGGCTGAGATATTTTCTAATCAGATATTCCACTCCTTCCACACGTCCACCCACTTCAAAGAGATTGAGAGAGCTACCGAAGAGATCAACTGTCATGTTGAACATTGCAGAACGAGGAAGGGCAGAGTTATCTGAAAAGACGACATTACTCTCTAGCATGGCACCGGTGTTGTACTTCTCCATGAACACAGAGCCTTCGTAGTTGCGTGAATGTTTCAGTCTTGAGAGATCGAAATTCTTTCCAAGGGTTTTGTCCTCAAGGATTCGTCTGATGGTCTGCTTCTGTGGACTGGATGTTTCCATCAGGTTGGTAAGATGCGACCAGACAAAGGATCCCACTTGCATGGCTTTCTCAGACATGAGAGTACCTTGGATTCTGCTGAAGACATCTTCAGATGGACACTGCATTACAGCCAAGTAGGCTGCAATTCTCAGTTCAGGATCCTCATCGGAATCTTGATAGACGGTCATTGCTTTATTTCTCTGGAATGAAACGTGGATATGTATGACATTATACGGTTATCAAACATATGATTATGTCTAAATGTAACAAATATCCTTTTCTAGGGTGAATTTGGTATTAATTTCCGTAACTTACATCGGCAGTACAGGGCAGTCTTCTGTAGGCCTGGATGGCAGCTACTCGGACCTCCATGGGGTTGGATTGTCTGTTGAAGCAGCTGCTGAGTGTAGTGGTCAGTCTGTCCAGATGGCCTGCATTTCCGAGAGCACGAAGGGCCACAAGACTCGTCTCCAGATTAGAATCTCTGATGTAGCAGCCATAACCGATAGTCTTCTCCATGGTAGAGATAATATTTGTGATTGTGGATTCCACAGAACAGTCTTCGTGATGGTTGCAATAGTTGTTGACCATAGTGGATATTGGAAGCATGGCAGCCTTGCTGTACTGAGGGGTGTCAAGAAGTGCCTACAAATATATACATTCAGAGTTGGTATATAGTTCATCATGAGATGGTTATTTTCACTGTTTTGATTGAAGGTGAACACCATCATTGTATTTTTTTGTGATGTTTGTGATCAGCTCACCTTTACTTCCTGCAACATCTCCATGGTGGGGTAGTGGATAAGAGACAGGGATGTGATCCACATGGTTGCCTGTGCTCCAGTGACCTCTCTTTTCAGCAGAATATCTTTCAAGAGCCTAACAGATGCGCTTGTGCTGGCCATCGGGATAGTGTCCAGAAAGATACGCCTGGAAATAGGTAAGAAAGAAAGTTATTAAACAAGAAGAAGGCTTGTGGGCTGGTAGTTACGACGAACCCAAATACATAGATATTATGAAATATATAACGGAGTACTAACTTAACTCTCTCGTTGTTACCAGTGCAGAGTGACCCAGATTCAACTTGCTCGTAGATACTGTTGATGTCATCAAAGCGCAGGTTTTTGATAATGTAGACAAGTTCAGTGAACAAGCGTGGAGTGTCGGGGCGGATGTCATCGCGTGTATTCTGACAGATCTCTTGCAGTTTACTCTCAGCATCTCTCGTTGGTTGGACTTTGTTTCTTTGACCGTGGGCATGTTCAAACGTAATTCCTGCTCGATTCCGAATTATATCTAGAACGTGTAAGTAAGACAAGTAAGTTTGTAAAATAATTAGGAATTATTTTTAGAAGATCTTAGTCGAAGTATTTTCATGTTTCTATATAATAATGGTTTAACTGTCATTATTATTTGGCTTTTACACCTAGTCAAAATTGTTTCAGCAGATAATCGAGACAATTCTCCAGCGTCGACTTTATATAATTTAAGTATTGTTTGATCTACAGAGCTTGCATCAGGATAGTGGTCACCTTGTCTTGTGGTAATACCAGATCTCTGAGTCTTGTAGTTGAGTCTCTGAAGGACTTTGGTAGTGGCACCACTGGTGGCTCTAGAGAAGGGCCTGAATGTGTGGGTCTCCCGGATGAGCGCACTCTTGAGGAGTCCATTCTTGTCCAGTTCCTGTTCACATTCGTGTGTACTCTTCATGAGGGGCAGAGACTGGATCTCTGAAGGAACTCTGTACGGCATGCCATGGACTGAGCTGTGATAACCAGTACGATCAGTGCAGCCTATGAGATCTTTTATCTTTTTAATTGTAGAAGAAAACCATCCTGGAATGACTTTGTAGTCAGTATGACATTCACCCGTGACATCTCTCTGTAAGTATACATATGCTTAGTATAGACGAAATATGTGATCGAAACGTGTTGCTGGTAACCAAGATCGAGTGTTGCTGTTGTTGTAAGTACAAATATCAAGACATTACGCTGATGCAACAGGGAAAATGGATAGTTTCACTTAATGTTTTATCCACAACTGAGTATATTTCAAAACTTCGTATAGGAAATGATTAAGAACCACACGTCCGCTGCTGGGACATCAAGCATGAGAGTTATTGGTCGGTTCTTTTATCCTCTGGCCACAAAATATGGGACTTGTTGTTACCCTGCCCTGTTGACATTAAGAGGTCAAAACAAGGACTGACCTGCTCTTTCATTGATATTTGTTTTCTTTTGACATTCTAAAAGGCATATTTATCGACATATTTTCTGTTTTAATCTGATTTTCTAGTTCACATACATAGATGCCCACACAAAAGCACTGTCATACACACTACATGCTTTTTATCAGTGATACATGTATCACTGTTCATGCTATGATAATCTGTTTTGTCAGGAAAACTGTTTCAAACAGCATCACATTATTATTTGGTCCACATATTTACTTCAAAGACGCTCTGGCCTCTACCCAAGTTGTCCATACTGTTCTGGACAGCAGTGAGAAGACCTCTCTTGATGTTGAGGGCCCACGTGGTTTCACCCTCAGCGGGACACAGTTCCTCTATCACGCCATCTTGGAAAGAGAAGCGAAGTGGAGATCGTTCCAGATTCCTCTTGAATTCCCCACTTTCGTCAACATTTTCCATTTGTTTCGAAGGAGAGGGATCAGATCGGTACACTTTGACATCGTGTAGCTGCAGATTGGACACACAGTAATGTTACTTAATGAATGGTTTGAACTCTTGTAAGAATTCATGTTATAATGCAAACGTATTGTGTACAATTTACCTACCCTTAGAACCATCTCACACTTGGACAGCACCTCGATGTCAGCAGTGGCCTGGATGCCAAGAGACGCCTGGTCGCTTGAAGCTCCCACCATGGACGTCTGGGTCTGAACGTTGTACTCGTACACATAAGTCGTCCCGGGGACGTATTTGAACTTGGATGTGTCTGGCGATAGAAAGAGATGTCATAGATAGATAACTTTATTTCAATGTACCGCTAATGGGACATTAAAGGACACGTGTCGTCCTCGTCAATAAAAAATACAATTATAAATGTTACATGGCACCAAAGAATTTGTATCAGAGGCACGGTTGTCTCCCAAAACCCCTACAGCCCAGTACCCCTGGTAAAACAACATTTACCTGTCTGGCATAATGAACTGACCCAAAGGAGAGATTACAGGGTATAGTATACAGTGTGAGATTAAGCTGCATAGAGTATACAGATGAGAAGGGATTAAGATTGTGCTATTGTTGGTTAAGTTTTAATCATTCATTCTATATAAATGAGATGAATTAAATGTTGAACTAGTTTTTGTAGCTTCCTGGTGAGCAGACAGATTTTGCAATATCGTAATCAGTTGTAATAGTGTTGGAGATGAATAATTTGGGATATTTGGGGCGGGGATGGGGTAAATAGATGTTGAAACAAACTAAGATGACAACAACATGGCTGATCTTCGCAATGTGTACAGAGAGATTGCACATCGCATGTATCGCCTCAAGGAGCAGCTTGGATCTTGGACTGAAAACACATTTCCAGTTCCTGGACGCTGTGGGCCATCTACTTAAACTTGGATAGAGACACGAAAACACTCACTCTTAAGCCTCAAGTTCAGTACTGTAGAACCTTTGTTAAAATAAGAGACACAATGTACAATTAATTGATATTGGTTATTGCTCATTAAAATCATTTTCTTGATTTCTAAGTGTTTGCCCTGGTCCATGGCATGGGATACATATAGCAATGTAGGAACTTTGACCACAGGAACTTTGACCACAACGGGCAGGAGATTAGCAGTGCACTGGACCACGAACTTTGTTGTAATAAGCTGCAGGGGTTATGGGCTGTATGGGTTTTGGAAGGTTGCCTGAGGCACCGTTAGTCCGGACATCCTGTGAACGATGTGTATGGGGAGCTTCTATATGTACTAAAGATCATTACAACATTTACAGGCGATTTCACGAGTTCGGGGTGGTATTGATAATGCTTTTACGTTTTTGTGAATCGGAGTTATATAGGTACCGTATTGGTGCATATAAGATACGATCAGACAATACTATATTACCCAAAAGGGAATTCTGTTTACATCAAACAAAGCATGACATGATACAGTAGGATGTGTATATCAATTACGATAATGCATGATTAAATATGGACAAATATAAAATTAACACAGTTACTAATTCCCACGCATAATACACACCAACACATATAATTAAACAAGTGATATACATTGTATGTACTCTTTTCTGTATTCCTATAAATCACAGACACTAACTCAACACATTTACAGATATATCAGCGTCCATGAAAGTATATGTTTATAAACATTCAAAGTACTATTTTTCAAAGGTTACATTAGGTTTTTATGGGGTATTTTCTTATTGTTCTACTTCACAGAGTTAAAGGTAGACAGACAAGCAGAATTCCCGTAAAACTCACCTTTGCATGTTCTCGCACATTTCCTGGAACCTGTTGCTCGCTGACTGGTGTCCAGATCTTCAATCAAACATATATATGTCATTAACTGAAATTTACTCTTATATACTCTTACTTCGACAAGCAAATACTATCTTGATGTAAGGCATATAACTGCTATCTTTGAAAAGCGTTCAAAGAAGTTGAAAGTAACTTATACGTTCGAGTCATTGCTTAGAAAATATATAAGTTCAAGTAATCAAATATACACATGATCTATTTTCCAGAAAGGTACCTATATGTGGTTGTCATGATTGTAGACCCAATATATGGCACTGTTTGTGTTGGAGAGGGGTGGTAAGGGAGAAATACATTAACGATTAAATGGAATTACGGTTTGGCATTTGGAAGCAGGCAGTAAGCGAGATGAAGTCTACTAGTCTCATTTACATTAGTTTCATTACATATGTATACTTAAGACCTGCCCTCGTGCATTGTAGGTGTCAGGTGTCACTGTCAGTGTCTCGAACGCAGATAATGATATGGGTTGATGTTTGTTTAGGGGAACATAAACAAAAACAGAGGGTACATCAACCCATGGGCCCCGAGGGACCAGTGAACAACGTATTTATCTTACCGAACACCTCTATGGTAATTTTGAACTGTTTGAAGCATGGGTATCGAATCATAATAAGGGGTACCAGAGTTAGGCAAGAAAAACAAATATTTAAACTTATCTCCCTTCCATCGATTTGCATTCGCAAAACATCGGTAATTTCCGTACATCATACGGGACTCAAATATTCGAGATAAAGAATTACTAACACGATGTACCAAATGAATTGCCAAAGTTCGGCATTCCCAGCGGATAACATAGAAAATGTTACTCGCTTGTAAGCGTGGTACATTGAAAATAATAGAAGAGCACTCAGCAAATCAGAAAACGACATATGTGTGTGAGGTAAGATAAATAAACATGTCCTCCTCGTGTCAAGTGAACAACTTATAATGTAAACTCTTCAAAAAAAGAAACGCATAGGGGTGATTTCGGGAATATTGGATTAATGTTGCTGCGGCAAAAACAATACAAATATACTATTTCTTTCCAAAACGTCATTTTTCTGTGATTGTAAACAGCTTTAGCGCCAAAGTGCGGCAATATTAACTTTTCCTTTGTTTTAGAAGCGTTTGAAGAAATATTTGCTAATACGTCACAAAGAAAACATGCAAAGCAAAATGCACGTGCAAGTAAGCGGAAAAGCATGCGGTATCGATGACTATTAAAAGGCAAACGTTGGGTTTAATTTTGTCGTTCGTTGAGGAAATCATCATGCCACGACTGAATGCCGCCAATCGAAACATCACCATAGGCCGTTTTAAGCTAGGAGTAGCAGTCTGCAGTTGCCCGACATTTCAACGTTCATCAGAGCATCATATCTCGCCTTTTGGATCGTTTCTTGCAGACAAATTCAACCCAAGATCGACCGAGAAGCGGCCGCCCAAGATCGAGTTACCACCCAAACCTAGGACCGCCACATCCGGGTTGCTAACTTGCGTCATCACCTTGTCACAGCCGTGGAGGTTTCACAACGCATCCCTGGTTTGAGAATTTCCAACTAAACTGTCAGGAATCGATTGCGTAAAGTGTGCATTCTACCATTAAGGCCAGTTGTTTTGAGAGACTTCCATCGGCGCAATCGCTTGCGGTTGTGTCATAGAGTCGGGAACTGGAACCTTAGAAACTAGAGGCGAGTCTGGTTCAGTGATGAATCACGGTTTCTTCTTCACCGGCGAGAAGACAGCGTGTTTACCGTCCGAGAAATGAACGTTTGGCCCCTAATTGCATTTGACAGGTCGACAGATTTGGTGGAGAGAGTGTCATTGTGTGGGATGTGATATCCAGCACTCAAAGATCTGATTTAGTGGTGGATCAGGGGAATTTGACAGCAAATCGGTACATCAACGAAGTCCTTGCACGTCACATGCTTCCGATTATGGACCGACAGAGGGAGTTGTTTCCAACATGACAACGCTACTTCACATACAGCACGCGTCACGGTCAGCTACATTGCCAATTCTAACGTCAATGTCTTGCCATGGCCTTAGTGATCACCAGATCTTAAACCCGATAGGACACCTATGGGAGGATCTCGATCGACGTATACGTCAACGTCAAAACGTGCCTCAGACACTAACACAACTGGCCATCACATTGCTGGAAGAGTGGGGGAAAATTCCGCAAGAACAACTTCGTCGACTTATATAGTCTGTGCCGAGACGGTGCCGAGCAGTAATTGCTGCCAACAGTGGCCATACAAAGTACAGACTTGACGCCATCTTGTAGATTCAAGTAAACATAAACATAACAATAAGGGCTATTGTTGTGTTGGCGAACTCTTTGTCAATAGACTTGTGAATTTTTACATTTTACCATTGAAATTACATGAAATATTTGTTTTTACACTGACGCAATATATTCTTCTAAAAATGGAGTATAGGTTTCTTTTTGGGAGAGTGTAATTACGAAACAATACTGGTTGTTTTGTTTACAGAACTACTTAAGTGACGAGCAATGACTGTTTTGTTCATGGAACTATTTAACCGACGAACAATTTAACACAAATCAGTGTTTCATGTAAAAATGTCTCTTCGAGCACAGACCTATGCTAAGTGTGTCTATAATGAAATTGATTGCCTTGACTTCTATCTCAGATACCAGGACGCTGCTGGCGATGAAATCAAAGTTCTGACATTCAAAGATCGACAGCTGGGCAATATTCATGAGTATCGTTGCTAAAGACACCACATCACACCACACTTCTCCCAAAAATAAATAATGCGTTTCTGTCAATAATACTAACCATCAGCCCTGCCATATGATTTATTCCAGAAAAATATTAGATTACAATATTAAATTAAAACGTTCATATGAAATAATGCAACGTTTGCATTAAATCGACTCTCGCGCCCTCTACCGGCCGAACATTATTTCAAACGAACCCCACAGCGTTATGTCCTTGTGGCAGTGTCATATTTTATTTTATTTATTTGTGTAAATACGGTATCATTTTTTTAAACAGTTTGGTTGTGGTAGTTTTATTGGATCAGGTTTTTATTAGAGTATGTTTGGTATTTGTCCCCAGCTTGATTACCCCAAGCTGGATCATGGCTCTATTGTATTAATGTGGGAGAGCAGGGTGTTCTTTTGTTCTTAACTCAGAGGGCAAGCTATTCCTTGATCTCTGATTGGTCAGTTTTATGTTGTATGTTTTCTTCTTCACTAACATCAGCACATTTTAGTCAATGTACCACATACATCTGCACAAGAGAGGCACCTTAAATATATGACGATATTTTTGACGGACGTCTCATTTCTCCTCTTCTTGGGCTACAACCACTCTCTGTTCAAGGTTAGTTAACTTAATTATAAATATATTATGTAGGATGTAATATTTGTTAAGTATAGTTATATCATAAACATTATTCTTGCTTAGGTTTTAATATTGTGTGATGTGAAGGTATGAATGTGTTTTAAGAATATGGTGTAAGTCATAATTTATAGTGTGTTTATAGGCATGATTTTCATGTTTACTGCATCAGCATTTCATTATTAGCATATTAGTAATAATTGTAATATTTTATGAGGTCAGGTGACACACAAACATGTGTGCCTGCTTAGCAGTCATCTTTGTCTGCCATGTTGTCTACTTGATGTTACAAGGGGCGGTGGGGTAGCCTAGTGGTTAAAGCGTTGGCTCGTCACGCCCAGGACCCGGGTTCGAATTCCCACATGGGTACAATGTGTGAAGCCCATTTCTGGTGTCCCCCGCCGTGATGTTGCTGGAATATTGCTAAAAGCGGTGTAAAACCAAACTCAGTCAGTCAGTCAGTACTTGGTGGTATCACAGGAACGGCACTACAATGGCTCAAGTCCTACTTGTCAAAATAGAACAATGAGAGTCAAGGTCCATAATGCGACTTCATCCATCAGAGAAACCCACTTTGGTGTACCACAAGGCTCTGTGCTTGGTCTGATTTTGTTTTCACTGTACATTCTACCAATGGGCAATATCATCCGAAGTCACAACATAAAATTCCATGGTTATGCAGATGATAACAAACTTTACATAGGAACTTCACCAGCTAATGTTGAACACGCAAAAGATGTTATGAAGAGCTGTATCGCTAACATCAAGATATAGATGACAAACAACTTTCTGAAACTCAACGACGACAAATCTGAGTTCATGATCATTGGAACTAGGCAGCAGCTTCGCAACATAAGCGAGTGTAGTCTTACAGTTGGAGATCAGTCTATCTGCCCTGTGTCCCGGGTGAAGAATCTTGGTGTTGTTTTCCGTTCTCCAATGTCACCAGAATCACAAGCCTTAACAGCAGCAAGATCAGCAACCTTTCATTTCCGCCGAATAGGAAAGATCAGGCGATATTTGGACATTGATACAACCAAACTTTTAGTTCAGTCATACGTCATCTCACGCCTAGACTACTGTAACTCCCTCGTGTCAGGAGCAGCAGCAATCCAACATCTCCAGCTTGTACAAAACAGAGCTGCCAGGATCATAACCAGGACAGAATGTCTGGAACACATTACCCCTGTGCTGAGGTCGTTGCACTGGCTCCCGGTAAAGAGGAGAATACAGTACAATATAATTTGCATCACCTACTCAACCCTCTATGACATCAATTCACCAGCTTACCTCAAAGACATCATCGAAATCTATCGTCCAACTCGTGTCTTGAGGTCTGAGAAAAGAGGCAGCCTGAAAATGCCAGCTACAAAAACATCCATGGGAGACAGAGCTTTCAGTGCTGCTGCACCAGCTTTGTGGAACTCTCTGCCAGTTGAACTGAGATCAGTATCTTCCCTCGAAGCATTTAGGAGCCAACTAAATACTCATCTTTTTCTAGCTACCTACTAGTTTCTCCACTTTCTCTGCACAGCGCCACTGAGCAGCATTGGTTGGACATTAGGCGCTTAAACAAATGCATTATTATCATTATTATTAACCAAACAAGGCCAAGTCTCTGTTGGAATACACTAAGTCCCTGAAAGATCGACTGAAACAGGCATACGAACTCGCTGCTGAAGCTGCCACCAAGTCCCAAGCAAGACAGAAGGCTAACTATGACATCAAAGCCAGAGCTGCCATGTTGGACATCGGAGATAGGGTGCTTGTTAAGATCGTCGCATTTGAAGGGAAACACAAGATCGCCGACAAGTGGCAGAAGGATGTATATGTCATTCTTCATCAGCCTGATCCTGCGATACATTTGTTTGTAGTAGGGAAGGAGGGAGACGATGGGGAAGGAGAGAGACGATGGGAAACGGAGGACCGTCCACAGGAATTTACTTCTTCCCATAGGATGTCTGCCACAAGCAGTCCCAGGCTCAACCGTCCCGATTCCAAGGCCTCGGAAATCCAAGACGTCAGTTGCTCCATCTGGATCATCAACCCAGGAACAGGAGGATTCGTGTCAGGATCAAGAGGACGATTCAGAAGATGAAATTTGTTTTGTGCCTTTGACCTCATCAGAACCCTCAGTTTCAGCTGGTGTACCGGCTGATAGGCCACCTGAGAGTGAGGCTGAAGTTGTGACAGATGCCGCTCTGCATGAGGATCACAGGGGTGAAGAGCCAGAGAGAGCCACAGATGTTGATGGCGATGAAGATGGTGATGAAGCGGTTTCTGCACCAGAGGACATGCAGATAGAAGCTGAAGTTCCGGTTTCATCTGTAACACCTGTCAACTTATCAGAGGATGTTGATGATTCTGCACAAGAGGATGGCAGGTAGAAGTGGAAACTCCGAGCCACCACCAACAAGGACCACCTGAAGATAGACCTCGGCGGAGGATGCTACCCACCCCACCACTAAGGAGGTCACAGAGGGAACGGCAGAAACCATCGTGGCAGACAAGTGGCAAATATGTGATGGCAGCTAGGACAACACCAAAGCCGGACTGGATCTGGAGAGCAGACTACCCTAGTCCTCTCATAGCTACAGGAGTGGTAGCCAGTAAATGTGATAAGGCATCGGATGTTCTTGTAGATCTTGTGGGAAGTTGTGATGGCGAGGACGTCATTGTCGTAGGGGGGAAGTGTGTGGCAGTGTCATATTTTATATTTTATTTTATTTATTTGTGTAAATACGGTATCATTTTTAAACAGTTTGGTTGTGGTAGTTTTATTGGATTAGGTTTTTATTAGAGTATGTTTGGTATTTGTCCCCAGCTTGATTATATGACTGTTTTATTGATTAATGTTACTATTATGTTACAATGTGAAAACAAAACCAGATATATATATTGGAGCAAGTAAACTTGTGGCGCAAGTCACAGCTCACACCCCAGCAGGTGTTGGTCTTCTTTGAACAGTACCACCCCTTACCCTGCTACATCCTTTGGACAGCTCTTTACGAACATCCTACGCACAACTTGTAATTGAAACCAGTTCCCCAAACACCGACAACACCGTGTGCGACAGTTTTCGATGTGTGGAAAAAGATTTTTACATTCCATATATGGCAAGTGTTCTCTGTTTGGAAGCTGTTCGCCTCAAAATTTCAATTATCGATTTCTGGCAAGTCGTAAGGGATAATAAGTATTTTATTACATCAATATGAAGTTAAAGTGAGTGCATATGTAGAATAGTATTATATGTATATATATGTGTATATATATATATATATATATATATATATATATATATATATATTATAGGCCAACATATTGTCGACAATGTGTGACATTGTGCCTTTAAACATGTATGTTTCACGATATAACATCATGTAAATACAATTCTCCGCATATTAATTCATTTCTGCTGACCCTGCTTAAATTGTCATATGTATATATCCATTGCCACTGACATGTAGTTTAATGTGTTATGTGGCATTGTTCATCGGGAGGTAACAGTGGTTCAGGTGCATTACAGTGTTTCTGTTGACATTCAGTAGGGGGCATTCAGTATGCGACGTAGAATGAGTGCGTGAGTATGGTTGGGGAATCGAGCCTTCAGGGTGACGAGCAAACGTTTTACCCACTAGGCTACCCACCACATCTCCAACGTAGAGGGGGCGGTGGTGTAGCCTAGTGATTAAAGCGTTGGCTCGTCACGCCCAGGACCCGGGTTCGAATCCCCACATGGGTACAATGTGTGAAGCCCATTTCTGGTGTCCCCCGCCGTGATGTTGCTGGAATATTGCTAAAAGCAGTGTAAAACCAAAAGTAGAGTAGGACCTACAGACTTTTATCCAAACACGTGGAGGGTTCAGTAGATATGGTTACAACAATGCCAGGTTACAAATAAACGTCTTTGTCTCATCACATACACGCCATGATGCCTGATCCTTTCTCAAGCCCCATACATACAACAGGTATCATTTGAAACCAAAACGGATGATTTGTGTATTGTGCCATATCAATTATTACAACGTTAATGGAAACTGTCCTTTATGTATTTCCTTGTAATCAAGACATGATCTTACAGATAAAAAACATGCAGCTTTACCCACTTACTGTGCGTGCAGGGGCTGTTGGGTAGCCTAGTGGTTAAAGCGAAGACCGAAGACCCGGGTTCGTTTCCCCAAATGGGTACAATGTGTGAAGCCCATTTCTGGCGTACCCTGCAGTGATATTACTGGCATATTGCTAAAAGTGGCATAAAACTAACACTCACTCACTCACTGTGCATTCGCATAACTGACGTTAGCCGAAACATACAATTTAGTAAATATTACCGGGGTGCTTAACTATTTTCCAATCGTATATATGTTACAGTCAGATTGTGAAATCAGTCATTTCATGAAATAACTAAGAGGGTCATCCATTCAACTTTCCCTGCTGCTGGTTCTCTTTCTTCCTGGGTTAACCTTGGTATTCTCTCTGTGTGACTGTATGTGCAGTGATATTGCAGTGTTGGACAGGCCATTCATACTGATTTTCGCTCGATCTTTCCCATGTATCCGACTAAGACATGTGTTTCGTGTTTCTGAGAGTCGGGGCCACTAAATGCGTCTTGGCGATTTGTTTCGTGCATCACGAACAACGGAAATCGTTATGAAGCACATGTACATCACATTTGATGGAAACGTCCAAACCT